>NW_027526203.1:85524599-86147047 GCF_048455015.1 Haemaphysalis longicornis | reverse complement strand
GTATGGGAATGCTCCCACACACCCGACCTCCCTCCAAATCCCCACACCTCCCCTTCACAGTGGGCGGCGCAGCTGTCCAGCTCTGAACCCGGCTTCCAGCTTAACCTGGTGAGACGGGCCCGGACTGCCAGCCAGAGCAAGGGACTCCTGGACTAAGGAGTCTCCCCACTGGTCTGCCTCCACACACGGAGTCAGATTGGGCCTGAATAAAAGTTTATTCCTCCTCCTTATGAAATGTCACACGTGATCGAGCATCTATTTGAAAATCTAATTATCGACAGTGGTCCTGCATGATCGAGAACCCCTTCTACTATCGAAAATATTTCAAGTCAGAGTTTGGCTAGTCGGTTTAAAAGATAACGTCGATATCTCAGCTCGAAAAAGATGTATCAGCCACATTTTTTATTGGGTATCCCTTCAAGAGTGTGATTGCTGATAATTATTGATCGATCACGCAACTTATGAAAGACGCATCGGCGATGGCAAGTCGTCGCGTCCGGAAGAGAAAGCCGGGATTGTTTAACAGCTCTTCGCTGTAACTTGATTCCCCCTTCCCTACTAAGCTTCTTCGATCGATGAATACACCTAGAACTCGAGCGGATCTTGCATGATTACATGTGTGGGACAATTTAATGCTGCACTGCACTGTTCAATCGAAATACAGCTCTAACATATCAGTGCCCCGTCGATCGGAGACAGTAAGGTGCATTCATTTTGAACGTACACGTTGCGACTGGGGCCACCCACCTCAAAACTCGCCCAGCAAACAAAAGTTTATAGAACCTACGCTGCAGGTGCAATCTGTTGGTAGCAGATGTCGCCGCGCGCCGACGTCTTAGCAGGTTCACGGACACCAGTGGCCATTGCTTCACGAGCGCACAAACCGCGCATACAACGGGCAGGTGTCTTTTCATGCGTGGGTTGCTCGACGGGTCAGCTGGGTACGCGATGTTGCGCCTCGCGCATGCTTACACGCAGGTACCAACGGCGGAGGAGCGCGTGTCAACGCTATTTGAAACCAGTTGTTTCCGTTGGGGAAAGCTGGCTTGGTTCTCTCTTCTGTTTCTGGGCCAATGCCTATCAAAGTTGTCGACTCAGCTTTAACATTACATGTCAGAATAGCCCGAAAGCATTGTCCATACGACGAACTCCCACTTTTGGATACGCGAGTGACGCGAGATGGCTGCAGGGCCGCAGCGCTGACGGTTCCCGCAGCGAAAAAAAAGTGTTTATTTAAAAAACCTCTACCAAGGAAGTAGCTTGTAATTTCAAATAAAAATAAATACAAAGTATATTTTGTATGATACTACGCAAAAAATAACCATTATTAACAATAAAACTTCATTATGACGTCCCTATGACGTCACTATGACGTCCCTATGACGTCACTATGACGTCACGCGGGGCAGGAGCCGTTGCGAGGGGGCTCAATCTCGTGCCCCGCGCGGGGTTCCAGACGCTGCCAATACGTAATGCTCGTTTTTGAAGGCGGATGATGGGATCTAAATAAGTTTGATATGTGAATGCCCAAGATTCGCAACAATACGTCAAGTGACAATGAAAGAGTGAGTAGCAAATAACCTTCAGAACTGAGATGATGAAGTACGTTCTACTTCTTAAAAGGGCGAAACAGGACGATGCAAGTTTAGAGGACATCGTTTCTATATGCCCTTTCTAGTTCATATGGCAGTCCAGAGTCACGCCTAGATATTTGATGGAGTCAAAGCAAACAACTGTTAAAATATATTTTCATGGAGTCTGCGTCTAATTGCCTATGTGGGGAACTAACTGTTTAGAGTTAATTTATGCCCGTTCAGCCAATTTGATAAGCCTCGCTGCCCCTCGCTGCCACTCGCTGCGCGTAATAGACCTTATGCAAAAGTGCCGCCATCTACCCGAAGAAAAACGAAACGAGCATGCGACGCCATGTTGGGGAATACCGGTCGCGGGATTGCTTGGTACGGAGCGTGTGAGGGGCTTTCTCGGCTTGGCGATACTTTTATATTCAGATTTAAGCGCAGCAAAATAAGCGATGAGTGATCTGTGGACCTTCCTCTGTTGCCCACATCTGCGGGTGACGCATTATGCATCGAAAATACGCATTATGCATCGAAAAAGCAGTCAGCGAGGCACCGGCAGGGAAGCTGTTGGAGGCTGTCGCATTACTTCTCTTTTTTGGCTTTGAAAGTACGTCCGTGTCGGTTCGCATCCTGCGGGTATCTCAGGAGGTCATTCCTGAAACGCTTCGAAACTTGCGGGCTGTCCTGGGGTTGAAATGGGGGAGGGGGGCACTCGCGGTATAGCTATACGCTAAGGATCCTCTGGGACGCAGAGGGAACCTGCAAACAAACAAAAAAAGCGCTTAGAAAGAAATTACATATCTGGCATTTTTTAAGAGAGGAGCTGTTGTAGCTGGCCGTGATGTGCAGCGCGTAACGTGTGTGGCGTTTAACGCGTTAAACATTGCCAATAAATTACAAAGAAATTGCCAATGAATAATTAAATTACCAATAAATTGCCGAGCGCTGGTGAGCGCGTGCCTCGCGGCGACCTCCGAGCATCCCCAGCACACGCAAAGGCTTTAGCAAAAAAACAAAAAAACTGCCAAAGCATAGGGAGAAAATGCCGAGCGCTCGTGAGCGCGTGCCTCGCGGCGACCGCTGAGCGTCTTTTGCTTGCGCCGTGGACAACAAAACTGAGTGCACACTACCGCTTAGAAAATTTCGCTTGAAAAATTTGATCTTGGGAAAATAGGCTACGGTGCAACAGCAGCGACGAGCGGTAAATGACCGATACACGGGTTACTATGTACATTACTAGCGCTACTCATGGCGCTACGTGAAGGTTGCAACTCTCGCAGATCCCTTATTTCCTGTAATGTTTGGCAAACAAAAGAATGCGTAGTACTTCCATAAAGCCTACCGAACGTCCAGAATAAAAAGAAAATGCGGGCGCGCAAAGCACGAACGGCAGACTCAAAACGGCCCGCACGATAAAATACGAGCTGACCGAGCTAAAGTACGAGCAGGGAGGAGTGCTCCACGGCAAATACAGAGCTAGAAAACAGCTCATTTTGAGACCTTTTTAGTCCTGCACATATTATTCGTTTCCTGACTATGCATGCGATCTAGCTATAATATTACTGCCCGAAGGGAAGTCGACACCCGCAAGCGACTTCACGCAGGGCTCGAGTCACGCTTCCGTTGAGAAATAAATAAAAAAAGATGTGTGCGCTATTTCCGTGGTCGTCCTCGTATCATCTTTGAGCACAACAAGTTACACGGCAGTATTTGGGCATCTTGGACAACGATAAATGCTGACGCGCGGGTCGCTAACCACGGGCTATCATGTATACAGCGGTATACGGAGATCCGGAAATCCCCCAAGATGGCGGAAGCGCACGCGGTTCCCGCAAGAGGGCGCCAATTTTTGCATAAGGTCTATTGGGGTTATATCTGCGTGCAAGGTTTGAAGAAACGTATGGGCATGAATTGTGCCCACGCAAGCGACGAAAGATTCATTTCGAACCCGAAGACCCGAAAAGAAATGATGCTTACCATGATCCACGAGGTCGCCAAACACGCACTCGCTGATCCTGTCGAGTTGAAAATGTGGACTCGTCGGAGAACACCACCTGACCCCAGTCTGCTGCGGTTCACGTGGCGTGTTGCATGGCAAACTCCAATCGACAGTCTTTGCTGGCTGGGGTCAACAATGGCTTTTGTGCAGCCATCGGCCTGCGTTTCGTAAGCGCCGCCGAATAGTAACGGCGGACGCGTGGACATCTAGCTCCTCTCCGACTTCCCTTGCCGAAAGAAATGCCGCTACAATACAGGCGTCTTCTTCGTCCGTGGTGGCTCTAGGCGGAGGGGCGCGGGGGGCATCGCGGACACGGCCTTCGCACTTGAAGGTCTGTAAAGTCCTGTTTACGGTCTTCAGAGGGCGGTTCACCAAAGAGCCGATGTAACGTTGCGTATAGCCTTTTTGGGAAAGGCTGATGATTTCACGTCTCTGGGCATCCGGCACTCGGGCCATTTTCGATACGTTTGAACCGCACTTTGAGCGTGCACACATTTATACCGTTGTTTGCTGGGAATGGCAAACGCACGATAAATTTATGCGCCGCCCTCTGTGACTTGCTGATTTCCTCTTGAATGTAGACAGTATTGAACGGTTGCATGCGCGACAACGGTCCTCAGGTTAGCGGAAAGAAAAGGAAAGCAACGCGCTAACAATAGTTTTACAATGCAGCGGGTTGCTTGGCTCACGCAGTCAAATATTGGAGAGCAGACGACAATCAGCATAGCAGACGACAAGCGGGCGTCTTGGTGACGTGTGCGCGCGATCATCACCTCCTGTATTGTTACAATGCCAAACGCATCATCCCGGACAGGCCTACCAAGCCCTCTCCTTCTACTCTAGCCACTCTCCCCCAACCGGGAGCCTTCCCAGCGCTTCAATCATGTGACCAGTTCAGCTTGGGGCGACGCGTGGTGGAGCGGCAACGTTGGAAAAACATGCTCCGCCGCGGCACTGAGCTTTCTTGCGCTGGTGCGAGCGCAATTTATTTGACAATCTCAGACATCGGTTGCCTTGGCAACCAGGCATAAAGCGCTCTCGAAGTCAGTTACGGTTGCGTAATCCCGGTTCAGGTCGGGGCCCCACCCCGCGACATGTGGGCACTGCAGGCGTACCACTCACTCCCATTGGGAAGTGCGCGATGCGTTTGGCCTTGTAAAAATACAGGAGGCGATGGCGCGATGAACACATAGCCTCGTTGCAAACGAACTGCGCATGCGTGCGAACTTACCCGGAATGCCGACAGGCGTCTCCCGCCCACGGAATGAGACGCGCTCCCGTGTTCACCCCAACTGTGATCAAGATAGTGCCTGCCCCTTCGTCTGCCTCGCCGACATCCCGCTGAAGCTCCACTGCGTCTACCTGCCGCAGACAGCTACCACACTGTACCAGGTTTTAAATGCAGAGCATTTCTTTAACTCACAATGTCACCCGTCCGTTTGCGACCCCCCCCCCCCCCCCCGCTCCTCCACGCTCTCAACAACAGGTGCGGGCGCGCATGCGCGTGCTCCGGCGGTGAAAGAGGCGTTGCAGCAGCAGGTGCTACCTCCTCTCCCTCTACTGCGCGCGCTACGAATATAAAGCGGGTATCGGCGCGGCTCACTCCATTCTACTCCTGCGCTCTGTTCTGCTTAAAGAAAAGAAAGAAAAGAATAATAATAACGATCCAACCGATTGCCCCGCAGAGAGGGTGGGGTGCAAACGATGGCTATAAATAACACGTTACGTACTTACGTCTCTCGTCTCTCTCTCTCTCTCGTCTCGCAACCCAACTACCCAACCCCTACGACAACAACAACTACAACTACCACCGCCAACTACCACAACCTACGCCACGTGACCACCCCAAATGCTCTGCATTTACTCGTGTCCCTCGCGCGGGGGCATGCGACGGAGGTTTTTTTACGCGTCCTCTCGGCTGAAGAACCCGACACTACGAGAAAGAACCGTGCAGGTAAATACTCAGCTTCGGCAGTCCTTCGCTGTCTCTGCCTTTCCGCTGTCCTTCACTGTAGAACAACGCTGTTATGGGAGCACCAGAAAAGCACCTCCGCACCGGTTTAGTGCGCACTGCGCACTCGAAATACTGGGTGTGTTGGGCGACTACGTTCTGCAAGCATTTAAAATTTCGAAAAAAGTTTAAAAAGTCTTGCAGGGCCCCTTAACCTCGGGCCTTCTGAAATAGCGCTCCTGAGCGGCTGTCCTGAGGCGTACGCAAGTGGGGCCGAGGGGTCTGGTAGATTCGCGGGTTGGAAGGAGGTTGGAGCACTGGCTCCGGCGATGACGGGGTGGGCCAATTACCAATGGGTATAACAAGCACTCGTTACGGTCACGATAAGTTTGTTCACCGTGGACATGGGCTTCTGCCGAAGGGGTAAAGAAAACGGCCTGTTGCGGAGCGACCCCCTCGTTGCGGTCTAGCTACGAGGGAACTAAGCCGTGAGACCCCTTATGAAATGCCTTAATGCGATGGCAGAGTAAACGTACAATGCTGATGATAAGAGCCAGAAGCCACACCTTCTTCCTCTACTATTGCAACATACTCCCCGCCACAAAACAGATGTGAAAAACATTAATATCTGGGAAATGTCTCCTGGCGATAACATAGCACCACAGTTCTAGGCAAAAACAGGGCGGTTCCGGCTAGATTGTCTTTTCGGCCCTCTTGGAGATTGCTTCCGTTTTTTTGTCGTGGAACTTCGAGCCTCATCTTTCAATGTTTCGTCGAGCTTGACTGCTGGTTTCCTTGACACAGGACCGTGGAGTTGTATGGTTGTCCCGCTCGATCGATGCGCTGCCGTTTGACATCGGTGGAAGGCACCGATACGATACGACGTAAAGGAGATATTGCGTTTCGAAAATACTTCTTTCCGGACCCTCCATAGTCGTTCGCATTCGAAATTCCTCTTGAGCATCTTTTTCGGGATCGTGCGCCGTAGACGGCAAGCGTGGGTATGGTGAGTGCCTCGTTCACTTGATGTCCACCATCGAACTGGCTGCGAAGTAGAAGCTCAACTATTTTGCACTTTCACGATTCTTCTTTTCAGGGATGCCCAGTGAAGTGTGGCATGCCTCGGTAATGTGCTTTGCCAATTTGCAAAAAAGCACTCGTTACTTTCAAGCATCGAAGCATGCGAAGTGTGAAGAACCGACGTTGACTGGCCGTTGCGCTGGAGGGGGTCGCTTGAATCTGTCCAAGTTTCCACTGAAGCACATCTGTCTTGCCTGGAGTTCGATCTGCGTGGATCGCAAGAGTTTCTCTAGTTGCCGGTAAGGCATTACGTTTTCATCCCTAGACGAAGATGATGTCGTGGCCGTTGATATCTACTGAAGGCTGACGTGTCGGTGAAACGCCACAATCATCTCTTCAGGCAATGCCGCCTGCAACACGTCGTACAACATCGAATAAAAACTGCTCGTTCGGGCGCCCAACAGGTTCAGACAGCGGAGGTGCAGCTGAACGGAATCATATAGATTCCGCAGCTCTCTCGTGTCAGGTGCAGATGGCACATGCTGAAGCCCACGGAGCATTCAGAAATGCCGCTGTATAACCTGGCTGGGCTCGCTGAACCTATATTCGAGCAGTTGAATTGCAATTTCGCAGCACGCCTCTGTTGTAAGTCTGGCAATGGCAGTTTCGGAGGTAGTGAAACTTGTCCGTTGTGGTTGGAGCCTGGTTGGCGTGGACTGCGCCGTTGAATGGCTCCCAAAACGACGTCCAGTGGCAGAAGCTCCCGTAAAAAGGCTTGATGGTAAGCGTGGGTAGACGAGCTCCAGAGATATGGGATGGAACCGTCGTTGGGGCCTGTGGTCGGTTATTCGCAGCCGAGGGGGCAGCCTGCACCGTGCTGCTGACGCTGAGGTCCTCCAGCCGGCACTGAAGAGTCTCGAGCGTATGATCGTTGTAGTGCGCTGCAAACTTGTACTCCTTTGCGAGCTCCTCGACCTGAATCGCGTCCTCGACCTGGGCGTCGATCTTGGTAAGCTCATCGCGGCTGGCCATGAGCTGGTCCATCACCTTTCGGAGCGCGATTAAGTTAGAGCAGACGCTCTCGATAAGTGCGGTCGCCTCATTCAATATCTTTTATGCCTGGGTTCGCCTGGCAGCGCGTTTCACTTCCAACGGATGCATCGTCGGACAAAAATTCCCGGCTTAGTTGCTCGGCAGGCAGTCAGCTTCACGCGTTGCCTTCCTGGGCGCGGTTCAGAGGAGGACGAAGATGCTTTCGCTACTGTTTCCAGGAGAAAGTCATCGTCGCCGTCGCTCGTTGCCAAAGTCGTTGAGAACCGCTCGTCCTCCCGGGTTTCGGCCCCAGATGTTGCGGAGCGACCACCTCGTTGCGGTCTAGCTACCAGGGAACGAAGCCGTGAGACCCGTGATGGAATGCTTTAATGGCGATAGCAGAGTGAATGTACAATGATGATGATACTGGTGCCCTAGAGCCAGGAGCCACATCGTCTTCCTCTACTATTTGCAACACGGCCTACACTGGAGTATCCCGACTACGACGTTGGTGTGCTGAGACATCCCATGAGGAGGCTTTTCTCATCAGTTGTCATGACTATTTGTTCTAGAACAAATAACATGTGCTTCTTTTTCTCCCGGCGTTAGCACAAGAGAAGACAGCCTTGAGTAGAACAGACCAGATATAGTTGAAAGGGTTTTCTCTATATTTGCCCTCGCATAGCCCATCCTCAAACAATCCTCACCACAGGAACGCTCAGATTGTTCAAGGAAAAAAAAAACAAGTAACAACCTCTCTGGTATCCGAAGACACCGCATCAATGTAACTTGCAGCGCCCATAGCCCCCCACCCCCCTCAAGAAAAGACGCCACTGCATGCCCGAAGCGAGTTAATTTCTATGGAGTTCACGAGGAATGTGGCAACCTTTACTTCCCGACAAAGTAGCCAGAAACAGCGGCTTTGGCCGCCAGTACGCCACAGCCAGGACGAGCCTTTCGCGAAAGAGGCTCGGCCTAGTGCGGCCGATGGAAGCAGGCGTCTACGCAGGCCGCTTTAGTCCCGAACCGATTGGCACCGATAAGGCAGCGGTGGATGAGCAAGGTGTTCACCGCCGCTTTCATGCAATGGCCTCGGCCGCTGGGCAGGATCCTAGCGAAGTAGGGGAAGCGCAGCAGGTCCACTTGGCACGTGGTCGACGCTGGAGGCTGGCACCGGGGTCTGCGGCCGTCGTCGCCCGCTTCACACTTGGCTCGGCACTCTTGCAGGGAATCGTACACATCAGTGCCGTTCACGGGGCAGTCTCCTTGCGGAAAGCTCCACTCGGCACAACGCCTGCCGTTGAAGTGCCACCAGCTTCGCACCAGATCTTGCCTGCGCAGAGTGAAGTCAAAGAAAGAAATCGTGAGCCATTGCACCCTGTGACGAGTAAGGCTCAGACTCACAGTTGTCAATAAAGCTACGCGGCGACAATATTTTTGCTCCTGAAGTCTTGGAACAACCCCGGCCCTTCCGGTCGCGGAACACGGAACGTACTACTGTGAAAATTAGAGGCGAACACAACGTCAGTGGCCTGGCGCCGTTGTCGCTTGTTCTGGACGTCCCCTTCGCAACCAAGTAAGCAAAGACGCCCGCCCGCAAAGACACACACACATACACGAGCGCTCTATGGAACGTCTCGTGCTTCGAAGACAAGTGGGGCATCGGCAAGGTGTTCATGATGATGATGAATAGCGGCTTTTCCTTGGAATCCGGACTTCAGTTTCAGGGTTCCGGAGCGCACGTGTGGGAGCGTATTACGCCCCAAACGGGCGGAGGTAAGCTGGCAAAGTATATAAAATTTCTACCACTGTTTTTGTCGTCGCCTGTAGGCGGCACCATTTTTGTCCCGTGTTAGGGAGGCGACGATAATTTGTTATAAGGGTCATGACACGAGAACTGTGACGTCAGTCGAGGGGTCAGAGGGTTTAAACGGGGTGAACACGAAAATGCGTCCACGGGAATAAGGCCGTTAAATCTCCGCAGCCGCTTTTAGATTCCTCGCGGGTCTACGGGTCTACCGCAGAGGTAAGTTGACGAAGGAGTGAGTGATGCTCTTTTGTAATGCGTGCACAGTCCGTCTTCCTAGAATACCGGCGCCGGCTATCAAAGAAGGAAATCTACAGTGAGCTTAATATTAGGCGTACATTGCATGGATAGTGATTTACACCAAGCTCCAAAGGATTCATTGTTGAGCGCTGCAAGTGTCTTAGTTCAGATCTGTTGTGCTGTTGTTTGTCGGGAGCGTGTTTTTGATAAACACCTTGGAGTTTCCGCATGAGAGTGAGAGCTAGAGTTGGGTCACATGGCTATTTGTGTACGCAACAACAATTGACTGTCTTTGTGGCCGATCAGCGGCCTCGTATCGGTTAGTTGATAGTCCTCCTCACTATGTTGTGACGTCTCCTTGGGAGGCGGGACTTTTGCAATTAAACTTAAGTGTATGGCGTAGTGAAGAAAACAGGGCTAGCCGCCGGACTTGGATTTGCCCGACCTCTATTTTTTTATGCGAGTGGTACTCGGCCGGTACCGTGCCGAGGCTCTGTTTTAGGGCCGCTTTCATTCCGTACTTACACTGTAAAAAATTTCTGTAAATTTAGAGTTTTTACATACAATGTCTGTTTCCCTACAGAAGTTTTCTGTGATGGTTAGTAAACAGAAACCTGTTAACAGAAAAAACACACATTTTCTGTAATTTCCTCGTCTTGACCAATAACAGGCGTGAAATCCTGAAAATATTGTACTATTAATTTGCATAAAATAGAATAAAATATGAATAATTTTTTAATGTTTAACAAGAATTTACTTAACCGTCGAACAGCACCCGGCCGACGTCATTTTGTTGCGCTCCTGCAATTCTGAAATGCGGCCCTTTGCAAATGGCCGCCCTGTAGGTACCAGCACAACGATACAGCGGCGGGCTTCTTTTTTCAATTTTTCATCTTCCCAGTGTGAGTACTAAATTTGAAATATGTCGTATGGAGGCTGCGCCTAGTTACTGTTTATGCCTCTCTTTTTCGTGCCTGCACTGTTGCTTGTTGGCTTGTTGGATGGAAATAGATTGTTATGAAGTGCTCGCCCCGTAGCGTAACGATACGCCGCCTCGTGGGACAAGGGCGTTGTGCCGTGCCTATGTAGTGACGCTCGCCTTAAAGAGTTTTTTGTTGTTGTTTTCTTTTGATGAATGTTATACGCACGACGCAGCCGCCGTGCTCTCCTTTTCAGATGCCGTTTTCCGTCGTGGAGTTTAGTGTAAAGGTTACGTCTCGGCTTACGGATGTTATATTTACGGGTTCGAGTCTCCCCAAGCTTTCCTCTTTCTTTTTTTTATTCTTGTGGCCATGGCTTGCCTTTTGTAACAGCTGTAGCTATACTTCACGCCCCGTATGAACAGATCGCTACTGGAAAAAGTTCCATTGGGCCTTTTTCCAGTGGCGACCTGCACATGCGCGGGCTGCCGGTCCACCATAATTGGCAGTTGCCTCGTGTGAAATAAACAAAAGCGCGCCCCCTCATCTTGCAGCTCGGGGAGCGGCTATGCTTCTTAGGGCTGCACGTTTTTATTTTCTCTTTCCGGGAAGTTCGCAATGAGTTCGTACAAGCACACAAAAAAGGCTTTCAAAAAAAAGGCCAAAAATGTTTGACGCTGCGCGCTGTGAGCACTTGGCTACGTGTAAGGGAGCAAGGAAAAAGGGGAAAAAAGTAAAGAAAAGGGGGTGATTCGGCCACTGCAGGTTAGTCATGCGAGCGTGCGCCTGCTACCGTGGCATTAATTTGAGACGCACGGGTGACAGCTGGGTGCGGGAGGGAGTGCAGGACCAGGATATTTCGCGCACGGGTTCCCCGAAAGCCAAAAATTTTTGGGGACATGCCTTACAGCCAGTTTGATTCGCCGTGGCGGCCGCCTGGAGGACCGGTACTGGACAAAGGTCCATTCATTCCAAAGGTCACTCCGCGAGGAAGGTCGGTCTTAATTTTTATTCAACCGGCCAAACCGCTGCCACTTAGGCTGAAGCCAAGGCTGATGTAGCCATTGATAGAGCTACGTAGGATAATCTGCAAATATTAATAGTGATTAATAATTAACACTGTCTGGCTACTCAGTGAGCGGGAGCAGTTTGGCCGTTTGGGAAAAAATCGAGGTTTACTGCTCCCGCTGTGTACTGTGAAGCGGGTAGTGAAGAAATGCAGTGAACTGTATTTATTCACCCCCTTGCAATGTTGGTAGTCTGCTATATTTATTTCTTGCCTTTGGTCAGGTGGTACGTCTGGATCGCCTCAGTAGCACAAGAAAACAGAATGTAGTTATCAAACACCTGAGGCTAGCTCAACACTTGATTTCAAACAACTGGCAGCTATTATTACAGCATGATATCATACTTAAAACCCCGCAAACGATGTTGTTTTGTTGGTGCACATGTATTTTATATGCGGAACGTATGCTATTGTTGTTGCAGGGTTATTGCAGCCATCAACCCTGACATGGAGCGAAGGTGGAGAAGTCAAAGCAAAAGCAGCATTTCCTGTTTCCAAATGTCGCATCCCTGATCACTGTGGTGGAAGACCACGAAATCTACTAGGCCCCCCACTCCAATTTCCCTGAGCAGCAATGAAAATGTCTGTGATGGAAGCGCCTTGCACCAAATCTGCCGCATTCTTGGCTACTTTGCTATTGTATGAATTGACATTTAAATGTTCTCTGCTTTTTTGTGATTTCATTAATGTGAAAAAGATGTTATGTTCCTAGTCTCACAACACTCCCTCCCTCATTTTTCATTACCGTGGTATTTGCGTTATGTTGCATCTTTCTGCTTCCAGAAAGCAGGAAAAATGTGGGATGTTATTTTATTGATGGTCTTTTTTTTTTGGAAGTAGAAAAAATGTGTTCCTAGTCCTCTCGGAGCTCTCACCGTAGTAGTATTGTACTGTAGTAATATGAGATGTGAACATTTTGTAGCTTAATGTCACTGTAGAAAAAGTGTTCTTAGTTTAACGTCACTGATTACGTTCTGTAAATAGTTTGTTTTGCCTCAGTGGCGTGTTTGTGGGAATTTCTGAAAGTTGAAAAAAGGTGATCTTCCTAGTCTAACAAAACCTCTGTCACTGAAAGTCTCCTTTTGTTCACCGTGCCACAATATCATGAATTGTGATTTTGTTTTCATACTCAGATCTATTGTACTGTAGTAATATGAGATGTGAACATTTTGTAGCTTAATGTCCCTGTAGAAAAAGTGTTCTTAGTTTAACGTCACTGATTACGTTCTGTAAATAGTTTGTTTTGCCTCAGTGGCGTGTTTGTGGGAATTTCTGAAAGTTGAAACAAAGGTGATCTTCCTAGTCTAACAAAACCTCTGTCACTGAAAGCCTCCTTTTGTTCACCGTGCCACAATATCATGAATTGTGATTTTGTTTTCATACTCAGATCCTCATATTTCAGATTGTTGATACGTTGTTCGTAACTAAGTTAATTCTTGGTAGCAACAGCCTTAAGTTTGGCAGAAAAATAAACAATGTTAATGATACTTTCACCCTGCTTTCTTGTGTGCCTGAGTGGTCACTTTATGCTATGTACTGCACACGAGTAATTGTGTCGGCAGTTTCAAACTATATGATACAGGGTGATGTTTTATTTTCAAAGCATGATTATTGTCACCCATGAAGTATAAAGCCGCGAATTCAACTGCAGTACTTTCAAGATGTGAAAAAGTAACGGGACATGTATTTTATGAAGGACCATAACCGAAATTGTGTCACGGCGCTGAATACTTTCGCTTTGACTTATTTTAGCGGATATTGATGTCAAAATAAGTCAGAGCAAAACAATTTAACCAGAAACGTGAAACAGTACATTATTATAATTTTGGTAAAAAAACGATGTATGCACACCACAAATAGTATATAAAAAAGCTGCCAGTGAAAAACAGAAGGTTCACAGATTTTCTGGATGAAAACACAACCTTAAAAAACAGAAAAATTTTATAAAAAAGCAGAAAACTAAAAACCGAAAACAGGGAATTGATATAAATTTTCTGTAGTGAGAAACAGAAAATGCTTGTAAAATAACAGAAACATGAAAAACAGAAAACACAACAGAAAATTTCTGTTTTTTCGAGCAAAAGATTTTTACAGTGTACGTAAATGATTTACCGTAGTGCCTCACGCGCTCGAAATGCATTCATATGCCGACGATACCACCATCTTTTCAGACAATCCTGATGCAGAGATATTAATTTCTGATTTGCAAAAAGACTTATGTTCCCGTGAAACTTGGTGTGCTAATAACAAACTATCTATTAACTCGTCCAAATCGTCCCTAATGGTATTTCAATCCCCGAATAAAAAGTTGCAAATAAATCCTTGCCTCCGTATAGGTCACAATCCCATTCTACTGCGGAACCAAACACCCTTTTTAGGTGTTATTGTTGACACTAACTTAAGGTTCCAATGCCATATCTCCTCCATTTGCAAAAAGATATCATTTGGCATTGGAGCGCTTCGTAGAGCTAGACTGTACTTCAGTACGAAAACTGTTGTATTTATATTATGCATTTATTCATAGCCACTTGAACTACTGCATCGCATCATGGGGTCGATCGTATAAAAATCAGAAAAACTTCAAAAACAAGCAATGCGTATAACAACGTTTTCCTCAAAAATGTCAGCATCTCTTCCTATCTTTACTGAACTTAATATATTACCTTTGCCAAAGATGTATTTGTATAGCGTTGGACTTCTGTTTTTTTGAAGGGCTGCATAGCCTCCTAGATCTTTACATTTTCCCTCGCCACATGTTAACCAACCCTAATTGCACAAGATTTTCCTCCCGTCAGAACTTGTTATTGCCCAATGTAAGAACTAATTATGGCAAATTTAGTCAAATTTTTTTCTGCTGTTTCTTTTTGGAATGACGTACCACTGGAAATAAAGATAGTTAGCTCGCTTCAACCCTTTAGGAGAAAATTCAAAATGTTCTTAGCTACTCACCAGTAACTTCTAAATTTTTTTTCTTGTGTGACATCTTTCCCTGCTTGTTCTGTTGTCAATCGATTACAATTTTCCTGTTTTTTCCACAATGTGTTGTATTTTCTTTAATATCCCATTCTTACACGACGTTTTATAACATTTGTATAACGTATGCTATATATACTGGTTGTATTGTGCTCACAACTTGTTCTCTCCAAAACATCTAGCATAGGAGGTGCCGCGTGCGGTTCTGAAACCTTGGGACCTCCTCCTGTAAGTTCCCCCAATGTTAATACCCTCTTGTACCTTTCTGAATAAATTTGAATTTGAAAATTTGAGGACTCCTTCTAGGCTTGCAAAAGTGAGGGGGGGGGAACCCCCCAATGAAATATGGTTATTCGTGTCATACTGCCACGCAGTTAATGGGGTCCTGAAATACCTTCCGCCGATGCGTTGATGTACATGTAACCAAATAAAGCAATGTATTAGCAATCTCCTCCCGCTAGAATTTTGTTGAAGCGATGAGTATTAGCTGAGAAATCGTAAATCAAAAACCGCGCATTATCGTCGCGCCGCGTTTCCTCCTCCTTTCAACTTACTCTCCGCTGTTAAAGGCGAGCGAGCCTTCCCTCCCATGATGCTGCGCTCCTCCGCGGTGACGTACTTCCGCTATTGCGCTGCTCACACAGCCGTCTGCTACGGGCAAGATTTGTTGACACCGTGAATCCCGCACTCAGCTCATGCGAACGAAAAATCTGGCCCCATGTGTGCGGCGGCCTGGCCTTGCCC
Source organism: Haemaphysalis longicornis (assembly GCF_048455015.1). Taxonomy (NCBI): domain Eukaryota; kingdom Metazoa; phylum Arthropoda; class Arachnida; order Ixodida; family Ixodidae; genus Haemaphysalis; species Haemaphysalis longicornis. The sequence continues at coordinate 86,131,715 of NW_027526203.1, read as the reverse complement.
TTTCGCGGTGTACGTTGCTGCAGAACTTTGCTATCGGCGGCACGCGACTTTTTATCGGCGGCGAACTCGCAGCCGCACGGGGAGGATCCTGCGCTCGCTCCCTTGGATGCACAGCGCACTGTTTATCCAAAAAGCGCCGTATCAGATGTGGCCCCGCTGGTGCCGGGTCTTATTTTGTGGCGGTGGTAATTCCTGCCGGCGGCATGTGAAAAAGACATTTTAAACTGATACAGAACCCGTGCAAAAAACGCCAGTTCAGCTTGGGGCGACGCGTGGTGGAGAGCGGCAACGTTGGCAAAACATGCTCCGGCCTCTGAGCTTTCTAGCGCTAGAGCGAGCGCCATTTCTTTGACAATATCAAACATCGGTTGCCCTGGCAACAAGGCACAAACCGCTCTAGAAGTGAGTTACGGTTGCATGATCCCGGTTCAGCTTGGGGCCCCACCTCGCGGCATATGGGCACTGCAGGCATACTACTCACTCCCATTTGGAAGTGCGAGATGCGTTTGGCATTACAGGAGGCGATGGTGGGTGTGTTGTGGACGCCTTTGTTTCGCGATGAAATGCGACGTTGTGCTTCTGCAGGTGGATAGTGCTTCCCATGGTCTGGATTATCTTTCTCGAGCGGCGTACGACTCCACCTCGCATGGGGTATGTGCAGTGTGCGTGACTAAAAGCCATCTCGGCTTGTGCGCCAGAGTTAAGTGACTTGCTGTTCGTCCCCGCAAACCGAGCGCGAGGTGAGTGCCGAATTTACGAGGAGCAGGAGGAGGCAACCCATCGTCTGTCAGTCGCGGTTCGGACTTGCAACGCATGTTGTGACGTTGTGTTCGTTCGAAACACATCTCTGGATTGTTTGGAAGTTGAATAAAATGTATGCGTCAAACCCGGGCATTCGGCTCAGGGCGTTCTCTGCGATTGCAAGAAAGAAGTGCCACGGGGTTTCAACCCTTTCTTTATGGAATGTACTCAAGTAAGAGAATATCCATGTCGTGTTATGGCCGTGTTGCATTCAATACAAACGGTTAAGCGTTTGTTTACACTTGTTTCGTTTGTTGTAAAATGTCCAAGCACTCCGGCACTCCGCTGGCAGAGCAGCCGGCGAGCCGCCGCTGAGCAGACGACTCATCTCGTTGCCGGAAGTGCGTGAAAAAGCCGCCCAATAGCAGGATGTCTAGCTCATGACGAACATCTGGGAATCGATGATGTAGACATGTGAAGATGGCGGCGTCCAAAAGCACGAAGGAAAGGGTGAGAAAAAAACGACTAACTTTGTAACAAAAGTGTGAGCTTTCCGCTGCGCGTAAAAGAGTAATACTTGGCACAGATGATGTTGACGACCCAATCTAACGATTGCGCTAGTCAATTTATTGTGCTCAAAACGCCTTTCAGGGCCCCTTTAACCCTTGCAGCCAAAGTCGCTCATACACATATCTCTATGCTCGCCTTTTGAGTGCATGATTGGAACGTTGTGCGAAACGCCAGCTTTAAAATTGGTGCTATGCGGAGGCGTTATTCTAATTCGTCGTGCGGCCAATCCGCTTTTTCAGTTCATGGGAGGGTTTGAAAAAAAAAGGATTCAGGGAGTATCGCGGACGAACCCGCGCAGTCCGAAGGGTCTTCATGGACCCCTTTTTCTCTGCGGACCCCCATCTCAGGACGACGACCGTGTGCAATGCTTAGTAAAATAATACGTGTAAATAAGCTTGGCTATTTTAAATTATACCTTCACTTGTTTGCCGCATGCCTTCGACCATTAGCTAGAAATCTTCAGTCATCGACTGACCGATCCCTGTTCGCATCAAATCCTTCAATTTCAACTCGTGTCACAGAAGGGGGCAAAAACTGTCAGTACTGTTTTCAAGTGCAAATAAATTTAATGGAAAACTAGTTTGCATGCGTTTCGGTAGTCGCTGGGCATTCAAAGCGGTGTTCAATGGTATCTCACATCGCAAAGGAGTTTTTGAACATTAAATGTACGTGGCGGTGCCTCCAACTTTAAAAAATTGCGCAGCTGGATTTTCTCGAGCAATTGCAAAATGGCACATCTGCCGCATACGGCAAACGAGGTTTCATAAAGAAATGCACTACATGCCTAAACACACCAGTATTTGTCGAAACCTCGGTATGTATGGTTAGCACCGATAATTTTCAAAGTTCGCTGGCATTCTCAGGACGCTATAATTTCTCATCTTTTTCTCAAAACCAACAAAGATAGTGTCTTGACTGCGCAGTGACTTTTTTCTGCTTCATCATCTGCTTAAATACATGACGCGGGGGGAGCGGTGCAAACAAAAGCTACAGACTCTGGCAGCGGAGCCGCGTTGCCGCCGATTGCGCCAGTGCGCCGTTTCCACAGAAGAGAGAGAGAGAATCCATGAGAGCGCTCGTGTTGTGTACTCCTCTCTCACCCCGTTTACTCTGCGCTGGTAAAACATGAATCCACTTTATTTGGAACTCTGGTTTTAGGGCGGGGGTGTGGCAGTGGCCCAGAGGGCCGCCGCGACGTCGAGGGCCCGTCCGGTGACCAATCTTGGCGGTCGCGGTCCGAGCACCCCAGAGCATGTTCCCAGAGGGTGGGGGAGGGTAGAGGGGGGAAAGGACATTCCCAGAGCGAGTGATAGAGCGTGTCCGGTGCGTCACACAAGGGACAGTTGGGAGAGGAAAAGAGGTGAGGGTACGTGTGCGTCTGAAACGAGTGCTTCTGAAGAAGGCGCCACATGTGGGCAGCCTCGGCTGCGAGGGAGGGGTGAGGAGGGGAAGTTGTCCGCGAAGGAAGCGATAATGTTGGGTGATGTCCCGGTATGTGAGCAGTACGAATGGGACATCTCGGGAACGCCGTGTGTAGGTGTAAAAGAAGCGCCTACCCGGTGTGTCAAAGCTCGGGCTTGGTGGTGGGCAGCCTCATTACCACCTGTGCCGGTGTTGGCACGGGTCCACAGCGGCGTCACGGGTTCGGAAGAGGGTCGAGTGCTAAGAATTTGGAGGGCCAGTGATGAAATGGTGCTCTTCAGGTAATTTCGGACGGCGGGTTAAGAATCTAATAATAGAATGAGTGGGGTGGGTGTTTGGGTAAGAGCGAGGGCAATTGCCGCCTCCTCCGCGGTGACCGAAGTTGAGGTGAGCACCGTGGCTAAAGCTTGCGGGTCGGCGCCAGGTGCTCCTATGACCGTAATGGCAAAAGCGGGCTTGCTCGCATACTCAGCCGCGTCTACATATAGGACGTTCGGGGAAGGGGCGTAGCATCTTAGATGATCCCGGGCACGGGATAAACGGTGACCAATGTGGAAGGTGGGATTCATATTGCGAGGAGGGGCGTTTGATGTGGATGCTGGTGCGGATTGAGAGAGGGATGGTAGCCATAGGATCGAGTAGAATGGGTGGGTTGAGATGCGCTCGTTCAAGAATGCAGCAGCCGGTGGGCGTTTGGGATAGGCGAGTGATTTGGGCAGTGCGGTGCGATTCGAGTAGCTCCGTCACCGTGTTGTGCAGACCTAGGGCTAGAAGTCGTTTGGTTGGGGCGTCCTGAGGGCTGCACGATAGGCACGTCTTAAAAGAGCGTCCAAGGGTTGCTGCTGAGTGAGGGTGAGGGTGGCGTATGGTAGGTAGTGGCAGAAGCGGGAGATGAGGAAGCTATGAAGGAGGCAAAGGCGCTCAGATTCAACGAGACCATTTTTACGGGTCGTGATGCGTTTAATGAGGCCAAGGATCTGCGCTGTGCAAGTGCGAAGCTGGGCGATGGTGTGTGCGCTGCTGCGAGTTGAGTGTATGATAAAGCAAAGGATGCGGACCTGGATGGATTCGAGCGGGACCTGGATGGATTCAGCTGCACCGTGTAGGAAGATGGACCGGGATCGCCGGGGAGGTAATGTAAGTAATTCTGATTTGGAGACAAAGCAGGAGAGACCTGCAGCTTGAGCATGCTGGTGTACGATAGAGGCTCCTTGACTGAGGGTCTCTTCCATTATGGCATCACTACCGCTGGGCACCCATAGTGTGATGTCGTCAGCATAGATCACAGATCAGAGGTTGGGGGGGGGGGGGGGGGGTGTGTTCAAGTGCGCGAGCGAGAGGCGTCATAGCTAGGTTAAAGACAAGCGGAGAAAGTGCGGCTCCCTGGGGCGTGCCGCGAGAAGGGATAGGGAAAGTTGTGGAGAGGAGTGAGCCGAGGCGCAGGTAGCGTTACGGTTAGAAAGGGCGTTTCTTATGTAGGTGTGTGCGCGACTGCCAAGATTGTGGTGGCTGACGGAGTCGAGGATGGCGTGGTGGGAGACATGATCGAAAGTTTTAGTAGATCAAGTCGAAAGGCCAGGATGAAAACCAATCATATTGGGTGGGAGTAGCTGATTCTCTTCAAGGTATGCAGTAATGCGGGTGTTGATGACATGCTCTAAGAGTTTGCCTAGGCAGGAAGTGAGCCAACTAGGGCGGAGATATTCAAGTGCAAGTGTTTTGTTGGGTTTAGGAATTAGAGAGATGTTTGCGTGTTTCCACGAGCTGGGAAGAGTGCCGTGCACACAGTGGTAGTTAAATAAAGTGGTCATGTGATCAATACAAGTATCGTCAAGATGTCGAAGTAGCTTGATTGTGATGGCGTCCGCGCCTGGTGTGGTTTGGCGGCGCAGGAAACATATGGCGTGTATGATTTCCTCGCGAGAAATTTCAGCGTCGAGGGTGGGGTTGGGAGCTCCTGCGTAGCGTGCAATGGGTGGCTCGGAGGAATTAGAGCGCGGTATGTGTAGGGCTTTAAGGCGGTATATGATATCTTGCTTGATGCCATCTTGTCAAAAAGTTGTGTGAAACGTAAGGTTTGGCTGGATTTGGATTTGGAAGGATCAAGCGGGTGTCGTAATAGAGCCCAGGTGCGGCGCATATGAGGGTACCCCGCATTTCGTCGCACAGTTGGTGCCAGTTGGCCCGCGTAAAGTATTCGGCGTGTTGTGTAATTTCAGTGCGGAGGAGTTCGAGGCGGCGGCGCAGGGCTCGGCGGTGCTTGTATTTCCGCCACCGTCGCTCGAGGCTACTGTAAGCCTCCCATAGATGCATCATTTTGGATTCCACGTAGGCGGAGGGAATTTTCGGGTCTACGAGTTCCTCGTGTTGTTGTTTAGCTTGCAGCAGGTTGGCGACCCGCTGCTCGAGGTCAGTGTCTTTGTAAGGGTCAGGGGGATCGAAATATTGACTGTTTAGGCGAAATGCATCCCAGTTCGTTATATGCGTGTGCTGTGGGTTCTCGTGTGAAGAGATGTGTATCGTGGTGTGCAACTCGGAGACGAAGTTGTCGCTGCCCAGGGTATGTGGAAGAGGGTGCCAAATGGCAGGACCGAGACAATGTGAGCAAGTGATATCGGGGGCTGTGTCGCACTGTACACTGTCTCCTATGCGTGTGGCGAGGTAGGGGTCGTTGTTAGGGGTGAGGTGGAGTTGTTGGATCACCTCCCACAGCAGGCGCCCTTTACGAGTTGTGCGGGAGTAGTCCCAGGCAATATGCGGGGCATTAATATCGCCCATAATGAGGAGGGCTTGGTGGCCTGCGTGCTGGAGAGCCGAATGGAAGATGTCATGGAATGTGTGTCGCGTGTTGCGGGGAGAGCTGCAGATATTAAGTACGTGAAGTTGTCTGTGTCCTGTACGTTTGGGTAAAATGGTCGTGAATATGTGTGGAATATCGAAAGGCAGGCAGCGCTGCTCTACACTGTAGTTGCGGTGTATTAGAGTTGCCAGCTGAGGAAAATCGGAGTGTCGGTAAGCTTTGTAATTTAACAGTTTGACATTAGCGCCCGTCTCCTGAAGTGTAATGACTGTAGGCGTCTGAGACAGTGTGCTGATGAAATCTTGAAGCGATGCCCGTCTTGTCTTGAAGCTTTGGCAGTTCCATTGCCAGGCTATAACGTCTGTTAAGAAATAAAGATGCGCAGGCAGGGGGAGTAGTAGGGGGAGTAGCAGAAGAGGAAGAGGAGGATCGGGAGCTCACTGCCTCGCTAATCGACTCCATCACCGTATCGGAAGCCTGACGCTGGTCTTCTTTTCTGGTGCCGTGAAACCCGGGAACCGGCGCGCGAGCGAATCTACGTTTGACGGCGCAGCGACTCCGAGGCACGCGAGGCTTGGATACCTTCGTACTGCCTTAAACTGGAAGCCTTGCCCTCAGCCGCCGCCCCTTTCGGCTCGTGCCCAAGCCCGCCCTTGTCCCCTTGGTATTCGCAACCCCAGCGTCTTGCTTCATCGACTGGTGCCATGGACGCTCTTCGTATTCGCCGAGATGTCCTGCGATCGACCGTATCCGGGACCATGACAGTCCTCGACGCCTTGCTGCGGAGCCAATGTTAACGGCCCTTGACAGACAAAATGTCCTCGACCTCATTTTGCATGACCAGGTGAGCCTTCACAAACTCGACGCTCAAGTTCAGGAGAACCTGCAGGGTGAAGAGTTCGATGCTGACGTTTTGGAAGCGATCGATTATGACGAGCGTATCTGCGCCCTGCGAACGCGCGTACGCTTCTCCGCGAGCCATGACTCTTCCGCAAGCCCCGTCCTTCAGGCGGCCCTGTTCACCACCCGCATCGCACCCTCGACTATTTGCTCGCTCCCCAAGGAGGCCCGGCGGACAACGGTCCCGGGTGACGTGCTGCCTCTCCGGGAAATGACTGGTGCGCGGGTAGAACAGGACAACGACGACGGAGGCGCTGCGGCCTTTCAGGACGCCAAGCAGGACACCATGTTGCTCAGCCAGGGAGAGAGGCTCCAGCAACTGCACAGTCCTGCTGCTTCCGGGACTGCAGTTTTGGGGAATCCTCAAGGATACTCCCAGGACCTCAGCATCGGTGACGCGGCTATCGTTTCTGAGACGGCCGAGCAGCCCTGCCGTGAATCTAGCCTAGTCAAAGAGACTTCTGCTTTGGAGATGTCGAAGTGGCCCCAGACGAATGCTGGCATCACAGACGCGATTACAACTTCGGAGATGTCACTACAGCCCTTTCGCAACCCTCGCTTGGACAACTTGACTTCCGCTCCGGAGACGTGTGACCTGTTCTGCCACGGCCCTAGATTCGATGATGCGACTCCTGTTTCGGAGACCTCCGAGTTTCCCTGTTGCGACCCTTACGTCGGCGACGCATCTCTCTTTTCGCCAGCAGTTCAGCAACCCGGTTACGAGTCAAATAAGTTTTCATTGTGTTCAGCAACAAAAACACCGTTCGTGAAGAAGATAGACTCGCGTCTGGGTATAACGAAGCGCCTGCTCCTCCGACGCTCCATAAGCTAGCTTCGACGCCGGAAGCGAGCTTCGGCCACGCTCGTCAAGGCCCGGTGGGGAGGTATCCTCGTGGCGAAGCAGAACAGATGCTTCGATGGTGACTACCCCTTCTCCAACAAGAGCAAGTCGATGCTGAACGCGCGTTTCTACAGTGTTTATAGGCCCGAAGAGAGCGAACTCCCATGGTTCGCAGAGAAACCGGGTGTGCTTCTGGAACCCACCGATTACTTCACGGAACGCCTATCAGACGTGGGCGTAACCACAGTGCCACTACGCTCGCCGCATGATCTCTGCAAATTTGACCGACCGCCGCAGCTGTTCCCATTCGATCCCGGCGGCCGCCTTGACAAAGCTGTTTACAGAAATCGACGGCACCGAGATGCCCAGCCAATGCTCCACTGGATCCCCTAGCCAGCCTGCAAGCATCGCTGCTGTCAAATCATGCGCCACTATGGAAGTCGAAAAACTGGTCGTAGTGGGGCCGAGACTTCGCCACTGAACGTGCCGCTGCCAGCTAGCTCCTGACCAACTTGGCAGCGGCGGGAGTATGTTAAGAAATAAAGATGCGCAGGCAGGGGGCGATAGTAGGGGGAGTAGCAGAGGAGGAACAGGAGGATCGGGAGTTCACTGCCTCGCTAATCGACTCCATCACCGTATCGGAAGCCAGACGCTGGTCTTCTTTCGTTAAAACGTCTTTAGAGGTCATTGTCTGACTCTATGGGTATGGGGGCGTCCGCAGGAGTTAGGTTAGCAGAGGGCGGTGGGTTCTGAGTGAACAAGCGCAACCATTCTAGCATTTCCGAGTGTAATTCTTTTGTGGGCAGCTGTAGTGCCGTCATAAGGCCCTGACCGCGTTGCCTTTCCATTTGCAAGAAACACTATCATAGCATCCATCTACCGCTCACCGTCCGCCTGTTACATTGACTTCTGCAAAGAACTGGAACAAATCTTAAACAAATTAAATCTAGAAAACAAAAACATCATTATTGTAGGTGACATAAACATTGACATCACTGACGTAACAGATGGCGCATGCTCAGAGTACAATAACTGCTTCGTTGGTAACGGTTTAGAATCTTTAATACAATCAGCTACTCGGTGCGTGCCAAATGGTCCGCACACGCTTATTGACCACATCTTATCTAACTTAGTTTCCCCTCAAGTTCCTGGAATTGTCGACTTTAATATCACAGACCATTGCCCTATTTTTTTACTGCTCGAAAGTCGTACCCAATCTAAACCTCAGACCATAACAAGACACTCGTTTGACTCCAGTAAATTTACCGAAATCATATCGCTTATTGACTGGAGGGACGTGTTGGAGGAACATTGCCCAGAAGTGGCATTCAACTTATTCTCTTCTAAAATAGTAGAATCAATTACCCTATGCACGTCACTGACTCCCGTTCATAAGCGATGCTCTGCCCCCAGGAACCCATGGATAACGAATGGTCTCCTACGCAGCATTCGTAAAAGAGACAACCTTTACAAGAAAGTTAAAGCTCGGCCCTTCAATATTCCTCTTAAAATTCGTCATAAAAAGTATTCGCAAACCCTCGATGCAACGTTGAAGCAAGCTAAAAAGAACTACTACCAAAATAAAATTCTTCAAAACGGTAACAACACCCATAAGAACTGGCAACTAATCAGAGAATTTCTTAAGCTGGGTGCCGAGCAATCCTCTATAACTGAAATTCACGATGGTATGCAGACTTTAACGAATCCTATGGACGTTGCTGACTCATTTAACACTTTCTTTTCTAAAGTGAATGTAACACAGGCTAGTAACGTTTCATGCCTACCTAGATGTCCCCATAGTTTTTACCTGCGTCCTACCTCAGCTGACGAAGTCCATAATGTAATTCAAAATTTAAAAACCACTGGCCCCGGGTTAGATTTAATTCACCCATTTAAAATAAAGCTAGTTTCTCGTGACGTGTCCGCCGTACTTGCTAGCATAATCAATAACATATTTACGACCGGCGTCTATCCGTCTGAACTTAAACGTGGCAAAATTGTTCCAATCTTCAAAAAAGGAGAGCGTAATTTTTTAGCTAATTACCGCCCTATAACTATTCTTCCGTTCTTTAGTAAATTAATCGAGAAGCTTATTTCAGATCGTCTAATGGCATATTTTGCTAAATTCAACCTTCTAACCAACTGCCAGTTTGGTTTTCGCCCTAATCTTTCAACAGAACTTGCGCTTATAGAATTTACAGATAAAATTAAACAGCTCATTGACAAAGGACACTGGGCTGGAGCGGTATTTATTGATTTCACGAAAGCTTTCGATACCATTAATCATGAAATTCTTTTTTCTAAATTAGAATCACTCGGAATTTGTGGGCCACCTCTAACACTTTTGCGGAGCTATTTAGCAGACAGGACCCAAGTGGTACGTCTTTTAGACGCAACTTCCCAACCTATAACTGTAAATCAAGGCGTTCCGCAAGGGTCCATTTTAGGTCCACTTCTCTTCTTAGTGTATATTAATGACTTGCCTACGTGCCTAAATAACACAACTTGTATTCTTTACGCCGATGACACAACAATACTAACAGGTGATCCTAATCTAGACGCCCTAACAGCAAGGCTAAACAAAAACCTCGAAAATATTGCAGCATGGTGTAATAAAAACGCACTCCAGATAAACCACACAAAAACAAAATATTTAATATTTCATACCTCTAATAAGCATCCAGTTTCAGTTCCAAGCCTTTGCTTTGAACGCACCGCCATTCCTGTGTCACGCACAGTAACATTCCCCGGAGTTCTACTCGACACTCATCTGAAATTTAATCTCCACGTGAAATCACTTACAAAAAAAATTGGTTTTGGCATACGCGTACTAATTAGATCTCGAAGCTATTTTCAGAAACATATCCTTATATCTCTATACTATGCATTTGTTCACAGTCATCTTAATTACTGCTTATCGTCATGGGGAAACACATATTCTACTCATTTGTCATGTCTCCATCATTTACAAAACCAAGCAGTTCGCCTAATTACATTCAGCCCTTACAACGCATCGGCGCTTCCCATCTACACCAGTCTGAAGATTCCACCGCTAAAACTTGCTTTTCAACTAAAACTGGGTGCTATCATCTTTCGGGCTCGCACACATGGCATAATTATTAGTAGCTTCTTAGATTCCCACCTAACAAACACCAACCCCACAAGATTTCCACAAGGCCTTAACCTACTGCTGCCTAAGGTCTACACTAACTACGGCAAACAAACAGCCATTTTCGCAGCCATTCAACTATGGAATTTATTACCAATAACAATTAAATTGTCTTATTCTATGCGTTCATTCAACAGTAGTTTAAGATCGTTTTTGCTTAACAGTCTTTCCGAATAATAAAGTCTCGTATAGTAGTTAATCCTGTTTTTCCAGAGCTAATATTGTATAATTTCTTGTTCTAGTGCTTCCATACTTTATTGGCGTGTTACACTGATCCGTACCTAACTGCGAAATTTTAGTACTTGTACAAAATATTGCTTCTTAATTGCACAGTAATTTAAGACCATGCTTGCTAACTTTTTTTTTCTTTTTTTCTGAATAATACTTTTTGTGCTTCCCCTGTTTATAGTACTCAAATTTTTTTTTCCTGAGATATAATTGGAGACTTTTTTAATAGTGTTTGCATATCCAATTAGCGTGCTAAACTGACCCGTACCTCGACTGCCTACATATTTTTGAACAACATTTTCGCATTTATTAACAGGAGGTCCCCCGACAGTTTTACTTTGGGACCTCCTTCTGTACTAATAACTACGTGCAATGTGTATGTACCGAAAAATGTTCAATAAATCCTTCAAATCCTTCAAATCCTTCAAGCGACGCGAACACAGAGTGATATGCAGGGCGGAGTTTGTGCGGAGTAAGGAGGGCGTCCGTAGAAGCTGGCCGAGTATCGCTTAACGTTTTGCGTTTCAGGGGGGGGGGGGGGGGTGTTGGGCGTGATTAGGAGGCGTGGATGACTGAGCAGGCGAGGGCGCTGCCGAAGGGGTGGCGGGGATGGCAGGGGAGGTGGTAAGACGTTGGCGCAGAGTTTGGTTTTCTTGCACTAAGCGGGCGTTTTCTTGTTGGAGGCGAATGACTGTTTCGCGCAGAGAGAGAGAGACAGAGAGAGAGAGAGAGAGAGAGAGAACAACTTTATTGTGTGCCCGGTGGGAAAAGGAAGAGGTTGGAGATCCTCCTCAGTCCTCTTCCCCCTTAGGCGGCAGCCAGGAGTCCTTGGACCCCGGCGGTGTCTTCACCCATCCGGACGAGTTCGACTTGCACTTCGGGATCGGAGCTGAGCAGCGCGGTCTCCACGGTTCTAATGTCTAAGAAAGGGCGTCTTTTCTGGTGTACCTGTTTACTATTGATGGGACTCGACCAAACCATGTGCTAGAGGTCCGCTCTGCCTTTACAAATTTTGCATTCAGCTGTGTACAGCCCCGGGTAACAGCGGCTGTAGGCTACAGGGTTAGGGAACGTATTGGTCTGGAGCAAACGCGAAGCCACCGATTGCCACTTAGTTAAAGTTCTGTGGGGTGCAGGGTATTTCACTCTTTCAAGGCTGTAATGATCTAGAATGTCCCGATAAGATACCAGCCTGTCCCGCCCCGACCGGCGAAACGAGTGCGCGTCGACGGTGGAATCACGGCGTCGGCTCGGTTGGTTACCTCGAGCCGCAGCGTGCGCGTTCTCGTTCCCCGCCCAGACTATTGGACCCCTCTGACCCGATCGCCGCAGAAACCGGCCAGCAGGATGTTAAGCGCTTCCGACGACACGCGCCCTCTCGAGAAATCAAGGATGGCTGACTTGCAGTCGCTCACTATAAATTTGTATTTGCTGGAGGCCGTCCTTGCCAGGGCAATGGCCGCCTCCTCCCCGACTTCAGGTGACGTCGTGACGGTCGTGGCAGAAGCAACTGAATCGCCCTGTCGATTTACCATGGCTACGGCCATGGCGTCAGGATCGTCATAGTCAGCGGCGTCCACGTAAACCACGTCGTCAGACCTCTCAAACCTTCTTTGCAGTGCCTGTGATCTTGCGCGTCTGCGTTATGCGTTGTGTACGGGGTGCATGTTCTTGGGCAGTGGCGGGACGTATATGCTCGCCCAGTTGGGATGTCCAATTTAGCTCCAGCTTTCATTTCACTCTAGCTCCAGTATTCCAGCTCCAACTTTCATTTCATGAATGGGGTGATCATAGGTGGTGCTGTGTGAGGTGTGACGTGGCAGTGGGTGGGATGAGAGGGTGGGGTCACTGGGAGACTCTGGGGGCTCCCCTGCGCTTGGTGACGTCGTGCAGGCGCGTAGCCAGTTTTTTCCGGGGGGGGGAGGGCGGCCGACGAAAAAATGGGACGTGAAATATGTAGTCAAGGCTTATTGCGCGTTCTTTTTCAAACGAAGCTAGAAATACTGACTTTAACGTGTGATTTATGTATGCTGAGCGCTAACAGTAAAGCCCACCTTAAGGAGCTTAGATGATGATGATGACCTAAATCCCCTTTCGCTGTCTATGGGTAGGCCACGGGTGATCCGTTCGTCCGTAGAACAGGCGGTTATGCGGCCACGAGATCGTGAGTGTGATCATGAGTGTGCCCGTGAGCGGCGCACGGTCCCCGAAGTTCGCCAGGCGGAAGTGGAGGATGGCAAGTTGGGCGAGTTGGTGCTGATTCATCTCGAAAACGTCCTGTCGTCCTGTGTATTTCTCTTCTTAGTCTACGTCTTTCCGCGCCTGTTTTCGAGATGGAACTGGAGGCCCACACTATCAAGACTATCACACACACTATCGCACACACTATCTTTAATATCAAGATTCGCGTGTTTTTTATTTTCTTTTAGGAAAGAGACGAATAAGTTTTCTTATCAGCTATTAAGTACAGTCGAGCACGATTTGAAGGTTACCGTTCCAGCATGAAGAAGAAGAAATGGACGTGGGCAGGGCATGTAATGCGAAGGCAAGATAACCGCTGGTCATTAAGGGTAACAGAGTGGATCCCTAGAGAGGCAAGCGCTGCAGGGGGCGGCAGAAAGTTAGATGGGCAGATGAGATTAAGAATTTTGCGGGGATGAATTGGTCACAGTTGGCACAGGACCGAGGTAATTGGAGATAATGGGAGAGGCCTTTTCCCTGCAGTGGGTGATGATGATGATGATGGTGCCAGCATCGAGCGGCCACGCGTGCCACCGTCCTACGGTTTCGTTTCGGAACCATTAATATCAAGATTTCGCACTCTTCTCTCCCTTGTTGGCTGTTTCATGCTACAACAATGGCCCGCACGACTGACTTGTCACCCTTTGGGTTTGAAGCTTTACATTCGTTGTTATCAAGCACAGACTTGTTACCTTTCATTTACGCCTACGATAACGAAACTCGCATGGAAGATTTCCTAAGGCTGGTGCTATGTCTGCTTCATTTGAAAGAGTAGCTTTCCCGCGATAACCTTCGAATCGCAGTCGACTGTACGTACGGCACATTAGTATATTATGGTGGCGAAGCTAGAAAAAGTGTGTCTTCGCCCTCAAGTAATCGCCTTTTTGTTGTTTTTTGTGCTAGTAACGTGAATAGTAAACTTACGCTTAGAGGAGCACCTTTTTGCACTGCTTTTAAATGTTGAGATTGTTGCACGTTTCTTAAATTTCATTCTATTTCTATCCGTTAGATCGAACAGACATGGCTTCAGTAAAATTCCGGTTAAGCAAATACATAATGCCGATTCTAACCAAGAGGGAAACAATGGCATAGTGCCAAAAAGACAAAGCTCCGCAATAAAGAGAATAAAGAAAAGACAAAGCTCCGCAATAAAGGAAACAATAGAATAGTGCCAAAAAGACAAAGCTCCGCAATAAAGAGAATTGTGCAGTTTTGTCGATGTGGAGGAAATACAATAGGGGCAGAGCAATGCTTTTCTTAAAGCAGAAATTATGGAACTGCAATAGTCATTGAAATGCGATGTCGGTAGAAAAATAAACGTATCAAGGATTGATATTTGACTGAAGAAAATATTGTGGCATGCTCTGTCATGTGAATATACTTTGTACCCGTGTAAAGAAAAGGAATGACAGGCTGAAGTCCAGACCATAATGTACGTTTATATGAGGCCTTTCGTGCTGTTTCGCCGTTTCCCGGCCTTGCTGTTCAGCCAGCGAAACCACGGGACTGCCTCGATCGGCTCGCGGCAGGTGCCCGGTGCGCTCGGTATATCCGGCGCGAAATGCAGCCGGGCTGTGTGTTTACATGTGCAGCATCCGGAGCGGGCACGGGGACCAGGCGTTGACGTAGCCCTGATTTTCAGCTTTATATCAGAAAAAATGTCCTTAAAACTGCAGGTTCCGCGTCTGCAGGCGACTTCAGGCGGTTGTTCAGGCTACTTAAACCGTATCCCAGCCTGGCACAAAACAAATTTGGGGGAGGGGGGGGGGGGGGCACGGGCCTGGTGTGCCCCCCCCCCGCCTGGCTACGCCCCTGCCGACGTGTGGTCTTCGGGGAAGTCCTTGGGCTACTTGGCTGTAAGAAGGAGGGCTGACATGGGTGACGTTAGCTTGTGTTGTGGCGGAAGTGTGGTGCAGGTGGTGGCCAGGTGGAGTGGTCGACTTCGGTGAGTGTCCACGGGGCTAAGGGGCATCCAGGCGTGTTGGCCAGCAGACAGCAAAAGGGCAGCGTGGTTCCCTTGGCGTATTTTTATCGGAGCGCGAGGCAATCGCGAAGAAGCCAGCGATAGCGGCATGTGTGCTGTACTGCTAGGCCGCGCCTGCGCTGTGCGCGGTCTCGACAGCAGACGCTGCACCACCAGACGGCGCAGCGATGGGGCGGCTGCGCAAATGCGCATTTGAGGCCCTGCTTCAAGCGCGAAATAAAAAAAACAATGATGTTCCAAACAAATTGAAATAAAGGCCTCATTTCAAACATGTATCACTTAGCAGATATATGAAAAGGGCAGGTGTACATGTTCGAGCAGAGCACACGTGGGAAGCGCGCCGGCAGAAAGTACGCCGCGCGCATGCAATGTGGCTTCATCACAAGGAAAAGGCAAGTAGCTGCTGACCTGGAAGGTAGTTGTCGTTTTGAGGGAAGTGCTTGGGCAAACTTGCATGGTGGGCGTCGGTTTTTTTCGAATCCGTAGGTTCCATGTCCACAGGGTCTTGCGAGGTGCGTCGTCTGCTTCTCGCGGGAAGCGTAAAAGTATGCACTCGTGTACTTCCATCGTGCCGTCACAACGAAGGGGACGCAATAAAGTTCCTTACACATCCGATTGGTCGTCTTTGGGTCTTCTTTCGGCGGTATCACACGAACTACGCAGTTACGACTCTAAACAAGCGTGCTCCGCCATGGGGAAGTGCACAACCGGACTTGATTAGGGTGATTCTTGCGACGGCCACTAGGTAATGAGCACAAACACGGAGTCGCCAAATGTCGCTTTGTCATCCAAGAATCTTCTTCTTTTTCTTTTTTGCACACACGCGACGGTGAAGGACAAATCTGAACACCTTTGTCTTTTATGGCAATATATTGCGTAGGTGGAGCTTGCGTAGGTGGAGCTTGTGAACCAGAGCTTGTGCTGCGGATAATTGCATCAAAATTAGTCACACAGAAAATGCGTCAAAAACTACAGCTGTGCTGAAATCAGTGAGAGGATTATACTTTAATCAGGGCAACAGTAGTGTCACTGGCAACAAAGTGTGCTTGTATACAAAAAGCCCGCGCTACATGGTTCGAATTCACCTGCGATTTCCCGGCTGCTGCGTGGCTCGTGAGGCAAAACAGCCTATTTTGGTTGCCGTGGCAATATATCGTTTTGTTCTGAGCAGCGATTCTACGGCGCGTAGCGGAGCGTTCGCTCGCAGGACACCCCCGTGGATGTGGGCCTTGCATTGGAGTTAGGCATGCCAGGAGGGAAACGGGCCCCCAAGGTGCGCATTCCGGACAGGATTGCTGGGGTTGTAGACAAAATCCTGGGATGGTTTTTGATGCAGGTGGTTGAGTTGGTCGCGGTGCATAACAGCTAGACAAAATTTCGGAGGGGGGGGGGGGGGTGCTAAAGCCTTATAAGCCCCCACCCCCGTATCGCTAGACCCCTGACAGCCAAGGCTATGGCCGTTGTCTCGGCCACCCTGCTGGAGTCTGTGCACATGGTGTGGGCATTGCGAGAAACTGCCGCTTTAGCATCGGGGTAGGCTGAATATCTGGCAGCGTCGGTGTGAAGCGCACGTGGGTCATGGCCGTACTGGCGGGCTATAGCGCTACTAGCGCTTCGTCTCGGGCGAGGCCCCTGCCCCGGTTGCATGCACGTTCTTGGGGAGCGGGGCAACTTGCAAACGTGCACGAAGGGTAGGGGCGAGCGAGCCAAAGGTTTCGGGGGGGAGGCGACGACGGCGCTCCTAGGTGGCGAGCACGTGACGACCGGTGCGGGTAGGCTGACCAGCTCGTTGTTGCTCAACAGTTTCCTCTACCGTGTTGTGGGCGCCGAATTGAAGCAGACATTGTGTATTGGGAAGACCCCCGCTGCTCCGGTATTCCATCGCCGAGTGCTCAATGCCCCGCTGTAATGTTTTCTGTTACGGCCTACGATTAGTCTGTACGCAGATTGCAATACATGCTGCCCGCCCTGCCGCCTCTTGCTCCCCGCGCACAGCGGACCCAGCCGCTCGCAAAAGCTGCCGGGGTGGGGGGGAGGGGAAATAAGTAGTGGGAACATTTTATCCCGCAGTGCATATACAAAACTAGGGGGCAAGTTAAATGCATTACCGGGCTGGCGGAAATCACGACCGTCGGTAATTCATCATCACGCAGCAGACTATCTATATATTCACTGGGGGACCACGTCCGGTCCCATAAATTTTTCGCGCTCTCTTGGACAGTGGGGTACGACTTAATTGGGACCTATGACACCTTTGAAAGAAGTGTGAGATTGAAGTGGTGGCTCTTCTTTACAGCATACACAATGATGGTATTGTCAGCAATGATAAGGAGAGTTTTATTGCGACGTGGTTGTCGTTATAGCCTCTGACCGCCTGATAAAATTGTGATACCTCGAAACCAGTAATGAATGCCGTTCACCACTTTCAATAAAAAAAAAACATTAACTGTAACAATGCTCGAAAACTGATATCGTAACCATCATAAATTCAACTACATGATTTCTTCCGGTCCGTTTATGTCACGTACCTTCGCGGTGGCTCAGCGGCTAAGGCGGTGTAATGCTGAGCCGAAGGATACGGGTTCGGTCCCGGCCATGGTGCCTACTTTTCCGGCAGAGGCGAAAAGCGAAAACGCCCGTGTGTCGAGATGTCGGGCGCATTGAATATCTCCATGTGGTAACAATGAATCTGGAGCCCTCCGTTACGGCACGCCTCATCGGCCAGCTTCGGTGCCCAATAGCAGGCTCACTGCGCGCATTGAAGGAGCCTGAAATTGTGCGCTGACTTTCCGAAAACAAAGCCAGCGCTTGATTGCCCCCTGAAATGAAATGGTGCTATCTCGCAGTGTGCTGCATTTCATACGAAGTTTTGTTGCAAGCGAACAATGTGTCAGGTACTTTGAAAAGCGTCTAAAAAACGGCCTCGACGCATGCAGCGCGGCATGCCCACCCCGTACCGCTGGCAGGCCGTGAACAGCGTCTGCTCGAAGCAGTCGTCCCTGGCCGGGCCCTGCAGCAGGCCGCAGGCGCGGTAGCACTCCTCGAGGCTGGCGAAGCGGTTCGGGCCGCGGTTGCAGACGGCCACTCGGTCGGCCGTGCTGGGCACGCACGTCCTGCCACGCGCCCGGTACTCTTGGCGGGGCACCGGGCAGTACGCGTAGAAGGCGGGGCCGCACGCACCGCCGCTCTGCGCATACCCGCCATTCAGGGGCCACGGTGAGCCCTCGCACAAGTGATGCCCAGCTCTCGCTTCCACGCCCTCGGGAACGAAATGCGCGCAACGCCAAGTTCCGTTAAGTTGCTGCCGTACTTACGAGGCAACGCATGTTCCGATTTCATTGCTTGTTTTACCGCCAACACTGCAATCTTACCTTCCGTAAGATAACACGTCTAGTGACTCTGTTGAGAATGGCGTAATCAGCACGCCGCGATAGGAAGGAGTGCACAGAACGGTGCTTGACAAATATCACCATCTGTTTTCGTGCCAGTTATGTCGACTTATTTTACGCACTTTCGCGGCTATCTATATAGTTCCCTCCAGAGTTAGGCGGGCTCACTCATGAGTCCATTCGCTCAGACTCATTTGGACTCAGCCTCACGCGTGAGTTCGAGTGAGCGTGAGCGCGACGCAAATGTGGCATGGTGAGTGTGAGCTTGAGTGAGTTTCAGCCGAGCGAGCCCGACTGAGTTTGACTACGCCTGAGACCGAGTGAGTCTGCTTCCATTCTGAGTTCTGAGTTCATTTTTAGTTTTGAGTACAGTTCAGTTTAGTCCATTTTGAGTTCTGAGTACTTTGTGAGTTTTCAGTCCATTTTGAGTTTTGGGTCCATTTGAGTTCTGAGTACATATGAGTTTTGAGTGCATTTCGAGTTCTGAGTACATATAAGTACCATAGGAGGCAGCTATGGTTGCCTGTTAAGTTTCATGCGTCGCTTGGAGCTCGCAATTCAGGTTACCTGCTGGTACGCCAGCATTCGCGATCCGCATGATCGGTTGGGGAGGGGGTCTGATTTTCAAAAGTTTCTTGTTGATTTTTCATGACTCTCAGTCTCAGCACTTGCTCAGCCCCGTTTTAGCGGCTGAGCGTGTGACTGAGGATCGACTGGTGGGGTCCTAAAAAGGGTTATCTCACCGTTTCCTCTTGATGGATCCTCTAAGAAGGTTGGAGGCCAATATTTCTCACCGAATCACAGGTACGCTCAACGTTGAATGTCCTCAAATCGAGCGCTCTCATCGAATTGGAAGGGTGCGTCAAGGCCATCCTCGACCCGTGATATCGAAGTTACTCAAGGACTTAGGTTTGCACGCAACAGAAGATTTTTATGCCAGGGTTGGGTCCATCCGCAAGAAGCTATGGAATGCATCCACCTGTTTCAGAAATAACAGCTCCACTGTGAAGTTGAGGTTTGACCTCGTATTTATCGATGATGTTCGGTATGGATGGGACGAAGCTGCTAGTCGTATGATAAAACGGCGGGAAACAGCGCATGCTAATTACTGCCGCTAATTACTGCTAATTACTGCCGCTACCTTACCGTCTCCTGGCGGTGTTCCGTCGTCATCTGCCTCCGCACCACCGCCTGAATGACTGAACAAACTTTCAGTAGTCGACATTTTCGCCAGAAGTTACTTCACCAGCAAGTTTCTTGCCGCTTGTTTCTTCGTATGCTCCTCGTGTATTTGGCATCACCGAGACCTGGCTAAGTGAAGACGTACATAATTCGGAATTCACCCCTCCTGGCTACGTTGCTGTTCAAGGGGACCGGGTCAATGGGGGGAGGTGTCGCCTTGCTATTCCAAACAGATCTGAAGTTTTCAGAGTTATCCGCACCTATCGAGACAGAATCCCCCTTGTGTAAACTGTATTTGAATGGTCGCACTTTCGTAATCACCGTGTTTTATCGTCCTCCTGGATCTTCAGTTGAATTATTCCACAACCTTGTCCAACACATTTATGAGCATAATCTCTTTTTCTCTGAGCTCATTTCCATGGGTGACTTTAACGCTCCTTCTATTTGTTGGCCAACCTTAACGTACACCGCTCGTGATTCGTGTGTTAGCCGTGACATCATCAAATTTTCCTTGGACTTCGACCTCACTCAAATTGTCCACGCTGCTACTAGAGGGCAGGCCATTTTGAACTTGGTATTCCTCAGCTCTAGTATCACAGAAACAGGGTGCGAATACGAAATAATTGAGGGAATTTCGGATCACAAGGCAGTTATTGTTTATTTAAACTAGTTAGTCTCCAAATCACGCTTTACTTTCACTACATTCTCGGACATTAGCAATGCTGACGATGTTTCGATCACCGACTATTTGACGGATAGTGACGGATAGTGATAGTGATAGCAACGAGTGACGTCGATTCACTGGTTGAACAATTTGGATATTTAGTAAAAACTTGCATAAGGCGATTCGTTCCTCCTAAAACAAAAAGAAAAACGCTAAAATTTCTTGGATTTCGCTAGAGATTTTGCATCTGTCTCGTCGTGTTTTTAGGTTAAGGCGGTAGAGGCGACTGAATGATCCAGAAAGCGTTTCTCGTTTCAACGAGGCAAAAAAAGAACTTCGAATAAAAATGAGCTCAGAAAATAATTTCTTCTTCCGCGTAGAATTAAGTAACTTCCTAACAACCAACCCTCGTAAATTTTACAGCTCAGTCTTGCCACGAGACTCGTCGTCCACATCAATCATTGTCGGTAGGGAGACTACGAATGATCCGGAAACTATAGCAAGTGCTTTCAACGCTTATTTCTAATCCGCATTTTCCTGCGACTGTACGGTGCTTCTCCCTTTCGTTGTGCGCAATCATTCTTCTTCAATCCATGATATTACTATTCGTGAGGATGGAGTATTAAATATCGTTCTCAACTTGGACATAAAAAAATCGGATGGCCCAGACGGCATACCAAACCAATTCTTGGTACGTTATGCCTTATGGATGTCCCAATATCTAACAGTTATATTAATAAAATCGTTGGCTACGGGTGTTGTCCCAAAATCTTGGAAACGTGGTGAGATAAGTCCTTTGTTTAAGTCGGGAGATAAACAGTTCTTAAATAATTACAGAACCATTTCTTTGACAGCATATTCTTGCAAACTCCTAGAGCACATAATATACAAACACAAAATAATTCCTCGAAGAAAACAGCATTTTGACTAAAACTCAACATGGTTTCAGGCAAGGGTTTACTACCGTAACCCAATTGAGTGAATTAGTCCATGATATTTACGCTGCCCTCGATGCCGGAAAACAGGTCGATGCCATTTTCATTGACTTCGCTAAAGCCTTCGATTCTGTGCCCCATACTAAATTGTCTAAACTTAACGCTATTGAACAAAACCCGCTTCTTGTCACCTGGATCGCCAGTCTTCTTTCAGATCGTTGTCAATATGTATCCTATAGCTCCGAAAATTCCAGCACTGTCACAGTGACTTCGGGAGTAGCACAGGGTTCGGTCTTGGGGCCATTGCTCTTCTTACTATTTATTAATGATTTGCCACCTACCATTGCCTGCAACAATGCTGACGATTGTTTTGTACCACACAATCACTTCACCTGCGGACCACTGCCACTTGCAGGAGTCTTTCGCAAGGTTTTATTTATTTATTATTTATTTATTGTACCTCAAATGCCCCTAGTAGGGGTATTACATGAGGGGTGGGCAAATACATCAGTTAATAAGGTGATCGATGAAGTCTTTGAATTTAGTAGGGTCGGCGTGCTGGGTGGCGTCGGTGGGCAAACTGTTCCAGTTTTTGGCTGTTTGCACGAAGAATGAGTGCAGATGGGCAGATGTACGGGCTGCTGGAGGATAAACAGCTTTTGCATGGCTAGTGTGGCATGACGTCCGGTGGGCGGGTGTGATAGCAGATGAAGGAGGCAATGCGTGGTAGAATTTATGAAAGAGGCAAAGGCGAGAGGTTTTTCGTCGTGAAGCTAATGTTTTAAGGTTGGCGCGGCGTTTGAGGGCAGATACGCTAGTATGATGTGAATAGTCGGAGTAGATGAATCTAATCGCCCGGTTTTGAACGGCTTCAATTGAGTGTGTACGTATGATTAGATTGAAAGGGGTCCCAAATTGCGCACGCGTACTCTAGCTTAGGCCGAACTAGTGTAATGTAAGCTTGGATCTTTAGTGAAGAGGGAGCAAGTTTTAAATTTCGTCGAATGTAGCCGAGTGCACGGTTAGCGTTGTTAGAAATACGCAAAATGTGCGATGACCAAGAAAGATCGGTAGTTAAGTTGATGCCTAGGTATTTATAGGAGCTAACAGAAAGAATTGCGGAACCGCAAATGGAATACGTAAATGTTTGTGTGACTGCTTGCGATGAAATGAGATGAGTACAGTTTTTTTAACGTTCAGGCGCATTAACCATGTTTCGCACCATGTTAGAATGAGGTGTAGGTCGGACTGAAGGATTGCGGAATCGGAAGGATGACGTATAGAGCGGTATAGGACGCAATCATCAGCGAATAATCTGATATTGGACTGAATGTTAGTAGGAAGGTCATTAATGTAAATCAAGAATAGCAGAGGGCCGAGAATAGTGCCCTGCGGAACTCCGGAGAGAACGGGGGACATATCTGAAGCAATGTTGTTGGCGTAAACAAACTGTTGGCGGTTAGTCAAAAAGTCACGGATCCAATCGAAAATCTAAAGGTATAAATTTAGGCGGGATAGTTTTAAAAGCAAGCGTTTGTGTGGAACTTTATCAAAAGCTTTTCAAAGTCTAGGAAAAGGGCATCTACCAGTGAGTTAGTATCCATGATAGAGCTGATATCATTCATAAATAGCGCGAGTTGCGTGTCACAGGAAAGCCCTTTCTGGAAGCCATGTTGGTGAGGGTGGAAAAATTTATTGGCAGTAAGGAATTTTACAATGTGGGAGTAGATTATATGTTCCATGATTTTCGAACAAACACCAGTTAATGAAATGGGACGGTAGTTATTATTGGAATTTGAAGTACCTTTTTTCGCCACTGGGATAACTCTGCCCAGCTTCCAGTCCAGCGGCACCACACCACATACAAGAGACTGCTGAAAAATGTGCGCCAAAATGATACTTGAGACATGCTTTGTGTTTTTTAGTATTTTTGAATTGATTCCGTCGATGCCAGAGGAAGATGATAGTGACAATGATTCTATAACTTTCAAAATACCATTACGATCAAACACTAATGATGGCATGATGTCGTGGTCAAAGAAAGGGGTGTCAGGTAACTCACTCACAGGTTCTCTGGTAAAGACGGAGCTGAAGGTTTTGTTTAGAATTTCAGCGACATCATGTGCTGGTACAGGGTGGTTATGATCGTCGGTTAGCAACAGCGAAGTGGGGTGGTTAGGGTTAATAGTCTTCCAAAATCGTTTTGGGTTATTACGTAACATTTCTGGTAATGTGGTAGAAAAAACGACCGTTTAGCCTTTTGGGGTTGCGCCGTGAACGTCTTGTCCGCTGCACGATATTTGGCCCAAGCATGTGGGCTGTCAGACCGTTTAGCCGACCGGAATAGTCGTTTCTTTTTATTGCTCAGACGTTTAAGTGACGAGCTGAACCAGGGGGAAGATGATTTTTCTTTGACGGTAATGGTGGGGACGTGTTTGTGGGTTAACGCCTGCATTTTATTTTTAAAAAGGGACCAGTTACATTCAAGAGAGCGCTGCAAGAAATCAATGACGAACCACTCAGAGAATGTTGTTAGCTCTTCATTGATAGCCTCGTAATTTCCTTTATCGTAGAGCGTGATGGTTTTTTTAAATTTTTTTTGCTGATGAGGTAACTTGAGACTAATTGAAGCGTGGATTACTGCGTGGTCACTTAGGCCAGATAAGTGGGTAAGTGGTGATATACTATCAGCGTGCGAAGTTAAAAGGAGGTCCAGAATGTTTGAAGAATTACAAGATTCTCGAGTTGGCGCAGAAACAAGTTGTGTTAAGCCAAAAGTTAGACACGTGTCGACAAAATCGCTTTCTATGCTGCATTTTGATGTTGTTAAGGCGAGGTCGGACCATGTTATCGCTGGGAAATTGAAGTCGCCGAGTATTAGTAATTGTGTGCTGGGATTTGATACGGATATTAAGTTTAAGGCGCTATGGAATTCTGTGATGAATGAAGAATGAGCGTCAGGGGGGCGGTAACATGCACCAATAATTAAGGGTGGAAAAGAACTGTTGCATCTTATAAATAATAGCTCAAGGGTGGAGGGGACATTAACACGGCTGCGCTGAAGTCGTTGGTGAGCTGCTATCAAAACGCCGCCACCTCGTTTGGTATCGCGGTCGAGTCGAAAGAGATCGTGATGTGCCAAGCAAGATATCAGTTCTGTATCAGAAATTGAGGAATTAAGCCATGTTTCTGTTAGTACGATTAGGTCGGACTCAGTGGTATCGATGAGGGAACGAAGATCGTCGCGCTTAGGCAGAAGGCTCCGGATGTTAGTGTATATTAGCGATAAAGATTTACCGATGGAATTTCCTTGGGAAGGTTTGGCAACTGGTGGCTATTGTGGTCGGGGAACTACTTTTTGAGCACGGCGATCAAAGACGTAAGCGGTTTTGTCGATAAAAAATTTGTCATGGCGGTGTTTGTAGGGTATGGGTTGGGACTTGCCGAATTCGATCAAGCGTTTTTGCGCAAAGCGGGTGTTAGGTGAGCAGTCCTGGCCAATACTGTAGTCTGAATTCGTCAATTTTTTGGCGTTCGAGAGGACGTTTTCTTTATCTTTGTAGTGTGAGAAACGCACGACAATAGGGCCTTTTTGTCTGGTTGGAACCGACCTATTCTGTGTGCCCGCTCCACACTTCTTGGATCGAGGGATACTTGAAGCGTTTCATCACATAGTTTCAGTACCAATTGCTCGGATTGTGACCATGTTTCCTTCTCATCGTCGTCGAAGCGAAAAAACAGAAGGTTAGAGCGGCGAGCGCGGTCTTCAGAACTGTCAAACCTGTCGGTAAGAGTATCAATTACATTGGCGGTGTGCGCGGCGAGTGTCTGGATGTCATCAACCTGGGTTTTGAGTGAGGCAAGTGTTGAACA
Organism: Haemaphysalis longicornis; assembly: GCF_048455015.1. Classification (NCBI taxonomy): domain Eukaryota; kingdom Metazoa; phylum Arthropoda; class Arachnida; order Ixodida; family Ixodidae; genus Haemaphysalis; species Haemaphysalis longicornis. Next base: position 86,106,776 of record NW_027526203.1, on the reverse strand, counting down.
ATCGTTCTCTATTTTTGTTAGCCTGGAGGTGATGTTGTCGAAGGTTTTTTCATGTTGGGAGAGCGCAGTGCGAATGGATTTCATTTTGTTCAGTATTGTTTCCTGGGAAGAGTGTATGGCGTCTAGTGTAGACTGGATGTCACAAGGATCTTCTGTTGAGTACGAGCGTGTGGTAGACCAGAGGTTTTCCTCCACATCGCCGCACAACAGTAGTAGTTTCAAGGTGACAGCGGAACAACAATATGCAATATCAACAACACAGCCTAGTGTGATGTGATAGGTGGTGTGATAGCTGCGACATGAAAATTAACTTTTGCAAGACGGTTCTGTTGTCCTTCACTAACAGTCCTCAATTCTCCCGTTTTGATTGCATCCTCAACGATACAACTCTGGAAAGGGTCACAGAATACAAGTACCTAGGAAGTATAATCACCCAAACCTCTCTTGGTCATTACACATTGAATACATTTGCAAAAAAGCATTAAAATAGTTAGGTTACCTGCGCCGTACACTAAAAAAACTCCTAAGGACACTAAATTAACGCTATATAAGACCCTGATACGACCGCTTCTCGAATATGCCTCTCCAGTTTGGATCCCTTACCAGAAACCTGAAATTAATCAAATTGAGGGGATTCAAACGAAAGCTGTACGATTTATTTGCCATAGCTACGACCGTTATTTTTCTCTGTCCTCAACACTGCCTTCTTGGACTTTAACACCAAACTCGGAACGCAGGTACATTGCGGCTCTGAACATTCTGCACTGCATTATAAATGGCTCCCGTCGCCTTTCACAAGATTCCCTTGCAACTTTTGCCGAACCACGCACCACTAGAAGCCAGTCCAAGTTAAACCTGACCCCCTACTACGCCCGCACCAACACTTTCAAATACCGCTTTTTTCCACGTGTTGTAGAGCAATGGAACTTACTTGCTGACTCCACCCGCTCTATTTCTTTGTCTGCATTTCTATGTGCTGTTTCTTAATACGCACCATTATATGTATGCCGTCACTATTTGTGTTCATTATAGTGTGTATTTGGAGTGTTCGTTATTTTTTCTTTTGTGTGGTTTTGTTGAACGGTTTCAGTGTACATTGTACGCGTGATGTGTGCTTCGTATGCCCCGCTCCTGCGATAGCCCCACAGGGCTGCAGTATGTAGAAATAAAAAAAATAACTATGCTAAGGGTCAAAAAGGAAGAGGTGAGCGCCGGGGGTATAGAAGGAGGGCGGTGAAAGTCCCCTCCGCTCTTTCAAATGAGTTGTCAACTCAATTGACTGGGAGACGGCCATTTAGTTAGACTAATGACCACATTAGGAGATAGACTGGCTGAAAATTCAGACTGATGCCGCTAAGGCATGTAAGGTATCAAATTAAAGCTACCGATTAACGGAATCACGCAGGGTAAATTAAAAATGCTTCCTGTGTATAGTAATCAGGCATTCATAATAAGTCATAGATTGGGTTAAAATTCAAAATGATGCCGAGATTGCGTGTGGGGAATCAAAGTCAAGGTCTAGATGAGAGAAATCACGTGGGACAAACATGCGTTGTGGTTATATCATGATGCCGCGGCGACTGCTGCTGACATTGCAGCGGCAGTCGCCGCCGTCGGAACTCGGCTAAGCAACGAAATTTCGATTCGCAGGCTGCCCGGAGATGCGTCGTCGTCAAGCGTGAACTGCATTAGGGAAGGACAGCGCTTTCGCTGAAAACCGGCCGCACTTGGGTGACATGGATTCGGTTGACCGGACACGTGCCTACCAGCTTGAGTGCAGCTGCACTCCTTCGCTTGTGGATCGCCGCCCTCGTGTGGCCTGGACATACCAGAGACGCAGCATACGGCGCCACCGCAATTTCGGCCATAAGTACTTAGCTCCGACAAATGATCATCACATTGCAGCAGCAGTCACCGCCGTCGGAACGCGGCTAAGCAACGACATTTCGATTCGCAGGTGCGCATTTCTTGTATATGTGAGTTTATTTTTACTGGTGTTTCGTTCCGACTGCTGCTGCAACTGTTTTTAAAGCAAAGCTTTTTACCTCTACCCCCCAAAGGCTCTTTCGCGACCGTTGGTGTCAACAGAAAACTCCCGCGAAGAAATAAAAGAATTTACTGGCACCGTCAGGAATCGAACCTGTAACTATAATAGAGTAACAAAGCCAGAGCCTGTTGTCTTACCAATTTAGCAACGAGCCCACGCGGAGACGGGGAAGACAAGTGGTGCACTCATCAAGCGGATCCTCGGGTTTAAACCCTGCATTCTCGCTGAATGCAACGCGATAGCCATTAGATGAAGCTTACACCAACCTATGGCATCTCACTTCTTGTACGCCAATGTGCTAAAGACAGTCTTTAAGACAGGCTTCCAGTTCACGTGAAAAATCTCAGCTCCTGTCCTCCGCCCCCACTCCAAACAACACCTCAAGGAACCCATTCAAATACTCCGTGATGGCCAGGCCATCACTCCAAGCCCCAGCATCAAGATCCTGGGCCTACATCTTCAGGCCAACACCGAGAGGGACGTATCCTTGCAGCGCCTCGAACACAGTCAAATAAAAAAAATCATACACTTGATCAGGCGAGTTGCAACCAAGAAGCGAGACCTCAAGGGATTGTCCTCTCGAGAATCACTTGCGTCAACCCCTGTCTTATTCTCGGCAATGAGGACATAAAGTTGTTTTATATAATGATTAGAAAGGCGGTTGAGCAAGTCATAGTTCTTCCCATGAGTGCATCCAAAGAGAGGCTGTTTAGCACGGGGCTTTACAACACGGTGGAAGAGCTGATAGAGGGCCATCTTTCTATCCATATGCTCCGAATGAGCTGAACTGCGTCGGGCCGCCGCATCCTTCACCAGATTGGCTGGGCAGCACAGAATGTCACTTCGCTTGATGTACTCCTGGACTTTTGGCGACAAAACTAAAGATGCTTCCTTTGCTTTGAAATATTTGAGTGCATCCTTCACTAGATTGGCTGGGCAGCACAGAATGTCACTTCGCTTGATGTACTCCTGGACTTTTGGCGACAAAACTAAAGATGCTTCATTTGCTTTGAAATATTTGAGTAGCGGCAGGACAGGTGACATGAACGATGTATTTACATATTATTTGCATGGCGACTAAGCCACAGCCCGTGCAGGCAGCGCGCACACACAGATCTGCTTCGTCGTCGTAAGCTGGGATGAAAGCCACGCTGCGTTGCCCTTTTGGTCGTCTTTTTGTGACAATATGAACCACTCACACGAAGAGGGGGACTGACAAGCACGGGCTCAAGCCCTCAACACCTCCATCGGTGGGGATCACGCAGTTACCTACACAGACACCTCCCAAAATTGAGGGCAGCAGTAGACAATCATCGTGGCTACCTCCAGAATCAACCTCCTTGCTTGTTCATACTTAAAACTGAGCATTCGGACGGGACAAGGAAAAGAAGACACAGGACGGGCGCAGGACACAGAACCCGCGCCCGTCCTGTGTCTTCTTTTCGTTGTCCCGTCCGAATGCGCAGTTTTAAGTATGAATATGAACCAACTAGCCCAACAACATGCTTTGCTCCTTGCTTGTGGCTCACTCAAGACCGACGACATGACGGCAGCAGAAGAGGCAGCCGTCGCCTTGGCTCTCATTCAACCAGGGGTTCGTAAGGTAGTCACCAATTCCCTAAAGCCTACCGGAATTACCAGTCGGGTTTGGTGTCCCGACCTGCACTGCGTGTGCTAAAAACTCACTCCCCAAATGGTTCCATTCAGCTCATTTGGACACCCGCTCACGCTTCCATGGAGGGCAACGAATACGCCCACCAAACCTGCGCTTTTACCCCTCCCCCCCCCGTGCTATGGAGCTGCACGAGGGAAGTCACCCTCTTGGCTCGTTCAGGGAAATAACCCAGCATTATCGCCTTCTGCGACAGACCCTACCTTCGCTTACCCTGACCATTCCATAGAACAACAAACTACCCTGCGGTCTATACGATCGGGCTCCTTCCCACACCCGACGCGTCTTCACTAAATGCACACGAATCACTACGACGCTGAATGTAAATTTGGCTGAACTCTGCCACATAATCGGGGTACAGTCGGGTTTGGTTCCTCGGGACATAGTCGGGTTTCACTTTATCCCTGAGCACCCTCTTCTGTTTCCGTACACTATTGAACAACAGCAATAGCAGATGCTGCTTTCAAGACCCTCTCTGCCTACCCAGCTTCAACTGGTGGACAGAGCAAGGCGGCGCAGACCGTATATGGGCTACAGGGAATAAGGAACCCCTGCCCTAGGTGGTCGCACTCAGGGCCGTTTAGAAATCTGAATAGAAGTATTTTCTCATCCTCCTCCTGCTGCTACTCCTGCTGCTCCACCGTCTCTGCCGCAGATCTCGTCGCCTCCTTCCGCGACGGCAGAGACGGAGAAGTGAGATCGTCTAACACCGGGTTTGAACTTTAATTTTATAAAAAGAGTTTCCACTCATGTGCTACACCAATACAACTCAACCAACCACCGTTCATGCAGCAGGCAATAATTTAACCATTCCAAGAATATGTCTTTGAAGTAATAGAGGGTGTGGTTAGTGCATTTCACTTCTCTCTGGTTTCACTATTTGTAGAGCGACATGAGTTTATATATTTAAGGTCGCATGGCTAATCGTTGTGGGTGCCCTTTACAGCTTTGCTTTCCAACCACATTCACAGAATGGATTGGCGCTAATTTTTAAGCTCCGCCTGTTGTGATTGTTAGAACTTTATGTTATAATACTGTTCATTTACAAGATTTCCCCCCGCAGTGCCACACTTCGGGACCTCTTTCTGTAATATCAATCCCCATGCGTTGTACTTTTGTTATCGCTTACCATAAACTGAACTGAAGTGAACTGAACCTAGTCATAGTTAGTCATAGCTTGGGTTAAAATTCAAATTCATAACGCTAGGGCACGTGGCGTATCAAATTAAAGGTCTCGAACCACGTGGGACAAATGCCAAAATGCGTCCTGAGTGGGAAATCTCCCGCTTGCTATGCGCTAGTCATCATCGTCATCATGTATATTTCCCCTGTCATTAACCTTGTCGTCCCCGCTAAAGGCCGCCATGGCCCAGGTCTTCCTTGCGTCGTTCTTCCGCTATATTTTTTGGTGCTGTTAAACCCGCGAAGACCACCACTCGCGACGAAGGACACCACCGACGTCCCCTCCAACTTGAGGTTCCTAGAACCCCGCGATTCTGACTGTTTCCGCTGATCAGCCCCGCCCTCAGCGGGAGGTTGGCATGGCTGGCCCAGACCGTCCAGTGACGACCTACAGCAAGTGTCGAATGGATCAGCTGCGCCGGCAGCAACGCATCTTTCGCGTAGCTACTGCAAGACTGCTCAAGGCAGCGAATGAGCTTCTGGAAACCCCGTCTCCATCTCCGCACGACTTGCAAGCGGCCATTCATCTGCTTGAGAGCAAAGATGCCGCAATGTACGAGATAGACCTGAAAATTATCGGTCTCCTTGACCATGAGGAAGTCGAGCGCGAATACTTCGAGGCCTTGGCGTACCGAGGAGATATATACCGCGCCCTCGCCAGGCTCCGCAATGCCTTGAAAGTCCCAAAGGCATCCGGCATGAGAGGCGCCAATAACGCCACTCCTAGCAGGCCGAATTTCTCTCCACCACTGACCATTGTGGCCAACAGCGTTCTCCAGACAAGCCATCGAAGTGACTTTTTCGTCCGCTCACGGGCAGCGACCTTGCCAATTGTAGTGCAAAAGCTCGAGGATGCAACATTTAATGGTGTGACACATGAATGGCACGGTCCTGGGAACCATTTAGAGTCGGCAACACGTAAACAAAGGGACTTTTCTGACATTGACAGCGTGAGGCCAGGAGGTCCGTCGAAGTATAACGTCTCCATGATGGTGGTGCTAGAAGATGACACATCCAGTGCGACGGGCGACGCGAGAAGCGATGCTTGTTTCTACCAGAAAAGGCGAAGACTATCAACAACAATTCTCCCGCAACCGTCTCGCAAATCTCCGTACAGGAACAAGCCGTCGTCGCAGCGCAGGATGCGTCGTACCAAAAGGCTGAACACAAGAACATGCAGGTGGGACCCAACACCGAGGTAGCGTCGAGTGTCTCAACAAAAGGCAAGGGTGAAGACCGCGAGGATACGCGTGCAACAGACAAGGACGACTCGGCTGCTTCCGTTCAAATGGAACACGAAAAACATGAGGTTAAGGACGGGAAAGAAAGGCGATAGCCTCCGCAGTTTGGGTTTGAGTACATCTTTGTTCCCGACTTCATGAAGGGTGAATCCTTATCGGAACTTCTTAAGACCCGACTAGCTCCTACCGTCGAAGTAGTTGAAAATGCTGCAGTGACGAGCGAATCTCAGTCGTTTGGTCAAACTGAAATTGGAAAAGCAGAAGAAACCTTGCTTTTCACTTCTGCTCAGTGCCAAGGAACAGCGAGATGTGCTCAAGAAGCAGCACAGCCATATTGTGAGCTGACAACTATAAAAAATGCGCTCGCGAGGAACGGGACTTACAGAAGAGAAAACCGAAAGAGAGGACAAAACTAATTTAAGAACACCGTTCGACGCCAAGTCATTCCAGGTTGCCCGCCGTCATCTTCAGGGAAATTGCAGCCGGACCTTCGGGAAGCAGAGCGGAGAGTGCGGTTTTCGTGCGTGTCACGCTGTCGGCGCTGCGCTGTCCTGAAATCAGCAAGACGGTGCAAGCACCGCTGTAGACGAAAAGGGACACCGTTTGCCGACAGCTTTACAAGGATGGACCTCCTGGAACAAAACGAAACGTTACAGCTGTGGACCTATTCTTTATCCTCTAGGAACTATCCCGCGGGCCGAGGATAATGTTAGATCCCCAGCCAAGTGCGCGCTGCGCAGTAGTACAAAAGTTGGAGTGTTGCGAAGCTCCAAGAATACTCCAAAGGACTGTATACGCACGTTCAAGCTGCGCCGCGGCGCAGGGGTTTGGTACGCGTCAAAGCGAGACATCAGTGCATAGTCCCGCCTGACGCTGAAGCTTCCGGATTAACTGCGAGAATTCGTGCGCGTGCGTCATCCGTAAAGACACGTACTTGATGACCCTGTTGGAATTTGCCGATACGCGGGTCGCGGTGGAAGGTGGAGAAGCTGCCGAGAAGCCAACAAGTACGGTGTGCGGTACAGCGCTTGTACAGCGGCGGACACGAACGTTGCGCGCGCGGGAGGATGTTGAATCTCCCGCCGGCTATGCGCCAGTCACCATCGTCTTCATGTATATGTCCCCTATCATTAACGTTGTCGTCCCCAGCCATGGCCCAGGTCTTCCTTGCGTCGTTTTTCCGCTATACTGATTTTTATCATGACAGAGTCATTGTGGGTCATAAAATTCATGATGACGCCACTAAGGTGTGAAGGGTATCACATTGAAGGTTGCGATAAGAGAAATCACGTGGGGCAAAAATGCGGTATGGCTATATTATGAAATAGTCATGGTTAGTCATTGTTTTGGTTAACATTCAAATTGATGCCACTAGGAAGTGTTGGGTATCAAATTACTGATATCGATGAGGGGAATCACGTGGGACAAATAGTCATGGTGGTGGTGGTGGTTAAGGTTTGCGGGAAAGGAACAGGAATGGAAGTGCCCTGGGGATATTTATTAGCTCGGCAGGGAGCTCACCTGCATACAACCCAGTGCGAGGAAGGGAAGTACAGGGGCAGTGAAAGGATAAAGTAGGTATAAAGGTATAAAGAGAGGATAAAAAATTAGAGATAGGGCTATTAGTCCGAGTACATCAGTCAGTCACTGCTTTTTGGGCTACAGCCGCTGCGTTATAGCCATGAGATAGTCATGGCGAGTCTTATATTGGGTTAAAATTCGAAGTGGCCCCGCCAGGGCGTGTAGGTTATCAAATTTACGGTCTCGATGAAGGGAATTACGTGGGACAAATAAACAAAGACTTCGTGGTTCTAATCATGAGATAGTCATGGTCAGCCATAGATTGGGTTAGAATTCAAGGTGAGGCCACTAAAGCATGTGGGGTGTCAAATTGAAGGTTTTAATTAGGGAATCACGTGGGTCATATAAATAACGCGTCCTGGTTACAGTCACTGGAGTCGTGGTTAGTCAGATTTGATTAAAATTCTAAATGATCCTGTTAGAAGTGTGGGGTATCAAATTAAACTTCTCGTTAAGGGGAATCACGTGGAACAAATATAGAAATGCTCCAGGTTAGTCGTGGTGAGTCATGGATTGAGTGGAAATTCAGTGATGCCCCTAGGGCTTGTTTGGATCAAGTTAAAGGTCTCGATGAGGGAAATCGCGTAGGGTAAAAGAAATACGCCCTCCTTATCATCGTGATATAGTCATGACAAGTCATAGCTGGGTTAAAATTCAAAGTGATGCGGTAGGGCATGTAGGGCATGAAAATATTCGTCTCGGTGAAGGAAGGCGGGTCGGATGCAACAATCGGAAGTCATGGCACTGAATAATGACCAGTTAAGCCAAAAAGTCTTATTGGTTCGACCCATTGCAGCACTCAACATCTGTCAACAAGCTTGCGTCCCCATGGAACAGCTTGGCGACTATTGGGCTGATATATTTTGCAGTTCACTAGGCATCGGTCATGCCTATGAATGGCTCGCTTGATTATGCATTGCGTTCACATTTGATTCTGTGTGCTCCGTGCAGGCGCAAGGTGTGCCGCGAATGTTGGAAGCTATATTCGAGACTGACGTGCGACCCTCGAATGCTTTTCTGCTGAGCTACGTAAAAGTAACTCAAATGGCCCCACTGGACCAGATATGCATCATCTGTGGAATAAAAAACATGTTTATAAAAAAATAGGAGCGCGTGTGTACCACACAGCCGACGTTTCGTCATGTTTTAACAGCGGAACTTCTTTATTAACCGTAATTTCGAAATTGCAGGAGGAAACACCAAGAAAAGGCCGCGTGCTCGTGAGCGCGTGCTTCGTGGCGTCCGCCTGGCTAACTCGACACGCGCAGCAGCTAGCAAGAAAACAAGCGCTACGGGAATGTAAAGAGAGAGAGAGAGAGAGAATCAACTTTATTGAGAGCCTGCAAACGGTGGGGCTACCCTAACATGGGTGCCGAGCAAAATGGTGCCGAGTTACCGCGACGTGGCCTGGACGTCGTGACGTCAGCGCCTTTAAGACTGCATCCGGGTACTATCCGCGGGTTGCGGAAGGTTTGCGCCCTCCCCGGCTGAGTTCCCCGGTCGCTGTCTATCGAGGGCCGCCGCGACCTGCTGGACGGCCTGAAGTTGGGTGTCGTAGTCTCCACTCCGCGCTGCAGCTTCAAACTGGCGCGGGATCGTTGTCATCTCACTGGCCTCGCACGAATAAAGTTCACAGTTGCACAGGATCTGGGCCGCAGTGGCCCGCTACTTCGCGCATAATCTGCACACGTTCCTCTCATACACCTCTGGGCATATATGCTTAGCAAGCACTGGAGTCAGTAACGAACCGGTCTGTGATTGTCTGTAGAGCACTACCTCCGACCGGGTGAGACCCGGGTGTGGCGATAAACGTCGTTGTAGATGGTCATGGGTTCCTTGCTGATTTTAAAGGGCTGCTACTCAGAGGGTACGGCACCCATAGACGCCGCGCGATTCGCCAGTCCTCCCGCAACAGTGTTGGCCGTCCCGTTGTCATTTGCGCTCCCTTTACACGAAACACTGGGACCCATATGGGCCGGGAACCACTTGATAGACGCTGCACTATCACCCACGCACACCCCGCGAATGACACGCGCCGCAACGCTGCACACATTGTTCCGAGCATAGTTCATCACTACTGTCCGAGAGTCCCTTAACACCGTAGTGCACTTGGGGTCCGCGATGGCCAGGGTGATGGCCACATCTTCTGCCTGTTGTGCTCTGCTGGCTCGGAAGCTCGCTGCAGACTTGGTATTGCGCGTCACAGCCGCAACCACTGCGGCCACGAAGGTACCGGGTTGGTCCTGGTGTTCGGCAGCGTCTACGTACACGGCACCGGTGTCGTTGGCATGAAGATCGACCGGAGCTTTCGCTCTAGCCAACCTCCGCTCGTGGTTGTGCTAGAGGTTCACATTCCGGTGGGGGGAAAGACAACCAAACGGTTGCGAATACCATCGGGTGTCTGATCCTTGGGCTCCCGATTGTCTTGTGTGGACAGTAGACTCAGGTGTTGCAGAATACGACGACCCACCGGGATGGGCGTTCCATCTGGGGAATTCGGTTGGCTGCAGCAATCGCGTCCAAGGTGTTGTGGGCACCCAGGGCCAGGAGTTTTTCAGTACTTCTGCTCTGGAGAAGTCCCAAAGCGTCTTGTAGATCTTGCGGATGATGGCGTCCCCCTTCACCCGCTCGAACTTCCGCCAGTTATGGAAGGCAGCCACGTATGTGATATGGCTCATGGCAAATGACTGTGTAGGGCGGGTGAGGCTTCCCTCTTTCATTGCTGCTTGACGTGTGGAAATACGACGGATGTGATGTACCGCCGCAGCAGCCGTCGTCACTAACTTGTTGACCGTTGCCCCGTTGACACGGTTACGCTCCAACAGAAGACCCAAGACTTGTCGACCTCGGGAATCACTTGGCCTCCCGCCGTGCACACTGTGATGGTAGCCGTTTATTGTGTTTTCCGCCGACCCTTAGGTGGAATGTTGAGAAGTTCTAATTTAGAAGGGGAATAGATGAGGCCCGTCCCGGTGCTCTATGCTGGGTGGCTTGCCTGGCTTCGTAATTAAAATAGTCTTAGCCGCCTTCCGTTGGCTTGGGAGTCGACCCTCTTGCCAGGACTTGTAGTAACGCGTGAGGGCTTCGATGGCGTGATCGTCAAGATTTTTAAAGGCCTTGTTCGTTACGCGGTCGGGGCCTACCGCCGATTTGCAGTTGAGGGCTTACAGGGCTGCTCGTACTTCCCAAACTTTAATGTCACGGTCTAGCACATCGTTGTCCGTTCTGGCGTATTCCGGGTGGCGGTCCGTGGAGGACACTGGCAGATACTTGGCGTCCAAGTACTCACGGTTCCCTGATGGCTCCGTGTAGAGTTCGGGCAAGAGTGTTGTGGTGGTAGCCCTTCGTCTTAGTCTCGAGGAGTAAGTGCCTGATTATACCCCACGCTCTGCCCTTGTGGAGTTACCCATCGGCCTGCCTACACACTTCGTGCCATTGCTGTATGCATAACACCTTGCAGTGTGCCTCGATCTGCTGGTTGAAAATCGGAATCTTCGTACGGAGACATTTGTTTGTGCGTTGTGTTTGCCAGCGCGCTTTAATGGACCACTTGGCCTGAAGTAGGTGAGCAAGTCGACTATCCATCTGATCGATACTTTCGTCCGTCTCGATCTCCTGAGTTACAGCTGAAGTGGTCTGTACGACGCCCTCTGCCCACTTCTCGATGTCGTCTATATCCATGCGCTCTTCCGGGAGACACCGGTGAAACTGGTTCAAGTCTGTAATACGATGTTTTCGGGTAGTGGGGATAATCTTGGGAGGGATGAGTGGGACGACAACTTCCAGGACGTAATGGGCTCGACCGAAATCGTCGCCCGTGTTCCGCCACCGAGCCCCTTGTGAGGTTTCCTCAATCGTGATGAAGGTGAGGTCTGTAGTAGTATCGCGTGTAATCGATGTGCCAATGCGTGCAGGGTATGCCGGATCCGTGAGCAAGTGCAACCCGGCATCCGTTGCGTCTTCTAGTAGATTGCGACCCTTGACGGTCGTTTTCGGATATCCCCAGTCTTGGTGCGGTGCACTAAAGTACCCGCGAATCATTAGTGTGTTTCCTGCAGCAAGTTGACTTGCCTTGTGTATAAGTGTGCGAAATTGTTGCTTTCGATGTGCGCGATTCCTGTATACCGTGACTAGAAAGGCACTCTCCTTGTGCTTCTTGCCCGTAATAATTTTCAATGCACTGTGCTCAATCGCGCTTTTGCCAATGGTTTCGTGTTCCCCAAATGTAATTCCTTTGCGTACGAAGATGCAGACTCCTCGCCCAGCTCCCGTGGCCGCGGCGCGCGTGCTCGGGACTTGCGTGCGTGCGGTAGCCAGAGAGCTTCGGCGTGACTTCTATTTGTGTTTCCTGTACCATAATGACACCAGGCTTCCGGGTGAAGTGGTTCAGGTGCTGTTGTAGTAGTGCTTTCTTCCCTGCGTAACCATTGTAATTCCAATGCCATCCCAGAAGATCTTTTACTGGGGCAGTCATTGTGGCACGGGTTGCTGCATAACGGGCTGCATTTTCTGGGGATCTCCACTCAGTCCAAGGTGCGTCATAACCATTTGCATTTGTGCTTGCATCTGCATCATCATAGCATGTTCTGGCACGTCTGTTCGAGTTTCGTAAGGCGTTCGTTGGTCACCTTGACGAAGGCTTCAAAGCGGTCTTCCAAGTTCTCAAGTCGCGCTAAGATCTTTGGGTCCTTGGCAGCCTCGAGTGCTCGTCGTTTGGGCGTCCGTTCCATATCTCGTTCGTGAGCCCTGGGATCTTGTTCGGGCACCGATCCCTGGATAACGGGTTCCGACGGCCGCTGGCCTTGGAGTGGCGGTTGTGGTGGCGCTGGTTGCGGTTGTTGCTGGAGTGCGAGGAGTCGGCCCAGCTTCGCATTCATGCTCTTGTTTCTATGTTCAACATCAGCTATCTTCTTCTTGAGTTGCTCATTCTCTGCAGGAAGGGCCTTGACGGCAGCGCTCTTTGCGGAGGGTTGACGCTCTGGCATCTTGGGTTCCTAGAGGGTATCTGCCCACGCAATACGCTCTCTAGTTTGTGATGGTTGTCGGTTACAACACTTCGCTTACTATTAGATCGTTGCCTGCTACTGCCACGTGTTTGCGATCGTCCTCTTGTGCGCTCGACCGAGGTTTGCCGCAGTGGCGGGAGGTCGTGTTCTCGTTCTTGGAAACGGTGCAGCTGCTGGGGCCGTATTCTGCTGATCCGATGCGCTTCGGACGATCGTGACGTCGAAATGACGTGAAAAATCGCCACCGCCCCACCGCCCGGCCTTCCGAGATCGCGAGTAGACCGTCATGGAGAAGCCAGCCAATAGGAAGCGGCCTCCGTGCCGAAAGTGCGTGTAAAGCGCCTTCGGGGACAATCTCGTAATTTTCAAATGCTGCTAGACGTAAATTAATGAAATTGTTTGGCTACAACAAAACCTTTTCTTTTGTGTGTTTTCACGGGCACTGCCGTCGCTGCTAATGCTAGTTGAACGTGTTCAAACGCATTTATTTTTTTACTTTGTTCAGCTTTGAGGCGCCAGGGAGCGCTGTGCGCGGTAAAGCTGTTTTTAAAGGAGGGATATTTGAACGCTGAGTCCAGTCACAGGACAAAGATGTCATCCCACAAGCGTGTTCTCTTGGGACGAAGAGCGACGAAAACGGTAGTGCAACGGTAGTGTAGAGGACCATTCCATCGTTTTTCAAGACTGGAGTGCCCACTCTAGAGTGGTGGAAAAAACTGTTGCCAAAGCAGCAGTTATATATGAGGACTATGACGTGAGTATATTTTTATCGATTTTCTAACGCGATATCATTGTTGGGCCACTCTCCATTGGAAAGTCATTTAAAACTTTTGCAAAAACGCATTTGTGCGTGTCTTGCGCACGCTCAGATTGCGCACTTATATTATGGCAAGCCCGTTTTAATTGTTCGAATGAAAGCAGGACTGCAAGTGCAACGTCAATAAAAATAGCACAGACCTCCAATCTTTAGCGTCCCGAGGATACGTTTCCCGCCTAGATTTGTTTCAGGAGCTATATTAACATGACAGTCTGAGTGAAGAACTGCTCTAACAGCCTGAGCATGTATCACATAACATTGATCACGCCCACAAATTTGGTGTTGAGTCATGTAACATGAAGTCTCAGTCTTTTCTTTAAACATCCCGAGAATGAAACCGCCTTCACGCAGATATTATTTCCATCCGCGATAATCTCTTGTTTCTACAAGCATAGGTAGAACTGTGCAATGAGGTGTAATTTTTGGAATTGAGTACCTTCGCTGTATTCTTACGTTAGCATATTTTGTAATTCGACTTCCCTCTTTAATGCCTCTTTCCTTGAGGGTTCAATAGTTAAAGTATATGGCAATACGCTTCGTTAACTAAGATAGAGACCGCATTTTTAACCCTTTGTTGTTTTCTTGCCGTTATGCTCACATAGCACACATTTTCTGACGCACTCGATCTGGAGAGCTGCTGGACGTGGAAGGCCCTGAACGTTGAACCTCGCCGGAACAAGCACTACTGTGGGCCTCAACAAAAATGGGTGCCGTCTATGAGCACTTTAACAAGCTGGGGTGGAGAAAGCAGTTTTGCCATTGCATCACAAGCCTTGGGTTCTGTACACTTTAAATAAGGCTATGTACCATCTCTACAGAAATTCTATTGTTGATTTTGCCATGATTATTTTTTTTCCAGTGTTGGTGACTCTTCGACGGCGCTGCTGCATGCAGGGGGAAAACGAAACAGTTCAACATAACTTGCCCCACTCTGATTTATTGAGGAAAAATTTAATACACGTTTGTGGATTCTGCTGTTGGCACATCATAATTTTTACAAGCAGGTGTCTTTTATGGTGGAAAAATATCAAAACCACTCTTCACAAACCTAAGCAAGCAGTCATCAAAGAATTCAGTGCTAGAATACAGGCAATTGTGGGGGGGGGGGGGAGGTAAATGAAACTTTTGTGACCATTTTGCCTATTAAGATGAAGCACGAGCGCGAGAACAAAGCCGCGCGCTTCTTTTTTCTCTTCTTCCAGGTGACCGCGCACGCTCTCTTTCCCGCGATCGAGAATCAACATCCTCCCGCGGCTGCGGTTGATTCCAAAAGACCGAGCCGCTAAATGGCGCGTCGGATTCAGTGTCCATCAGGTAGGAGAATCTCGTGGTAGCGCAGGACGCCATCTTGCATTGAAGCAACGAGCCCAACTATGTTACTAAAAGCGATACAAATAAATAAATAGATACGGTAAAAAACTGTGTGGTGTTCTTTAGCTTGACATCCGCCTATCGCTCACTTCTGGATCAACGTTACTCGATCGCCTTGTGGTGTTGATTTTGACCTGCAGAAATGTATTTCTCTTGCCAGCCTCAGCTACCGTCTTAAGTTTTATGGTACATGTCAAGTGGTTTTATATCTTTTAGGCACAATATTTGACACCTTGGGTGTGATCTGTATGAGTGAAGCGTCAAATTACACTGCATATCGTCAGAGCTATACGTGCATCACGTCACTGATTGCTTGCGTTGTGCTTACGCCAAAAACATGGCGAATTTCTCGGGAATTTGTGCAGTCGAGAATAGGGCCCCACTTCGTTGCGCAAAATACGCACGGTGGTCTTGCTGCGTTGGAATGAGCGCCTAAACTGGCGGTCACTCCGGGCAAAGTGTCGCTTACGCGTCTGAAACTGTCGGCAACGCTAAAATCGCAAAAACAAGCGGCGTGAGCTCAGCCGTCTTGCTTTCCGGTGTTCTCTCAACCGCGCCGGATCTGGCCCCTCATTCGGGGGCGCCGGTTGGTTACGTGACGTCACCCAAAAATAGCCAAAATATAGCCGCGTGACTTAGCAAGGAGTACTGTTGGGCTAGTTGGTAGGACATCATTATAATACTATAGCGCAACGAACGGAAAACGAAGACAAGTAAGACGACGGGACGAGCGCTAACTTCCAACTGAAATTTTAATCCGGAAAACTTGCACCTTTTATATGCACCACCACAAAAACCAAAAACATTCACCTCAGATAAAAAAACACATAAATAAGATACAACACTCTGCCACCTCACACACATCACGCACGTGTCCCAATCTATACAGATACTTCTTCGTGTCACACCCGAAGTACAACGTGTGTTGGAAAGGAACCTAATTTCTTTTTGTGACAACTTTATTCAAGTCTTGCTGACACATTTACTACCCAACCACCCAATTTCAAGTGCTTCAATTATCTTCCGCGTAGTTTCATTGCCGCTTCTTCCTATCACTGGGCACTTGTCAAGCTGTGGTTCGCACTTACGTGTGCAATCCTTGCAATGAAGGGCCAGAAAGCCCTCCTTGCCATTTCGAACATTGTTACTGTGCTCCCTCAACCGGTCATTCAAACACCTGCCGGTTTGACCGACGTAGGGTGACCCGCAAGTTAGTGGTATATAATATACGACACGCTCAGTGCACGGAACGTACGGCACACGGTGGTTTGTATGGCACCCCAAGTTGTTCACACCTGTCTTAGTAGTCGCCTTAGCGATGTTCACAAGCTTGTGGGGAGCACTAAGGGCTACCCTCACGTTCACACGGTTAGCAATCTTCTTTAATCCGTGCGACAAGCCGTGAATGTACGGTACAACCTCTACCTTTTTCTTTTCGCTCTCACGGGGAGGCTCGTCATGCCCATTTTTCCGATGGCACGATTTCAGTTTCCTGAGGATGCCCTCAGTCACTGATACGATCAGGTGTTGGGGGTATCCAGCCTCGTCGAACCGACTAACTTGTTTTTTGAAAGCGGTTTGCACCGCATGGGGGCACGACTTGGTCAAGGCGTCCGAAATGCACAATTTAACAATTCCCCTCTTCACCAGCTTTGAGTGTGCCGGGTGATATGGAAGAAGCGGCTTGTGAGCACGTGGCTCATACTGCCAACACACAAAATCTAATCGCTCCATTCTCCGGAACCTCATGCGTAATGTCTAAGGGGGCTACACATTCCTTAAACAGACCAAGGGTATCAGCGACACACGTGTCAAAGGATTCTTCACTACAATCCAGAAACACAAGGAAATCATCGACATAACAGAACACCTACGTCACCCGTGATGATACCAGACGCGTTGACAACGCCGTATCACACCGTTGAAGTACCATATTACTGAGTATAGGGGCAATACATGACTGAATGCGAATTCCTTTCTTTTCTAGGTATACACTGCCATTCTAGGTAGCAAAGGTGGACTTAAAGTATAGGGCTAATAACTCCAAAAAATCAGTAACACACAATCCGGACCCGTTCTGGAACGCAATGGCACCAAACCGGTCTATGCGTTCTTCAACACAGGACAGAATCACGTCGTGGGGTAGCGAATAATACATGTTTTTTACGTCTACTGAGAAGGCCTGATACCCGCGGTCAACATTAGATTTAAGACAAGAGAATTCTTTGTGTAATAGGGATCCTCATAGCCTAGTTCATTTGAATGCTTCTGTAGAAATACCGCTACTGATTTTTGCCACCTGCCTTGCTCAGTAACAATAACACGAAAGGGGCAATCTGGCTTATGCGTTTTCGCCGAAAAAAACATCGACAAACTGAAATTTTCGCAATTGTCTACCATCTTGGATAGCTTCGTTAGCTCGAGTTTTTCGCACAACGTTTTGGCTGCAGACTTTGCCTTTGACAAAACCACTTCATTTCGTTCATTACAGCTGGACAAGATCGCCTCTCTCCCTTTGCTGATAAACATTACCTTAGGCATGACACAGAACCCGCCTTCTTTATCTGCTGCTATGACAGACAAATCTTTCTCTTGCAAATAAGACGAAATGCGTTTCAGGTTTACCCCACGGCTAGACGACTTGTAACGGCTAAGAATGTCCACACCTTCGGAAATGCAACGTTCACTTTTACCCACAGGCGCCAGTCGGGACACTTGCCTGACGTAAGTTAGCAGCTCAGGGCCCGAACTTCGTGGCTGGACGGCAAATTTCGTTCCCAGATCCAGTACTTGGCGTACGTCATCCGGTAGAGAGACGTCACCATAGCACCGAGTCCCACTTGTGGTCGGCTGTGACTTTACCGGCTGGGATGCACGGAGGCTTGGAAGGATGGACTGCCATAGAACTTCCGCGATTTGGTCCGCCAGTCCCTGACTGGCGCCTGTGGGTGAAAGTGAACGTTGCATTTCCGAAGGTGTGGACATTCTTAACCGTTACAAGCCGTCTAGCAGTGGGATAAACCTGAAACGCATTTCGTCTTATTTGCAAGAAAAAGATTTCTCTGGCATAGCAGCAGATAAAGAAGGCGGGCTCTGTGTCATGCCTAAGGTAATGTTTATCAGCAAAGGGAGAGAGGCGATCTTGTCCAGCTGTAATGAACGAAATGAAGTGGTTTTGTCAAAGGCAAACTCTGCAGCCAAAACGTTGTGCGAAAAACTCGAGCTAACGAAGCTATCCAAGATGGAAGACAATTGCGAAAATTCCAGTTTGTCGATGTTTTTTTCGGCGAAAACGCATAAGCCAGATTGCCCCTTTCGTGTTATTGTTACTGAGCAAGGCAGGTGGCAAAAATCAGTAGCGGTATTTCTACAGAAGCATTCAAATGAACTAGCCTATGAGGATCCCTATTACACAAAGAATTCTCTTGTCTTAAATCTAATGTTGACCGCGGGTATCAGGCCTTCTCAGTAGACGTAAAAAACATGTATTATTCGCTACCCCTCGACTTGATTCTGTCCTGTGTTGAAGAACGCATAGACTGGTTTGGTGCCATTGCGTTCCAGAACGGGTCCGGATTGTGTGTTACTGATTTTTTGGAGTTATTAGTCCTATACCTTAAGTCCACCTTTGCTACCTTGAATGGCAGTGTATACCTAGAAAAAAAGGAATTCGCATTGGGTCATGTATTGCCCCTATACTCAGTAATATGGTACTTCCACGGTGTTATACGGCGTTGTCAACGCGTCTGGTATCATCACGGGTGACGTAGGTGTTCCATTATGTCGATGATTTCCTTGTGTTTCTGGATTGTAGCGAAGAATCATTTGACACGTGTCTCGCTGATACCCTTGGTCTGTTAAGGAATGTTTAGCCCCCTTAGACATTACGCATGAGGTTCCGGAGAATGGAGCGATTAGATTTTGTGTGTTGGCAGTATGAGCCACGTGCTCACAAGCCGCTTCTTCCATATCACCCGGCACACTCAAAGCTGGTGAAGAGGGGAATTGTTAAATTGTGCATTTCGGACGCCTTGACCAAGTCGTGCCCCCATGTGGTGCAAACCGCTTTCAAAAAACAAGTTAGTCGGTTCGACGCGGCTGGATACCCCCAACACCTGATCGTATCAGTGACTGAGGGCATCCTCAGGAAACTGAAATCGTGCCATCGGAAAGATGGGCATGACGAGCCTCCCCGTGAGAGCGAAAAGAAAAAGGTAGCGGTTGTACCGTACATTCACGGCTTGTCGCACGGATAAAAGAAGATTGCTAACCGTGTGAACATGAGGGTAGCCCTTAGTGCTCCCCACAAGCTTGTGAACATCGCTAAGGCGACTACTAAGACAGTTGTGAACAACTTAGGGTGCCATACAAACCACCGTGCGCCGTACGTTCCGTGCACTCAGCGTGTCGTATATTATATACCACTAACTTGCGGGTCATCCTACGTCGGTCAAACCGGCAGGTGTTTGAATGACCGGTTGAGGGAGCACAATAACAATGTTCGAAATGGCAAGGAGGGCTTTCTGGCCCTTCATTGCAAGGATTGCACACGTAAGTGCGAACCACAGCTTGACAAGTGCACAGTGATAGGAAGAAGTGGCAATGAAACTACGCGGGAGATAATTGAAGCACTTGAAATTGGGTGGTTGGGTAGTAAATGTGTCAGCAAGACTTGAATAACGTTGTCACAAAAAGAAATTAGGTTCCTTTCCAACACACGTTGTACTTCGGGTGTGACACGAAGAAGTATCTGTATAGATTGGGACACGTGCGTGATGTGTGTGAGGTGGCAGAGTGTTGTATCTTATTTATATGTTTTTTATCTGAGGTGAATGTTTTTGGTTTTTGTGGTGGTGCACATAAAAGGTGCAAGTTTTCAGGATTAAAATTTCAGCTGGAAGTTAGCGCTCGTCCCGTCGTCTTACTTGTATTCGTTTTCCGTTCGTTGCGCTATAGTATTATAATAGCCGCACTCAACGCAGGCCGGGTGACGTTTCAGCTCTGAGCCAATCGTGCGACCCTACCAGAAAGCAACCCCGCCGGAAGGCCTCCGGATATTTTTACGGCGCCCTTCCGGCGCCCAGCAGAATACGGGCCCTGGCTGCGCAAGTCCTTCATCTTACGATCCCATTGTTTGCGCTTGACAACATAGGGCACCTTGAACTTGTTTGTGCACTCCCGGGCGCCGGTTACGTGTTCGCCACCGCACAGCTTGCATTTAGGTTTACAATGACGTTCGTGATCCGCGCTAGGTTTATCTTCAACGCATGCAAAGCAGACTCTAGTATCAGGAAATGGGCAGACATGGCTTCTGTGTCTAACTTTTCCACACTGTCTACAAACATCGAAATGCTTCCGATACAGTCCACACCGCAAGAGGGTGGGGCCATATATCACATAATTAGGAAACTTGGGTCCTTCAAACAGAACAATTACTGTTGTCGAATTTCCAATTCTGTGTGCCTGAATTCCCAGCGGGTTGGCCGGGTTCACAATATTAGCATTAATCTCGGATGGGGAGTTTTCAATCGCTAGTACTCTTATCACTCATTTCACTGTATCCTCTTGTGCCACCTGATACGTACTGACTTCATGAGTCTTTCCTCCTCTAAAGAGGCTAGCACCCTGCGCGACGTTGGTCTGGGGTACTCACAACGATGATATTTTGCGATACATTGGTGCGAATTGTGTGTTCACTTGCTTCCAGTTTCGGTACACCTGCCGCCGAAATAATGGCCGACATGATGATCGAAGCTTCAGTTCTGGCTATATTGAGTCCGCCACGTGGCCTCACAGTAACCTTCATGTCGTCTTTCGGCATTATCGATGGCATACGTGCTGCCTTCGCGACTGCTGCCGCAACTATTCTGGCATAATTAACACGATCTCGCGATCTAGATTGATGGTCAGTTGAAGAGAACTCACCAACTTTCGAAGCGACGTCGACTTGCTTGGCTCGCTTGCCTGTGGTCGTCCACCCCGCCGTATCACCGGGAATAAGATCTTCGCCTTGGACTTCAACACTCGTTCTTTCTTCATGGCTTCCAAGTTGTAACTCCGAAATCTTGCTTTCCTTCATTGGCATACTAATCTCCATCACTGTGTCCATCTGCGTCATGATTCTGGTTGACTGGGCCTAACGGCAAGGCCTGGCTACCGGGGCCAAACCGCCCGGAGCCGTACACCGGCTAAGCCTACCGTTAGGCTTAGCGAAAACCACACGTGAGTCGAGAGGAAATCGTCCGCAAAATGAGAAAATTACAAACCACGTGGGAACATTTGGTCTCAGTCGGTATCGGATACCGTTCCGCACGCACTAACAGGGAAAACGTGTTACCTAATAGTTATCACTGCGGAAATTAAAACAGTAGGAGCCGATGAGAGACACGTCCGCTCCCTTCGGCGACCGCAGTGCCAACCACGGGCATGTAAAGAAAAAACTCCAGCGCCAATGCTAAAGATGAAAAGACACCCTGCTCGGGAGAGATAACCACAGCCATTGTGAATAATTGGAGGCTTGGATGCGAGCATGCCAGTGCTTCCAGAGACGACTTGCAGATCCCGTAACCGCGGCCTCGAGTCGATGACGAAGAGCTGGTGGAAATCTGCACTGCTGAGAAGGAATTTGCGTCCACCACTCGCCACCAAGTAGACGAGGACCTCTTCGATGCATACGACGACGACTACTATCACCGCAACTTAAGAGACAATGATGCTGAAACTTAAAGGGGCACTGACACAAAATTTTGAAGGCGAGATAACTTCGGAGATAGATTGGTGGGAACACATATACATCATCTGCAAAATATCAGCGGTGAATACGGCCTAGAACATATTTAAAATCAATTTTGAAGTGTGCGAAACGCAACCGAGCGGCCAGCAGAGGACCACGCGCAAGTGTAAATAAACAACATCCAAACACGTCACGAGTTCGTGTTTGCCGCTTCCGCACTGCCGGCTCGCCGCTCCAATCGGAGGGCCGGAGGGCGGAGCTTCTGCTCTCGAGAACGAACGACCCGATCGTTGGCAGCGGAGGCACCGTGATTTCGTCAGCTCATCGGGCAGCTGGCCGCGACCAAAGTTCTACAGCGATTCCAGGCACTCTGTTTCTATTACTGTTTATTACCATTGGATGCGGAAACGCGCCGGAGGCACGAAAAGCCCACTGAGCAAGCCGCACAGTCGCTGTGCAGGCGGCGGCCCCGGCCGCGAAGTGGCCCGCGCCGGCGCAGGTAGCTCGAGTGATAGCTTGTTACCGCTGCACGAAATTGTCCCCAAGTCCCGACCATGGTGGCTTACATGAGAAAGGAGTTAATGATGCCATGGCGGGTTGCATTAAAAATTGTCATCTGCACCGCTTACGAGAGCGGCACTCGAATATCCGCCGCAGTGCTAAGCCGAACACATCTGTAGGCGGACCTGTAGGCAGACCGGCCGGCTGCTCCCAGCGCGCGTCGTTCGTTAGCCGCGGTAGCATTTGCACTCGCAGCGCCTGCGTCACATCCACGGTCGCTTTTTAATTAGGCGCCTCACGAGATCAGTACGGGGAGGCATTCGCAGAAACTGCCGTCAATGCGGATTCGACAGTGCTACGGCGGCTCTGCTCTGTAACTGTGATATCCCTCCGACGGTCACGTGGTCAGCTTTGTTCACACAAAATCCACAAAATCCATCGTTTCGCGGCACTCGCTGAAACCGAAACTGCGACTGGCCGCATTGAAAATGGCTCTAATTAAACAACCGTCGCACGCTGAAGCAAATGAGGTTTCTACAGGTTATAAGTAGGTCACTAGCTACTTATCGCAACAAAAAAAACAAGATGCAAAATTTTTGTGTCAGTGCCCCTTTAACTACGTATTCGGCAGTTATCACCTATAACAGCTTCGCAATGCGAGTCTTGCGCGGGAGTGCAAGCTTGCCTGAATTTTATTCGTTTTTTTCGCAGCCATGGCAGTGTGCTCATGTGTTCACTACAAATGGGAACGTCCCAAGTGTGAAGCCCCATATCCGGTTTGAGATAGCTGTTGAGAAACGCACACCGCACATTATCTACCCACCGGAGCGGAGCGTATAGCAAGCTCGAAACCTATGTAAGCTATAGATGTCCCGTCCCAGAATCACCTACGTTTCCATATCAGCGCTTGTATATACGAAAGTTAAGACTGCTACGTACGTCAAATAGGTATATCAAATTGAAATTCCAGGTTTCAACGGCCCGAAGCTGCCACTGGCCGTATAGACGCTCCGTATAGTGGAAGGACATGGATAAATTTGGCTACATGGGTATCGCTAACCTGCGCTGATATCTCGACGCACGGGGGTTTTCGCTTTTTGCCTCCACCAGAAAAGCAGCCATGCACCCCGCCTGTGATGAAACCCGCCTGCTTGAGCTCCGCTTCACACAACACTAGCCCGTGCGCCGCCGAGACTGAACACCAGCTGTTAGCATTGCTAATGGTCACAGGGTATCTATAGTAATTTAAACCGTATATATCTGCTACACTGGCGTCTTTTCAAATACGCTGTATGCCATTACGAACAGGTAAAACAAGAGCTTTGCTTGTGGTGGAGCAAGGGCTTTGCTCCACAAGCAGGATTTTTGCTCCACAAGCAAGAGCTTTGCTCCACAAGCAAGAGGTTTGGAGCAAGAGCCACAAAGCGATAAATTCTTGATCCGGAAGGGAGTAAGATATGGAGATACGATCTCGCCAAAACTATTCACAGCATGTCTAGAGGGTATGTTTAGAAAGCTTGACTGGGAAAACATAGGACTAAGGATAAATGGAGTATACTTGAGACATTTGAGGTTCGCGGATGACATAGTATGGCTGAGTGAGACTTCAGAACACCTGCAAACAATGCTTGGGGAACTACAATCAGAAATCATGGCCGTGGGGCTAAAAAATAAAATGAATAAATCTCATGTAATGAGAAACAAGCATGCAAAAACCCTCCCCTTCAGCTTAGGAAACGGAACGGTAGAAGAAGTAAAAGAATACAACCACCTCGGACAGATGGTTACTGCTGACCCCAACCACGAAGGAAAACTCCACTGCAGAATAGGTATGGGCTGGAAGGCACTCGGCAAGCACTTCCAAATAGTGAAAAGCAAGCTACCTCTGTCACTCAAATGAAAAATCTACAACTAGTGCATACTGCCGGTTATGACATACGCAGATGAAACGTGGCTTCTTGCTAAACAAGTAGAAAGCAAGCTCAGGTCTGCTCAACTGGCCATGTAACGAATAATGTTACGAGTAATACTCAGGGACCGGAAACGAGCTACCTTGATCAAAGAAAAAACTGAAGTAGGAGATATCATAATTTAAATAAAGGAAAAGAAATGCACGGGTGGAACGTAAGGGATTGCATGGCTCTCGGCCGTAAAATACCCGAGAGACATTTACCGGGCATTATTTCTCTTCCCCTCTACACCTTGCAACCATTACAACCATAATAAGCTGCAAACACTGCAAGCAAAGCTTACGTTCATTTAATCTTTTCCAGCCTGCCTGCGTGTCCTGGTGCCAACTTTAGTATTCACGAACACGTCAGCCTGATTGAGCAGATACCCGGGCAGATACCCGGATCAAAAATGGAGAAGAACACAACACCGCCTGTCGTGTGCACAGCTGCGCGCTTCCTTTCCTTTTAACGTTGTGATTTGATGCCACAGGTTGTGAATATTCGATGAACTGAGCCAGTTGAATATTTTACGTAGTTCTGGCAGAAAGAATTAACAGACCGCAGATCAACCTTAAAGCGCTGGACACATGTACGACTGGTGCACGCGATTCAAATGCGAATGATCGTTGCGATTGATCGTTAGGACCCGTTTTGGCGTCGTTCGCTGGTCGGAGGAGGCTCACGACCTGCGAATGGCAAGCCAGATGCAATCGTGCCATCGTTGCGATCGTCGTGAGGCCACAGCCAACGAGAGCCCGCTGAGCCCCAACCGCACGCAACCGGCTTGCGTTGCTCGAATAGGCTCGGGTGTTGGGGGTGTCGGGAACTTTAGGCTTAGCATCCTGGCGGATATTTGATCGCCGCTATCTGTGTAACTGCGAATGACAATCCGTAACACAAATTTTCACCACACTATCATCCCCTTTCTCGCATGTGGAACTTTATTTAAGCTAAAACTGCCGTTTGAGCGATCGGGGACGAAGACATCTGCGTAGCCTGTTTCGATGCTTCCACGCAGGTATCGCCATCTCTCGGCCGCTCGGCGCACCGCGCGCCGCGGCGACCGGTCGGCGTAGGCTTACATCGTGACAGATATCTGATCGCCGCTTTTAAAATAAGCCCTGACAGCAATCCTTAGCACAATTTTTCACCACACTAACACCTACTTTCTCGCATGTGGAACTTTTTTTTAGCGATCTGACTGATTCCGAGGAGCAGCGACAAGCGGTTGCTACCGTGGTCTGCGCAGGTTCGAGCCGCTGAGTGTGCCGAGCTGGCAGACGGGGCCTGCGTGTGCGCGGACTGTTTCCGAAGGCAGAAAACACGTCACGTTGCCTGCTTTATCAATTTCTTGCAAACAAACGCGCGGAATCTACAAATTCAGCTCAGCGATCGTCGTAGTTGACCATGGAGCAAAAACAGTGGCCGACGACGCATCGCATGCGTGCATCGGACCACGCGTCTCAAATTCACGCGTACGACTAGTCGCGGCGACAATCGTAACGATCAGTCGCATGCGAATCGCGTGTACCAATCGTACATGTGTCCAGTGCTTCACTGTCCCCAAAGCAAAATTAACGACATAATCCGCGCCGGCATGGGGATGCTCGTGAGTGAAGCAGGCGTTCTCCATATCACAGCCAGTTAATTATTGGCGCAGCCGGTGCTGGGGGCACACAACACACATGAGTCCTTCGTTGACCATCGTGTGAAGTTGTGGGCGAAGGGAAATGACACAGAGTACAATGATACAGAACGATGCGCAATCGTCAACTGGGAATTTCGGTAATATATAATTCAGGGTACCCCGATAGCTGATTGATACAAGAAATGACAAATATACAATTTATACAAGCGCGGTAGAGTGAGCAGTGCATGGCTGCGCATGTTGACCGTCCCCGACATTTAAGAAATGTTTCCCCGATCTCCATCTCCATCCATCTTGCCCCTGTGGCTGTTCACCAGCGTTGTTTTGGTGACTACGCGGGCTGTTTTCCAGACATTGTGATGCGGAGGGTGCCAATGAAGCCACGTTTTAAAGATGTGCTGGTCAAATGGTGCAAGCGCGATTGATTCCTCTGAGAGTTTTTGAATGTTGCAGACCTTCAAAGCTGAACTCGCCATTACTACGAAGCATGTGTTTTCTTTAGCTACACGCAAATCCCGACATGGAAACCAATAATTGTACAGCCCCCAAGAGCCTACGACAAAACTTCAAAATTTTTACTTATAAAGTGACTGCACATAATGATCTTATGATGCGGTCATTGCCCGGATTTGATTTGCTCTTTAAAATCCTTCCCTCTGATACCACAATTCCTTTTGTGCTACCATTCCAGCATCTGCGATGAATTTGCGCAGTTTATTTACTCCTAATTACTACTGATCACCGGAATGCCCTTTATATCTGTCCCACACAATTTATTAATCGAAAAATTTAAGTTGATACCCCAGACGCCCTGGCGGAATTTTTTAAAAATTTTACCCTAATTTAACAGTTACCACGACTACCTCATGAGGATAACGAGGAAGCATCTTTTATTTGTCCCCTCATAACGACTTTCAATTTCATACCCCATACCCCGTGACAGCATCACTTTGATTTTTAACCCAATCACCATGACTATGTCATGATTATGACCAGGAGGAATCTTTATCAGTCTCACGTGATTTCCCTGATTGAGACCTTCAATTTGACACCCCACATTCCCTAGCGGCTCATCACTTTGAATGTTAACCATATCTATGACTCACCATGGCCGTGTCACGATTATAACCAGTACGCAATTTTTTATTTGTCCCACGTGAATCCCCTTACCGAGATCTTTAATTCGAAACTCCACGTACCCTAGCGGAATCCCAATGAATTTTAAACCATTGTATGACTCACCAAGACCACGTCATGATCATGACCAGGATGCATTTATTTGTCCAACGCTATTTTCCAAATGAACACCTTCAATTTGAGACCGCATGCATATGACACGGATGTTTCCATATCCGAGGATTTTTCGGCAGTTACTCGCCAAAAGAGGAAAAAACTCTGGGACCACACGAAGGAACTCCGAGAGCGAGGTAGCAAAGTTAAGTTGGTTTACGACAAGTTTAAAATCGACAGAGTTGTTTGCGTGGGATACCAGCCGCAAAGAAATGGTTCCTGTGGGTCGACAACGCGATAAAGAACCCCGTCCGCAATGAACCGGCAACAATAAAAAAAGCCTTTCCTGTGCTTGAATGTGAACGCCCGAAGCATCGTAAATAAATCTGATGACCTCGGAAGTATCACAATAGCATACAAACCTGATATTGTGATCCTAACAGAAACATGGCTAACTAGTAGCATTGGTGATGACGAAATAGTACCGGCAGAGTATGCTGTCTGAAAGACCGAGACTCTCGCGGTTGGGGGCGTTGCGATCCTGTTTCGCGAAAACCTGCATGTTTTCAGGCTCCCCGACATAGTGGGCGTCGAATGCGTCATTATCAAGGTAGCCTTAAACGAATTCAGCTTTGTCGTGGGAGGATTCTACCACCCCCCGAATACAGATAACACTTTTTTTGAAAAACTGAACGAATTTTTGTGCTCTTCTAAGGCCACCTCTCGAAAAATCCTAATAGGTGGTGACTTCAAAACCCCGGCCATCAACTGGTCCACCGAAGTTCCCGAAACCCCTCTGTAATGCTGCACAGCGTTTAGTAGACATCGTATTTTCGCACACTCTCACGCAGATAGTCACGTTACCCACGCGAATCCAAAAAGGTGCGGCGTCCATTCTAGACCTTTTCCTTATCAGTGACAGCTTAGTGCATCGGGATTATGAAGTAGAAATTATTGACGGTATATCTGACCACAAAATAGTGTGCTTAACAATGCAGTTGAATTATTCCCCGAAACGGAGCTACAAGGAAACAGTGGTCCCCCTCTTTTGTCGTGCCAATGATATTGACATACTTGACATGCTAGACACGTCGTTTTTCGATTTCATCTCGTTGTCGAACTCGAACGCATGCTACATCGATGATTTATGGTACTTCTTTAAACACCTTGTTTTGAGATGTGTAGAAAAATTTGTGCCGACCACGCGAAAAAGGGTGCAAACCAAGAATCCCTGGTTATCGCGAGAAGTAGTGCGACTTAGCCGGAAGACCAACAAAATTAGAAAACAATACCGGGACCTTCCTTCCGCAACACGCATGTGCAAATTGACCGACTTATGCCTGCAACTTAAACAAAGCATAAAAAAAAGCAAAAGACTACTACTACAAAACTTCCATGAAAACATTCCTTCTTTCATCCCCGGGAAAGTTTTGGCCCCACTTTTCTACGCGAAAGAAGCCACTTCAAAATCTATTGATAAATGGGGAACCTGTGTCAGACAAACTGACAATCGCGGAGTCATTTAACAACTCTTTTTGCTCTGTTTTCACAAACGACAACGGCAAAAGACCAAACTTTGATGCTTTCGAGAGTCTCCCTCCGATCAACTGAATTTCAATATCAGAAGGTGTGCTCTCACTTCTGTTAAATATCGACAAAAAAAATCTCCTGGAATCGATGGGAAAACAAACGCATTTCTTAAAAGGTATGCCGAGTGGTCTTCGAAGTACCTCACCGTTATATACAAAAAATCCCTTTTGGAATCACAGGTCCCAAAACATTGGAAAAGCGGAAAGATCACCCCAATTCCTAAAACTGACAAGAAATTATTGCTTTCGTCATATCGGCCAATTTCAATATTGCGCTCTTCAGCGAAAAGCCTTGAACACATAATTTGTAAACATTTATCCCTTTTTCTTGAAGAGCGCAACCTTATAGATTCACGACAACATGGTTTTCCACGGGAACTTTCCACGACTACGCAACTCCTGGAAACGATCAACGACTTTACGGCAGTTCTAGATCAACAGGGTCAAATAGATGTTGTTTTTTTAGATTTTGAAAAGGCCTTTGATCGCGTTTCCCACCCTAAATTATTAATAAAATTGCGGCCTATCCTAAAAAAACGATTCATTACTTCGATGGCTACATTCCTATCTGTCTTCTCGATGCCAAAGTGTGAAAATTGACGATGTTTGCTCAAGTCCAGGATCCGTACTATCAGGCATTCCTCAAGGATCTGTGCTAGGACCACTGCTTTTTCTCGTTTTTATAAAGGATATCGCGCATCAAATACCGGTAAAAATGAAGCTATTTGCAGATGACTGCATTCTGTACCACGAAATTCATAGCCCCAATGACCAAGCGGTCCTCAATTCTTCCCTTGGTAAAATCCAAACATGGTGCGAGACGTGGCAAATGCGTATCAACCTCAAGAAGACAGTGGCAATGACGATAACTCGAAAACGGCAACCCTTAAATTTTTCATACTCTATTACTGGTCATTCCTTATCATCTGTGCAGAGCTACAAGTACTTGGGCGTTCATCTCACTTCGGATCTTAAATGGAACGAGCACGTATCTTTCAATCAGCAGAGGGCAAAGGTCATTGTCAAAAGCGACCCCGGAAATTAAACTATTACCTTATAAAACCTTCATCCTTCCGAAACTCGTATATGCGTCAGTTGTTTGGGACCCTTATACGCAAATTAACATTAACAAACTAGAGAGCGTGCAGCGTAAGGCCATTAGATTCTTCTACAGCTCGTATAGTTGGCATACATCACCCAGTGTTCTTTTGAGAAGTGCCCAATTAGCTTGCAGTTGAGACGGTACTGGGACAGGCTGAAATTTATGTACTTACTTTACCACGATAAATTAGGACTTAACCAGCTTAAATACATACAACCAGTAACATTACGTCTGACACGGTCAAATCACACTAAGAAACTGATCAACTTTTCGTGCAGAACAGATGCGTTTAAAAGCTCGTTTTTCCCACGAACTGTTCGAGAATGGAACGCGCTTTGCCCCGATGTCATGGAATGTTTGACGGTGGATGCATTTATGTCATCTCTGAAAAAGGAAGCGTCGCCCTGAAGGTGTGCACAATTGCTATGCCTTTGTTCTTTATACATTCTTTCATTGTCATAATCATCATCATCATCATCATCACCAGCCTATCTACGCCCACTGCAGGGCAAAGGCCTCTCCCATTATTCTCCAATTGCCTCGGTCCTGTGCCAACTGTGACAAATTTATCCCCGCAAACTTCTTGATCTCATCTGCCCATCTAACTTTCTGCCGCCCCCTGCAACGCTTGCCTTCTCTAGGGATCCACTCTGTTACCCTTAATGACCAACGGTTATCTTGCCTTCGCATTACATGCCCTGCCCACGTCCATTTCTTCTTCTTAATTTCTACTAATATGTCTTTAACACCAGTTTGCTCCCTGACCCACTCCGCTCTCTTCTTGTCCCTTAATGTTACAGCTATCATTTTCCGCTCCATTGCCCGCTGAGTCGTTCTCAATTTAAGCTGAACCCTCTTAGTGAGCCTCCAAGTTTCTGCCCCGTAGGTGAGTACCGGTAAGATGCATCTGTCATACACTTTCTTCTTCAGCGACAATTGTAGGCTGCTAATCATTATTTGAGAATGTCTGCCATATGCACCCCACCCCATTGTGATCCTTCTAATTATTCCTGCCTCATGGTTGGGGTCTGGGGTCACAACTTGGCCTAAGTAGATATATTCGCTTACCACTTCCACTGCCTCGCCACCTATCTCAAACTGCTGTGCTGTCCCGAGGTTATTGATCATTACTTTAGTTTTCTGCATATTAATTTTCAGGCCCACGGTTCTACTCTGTTCGTCCAGTGCGGAAAGCATGCTTTGCAATTCGTCCCCCGAGTTACTTAGCAAGGCAACGTCATCAGCAAATCTGAGGTTACTCAGGTATTCTCCAATAACCCTTACTCCCACCTGTTCCCAATCCAACGTTCTGAATACTTCTTGTAAACATGCTGTGAATAACATTGGGGAGATTGTGTCTCCTTGTCTGACACCCTTTCTTATAGGTATTTTACTGCTCTCCCTATGGAGGATGATGGTAGCTGTGGACCCATTGTAGATATCCTCTAGTATTCTTACATAATGCTCATCTACCCCCTGGTTCCGTAATGCCTGAATGACTGCTAGGGTTTCGACCGAGTCAAATGCTTTCTCATAATCTATGAAGGCTATATATAGGGGTTCAGTATACTCAGCGCACTTCTCTATCACCTGATTGATCGTGTAGGGCTTTATTGTAGGGCATAGTTTATCTTTGCTGGTTGAGACTTTGTCTTTCTTTGTTACTTTTCCCTGGGCTTCTTTTCTGATATATTCATAACAAGACTGTTCACCGCCTGTGTCGTCATTATCAGGACGAGGCCCCGCCTCTTGTGCATACTATGTGTCTGCGCAGAAGACTGCGCACCTATTTCATTGCATCTGTCTACTCCGTCATATCGTTCTTTTCTTGCGTGTATGATACTGCGCGCGTTAGAAACAAACATGCTGTTACGTTTCTTCTTTAGTTTTGCATTTCTGCACTGTTTTTGCTTGCAATCGCCTGGTCATTCTGCAGCTTGTGCCTAACTTGAATTACTTATCATGTTTTGACTGTATAGATTTTTCCTTTTTGTACGTGTTACAATGTACACCCACTCCTGCCGAGTGCCTTTTGTAAGGCTGGCAGTATTCCTGAAATAAATAAATAAATTCTAATCAGGCGAATATGAAATTATAATGCACTATAACACATCGAAAAATTGCATAATCAGAAATACAGGTGAAGTTCCTACAGGTAACGGTGAAGTTTTACGTTCAAAGTTATAGCGAATTTAGTAACGATGGTAACGCGTAGCTCAACATCTGGGTGCCATAATTAGTACGTGCGTGCGGTATGTACCAAGTTTCATTACGGCGTGTCTCATAACGGGGATGGTTTCGAGTTAGGTTAGATAGTTTCATGATGAAAGTGTTATTATATTTTATTCCAAGATTATACCTTTTCGTAAGTATGTAGGTATATAAATCCGGAGAAGTGCGAATACCCAATTTCTGGAAAAACGGTTTTGTGTGAACATCATATGATGAATTGCAGATAGCGCGTACGGCTTTCTTTTGTAATAAGTGTAGTTTAGTAATATTTGACGTAGTAGTACTTCCCCAGACCAGCAAGCAGTAGTTGAGGTGCGAAAGAAAAAGAGAATTATAGATAAGTAGCTTTATATTGGTGGGTAGTAGAAAGCGCAACTTGGTGAGTGCCCGACAGTTCGCGATAATGGGTTAGCGAGCGAATCTACGTGCTTATTCCACATTAGGTGTTCGTCAAAGATCACTCCAAGACTTCGAAATGTAGTGACGATTTCTACGGCAGACGTTCCTATCGTAAGGCCAACATTAACACTCACACTCTGGTTTTTTGGTTTGAAGAGTACCGCCTTGGTTTTACTAGTGTTAATAGTTAGGGAGTTGAACGTGCTCCACTTATTTAGTTTATTTATTACATCGTTAGCATGAACTATAAGACTAGTAGCGTCGTTAGAACAGAAGAGTATTGTAGTGTCATCCGCATAGATTACATATTTGGTAGAATGATCTATTCCAACTAGGTCATTTATATACATATTAAAAAGGAGGGGACCAAGAATGCTTCCCTGCGCTACACCACATTGCATACTCATCACGTCAGACATTTGGCCATTTATTATTACCTTTTGGCAACGGAATTTCAGATAGCTACTCAATAGATCTAAAAATATCCCCCTGAAACCATAATGTTCAAGCTTAATTAAGAGAGTGCTGTGGTTTAGGTGGTCAAATGCTTTGCTAAAATCCACAAAGACGCTCAGTGTTAGCAGTTTCTTTTCAATAGCCTGGAGGATTATTTCTTCTTGTGTTAAAAGTGCGCATTCCGTGGAAAGACCCTTTCTAAAACCAAACTTTGATGCTGTTATTAGGTTATGTTTCCCGCAAAACGAAGTCATTCGGTCATTTATTAGCTTTTCAAGTCCTTTTGAAAACACCGGAAGTATCGATATTGGCCTATAGTTATATAAACAGTTCAAATAACCACACTTGAAGATGACACTTACTTTCGCTAGTTGCTTTCGCTAGTCGCTTGGAAATACGCCCTGTGAGAAGCTAAGGTTAAATACATACACAAGCACAGGGCAAATTATATCTAGTGTGTATTTGACTGGTCGTATCTGTATGTCATCTGCATCACGG
Source organism: Haemaphysalis longicornis (assembly GCF_048455015.1). Classification (NCBI taxonomy): domain Eukaryota; kingdom Metazoa; phylum Arthropoda; class Arachnida; order Ixodida; family Ixodidae; genus Haemaphysalis; species Haemaphysalis longicornis. The sequence goes on along the minus strand of NW_027526203.1, from coordinate 86,073,519 downwards.
GCCCTGCTGTTCCGAAAACTGAAAAAGGTGCGATAGACTTCGTCATTGTTTGCCGGGGTCAAAAAATGCGCTGGCGCAGTTTCGGGCCGGCATGTAGTCTAAGGCATGGAAGTCATGAGCACTTTTATCGTGGGACGAAAAAAATGATTAAAGGCGTTGGAAAGCGGCGCGCCAGATGTCAATGTTCCATTCAAGTTTAGCTCCTGCTTATCTTGCGTGTGCTGCAGTCCTCGGCCTAGTACAGTGTTCAGTCTTTGCCATACAATGTCGTTTCGTCGTAGGGTTTCTGCATTAAATAAATTATGTAAATAGTTCTTTTTGGCTTGTCTAAGGATCCCAGTTCCTTTATTTCGAAACACTTTAAACGCGTGTAGGTCGGCCTTATCTCTAGTATTTAAATAATGTTTCAACAGAGCGTTTTTCTTTTTTAAAGATTGAGGCGTAATCCAGGGTTTGCGCGAATTTTTGGGTTTAAATGTCTTGCAGGGGAAGGAGTCCTGTAGGCAGATTTAAATATTGACAAGAATGTGTCATAAGCGCTGTCAGGGCAACTTTGAGAATACACTTCTTCCCAGTTTACTTGCGAGAGTTTGTTCCGGAACTTTTCTAACGTCGAAGGGTTTATATCTTCAAATGTCAAACTGTGCGCCTGGTCAAAAGTTTTAGGAACTACATTTTGATCTGTCATTAAAAATAAAGGCAGATGGTCACTAATATCAGCTGCGATGACGCCTGAAACTGTTTCTGAAATTTCTATGTTCGCAATAAATACATCGATTAGTGTTGCAGACTGATTTTGAATACCAATAGGTGTATTGATGGCGTTAACTAGAGCATTGGAATTTAGTAGCCTTAATAGGTCGCTTTGGGCTGTTGATTCGTTTAGCAGGTTGATATTTACATCACCACCCAAAACCAGATGGAAATTGTGTTCATTCATCCAACCAAAAAACCTGTCCAGGTAAGCGAAGAAGTTAGAAACGTTCCCGCTAGGTGGTCGATAAATTACAGAGAAGATATTTTGATTGCATTTGGGGGTTAGGGCTTCAAAATCATCGGTTATCTGATTAAATTCATGTATTGTTTCACAGCTTAAGTTGTTCTTGGTCATCAATAGTAAGCCTCCCCCTTTTTTATGACAGCGGTTTATATGACGACTTGTGTATCCAGCCATTTTTAAACACTTCATCCTCTCCCCGATACCATGTCTCACAGAGCATAACGATATCAAAGCAAAACTCAAAGAGAGATAATGAGGCATGCAGCTCATCATCTTTTGTCCGAGCTGACTGAGTGTTCAAATGAAAGAAAGTTGTGCATTTCTTTTTGTTTTTGTAAAGCTGAGACACATCAGATGGTCTTAGAACATTGATGGCTGTCATTGATCAATGAGACATGGCTGGTGGCCTACAAACTTCGCGAAAGGTTCACTATTTTTTCGATGTCTTTCGGAGAGGTTACACGGAGAGTACGTGACTCGTCCGCCTTTCTTGCGTATATTTTGCCTCCCTTGGTCCACGCGTATTTCCACTTTTTTTCATTTTTTCTAGCAATGACTTCACCGAGCAGTTTCTTCAGTACTGGGCACAAATGGTCATTTACGAAAACATGCGAGTTTCCTTCCAGCTTGAAAGTCGAAGCAGACAGTCGCTTCTTACGTGCCTTGTCTATAACCGCGTCTCGCTTCATTCTCGACTTTAATTGCACAACAATGTTTGCGCAACCACCGTCTTTCTTTGGCACGCGGTGACAGACGTCAACATCCGCCTCAGTTATTGGTTCAGCAATTGCATTACCAAGCTGCTGCAAAATTGCTGGGAGGCTTTCTTCTGCAGCAGCTGGAATGCCGTCTATCTCCAAATTTTTGTTTCGCGAGTACTGCTCCATGTCAGTAAGTCGTTACTAGCTTGTCGTTACTACTCTGTGAATGTGGTTGGAAAGCAAAGCTGTAAACGGCACCCACAACGATTACCCATGCAACCTCAAATAAATTCACTCAAGTCGCTCTACAAATAGTGAAACCAGAGAGAAGTGAAATGCACTAACCACACCCTCTATTACTTCAGAGACATATTCTTGGAATGGTTAAATTATTGCCTGCTGCATGAACGGTGGTTGCTTGAGTTGTATTGGTGTAGCACATGAGTGGAAACTCTTTTTATAAAATTAAAGTTCAAACCCGGTGTTAGACGATCTCACTTCTCCGTCTCTGCCGTCGCGGAAGGAGGCGACGAGATCTGCGGCAGAGACGGTGGAGCAGCAGGAGTAGCAGCAGGAGGAGGATGAGAAAATACTTCCCCAGGCGGCACAGAAAGTGTGCCCCAAGACCGGCCCGTCTATGGCCGCTTTCTGGCATGTCCGGCCAGCATCCACGTTCTGGCAGCCACTGATCATGCGTTGAACGGCCAACATTCGGCAACCAGCGCTTCGGTATTTTTTCGTCCGCCCGTGTCCGGGCGCACAACGGCAGCTAACCGGCTGCCAGATATTCAGTTCTCTTACGGCTGCCCATGTTGAGAAAGAGAACGGCCGAAGTACGGCCTTAGGGCATCCGTTTTTTCTTCGGGAAGCGGTAATCGGCCGAAGCACGGCAAGCGACCGGCCACAGAATATGCGTATTCTTGCGACAGTTGGTGTTCGAAAGGAGACCGGCCGGAGTGCGGCTGCCGTGCATTCGTTGTTTCAACGGTGAACCGCGCGTCCGGCGGTAGAATATTCGTTTTCTTCGGGCAACCAGTGTTATGAAGGATACCGGCCGACGTACGGCCCCAGAATATACGTTTTTCATTCGGTTAGCTGTTCTCGGCCGAATTAGGGCAAGCGAATGGCCACAGAATATTTGGCAACCGGTGTTCAAGAGGAGACCGGCCTACGTAAGGTATCTGGTTATACGTCATTTTTTCGGCAAACGGCATACAGCCGAACAACGGCACGCGCCTGGGCGCCGAGAATTCATGCACAGACGTGTTTGGAAGGAGGCCGACCGGTTTTTTCCTGGGGGGAGAAAAAGCCGTTAGGGAGCCGAACGACGGGGGCGCGTTTTTCATCCGCTCCGTGTTTCTACGTTTTAAATGAACGAACATCGTTTGTCAAACAGTAATGAGTTTTCTCGGTGAACGGGCAAGGTGCAAGGACTCACTGGACATTAGCAGGGAACCTTTTAGGCCATCGAAATGTCATTTATTGCCACAAGAAGACTGTGCCACACCGACGGGTGAGCTAAGCCTCGCCAGTCATCGCCGCTACCACGCCTCGGCCGCCGGCTTCGTCGACGCATCAGCTCGAGGCTATTCGCCCCCTCAAGAAATGGAGAGCATTGGAGATATCGACCCGTCAGAGATGTCCGATCCGAGATGGAGCTGGTTCACCAAAATAACTGGCCTTCAAGGGCGTCGAGCAAGCGGCCACCACGCAGGAGCTAAACCGCCACCATGTCAAGGACTCCCCACCAAGGAAAGGCAAGTGCGAGCGAAAGCGCAAGTTATTCTGCTTACAATTAAACTGCGACAAGCAATGTTGCACTATGTTGTTGGTGATAAACGTAGAACAGACTCGCTCGTGCATTGGTAGGATCAACTTCATGCCCTACACTATGTTACTTCATGGGATTTTACGACTACCTATTTAGAAAAAAAAATTATTTTAAATTTGCGATAACAACAGAGCCTTGTCACTGACGAAGCCTAGCTGTTAATTTAGTTTCGATGTTTGAAGGTGAGCTTAGCTACTCTTGGGATATGACTCATTTGGTTAAACATAATCGCCTGCAGCATCCTAGCAAACACGGATTTTGTCAGGATTTTCTTGCTGAACGCAGATTGTTGAGTTCACGCACGATTTGGCTCTTGAAATCGATAAGCTTAAAGTGGTTGACTGTATAATCTTGAACTGCAAAAAAGCAAATGATGGTGTTCCATATCACCTTCTGCGTAGTACATTTCATCCTATGAACTGAATGAATCGGTTTTTGCATTGTTATTACTATTAGCCCTATAGCTTTGTTCAAAAGTACTGTGTAGTTTACCGGACTATAGCGAATGAACGTGATTTCGTATACCTGCAGCTTTATTCGAATGTAATAACATCCTGGTGTGCTGATTCAGAAACGTTTTGGATGTTATACAGTGTGTTAACGGCACCTTTACAAGAAAACCTTCATTCCAATTGAATACGTATACAGTAAATTATGCTGCTGTGACAACGGCCGAGGAATATAAATACCTAGGAGTTTATTTAGGGAGTGGTTAGAGGTTAAATAGGCAGGTTCACACCATAAAAGTTACGGCTGCATATGTTTTTGGCTTTCTGAGACGAAATTTCAGTGAACCTCCATCTAACTGAAAAGAACAACAGTATTTCACTCATGTGCGCTCAGAGTACGCATGTGTTTTCGTGGATCCCTACACCAAAGAGCTGGTTGATACGCTCGAAAACAAACAGAATATGTCAGTGCGATTCGTATTAGGTAATTGGCACGCTCAACTTAGCATGAGAGAAAGTAAAAGTAAACTGAAATGGCAGGACGTGAAAGATCACAGACGAAACCACAGGTTGAACTTTTTTCGTAATATCTATCATTCAAAAACTGGAGTAGAAGGGGAGAAGTATGTGCATTCGCCATTCTACATACCGCAAAGTGGGACCGCTAGCTTAAAGCAAATTATTAACTTTCCTTTAAGGGTGACGCCTTGCGCGATTCATTTTATTTTACATCAATACTGCAGTGTAATTATCTTCCTCGTATGATTGCATTAACTGTTTATATTGACGATTTTGAGCACGCTTTGTAGAAATATTTTGTTATTTTGTCTCATATTTATTGCTTAGTGTTATGTATCTCCCTTCTGTAATGCATGCAAAGGCAAGCAGGCATCAAATAAATAAATAAATAAATAAAACAATGAATAAATAAATGAATAAAAATAAATAAATAAACAAATAAATAAATAAATAAATAAATGAACTTCCAGAGGCGCAAGTTTGCCTCCGACGGGTTGAGAACCCTACGCATTCAACCTTGACCAATAAAATATTTATTGCCCTATTCGTTGCAGTATGCAGGTTTCCTGTATGCATGCTACCATTGCTATGTTATTGGTTTGAAACAAATTATGTAACTCTAATTTTACGCCTTTCTTTGCGTGAACACAGAGAGATACAACTGCAGCCACCTGAAGCAGGGCGTCATTCGCAACGCGTCTAGAATTTTTTGAACGTAGTATGACATTAGAAGAAAATTAAGTTCTTTTGGACTATTAAGTGGTGTGGACGTATACTCATGAAAACAACATTAAAATAGATTGAAAATGAAAGTACCTGTTCGCTCCTTCTTAGGAACAGCCCTGCGCAAGATCATCAGAAAAGTTGATCGAGTAGAAAATGTCTTTGCAAGAAAAATGGGCAAAAACTGGACATACTTTTTTGTGAAGGACTTTTAATAAATGCTCCTGAGTGTTTTGTTGAGAGAGAGAGAGAGAATGCTCTTTAATGTGAACTGGTGAGGTCAGCCCTGCTAGGGACAAGGCTTGCTACACCAGATGGGGGGTGACTACGTTGATGAGTGTGCATATCAGACATCAGGGTTACAGTAGGAAGAAGAACTTGTTGAGAACCAAAACGCTTCGTAAAGGCATTCACGCCGGTTTTATATACATCAAAATTGGTCAAGCAACTGTTATAAAAACAGTTTATGTAGTCATATCACGAAAGTGTTCCGGAATATTGCCCTAAAAGAAATTGGCTAAAAGCGGCGCAATTTATCTCTGAAATTCAACCCACTAAAGCATGCGCGCTCCGCCCCCCCCCTCCTCTTTCCCCGTTTATTACAGGTAAGCCGCCCCACAGAGGATATCAGGACCTGGACAATACATCTATTCAAGCTCTACAAAGAACTGAATATTTTATGTGTTCGGCAGTAAAAGAGGCACAGCAATTAAAGGAACGACAATTTGTGAGCACTGTTTAATAAATGAATTTTGCTGTCAACTGAGGCTGGTAATTAAGCAAGGCTGCGCTGAAAGCTTGAAGGCTGGTGGTTGCGCGCGAGCTCACTTTGATGTGGCTGCATTGGACCCAAAATGCTGGGTTTGTGCTGCTTCTGCACTGCGCGAATGAGTCATCTGCTTGCGCGACATTCAGTGACCGGCCTCAGTACAGTTAACGTACTGTGGCTGAACTCCAATGCCCGTAGCACGGCCGTATTTCCGGTAGCTGTAGTCCGGCTGGAGTCCGACGACCGCATCTCGGCTGCCCTCCGCCGGCCGTACTTCGGCCGTACACGGGTGGCTTTGGAATGGCCGGAGCCCTACGGCTGGAATCTGGCCGTATGACCGTAAGCCGGTCGACTGGCCGACGGACACTGGCCGTTGGACAGCCATGGGAGTACGGCCGTATACGGCCAAAAGGCCCACATTTGGACATGGGCCGAACATGGCTGCCGGAAAACGGCCGGACAGAAAATCACCGGCCAAAGTACACCGGCCTGTTTTAGGCCGAACAGTCCTGTGCTGCCTGGGTCAATTCAGATTTCTAAACGGCCCTGAGTGCGACCTAGGGCAGGGGTTCCTTATTCCCTGTAGCCCATATACGGTCCGCGCCGCCTTGCTCTGTCCACCAGTTGAAGCTGGGTAGGAAGAGAGGGGCTGGAAAGCAGCGTCTCTCACTGCTCTTGTTCGATAGTTGACGGAAACAGAGGAGGGCGCTCAGGGCTAAAGTCGCACACCCCGATTATGTGGCAGAGTGTTCCTACTTCTGAACAAAATTTACATTCAGCGTCGTAGCGATTCGGGTGCATTAGGTGAAGACGCGTCGGGTGTGGGAAGGAGCCGGATCGTATGAGCCGCAGGGTAGTTTGTTGTTCTATGCAATGGTCAGGGTAAGGCGGAAGTAGGGTCTGTCTCAGAAGGCGATAATGCTGGGTTATTTCCCTGAACGAGACAAGAGGGTGACTTGCCTCGTGCAGCTCCTTAGCACTGGGGGGGGGGAGGATAAAAGCACAGGCTTGGTGGGCGTATTCGTTGCCCTCCATTGAAGCTTAAGCGGGTGTCCAAATGAGCTAAATGGAACCATTTGGGGAGTGAGTTGTTAGCACACGCAGTGCAGGTCGGGACACCGAACCCGACTGGTAATTCCGGTAGGCTTGCATGGGAATCGGTGACTACCTTATGAACCCCCGGTTTATTGAGAGCCAAGGCGATGGCTGCCTCTTCTACTGCCGTCATGTCGCTGGTCTTGAGTGAGGCACAAGCAAGGAAGTTGGTTCTGGAGGTAGCCACGATGATTGCGTACTGCTGCCCTCGATTTTGGGAGGTGTCTGTGTAGATAACGGCGTGATCCCCACCGAGGGAGGTGTTGAGGGCTTGAGCTCGTGCTTGTCGGTGCCCCTCGTCGTGTGAGTGGTTCATATTGTCACAAAAAGACGACGAAAAGGGCAACGCAGCGTGGCTCTCATCCCAGCTTAGGACAATGAAGCAGATCTGTGGGTGCGCGCAGCCTGCACGGGCTCTGCCTTAGTCGCCATGTAAATAAGGTATAAATACATCGTTCATGTCGTCTGTCCTGCCACCACTTAACCATATTTCTAAGCAAAAGAAGCATCTTTAGTTCTTGTCACCAAAAGTCCAGGAGTACATCAAGCGGAGTGACATTCTGTGCTGCCCAGCCAATCTGGTGAAGGATACGGCGGCCCGCCGCAGTTCTGTTCATTCGCAACTTCTGGATGGAAAGATGGCCCTCTATAAGCTCTTCCACCGTGTTGTAGAGCACCGTGCTAAACAGCCTCTCTGTGGACGCACTCAGGGAAAGAACAATGGCTTGCTCAACGGCCTCTCTAATCATTATATAAAACATCTTTATGTCCTCCTTGCCGAGAATAATACACGGGTTTGACGTAAGTGATTCTCGAGAGTACAAAAGCTTGAACTAATCGAAAGGTATCGGATCCCTTGAGGCCTCGCTTCTTGGTGCAACTCGCCTGATCATGTGTATGATTTTATTGATTTGACTGTGTTTGAGGCGGTGAAAGGATACATCACTCTTGGTGTTGGCCTGAAGATCGTTAAATTATTGGATCGTGATGCTGGATCGTGATGCTGGGGCTTGGAGTGATGGCCTGGCCATCACGGAGTATTTGAATGGGTTCCTTGAGGTGTCGTTTGGAATGGGGGCGGAGGACAGGAGCTGAGATTTTTCACGTGAACTGGAAGCCACAGTCTTTAGCACATTGGCGTACAAGAAGTGAGCTGCCATGGGTTGGTGTAAGCTTCATCTAATGGCTATCGCGTGTCATTCAGCGATAATGCAGGGTTTAATCCCGAGGATGTGCTTGATGAGTGCACCACTTGTCTTCCCCGTCTCCGCGTGGGCTCGTTGCTAAATCGGTAAGACAACGGGCTCTCGATTTGTTGCTTTACTAGTTACAGGTTCGATTCCTGGCGGTGCCAGTAAATTCTTTTATTTGTTTGCGGGAGTTTTCTGTTGACACCAACGGTCGCGAATGAACCCTTGGAGGGTAGAGGTAAAAAGCTTTGCTTTAAAAAAACTTTTGACGTAGTGGCTGATTTCATGCAGGAAGTTAAGGCGAACGTTTGTAAAACAAATGAAGGTCTTGATGATGGTTGCATTTTAATGGCGCAAGGCCAACTGGGGCAAAGAGCGCCAAAAAAAAAGATAGTTAGCTACCACAGAAAAAAGTCAGTACTAGAAGTGAATAGCACCAGAAGTAAAAAAACAAAACAAATAAAGACAATGAGGATGGCTGGTGTAGAGGGACAGGTTGTGATAATGCATGATACGATATGAGATTCAGAAATTTAACTTCTGATAGATAATTAAAAATACGTTTGATAGTACACATTGGTTCATCGCCTAAGAAGTGCGATTGGTGGAGTGGGATTTGTTGTCTGTAGATTTCTGGAAAGTGTTTGCGTCGTGTGGTGTGAAGTGCCTTGCATGTGATTAGTATGTGCACTACGGATAGGGCCTCTCCGCACCTGCTGCACTGGGGTCTAGAAGATCCCGTCAGCAGATACGAGTGCGTCGCATGGGTGTGCCCTATCCGCACCCTACCCAAGGCGACTTCCGTGTGTCTGTTGTGTGAGTCAGCTGTGTACCGTCCCAAGTGTGGCTTTATTACATGTAGTTTGTTGTCTGTCTGTTCGTCCCAGTGTGTTTGCCATGTTCTGCGCAGGTGTTGTCTTGTGTGTGGCTTGAGGTCTGTGTAGGGTATCATTGTAATGTCGACAGTGTTCCTGAGTGCAGCAGCAGCGGCCCTCTCGTCTGCCAACTCGTTCCCAGCGATCCCAGCGTGTCCTGGGACCCAGCAGAGGAGCAGCTGATGCTTCTGTGCATACACAGACATGATAGTGTTAAATACAAGATTAACTATGTGGTTTTTGGGGGGGTGTATGCGATGACAGTGCGCGAACAACACTCAAGGAATCTGTGTAAATGATAGACTTCGGAATTTGATTTTCAAGTATGTGTCGTACAATCAGTGAAATTCCACATGCTTCTGCTGAAAAAATTGTCGTGTGGACGCTCATGGTTCTGGCTGCACTGAAATTCGGACCATGAGCAGCGCAGGAGACCATAGTCGAGGTTTCAGGCGCGTCACTGTAAAATTCTGCAAGTGGGTATTTAAACTGCAGAGACAGAAAGTGCTGCAGTATTGCAGCTCGCGGTACCCGATGTTTGTCAAGTTTCATAAAAGAAAGGTCGGAGGACACAGGACGAACTTTCCAAGGAGGTAAAATGTCTGAAAAGGATGATCTGTACACATCTAAAAACGAAGCGCTCAGATCCGAGGCTCGCTCTCTCACTCTAAGTGAAAAGAGCAGAGGAACGGATGGACGATTTACAAAAAGCACAGGTGTGGATGTGTCGTTAAAGACAGGATAAAAAGGATGGTTATTCAGCGATGAAATTTTAAAAGCATAAAGTAAGTCCATGTATGTCCGTTGGTTCTCAAGGCTCCACTTATTACACTCGGCATACAGACTCTCGACAGGGCTAGTGCGAAAAGCACCCGACGCAAGCCGTAGCCCCAAGTGTAGCACTGGGTCAAGCATTCGCAACGCTGTTTTAGTCGCCGACCCATATACCACACTGCCATAGTCTAAACGAGATCCAACCAAAGCAGTATAGAGCCGTTGTAGGAGTTCTTTGTCGGAACCATACGATTGATGGGAGAGAACCTTAAGTATATTCATTGTTTTCAGATATTTATGTTTAAGTTTCTTGATATGTGGAATGAATGTGAGTTTCTGGTCAAACACAACACCTAAGAACTTGTGCTCCTTGTTCACAGGAAGCGACACGCCATTCAGAGTAATGTCTGGGTCCGGATGGACCCCACGCTTCCTGGAGAACACAACGCAGGAGCTTTTTGCAGGATTCAATTTAAACCCATTCTTGTCTGCCCAGCCGGCAAGCTTCTTGACACCAAGCTGGACTTGACATTCGCATACTGACATATTACATGATTTAAAAGATATTTGCACGTCGTCTACATACATATAATAAGAGATTGTTGGTGGCAGTGCCTTTCCAAGAGAGTTCATCTTTACGATAAAGAGAGTGCAACTCAACACGCCACCTTGCGGCACGCCATTTTCTTGGACGTGAACCTTTGAAAGTGCACAACCAACTCTTACTCTAAACGCTCTCTCCGACAAATAACTAACAAGGGTGTTCAACATATTACCCGACACACCGAATGACCTGAGGTCACTAAGGATCCCATAACGCCAAGTGGTGTCGTAGGCCTTCTCGAGGTCGAAAAAGACAGTTAAGCAGTACTGCTTATGCACGAAGGCATCCTTGATGTATGAGTCAAGTGCAACCAGTTGATCGTTCGTCGATCGCCCCACCCTAAAGCCTGCCTGGCAGCTCTCGAGAAGACCATTGTACTCGAGGAAGTACACGAGCCTGCGATTGATCATCTCGAAGAGCTTGCACAGGCAGCTCGTCAGGGCTATTGGACGGTAACTTGAGGGGGACGACGGGTCCTTTCCCTCCTTCAAGAAGGCCACTACAATGGCCTCTCTCCAAGAGTGTGGAATGTGCACCGAAAGCCATATTTTATTATATAGATGTAGAAGTGCTTCAAGTGTGTCTGCGTGTAGGTGTTGTATCATTGTGTATGTAATGTTGTCTGGCCCTGGAGCTGAGGGTTTACACGTGCTCAGAGCAGCCCTCAGCTCATGTAGTGAAAACAGGGAGTTGTAAGAAGTCTGTGATTTGTTGTTGTCGTGTAGAGACTTCTTTTCACAAGAGGCTTTATACTTCAGGAAAGTGTTCGTGTAGTGTGCTGAACTGGACACGTGTTGGAAGTGTTGTGCGAGTGTGTCAGCCTGGTCTTCCAGTGTGTCCCCTGTTGTACTGACCAGGGGCAGGCTGTGTGTATGTTGTCCTTTGAGTTTGCGTATTCGTGTCCATACCTTGCGTGTGTCTGTGTATGAGTTTATAGATGTTATGAATGAGCGCCAACTCTCTTGTTTTGCCTCATGGCGCACACGTTTTCCTAACGCCTTGGCCCGTTTGAACAAAATGAGGTTACCCGACGTGGGGTAGCGACGAAGGACACCCCACGCCTTGTTCTGGGCCTCTCGCGCCCGCCTACAGTCTTCATTCCACCACGGCCTCTGCTGGTTGCGCGGGGCACCAGAGGCGTGGCGAATGGACTTTTCGGCGGCGTCGAGGATGTGCGCCGTGAGGAGTTGTGCGGCTTCATCTACGTGTAGGTGTGCTATGGATGTATGGTGTAGTTTCGATGTCTCTGTAAATGTGTTCCAGTTAGCTCGTGCTTCATTGAACCTATTATGGGGAGATGAACTGCTTGGGCCTTTACCTATATATCTAAGTGAGGTGGAGAAGTGGTCACTACCATATGGGTCAGTTCCCTCACCCCACTCGAGAAGAGGAAAGAGAACTGCGGGGCCAATAGCCAAGTCAAGACATCAGTATGTGTTGTGTCCTATGTTATGATATGTAGGCTGTTTATTGTTGAAAAGGCATGCTCCATAAGATGTCAGAAATTTCTCTATCAGGCGACCTCGGGCATCCGTTCTGGAAGAGCCCCAAAGAGAGTTGTGAGCATTAAGGTCGCCTGTAAGGATGTATGGTTCGGGCAGCTGGTCAACCAGCGCCTCGATGTCGGAGCTCGTAAGTGCAACATTAGGAGGAATGTATATGGAGCATACCGTTATCAACCTATTATATATTATTGAGCGAACGGCTACAGCCTCAAGGAAAGTGTTCAACGTGACAGGGTGGCATGCTAAGGATTTGCAGGCGATTATGGCAACACCGCCAGAAGAGTGTGTGCAGCCATCCCTGTCTTTCCTGTATACCAGGTAACTATTCAAGAAATTTGTGTGTTTGGAATTCAGATGTGTTTCCTGGACACACATTATACTTGGCTGATTGGCATGCAGAATCTCATACACGTCGTCAAGATTATTCAGAAGGCCTCTGCAGTTCCATTGAACCATATTTTCTCTTCCCATTATTATGTGTTCAGAGCTACTGGAGTGTCACTATTTATGTAGGGTCTTTCGGGGCTTGCACTCTTGGGAGGGGTTTTCTGGCCTTCTCTACTGACCTGGACGTCGCAGCCCGTTCCTTCCGTTGCGATGAAAGCCGGAAGGGCTCGACGTCCATGTCGTCATCTGAAGCAAGGGGGTGCCCAGTGGACTGGGCCCCCTTGACGTGCTACCCTTTCGGGTGTTCTTTGCCTGCGCTGCCAGTGCCGAAGGCGTGGGGAGCACCACAGGTGGCACAGGCAGTGAGGCGGGAGAGGGGGTCGCTGCGACTGCCTCCGTCTCCATCTCCGTGCCCTTGCGTGTGCTTTGGGCCGGTGGAGAGGAAGCAGTGGATGCAGCGGCATCCCCAACAGGCGTTGTTGCCACCACAGCCGCTGCTGGGTGAGCGAGCGGTGCGGAGGCGGGTTGGGCTGCCATAGGCAACCCAGGGGGGGGGGGCGGGGGCGGGACCAAGTCCGACTCGCGGTACTGGGTCCCCGCCGAAACCAAACGCCGCTCCGCCCCCCGGCGAGCTGCGTCGGCGTACCTGCCCAGAGGGAAGGAGGCGAACCTCTTTCGCGCCTCTGGGAAGGTGATGTTTTCGGTTATCTTAAGGTTAATGATTTTTTTTTCAAGATGAAACTTATCACAGGCGCGAGAGTATGCTGCGTGTGGACCCTGGCAATTCGGGCAGGTGAAGTTGGTTGCAGTGCAGTTGTCGGACAGATGATTGTGCTGGGCGCATTTGGCACATGTTGTTCTGCCTCGACAGGAGTTGGTACCATGCCCGAACCTCTGGCACTTGAAACAGCGCCTCGGGTTCGGGATGTACGGCCGGACAGAACAACAGATGAAACCTGCGTTGACATGCTCGGGCAGTGTGCAGCGGTCGAAAGTCAGGATCAGATGTTTGGTGGCTATTTCTTTGTTCTCTCTCCTGATGACGATGCGCCTTACTGCTGTCACGCCTTGTTCTTTTAGGCCTTCTAGCAGATCAGTCTCTGTCTCGGTTAGGAGATCTGCCTCAGAGATCACACCTTGACAACTGTTGAGGCTGCGGTGGGGTGTGACCCTGATCTCCAGATCTGCCATGCGGGTTTGTTTCAGGAGGATTGTGGATTGCTGCTGGGTTTTAACTTCAACTAGCACTTCACCAGTTCTGAGCTTTTTGGCGTCATATGTTTTGCCGATGATACCTTCAAGGTATTTAGAAACAAGAAATACAGATTGAGAGGAAACCGGCTTCGATTTGTCCACAGATTCAATGATCAAAAAACGAGGGTAGTTATCTGGCTTTGGGAGCGAGATAGAAGGCAAAGAAGGAAAAGATACTTCGGTGCGGCCCCTTTTAGGGGGCCGATCACGTCTGGGGGGGGGGTTTTGATTTATCCATATGGCATAGGAAAAAGCAGGGAGACGGGGGTACTTTCTTCTTTGACCTTACCCTGGTAGTCAAAGAGATCCCGGAGCTCCCTGCCTGGTGAACAGACAGGGAGCCCATCGGCCGGAGCTTGACCTGGGCTCCGACGGCCACCGTTCGTGGTTTCTAACCCTCCACCTATAAACACATCGCCACGGTTGGATCCAGCTTATGTTTGGGGGCTCGGGGTCCGCGGTATCGCCAGTACCGTCACCAAGATTACTCAAGGTGCCCCGTGCGGGGCAATGAAGGTCTTGCGTATGTCGTTGATGGCATGAACAACCGTATGAGGCGTAACAACCTTATCATTAAAGGCATTCCGGAAGAAGAATATGAAGGATACGCATAATCGGAACGTGTTGTCAAAGATTTTTTTCAACCCCCCTTTAAATCGAAGCTGGAGACATTGAGAGAGCCCATAGACTTGGGAAACCCCGACCTGACTTTCACCATCCCATTATTGTTCAGAAAAGGGGAAACCAGCGAGCAGAACGCAGGACAAGAGGAGGAGGCACACACACAACACACACAACACACAAGAGGAGGAGGCACACCTCTTGTCCTGCGTTCTGCCCGCTGGTTTCCCCTTTTCTGAACATTATGAACCAACTAGCCCAGCAATTCACTCTCTTGAACCATTATTGTTAAATTTCTTAACTTTAAATCAAAGCTGCAAGCCCTGAGTAGCGCCTCAAAACTGAAAAATCTTGAAGCGCCCAAAGTCTGGCTAGAAGATTTTTCACGCAAAGTACAGCTTGCCCGGAAAAAGCTGCGTGATTACCCGAAATCGAGCAGAGAAAGTACCGAGAAATACGCTTTGACGAACTGCACATTCACATCTCCACTTTTTGTTATGATGCTGCAAATGACTGCGTTGTCAAGGTGGCCTCAACGAAAGCGCCCTCCCCACAATGAACCTCTAAATGGCCACTTCACAAAACTAAGTCAAGCAAACCGGTATCCTTGCTCGCTGCAAATTTTCGTAGCATCTATAACAAAATTGACGAACTAAACGCTAATTTGTTCGCGTGTTCGGCTGATATATTTGTAGGCAGCGAAATATGGCTATCTGAAGACGTTCCAAACACTGACTTAACACTTCTCTCTTCATTTGCGCTCTTTGGCAAAGATAGAGCGGGCTGCCGAGGGCGAGGAGTTATAATCGGCATAAAATCTAGTATCACCCATAACTTATTTCCATTTCCTCCCCTCTTGAAATCGTTTCGGTTTCTTCCTGTTTTGAACATGTTCACTGCGTCATCGGTGCCTCCTACCGGCCACCTGATAGCCGGCAGGATTTCGTGGAAATGCTTAACGATTTGATCGATGCCATTTTCCTCAAGTTCCTGAGTTGTCTATTAATTCTTACCGGTGACCTTAATTATCCTAAAATTGACTGGGCCTCCCTAACCGTTCGTGCTCAACGTAATCGCCATGAACAATGAAGCTTTCTGCGCTTACTTCATTGACATAATCTCAAACAACCGACGCGTGGCGGCCACATACTAGATCTTGTACTCACAAATAACCCACAGCTTGCTAAAACAAACATACTGGACGAAATCAGTGACCATAACGCCGGACATTGCTGATTGCCGCTACCACGTGCCGAAAAAAATAAAGTTAAGAAACATATTTAACTGCAGCCGAACCGACACTGAAAAACTGAACGGTTTGTTGCAAAGCTTCTCGGAAGACTTTCAGGTCAACTTTGCAAATCGTTCAGGGCAGCATAACTAGTGTTTGTTCCGCGATAAACTAAAGGAAGTGGACGAATTGTGTGTACCTAACTTTTATCAATAAGCGAAAGAGTAAATGATCCTTGGTTTACTCGAGAAGTAAAAAGAAGCTTAAACAAGCAGAAAAGAGCACACCAGAAAGCGACTAAAACGAGCGACTCCCACGACTGGTTTAAATACAAGAGTACATCCAGCGCGTGCGCGGAGGCAATTGGCAAGGCCAAAAATGAATTCTACAATTCCACGCTCCCAAACCTTTTAAATACGGACCCTAAAAAATGTTGCAATGTTATTAATCCGAAGAACAACTCTGCCCCCCCCCCACAAGTGAAGATGGCAAGACCTTGCCCGTTGCAGAATGGGCTGAAAAACTGAACGCCTACTTCTCTCAAGTTTTCACTGTTGAGCGACCACTACATAGCTCTCTCGATTTGCCGTCACTTACCATTCAACGCCAGTTTTCCGCTATTGTAATCACTACGCATGGCGTAGTCTGCGCAATAGATCGTTTAACACTCAGAACTAGCCCCGGACCAGACGGAATTAGCGCGAAACTTCTGAAACTAACACGACCCTTGCAATTTGTTTTGGTTGGTAAAAACTTTATTGGTAAAACCCTTGCAAGTTCGGAATCTTGGGCGAGTTGGTAATACATTGCATTGGCGGGAAGCGCGAACTACCACAAAGACAGAGAAGAGAACAACAACATAGACCAGAGAAAGCGCTGTCTCTCCTCGTGTTAATTCGCGCTTCCCGCCAATGCAATGTAACAAGTCTCTTTTGGTCATATTTTCTTACTTTGATTTTTCAACAATCACTTGATTCAGGAATCATACCGGTAGATTGGAAATCAGCGCATGTGACCCCAATTTTTAAATCAGGTGACAATACAATTCCCGATACCTACAGGCCAATTTCACTAACATCAATCTGTCGTAAATTACTCGAACACATATTATTCACGCATATAATGAACCACCTTAACCTGAACAACCTGTTCTTAAACAACCAACATGTCTTTCGTAAAGGTCTATCTTACCAAACACAGCTTTTCGAACTAGTAACCGACCTTAATTCCGCTCTAAACGTGTCCCGTCCTGTTGATGTACTTTTCGTTGACTTCTCGAAAGCCTTCGATCACGTGCCACACAAACGTCTGTTACTGAAACTTCGCCAGCTCCAACTTGACCAAAACACAACACGATGGATAGAAGAATTTTTAACCAATCGTTTCCAGACAATCAAATTAAACAATCATATTTCTAATCAAACACGTGTTTTATCTGGGGTCTCTCAGGCGTCAGTGTTAGGTCCTCTTTTATTCCTGATTTTATATCAATGACAAGCACGCCGCCTAAAATCATCAATTCGTCTGTTTGCGGATGATTGTGTAGTATATAGAGAGATATCTATCCAGCCGATGCAATTATCTTGCAATCTGATCTCATTAAGGTAGAGGAATGGTGTAGCCGCTGGCAAATGGAAACCAATGTAGAAAAAAGCACACACATAATGTTTAGTTCTGCCCCCGAGACAGTCCCTGCTAACTGCAAAATAAATGGCACTCCAATAGATTCAGTTGAATCGTATAAATATTTAGGTGTGTTCTTTGCGGCGAATTTAAAGGGAAGCTGAAGCGCTTTCCAAAAAATTGAGTTAGAATAACAGTTATATAGTTTCTTGCGCGCTGATTCCGAATATCACATTGAAATTTATCGTAAATGAGTCTAAGTGGCATTTATCTTGCAAAAAGCGCGGCCCCGTTTGAAAGACGCCCGCTTTTCGTCTTTTGACGCCCCTGATTGGTTGCGCCCGTCATGACGTCAAAGGAGGACACCCTTCGGCCGCGCGGGTTGTCGGAAGCATTGCGAACGATCGCACGGTTGCCTTTGCGGCAATTTAGCTTGCAGTTTAATTTTCGCACATGACTGGAAGTTTGTTTTATAATTTCCCGTGCTGTTGGTTCAATTATCTTGGAGCCTAAATTTGCTTTACACGACAGAGAACCCCAAAGCAGTGACTGTGACGTCGACTAGTGGGTTCCATCAAGATATTTTTGAATTAGGCAACCAGCATAGGGGGATTTTATACCTTATGTTAATATTAGGTACTGCCTTAACTGTTTCTTATTATACACAAAACCATTTATGCCGAAGGTTAATGGGCGTTTTATAAACAATCTACCAGCGAAAAGCACGTACGTGCACTGCGCGAAAAAATAGCGTTCATGCGCTGTAAACGTATATGCGAGACACATCTTGCCGGTACACGCATAAACCAACAAGCAGACTCTGCTTCCCCATTTCCTTTCTTCGTTGTCGCCCACCCCAGCCCCGCTACTCATCCCCGTACACAGACCCACATGCGCGCGCCAGTTCGGCAGCGGCTCTACGGCGCCTCCGCGATTGCTAGCTGCACTTCGATGAGTGGCGTCTTACTGCTTCACATGCATTTATTCTGAAAACACTGCAGCATACTAGTGCCTGCTCAGCATCATTGGCTGTAGTAGGGCTTGATTTTCGCTTGTGCGTTGCGCATTCTGCTACAATATTACGGCCACCTAGACCAGTCGGACAAGGCAGTTACGTTGTAGTTACGTTACTTTAGGTAACAATCACCAAACGTTTGTGATAAGGAATCGTTGGCCTGTTTCAGCATTTCTAGATTTAAGCATTTACCGCGCTAGTCGGACAGAGGCCGTATATTTACTCTTCGCTCCTAATTTTTTTAGTATCATCATTATCTATATCACCGACTATCACTGGAGCACACTTGAGGTTCAGTGACAAGTGCTTACCAGGTTATAATATGCAGCCACACAGAATCTTGGGCAAAAATTAGGCCCCCGCAGTCAACACAAATTATGGCACGGTGGTGGTTCGGAGTGGTGTTTTTTTTTTTAATTCCAGACAAACATCACCTGATCGTGACATGTATACTTGCAAAATAAGTAATCTGGTGGTCTTGGTTCTTTTACTTTGTAGGAATACTGTTTACCTCTTAGCCGTGAGAGAACTCCTATCAGGATTGGCCCCTTGTTTTAGTTTCGCCAAAAATTTGTTTTTTTGAACACTGTCCTGAGCCCATAGGGAAAGAAAACCGACGCGTTTAACGAAACAAGTATTTCCTGAACAAATGTGACTTGGTTTCTGGAATGGAACGCCGTTCCATTCCATGGGGAATACTGCTGTACTTTGGCCGGAGATGTTTGAAACATCTCCGGCCAAAGTACAGCAGTATTCCCCATCCTTCCTAAATCTAGAATCTAATGTAAATATTCACGTCCGTCGCATAAAAAAATAAAACCGCATTGAAGCGGTTTACAAAGTATTTAACGTAGTGTAGTATATTCTCTGTCATCATGCACAGCCACCTCGGCTGTCGCTTCCGTATGTTATCAAGCATCCCGGCGTGGCATTATTCTGCTTAGGAATACGGCATGATAACGTATGCCTCGTTTGGCATTGGTGCATACTTTTTGAACACTAAAATTGTACAAATGAGTGCTATCAACTACAACAACAACAAGTATCATTCACAAGGAAACACGGCGAAAAGAGCATGGCGGCGGCGGCCGATCCGGCCGGAAGTCCAGGTATGACGTTTTTCAGCCGGTTTTCGCCTGCGCTCTTCGGTCTTCCGGCATCGCGCGGCGAGTGGGGGGCGGGGCATCGGGCCACTTTTGTTTGCTCATGGCGCCGCTTCTATTGCATGTATTGCGAAAATATTTCATACACATGAACTATTCAATGTGTACTTGCTGCTAGTCAACTTTTATTTTAATTCTAAAACCGCTTCACCTTCCCTTTAAAGTGGACGTGCCACATCGAACATAACTACTAAACCCCTAATTAAGTTAGCCTTTTCAAGAGGCGCCTACATTTAGCCACCAAGGAAACCAGGTTTCATGCATATAATTGCCTTATCCAGCCCTCAGTAGAATACGGTTCAATCATATGGCATCCTCAGGGCGCAAACCTAACTAACCCCTTGGAATCCGTCCAGAACAAGGCAACCTCGTTCATCACGTACTGGCGTTACCAAAGTCTATCTTCTTTAAAGGATCCACTTCATCTTCCCTCGCTTGCCACGCGCCGAAAGTTGGCTCCACTATCTTTTTTCATTCGCTGTACCACAGTAGCACGCCGTTTTCCCAGCTTCATATCATTCCACCGCCTCATATCTCCGCCCGGGTAGACCACGTTTTCAAAGTTAAACCAATTTTCGCTAAAACAGAAAGATACAAAAACTCTCATTTAGTTCTTGCAATCGCAGAATGGAACTCGTTGCCTGCTCACATCGCAGAACTGTCCGATTCATCATCCTTTCAACATGCGCTCAAAACCTTTCTTGGAGTTTTTTGATGTCGCATAAATCTTTCTTTTGTTTTTCTTCTTTTTTTCTTCTCTGTATCTTTTTTGTCCCAGTTGAATGTACACTCTTAGTCGTGTCCCGGATGGCGTCCTATTTATATGCGGAGGGCAGTCTCAATACCGTGATATAAGAGGCCCTGACAGACTTCTTTTTCGTGACAAAACCTCAGGTGGTTGCCGCAGGCTTATATGCTGCGCCAACGGACAGTGTCACGGCTATAACATAGCAGACAGCGTGACGCCAGGAATAAAACAAAAAAAAAATCGCGCCAATCCACCCCGCGAATGTGGTTGGAAAGCAAAGCTGTAAACGGCACCCATAACGATTTCCCATGCGACGTCACTTAAATTCACTAACACCGCTCTAGAAATAGTAAAACCAGAGAAAAGAAAATTTCACTTAACCACAGCATTTATTACTTCAAAGAGATATTTTTGGTAAGGTTAAATCAATGCATGATGCATGAACGGTGTTTAGTTGAGTTGTATTGGTGTAGCACAAGCGTGGAAACTTTTTTTATAAAATTAAAGCTCCAACCCGGTGTTAGACGATCTGACTTCTCCGTCTCTGCGCCGCGGACAGAGGCGACGAGATTTGCGGCGGAGAAGCAGCAGAAGGAGGCAGAAATACTTCTGTTCAGATTTCTGGACGGCCCAGAGTGCAGCCCTGGGGAGTGATTCCTTCTCCTGTGGCGCCTATATGAAGACCGCGCGGCCTGTGTTCTGTCCACCTGCTGTAGCTGGGTAGGTTGAGAGGGCCTGGACAGCAGCATCTCCCATTGCTCATGTTGGGTAGTTGACGGAAAGAGAGGAGCGTGCTCAGGGCTAAAGTCGCACATCCCGATTACGGGGTGGAGTGTTCCTACTTCTGAACAAAATTTACATTCAGCGTCGTAGCGATTCGGATGCATTAAGTGAAGACACGTAGGCTGTGGGAAGGAGTCGGGATTGTATGAGCCGTAGGGTAGTTTGTTGTTCTCTGGAAACGTCAGGGTAAGGCAAAGGTACCGTCTGCCTCAGAAGGCGATAATGCTGGGTTATCACCCTGTACGTGACAAGCGGGTGACTGTCCTCGTGCAGCTCCATAGCACGGGAGGTGAAAGCACAGGCTTGTTGGGTGGACGTATTTGTTGCCCTCCATTGAATCGTGAGGAGGGGTCCAGATGAGCTGAATGGAACCGTTTGGAGAGTGGTTTTTTAGCACGTGCAGTGCAGGTGAGGACACCCAACCCAACTGTTAATTCCAGTAGGCTGGCTGGGAATCGGTTACTACCCTCCGAACCCCTGGTTGAGTGAGAGCCAGTGTGATGGCTGCCTCTTCTGCTGCCGTCACTTCTTGGGTCCTAAGTGAGGTAGACTCAAGTAGGGTGGTTCTGGAGGTAGCCACGATGATGGCGTATTGCTGCCCTCGATGTTTGGAGGCGTCTGTGTAGATAACTGCATGATCCCCACCGAGTGTGGTGTTTAGCGCTTGAGCCCGTGCTTTTCGGTGACTCTCGTCATGTGAGGGGTTCATATTTCTAAGCAAAGGGAGCATCTTTAGTTTTAGTCGCCAAGACTCTGGGAGTACACCAAGCGGAGTGACATTCTGGGCTGCCCAGCCAATCTGGTGAAGCATGCGGTTACCCACCGCAGTTCTGAGTCGGACCTTCTGGTTAGAAAGATAGCCTTCTATCAGCTCTTCCTCCGTGTTGTGGAGCCCCGTGCTAAGCAGCCTCAGTGTGGACGCACTCATGAGAAGACCAATCGCCTGCTCGACCGCCTTTCTACTCATTATATAAAGCATCTCTATGTCTTCCTGGTTCAGAAGAAGACAGGGGGTTGACGTAAGTGACTCTCGAGAGGACAAAAGCTTCAACTATTCGAAAGGTGCAGGATTAATTTAGGCCTCGCTTCTTGGTGGCAGCTCGCCTGATCCTGTGTATGGTTTGATTAATGCTGTTTTTGAGGCGCTGCAAGGAGACGTCACTTTTGGTGTTAGCCTCGAGATGTAGGGCCAGGATGTTGACACTGGTGCTTGGATATCCTGGCCATCAAGGAGTATTTGAATGTATTCCTTGATTTGGCGTGAGGGCGGACGACAAGAAGCTGTGATTTTTTACGTGAACACTGGAGGCCACAGGCTTTAGCGCATTGGCGTATTAGAAGTGAGATGCTATATGCACTGGTGTGAGCTTGCTTTAATTTTTGTAACTCTTAGCATATGAGCAAGGTGCGCACAGGGCCGCTAGATGGGCGTGAGTGGTCGCGTGACGCTTTCACGTGGCATTCAGCGAGAACGCAGGGGGTAAACCCGTATATGTGCTTGGTGAGTACACCAACTGTCTTCCCCGTCTTCGCGTGGGCTCGTAGCTAAATTGGTAAGACAACGGGCTCTCGCTTTGGTAGTCTATTAGTTCCAGGTTCGATTCCCGGCGGTGCCAGTAAATCCTTTTATTTGTTCGCCGGAGTTTTGTGGTGACACCAACGGTCGCGAAAGAACCGTTTGGGGGGTATAGGTAAAAAGCTTTGCTTTAAAAGGGGGGCAATCGCGAAGGTCCGAGCGATATATGTGTGGCTTGCGCCGCATGCGCGTATTCCTCATCACACAATGGCCCGCGAGATTCCTTTGCGGTGGCCGACGACGCGCCGAAAGCCAGAAAACATTTCAAAAAACATCTTGGGTGCACATGCGCAATAGGAGTAAAGAAAAGTTCGCGCGGGGCAAGTTGTGGTCCGATGATTTGTCTCTATCGCGCACGTGCGAGGAATTTCAACGCGGGGCAAGTTGGGGTCCCGCGCTTTGACTCTTGCTCTGTGTAGTTCATACTCAGTTCCGAGCGTTCACACTTTCTTGACCACGTTCGCTTCCGCGGACATCAAATGTGTGCTTCGAGGTCGGTGTAACACTGGAAACAACTGCGAATGCGATGGGATTATTAGAGCCACCGGGAACGTAAGCGAAGCAGCGACGCCATGTCAAGCCGGCTGGTGTGTGTATTACGGGCATAGCCCGGTTGAACATGAAAGGATAGGTAAGTCCCTGGATTTCTTGTTTTTTTTTCGAGAGGTGGGGGGCGCGGCTTGTAAGAATTAGTGTTTGCAGAACCACGATATTATGCCTTTTTCGTCGTCGTAAGAAGCCCGCGCTATTATGCCACGAAATTATGCCTTTTTCGTCGTCGTAAGAAGCCCGCGCTAAAACCGTTCTTCGATACCCGGTGCCGTCCGGTAAATGTGACGTGCTTTATAGAGAGGATTCGGTTTCCCAGTGCTGCGGCCGTTTTGGGATTCAGGCGAAAAATGAAAACCCTTTCACCATAGAGTTTGTTACACTATACACTAGAGAGGAATCTGGCGCTAGCGTCTATGCGGCTCACATCAAGGTCGTCTGTCGTCATGGGCCGCCATTATACATCGCGCTCGCCTTAGTTTCATCATTGGCTAGGATTGAAACGTTTTAGTGACCGCAAATTTAAACAAAGTGCCACAAAAACGCGAAGAATAGTGTGCCATTATGAAAGTGCAAAATAAAAACAGGCTGTTTTAAAACTAAGAAAAAAAGAAGTAAAGCGTATTTTTGCCGGAACGGTTGTGCCTGCTATTCCGCAGGCCAAGGTTGTAGTTACGAACAATGTTATTATTTGGGGGTAAATCATTAGAGACTGTAATTTTATTAATTTTACCATTATTTCAAAAAATAAGTTGTTTGAAGAGTTTCGAAAGTTTTTTGAGCGTGCCTATGAAAACGTTGCCTTCGTGGTGAACCGGTGCACCGCGACCGCCAGCTAGTATAACAAGAAAAATGAAAACGTGGCGTTAAACAGTCGTGGACGATGACAAGATAGGACGCATACAAGCGCCCGTATCTGCCGTATCTTGTCTTCGTCGAAGTACGTTTCGTTTCTTCTTTTCGTCGGCTACAAATTTCGTGGCGGCATATTACCCGCTCAGTCATACGTCCTTCGATTGCGGCATGAGCAACTGTCAGGTGCGATCACGCATTGCCTGCTGTTTCACTGAACCCGGCTACCACAGAAACGGGAGGATTTCGGCTTCCTTGTCGCTCGTAAACGTGTGAATGCATAGTGAAGAAAGCCAATCCCAAAAACCGCTTAAGAATCCAGTTGTCATGCCAAGCCCAAGCCAAAAAGGATGTCTTCCCATGAACCCCCACGACGACATGGCTTACGAGGCGTAGTTTCCTCTCTAGTATACTTACTAAGAAACTATATGCCTTGCACATGTGAGGTACAGTCGGCAAAAGGCTTGTCTATAACGCCCGAGCGGCGCGCTCCGGACTGCGCGGGAGACACATAGTGATAACCCCAGATTTGAGATAGGTAGAATGTGAGCATGCGCGGCCCGTATCAGCGCGACGGCTGTGTCTCTCCTAGCTGTGCCCGTCGCCTTGGCTTCCAAGCCTTCTTTGACCGTAATAAGCGCTGAATGCCTGCCCTGCATGCCTGCGCTGCCGGGACGGGAAACAAAAGCGGAGATTACCCGCCTTAGCGCGCGCTGTTCGAGTTTCTCGTGTTCATTAGCTTTGGTGAACAGCTGTTCATTGCGTCATTCTGCCAATGCACGGGATGAGTACCGCGTGCACCACTACCCGCTTTCTATGCTCGGCTTTGCACGTCAGTTCTGACGGGCTAACGCCACATACTTAATGCATGCACTGTGCTAGCGATGACGGACCGATATCTTGTCACTCTAGAACACCGGCTGCGATGCGTTTTCGGCGATTGTTGTTCGTTTTCTCGCATACAGAAAAACAAACTCCTGTCTAAATTGCATAGGGCACCGCAAAAATTAAGCGTTTCACGTAATTAAACTCAGTCAACGCTGTAGTAACAATCGCTAAACCCCACTATTGTTTCCCGGCTCGGCCGCGAAGGCAGCGCTTTTCACGACGAAAGAAGGCACGGAAGCCAAGGAGACGGTCACAACGACCAGGGAAACAGCCATCGCGCATGATCGCAATCTATCGGTCTCAAACCAGGCGTTATCACTAGGTGTCTCCCGCGCAGTGTGGAGCACGCCGCTCGCGCGTTATAGACAAGCCTTTTGCCGACTGTACTCCCGTTGTCGTAATGAGTACCGTGGTTCCACAAAGAAATTGCATTTTTACACGCGTTTCATTGTCCAGGTCAAGGCACATAAAACCCAGTTTTAATTTTGTATTTTCCAATATTCCATGGCCACTGCTTGTTATGTTCAGTAGGCGTAGCAAAAAGTTAGGTAACGTTTTTCGTGACTATAGGTTTTCACGTCGTCGTTTCGGCTAGTGACTTTTCTGGCTCGTTGAGTAGTCTTGATTCTGAGGCGATTTGTAAACTTCATTACGCACGGTGCGTTTAAGTGGTAAAGTTTTCACATGAAGCAACTCATGAGTAATACCAGCCCCCACCTTGTTGTGTTCACCACGGCTGTCGTCTGTCTGGAGTGTCAACTCGCGATTTACTGAAACATGATAGCATTGGCAGCGCAAACGCGGCGCGTCGCCGGCGTGGGGGTCGCTCGAAGCGGTGGCTTCTAATGTTGTTACAGATGCGTTGGCTGTTGCTCGGTGCGCGCAGTTTACCTATGCTTTAGCAAAAAATATTGCTAGCAATTTTGTTCGATCCTTAATGAAATGTTTTGCGTCATACTATTGGTGGAAATTGTTTCATAAAAAGAAACCAGGGCACATTATCCTCCGCATGTAACAGCGAACAGAGTTTTTTTACGACGTCCAGTTGACGTGTCGGCGTCAAATAAAATTATGGCAACGTTTTCACGCCTTTGTACTGAAAAAGCGCTCGGCCTTCCTATGTATGAAGAAGACGTCCTTTTGGAGGGCGTTTGAATCTAAAAGCAGTAAGAATGAAATAATTGCCTAAACTACAGCGATGCACTTGCCTGATTTATATTTTCTCATATCTGCTAACGCGTTGGTGATACTTCTACTGCGCCCCTTCATGCTATACTGTTATACCGCCGATAAATAACGTCACCATTTTGTACCTGGTCACTTTTTCACCTGCCGTTTCTTTTCTTCTCGCAGTGCCAACACAACAGAATGCCACCCGTGACTCAACATTTTTGAAATGTTTACAACGCTGTTTCCATTCCAGTGCGGTGAAATTCCAGAAGCAGCAGCTCCCGGCCCAAAGATTGCTTGGGGCGACTCTACAAAGGCCATCAGTGGTGTACCTGGACCATACTTGAAGCCCGGAGAAAGTACTTTTTCTTTGTTTGGTAATATATTACATTATAGACATGAGCTACCCGTCAGCTTTCGGCCAATCGTTGGGCGTTATACAGTCAGTAGCCTGCAAAAAAGACGAGTTTCCTACCTGTTTTGCAAGCAGCAAGCTGCTGAAAATTCCATAAATGAAGACAATAATTTTATCTTGACAGGTCGTTATTTCCTCTTCCACAAAAAAAGATTTTCATTTGTGTGTTCCATAAGAGCAATCTGCTAATATTTGTATTTGTTATTTCAGTATAAGTCTTTTGTGTTCACACTTGTATTTTGGATATCAAATAAAAAGAAAACATCGTTCCTTCGACATGGTTTCATTTATGTAATTTTCATGTCACACTTGCGCATGCTCATGAATTCGAGAATGACACAATACTTAACATTTACATACCCAACTCAGTTCTGTGTTCGTGTCCCAAGCTTGTATGAGTAGACTATCACTCCAAGATCCGGATAGGTTCAAGGTACACAGATACTTGCTTTACAGCTTTGCAGCTTTGCTCGCAACATGGCGTTATGAATATAGGGAGTGTCTTTTTATTTCGTCGTATGTGCATTGAGGCCTGATACATCAGGTGGCAAAACACTGAGATTATAAAGGTAAAACCTCACTGCATGAAAACTGAGGTCATGAAGATGTTCCAGAAGTGCACAAATTACAAATGTGTTAGTGCAATTGCAGCCATTGCAACCCATTTATTTGTGGCATTGTTTTATATGGTTTAAACTACTGATGCACAAGGGTGCGTTCATGCCCAAGTGCTATGGTTTTGGTGAACTGCCTTGAAAATGTTGAAAATGCTGAACTGCGACCTTGTGCTTCCGCGTACAGTATTATAACTCGTTAATAACGGAAGCGCGAATGAAACGAGGCCACTTAAAAAAATTACATAAATTCAGAGAATTGTCTACTATGCGCAGCATTTTTAGGCCACTTCTCTGGAGTGTGAGTCTTCTAAAGCCAATTTTCTTGGTTTTTCTAAGCCCTGGCCGTACAATTATCTCAATTTGCCCTATTATAACGATTACAGGTGTTACTTGCCCCAAATCTGCATTTTTTGTAAATGAAGGGCGTTACAAGGCTCATCATATTCTGTACTTTTTTTATATTTTTGTTGTTCTTTAGTTTTTCAAAATTCTGTTCGACCAATTATCTTCATCTACGCTATGATAACGATTACAAGTGGAATTTCCGATAAATCTGCGTTATTGTGGAAATGCAGGGCATTATGCGGTTCGCCATTTTCCGTCATTTTTTATATTTTTATTAATTTGTAGTTTCTCAAAATTTCGTTTGACCAATGCTTACCATATTATAACGATTAAAGGTGGAACTTCCGCGAAACCTGCATTTTTTCTGGAAATGCAGGGAGTTACAAGTGCAGACCAAGGCATTACAAGTGCAGACCGAGCGCTTTTCCGGTCTGCACGAGAAAACGCTAAGATACACTTTGTGTGCTCGCGTTCCATCAGAAAAAAATTACGCCCACCTCCCCTCGCGGGAACCCTGGTGTGATGCAACGCATCTCATGGGGGTTCCATTGGCGTTTTCCATCGTATTGATTACGCTTATAGCGGGGATTCTCACGCGAAGGGGAGGTGGGCGTAATTTTCCATTTTCACCATGCAATACGCATGCAGTAAACGTATGCTGAGGTACGGTCTTTATTGCAGACGAGAATGAGTGCCTTGTGGTCCGTAAAGTGCACAGTTAGGGGCTCGACGATAGCAATCGTCGAGTACTGCGAGAGAGTGCAAGCGTAACGCGGACGACCTTCGACTGAGACCGTCGGAGCGCGGCATGCCGCTTTATATTCACAGCGCCCGAAGGAGAGGAGAGCGCGGAGAGAGAGAGTACTGCACATGCGGAGCACGCGCAGCGCCGAGCGCAGCGCCGCCCACCGGCGCGTAGCAACGGAGTGAGAGCGCGCTGCGCCAACCCGCAGCTGTTTGGGAAAGAGTGTTCGCTATTGGAGAGAGGAGAGCAGGAGAGGCGCAGCTGTGCGGACAACGCCGGACAGACGCAGGAAGGACAGAGGGGCGAGCATGAGATGCATTGCATCTAAACAACGCAATATCTGGACGGCCCTTTACCTGGGCATCAACGCAGCAATTCTGCAGGCGTCGCGACACAATGTTATCTAGTGTGAGTGATTGCTTCATTACATTACCAGATGCGTAATTTACTGCCGCCCCCATATTACAAAAACAAAGGTCAAGACTACGACTAATAAAGGCATGTTTAGGGGCTAGTTCGTACAGTCTTGAATTCGATAATAACGTGCGCTGCATATTTGGACGGGGAACACGGACAGTGAAAAAGATCGTATGGTTTTGTCTTTTTCACTGTCCGTGTTCCCCGTCAAAATATGCAGCGCACGTTATTATCGAATTCAAGGCTACGACTAGCAAAAAAAATTCAGTACACCATTTCATGCTTGGTATACTTTACACTCGTGACGAGACAGCTCTTAGTTTCAGTACGACAGTGCGCCTTACGTGTTAGTTATTTGCAAGCATTGTCATAGGGAGCACTTTCCGCCAATGTCCAAGAATGCTTTTGGTAACAAGGCAGAAGAACTGTTATCAATTCCGTTTGCATCGATGGAATAAATCCCCGCACGGCGCATCATACTGTTGGAACGGGCACAGAGCATGACAAAAGGTTTCCGCTCGTACCAACGTACTTAAATTCCGCAAACCGTAGTATTATGCCTTTTTGGTAGAGCGATTCAAAAACGGTGCTCCAAAAAAAAAGCCATTCGCTGCCGAATGTGTTATTTAAGACTCGTGCTTGACGCGCAACAGCATGCAGAATACTTATAAGCCCATGTTTGCACTTCCCAACAGCCTGTGGATCGTGGCGCAGTGGTTATGATATCCGACTCTTGATGTATTGTAGTAGAACCAGGGTCGATTCTCCGTAGGGTTACATCTATGTGCTTACATGTCTTGCATGATGTAACATGTGCTAGAGCATTCGTCCCGGCGTGCTGGCGTTGGCCTGGCAATGCGAGCGAAAAAAAAACGGGCAAAATGAATTCTGGCTGAGAGGCTTTTGTTTCTTTTTTTGTGTGAAAAGCAAGGAAGACGCTTATTTGCGTGGCCCTATGATTTGGAGGCCGCTTCGTAAGCGGGAATAGATTAGCATAACGGGCAGCGTATAAAATTTACGGCCAGCGGCCCGCCGAACACACGGCCCGGGGTTTAGTTAACCCTCTGGTTAGGCGGCCCTCAAGAGGGCCGCTTAAACGCCGGGTCGCGTGTTCGGTGGGCCGCGTGTTTGCCGGGCCGCTTACGCTCGAGGTCGCCTGAACCGCCGCTTTATAAGCGGCTTTGAATTGACGCAGCAGCCGGCCTACATGTGGATCGGATAACCATGAATTCACTAAGAGTGTACTGATTGCGCTTTTTTTATTGCTTATAAGTCTATTTTGCGCGAACCCCTTTTTTCGTTCAATGTAATGTATTGTTTGGCGTTATTTCTTGATTGTAGTTTCAGTTTCTCGATGCAATAGTCATGCACACCATCACTGCCCTCATTGTTATGTTCTGCTGGAAAAATGTACTGTACTTCTAATCACAACCCTACTCTATCGCCCCCTATGTAATGCCCATTCGGGCCTTTAGGGTATGAATATAAATAAATAGATAAATAAATAAATAAATAAATAAATAAATAAATAAATAAATAAATAAATAAATAAAAAAATAAATAAATAAATAAATAAATAAATAAATATTAATAAAATGCTCAAGGAACCGAAATTATTTGGCAGGTTTTATGTGCGGGTACAAGTAACGTGGGAGTCTTTTCTGATTACTAGCTACGGATACTCACTCGTCTGCCGCCAGAGTCTCTTCTACTAAGCGTTTTGAATGCTCTATGCCAGAAAGTACCACGACGAGGCACTTTTACTCCGGGAAATTTTTTTCAGTGTTTTTTAAATATTTTGACGTCCAGATTACATATACATCCAAGGTTCAGGGAATATGTATGCACTAAAACGCTGCTTAGTGGGTGGAATGTTGTATTGAAGATGTCCCTCAATGTCCCATTATCTTTTACCGTGTTCAAAAAAACCTTCAAATTGGGGAACGCAGTTCCTGAGTTGCGGTTCTGTGGCTGTCTGGTTAGTGTCTGGTCGGTAAGCGTATAGTTTTAGTTTGCATGCTTTGTGGTGACAGACTTTCCGAATGCTCGCTACCTAGACACTCACCGGTGGAGTGGCTCCAATCTGGGAAACCGGGAATATTTCTTCCCGCAGTGTCGCCGGTGGAGAGCTGGTCGCACGAGGGTGCTTCTGCGGCCGCTTCGATGGCAGAGGCACGCGCAGGACCCGGTCCTTGGTATGCGGCCACTGTCGCGGTTCCCTCCTCTGGTGGCGGAGCAAGGAGCGGCGAGAGCCGTACGCAGGCGCGGTCAGTTCCCCCGTCTCCGCGGGATCGGCGTACATGCTGGGCGCCAGAATCTTGGACGCGCTCGCGACCAGGCACACGGCGGCGGCCAGTAGCGCGGCGCCAACAATTGCCACGGTGGCGAACGTCCAGAACGAGTGGTCCGACGGCGCGCGGCCATCGAGCTCCTGCACAGACTCCCCGCTGATGCCAGCGCCGCCCGCGGGCGAGGGCGCCGGCTCCCAGTAGAAATAGGCGGGGTCGGCTCCCGGGGGAACGTCCCAGCCAGCCTTGGACATCAGCGACTCCGAGCGGCCCGCCATCGCCTTGACCTGGCCGAGCGATTTTTTTCCTCCTTCTCAGGGAAAACTGCGCGACCCAATTCGTGAGATTGGCCGGACTCACAAAATCTGCACCGAGATAGAGCTACGTGACAATTATTCCTTTTACGTGCCACGTACGCACACTCTAGATGACTTCTGGAAGACACATATAAAGATATATGCGCTGGCAGGATAACCCTCCACAAGCAAAGCGATAAATCCCCGATCCGGAAGGGAGTAAGACAGGGACATACCATCTGCCAGAACTGTTCACAGCATGTCTGGAGGGGATGTTTGGAAAGCTTGACTGGGAAAACATAGGACTAAGGATAAATGGAGTATACTTGAGCCATTTGAGGTTTGCGGACGACATAGTATTGCTGAGTGAGACTTCAGAACACCTGCAAACAATGCTTGAGGAAACACAATCATAAATCATGGCCGTGGGGCTGAAAATTAAAATGAATAAATCTAAAGTAATGAGAAACATGCATACCAAAACCGTCCTCTTCAGCTTAGGAAACGGAACGCTAGAAGAAGTAAAAGAATACAACTCCCTCGGACGCGAAAGAGAAATCCAGCGCAGAATATGTATGGGCTGGAAGGCACTCGGCAAGCACTCCCAAATAGTGAAAAGTAAGCTACCTCTGTCACTCAAAAGAAAAATCTACAACCTGTGCGTACTGTCGGTTATCACGTGCGCAGCTGAAACTTGGCGCCTTACTAAACAAGTGCAAAGCAAGCTTAGGTAGGCTCGACGGGCTATGGAACGAATAATGTTACAAGTAACACTCAGGTACAGAAAACAAGCTGCCTGGATCAGAGAACAAACTAGAATAGAAGATATCATAGTTGAAATGAAGAAAAAGAAATGACTTGGGCTGGCGACAACCGGTGAACAATTAGGGTGACAGAGTGGATACCAAGAGTGGATGCCTAGAAGAAGGGGATGAACAGTAATTCGTTGGAGGGAAGAAATAAGGAAATTCGAGGGTAAACTTTCGACCCGAGCAGTGCAGCACAGGAGCAGTTGGAGGTCAACGGCCTTTGGTGGACGTGAGTAGGCTGATGACGATTATGATCAACAGAATTGACAGCTGGGCTAGTCTATCCTAAACAGCGCTTAACAGCGCTTAAGCCGTCTTTCATACTTTTTTCAGGTCAAGTGAAAAAACTAAGGAAGTATGGAAAAACATTCAAATTGTTGTTGGCAGGAGTGACGTCATAAGCTCTAGCTTAAAAAGCATTTTTCTCAGTCTGTTAGCTGCGCGTTAGCGTTCAAGATATGCAATGAAACGGAACTAGAGGCTTCACCACAATTGCCCAGTCACGTGCATTAGCAGTGGTTGAGGTCGACGGCCACAAACGAGTTTCTATGACGTCATACAAAAATGGCTGGGGAGTCGCCACTCCTTCGCACGTTTTCACTGCTCTCTCCGCTACTTGCTCGAAGTTTTGGATACAACTCGCCCCATCGTTATCGTGACAAAGCAGTGTTTTCAATGAAGCAAGCTAGTATGTCGTCTTCTTCTTAAAGCTGTGCCCATTTGAAGCAAGGGGACAACCTCCTCCTAGACAATCAGCTAGTACATAGTTCATTGTGTGCTTGTGAGGAAGAGAGAAAGACAAGACGAGAGAGAGAGGGGGAGGGAGGCAGAGCGGGAGGAATAGAGTTGAAACATCCAAGGCTCCGCTGGTGCGGTCTTCGCCCTTTTCGCTAGCGAAAGCTTCGTTTCAGTACAAGAGCTGGCCAGCGTACTCGCCCACTGCTCGCGTGAGTGGTTGGGGACGGGGGTGGGGGAGATGCCCAGACAATATGGCAGTGTGCCTGGGGCGCGGCAGTGAATGCAGGGAGCATCATAGAGAGTAGCATGGATGGGTGCGGGTACGTGTGAGACTGTAGTCGTGTCAGGATGATTTCCTTTTTTTTCGTGGCCTGATCGGTGACTGGAGGGAATCGTGGTCTCGTTAGTCCGCAAGTTGCGTAATGTCGGCGTATGTGAGGAGCGGTTGCCAGGTCCGCTCCGACTCTTCTTGGGGTGCCCGTAGGATGAATTCTCGGGCTAGGACGTGTGCCGTCTGGTCGCCGCGAAGAGCAGAGTGGGCCAGGATGTTAGGCAGTTTTACAATAGGGTAAATCAGCGTTGGGGGCACACAAGAAGTCAGGGAAACCCAAACGCAGCACGCCCGCGCTCGAGCGGGAAGTGCCGGGCGTTTCTCCAGAGCAAGGCATTTGTCCAGCTTGCACCACTAGCGCAAGGCTGGAGGACGAGCAGAGCCCCTCTCCCTTTGTCAGAGACCCCGCTGTTCCACCTCACACGGATTTCCTAACTTGCTGCTGAATGTTCTTCGTGACTGGCAGGCCCGGATTGTTTCGTCTACAGGCTTTCACATTTCTTTCAAAGTGGACCGCGTGAAGACGCGCTAGAACCCGCGGCCAAGTCCAAAGCCAACGCCCGCACTACCAACCCAAAGGAAATGCTGCGCGCCCGGAATACGATGACACCCAATCGCGTCGTGATAATCAGTTGGAATGGTGACCTGACGTATGTAGTTCCCCTCTCACAGTTTCGCAATACTGGCTCGCACTGGTCGGAGCAGGCTGTGAAGGTAGAGCGCCAAATTATTGGCGTGGACGGCAGTTGTCCATCTTTTCTCGTGCTCGGCCGTGTAAGACGTTTCTTGTCACTCGTTTTCTTTATGTCCTAAAGGGGTTACATTGCTCTATCGCCAGGATACAGGCTTTTCACCAGAATTTCGCACCTTCATTTGGTGTTCGCGTAGTGAGCCTATGCGTCGCGATAAACGTTTTCTCCCGGTTGTGAAATGGGGACTGGGCAAGTTCATCTTTTTATTTCTCGCTTATTCTACTTTGGAGACGTGCAACATCCGTTTTTGAAAGCTGCTCTGCAAACTCATGCGGCATATTTTCTCCACGACATTTTCTCGTCTTCGGTGTCTGTGGAAGCAGTCCGAAGTCCGCGGGGTTTTCTCAAATAAATTGTTGCCACGGTTCGCTTCTTACATGTTTGTTAAAGCCTTGACTACATCTTTAATGCTTCGCGCGAGTCTATTTCCCTTGCCCTGGTTTCTGGGCTATTTTCCGTGCCTTTATATCGTGTCAGGCACCCTCAGTGTCAGTAATGTTTCGTTCTTCCTTGCGAGGCGGGTGGTCATAACCCTTGGCGTACCTGCTTGCCGTGCGCTGCGTTTTGGTGCAGCGCTGCGGCAGTGATGACTACTACGACGACCGGTTGAGACGAAACGAAAACTTGTATTTGCACTTTTACAGTTGGTTACAGAGAGTATACTTTGAGGCCGTTGGTCGCTATGTGCCCGCGGCACCCCGTCAGACACGCGCCACGACTCAACCCGGTCTGCCCGATGAGCACACACTTGCAATCCAAGAAACATCGTATTCGGGGGAGGAGGGCGCGCTCGCTCCGACCGCGCACCTGCCTGTTGCGGGCCCCGTGTGCAAGGGCACGCAACAATACACGCCGCCCCAACCTCGCTGCGACACGCCTGTGCATTGCCGCCGCCGCGTGCAACTTCGCTCAGCAAAGCACGGTCACCCTCCCAGCAGCTCCCGCGATTGCCTCACTCTTGCTCTCAGGGCCGAAATACGGTACACAAAGAGGGGGAGGGGGCTATACGCCCGTGAAGCTGTTGCCCCGTTGCCTGCCTGGGCATGCAATCATGACAGTAATGACGGGAACACCCGACCCTTACAGCGTCCATACCAAGACGTCCTCAATGAAACGTGTCAAATGTGTCTTTAGATGTGCCTCTAGAGTGAATGCAAAACAACGTAGTTCGCTTCATATTGTACAACTATCAACGAGACGCCAGTGTTGCGTCAATAAATTCCATTTTCTCATTGCCCCTTCTCAGCCTGCGCAGGAGATATTTTCGTTTTTTCCTGTTCAACAAAATATACAATCATAACTTCCTGCGCAGTTTGCTCATACCACCGCCATGCTATCGCTTGTTGCGTGTTGATCGCATGAATAAAGTTGGAATCACTCATTGTCAAACGACCACATTTTTAAAATTCCTCTTTGTGATGTGCAATACATGCCAGCTTCTGTTTCTCTTTCCCTTTGCGATGTGCATATATTTTTCTTTGTCTTTTCTTGCTAGTCATTATTTATTATGGTATTTACGTTGCGTCGAAGTATAGTTAGCCGATTGATACGAGATTTCGCGTATTTTGCCGCATTCGTCCTCTCTACAATGATTCGGTGATTGACAGTAAATGAAATAAAAAATGGCAGCATCTCCACTTTGTGGATGATGGCGAGGGTGCGGAGTAAAGGGAGTCGAAATGACATCCAAGTTGCGCCCCGAGTGACATCCGATTTGCGCTTCGACCGTCATTCGATTTGAGCCGTGAGTTGCACTTGATTATTCCCTAAATTAAACTGCGACTCACGGCTCAAATGGAATTTCGCTTGATTTTCACTTGATGGTGGTGTGCGCACGGATGTACGCGGACGGACATTGGAGGTCCTAAGCTACTCCGCACCGTTACAGGTGAGGGAGTAAGCCGTTTGACTCTCGGCTACTAACTCACGGTCGTAGCCCAACGTAAACAAGAATGTCTCCAAAAGTATTCCAGTTTTATCTTCTGTGAGACAGGGATGCCCTTGCCTCTCCCCTGTTTGGAATTTTTTTTTTGAACCTTTTTGTTTGCGCATTATCAACGTGATGGTTTGCGCGGGTTTCGTCTCCACTCGAGTAAGGTCAGAGTATTAACATATGACCCGCCTCGGTGGCTCAGTGGCTCTGGCGTTGCGCTGCTGAGCACGAGGTCGCGGGTTCGATTCCCGGCCGTGGCGGCCGCTTTTCTGAAGGAGGCGACAACCAAAAACGCCCGTGTGTACGAGATTTCGGCGCACGTTAAAGATCCCCAGGTGGTCAAAATTAATCCGGAGCCCTCCACTACGGCGCGCCTCATCGCCTGCGTTGCGTCGGCGCGTTAAACCCTACAATCAATCAATCATCTATTAATATATGCGGATGACGTGGATCTATTTTGTGAGGATAAGGAGAGCATTAGCAAAGCAATAATGATAACACAAGAATTTTGTCGCGTTACAAAGAGTTGTGTTAATTGGGCGAAGTGTGTGGGGTTTTTTCATGGGGAGTGGGCAGCAGCACCATCATGGTCACGCACAGCAGTGCGTTATCTCGGAGTTACCCTGGACAGCTGTCAGCATAGCCGCGATTGCTGGGAATCCGAAACGGTGAGGATACGCGAAAGGACAACCAAGTGGGGAGCCACAGTTTGCAACCTTTTTCTGTTAGCAAAGCTGTGGTACGTGATGCAAGTCATTCATTCTTCACGAGTTCAAGTTCACAAAATACATCGTGTGTTTGCCGTGTTCATTTGGTCTTCAGTTTTGGAGCGTTCAAGCAGAACCAATCTTTTCCGGCGTGTTAAGGAGGGCGGGTTGTGTCACGTTTACATTCGCCAGCTTGTTAATCGGTTTTTCTTCTTACGGGATATCAATGACCCTTTTCTGCGAACATTTTACAAAGTGTGCTGTCAAAAGTGTTGCCAACATATATTGTCTCGTCCGCAGACGAAAGCTGTAGCAGCCCTAAAGGCTCTATGAAGGAGGTTGTAGACTCTTTCAGGTTTCTAGCAGTACGGTTTTCACTGGAGTACTTATCAGCTGTGTCAAGAAAGGCACTTACTAAAGACTTAAAGGATGTGTTGTTACCTGTGCCACTTTACCGATCGGTGAATAGATCTGTTCCTGGCCAGGACGTGTTACCTCGTGTTAAAAAGATGGCCGTCCGAGCATCCGTGAAAACATTTTTTTTAAACTGCACACCGGTACACTTCCCGTTAAGAAGTGGATGCAGGAGAAAGGCTTGTTTGTCGCTGGTCCTACAACGTGCACTCTGTGCAACAAACCACAGACTGTTGAGCACGTTTTCGCGGAGTGGTGGGACACCATCTTTTTCTGG
Source organism: Haemaphysalis longicornis (assembly GCF_048455015.1). Taxonomy (NCBI): domain Eukaryota; kingdom Metazoa; phylum Arthropoda; class Arachnida; order Ixodida; family Ixodidae; genus Haemaphysalis; species Haemaphysalis longicornis. The sequence continues at coordinate 86,036,540 of NW_027526203.1, read as the reverse complement.
GATGTGTTGCAAAGAACCTTAAAGATAGACCTGCCCGTTTCACCCCAAGGCATACGATTTCTTTGCGTACCTAGTGACAACAGTGTGCCGTATGACCACATCATGGCTCTAGGATTGCATGCCATTTGGAGGTCGAGGATGGCGGTGCGCCACGCTGACCCGCACACCCTCACTGTGAGCAAATACTGTGCACAGAGTATTAGTTTGCTCTATGAGGTGCACAAGCGGCAGACGCCCGATATGGAATGGCTACCTGTACTAGAAGAACTGTGTACGTTTGATGTTTTTTTTTAAGTTTTAAAGCAAAGCTTTTTACCTGTACCCCCAAGGGTTCTTTCCCGACCGTTGGTGTCACCAGAAAACTCCAGCGGACAATTAAAGAATTTACTGGCACTGCCGGGAATCGAGCATGGAACTAACAGACTAACAAGGCGAGAGCCCGTCGTCTTACCGATTTAGCTACGAGACCACGCGAAAACGGGGAAGACGGGTGGTGTACTCACCAAGAACATCTACGGGTTTACCCCCTGCGTTCTCGCTGAATGCCACGTGAAAGCGTCACGCGACCACGCATGCCCGTCTAGCAGCCCTGTGCGCATTTTTCTTATGTGCTAAGAGTTACAAAAATTAAAGGAAGCTCACACCAATGCATGGCATCTCACTTCTAGTCACTCCGCTTGACGTACTACCAGACTCTTGGCGACCAAAACTAAAGATGCTCTTTTTGCTTAGAAATATGAACCCTTCACATGACGAGGGTCACCGAAAAGCACGGGCTCAAGCGCTAACCACACCCTCGGTGGGGATCATGCAGTATCTACACAGACGCCTCCAAACATCGAGGGCAGCAATACGCCGTCATCGTGGCTACCTCCAGAACCAACCTCCTTGCGTGTACCTCGCTTAGGACCCAAGACATGACGGCAGCAGAAGAGGCATCCATCACCTTGGCTCTCACTCAATCAGGGGTTCTGAGGGTAGTCACCGATTCCAAGTAAGCCTACTTTTTTTTTCTTTATTACCTTTTTTTCGCACACAATACACGTCACGGATAGGTTAAAAACCGTCGGCCGAACTTCCGCTGACGGAAGAAAAATCGCGCCAATCCACAGCGTGAATGTGGTTGGAAAGCAAAGCTGTAAACGGCACCCATTAAGATTACCCATGCGACGTCACTTAAATTCACTCACATCGCTTTAGAAATAATAATAGCGGAGAGAAGTGAAATGCACTTAACCACACCAATTATTACTTCAAAGAGATATTCTTGGTAAGGTTAAATCAATGCATGATGCATGAACGGTGTTTGGTTGAGTTGTATTGGTGTAGCACAAGAGTGGAAACTTTTTTTATAAAATAAAGTAAGCTCCAACCCGGTGTTAGACGATCTGACTTCTCCGTCTCTGCGCCGTGGACGGAGGCGATGAGATTTGCGGCAGAGAAGGAGGAGGAGGCGGAAGAAATACTTCTGTTCAGATTTCTGAACGGCCAAGAGCGGAGCCCTGGGGAGTGATTCCTTCTTCTGTGGGGCCCATATTCATTCCGCGCGGACTGTGTTCTGTCCACCCTCTGGAGCTGGGTAGGTAGAGAGGGCCTGGACAGCAGCATCTCCCATTGCTCTTGTTGGGTAGTTGACGGAAAGAGAGGAGGGTGCTCAGGGCTAAAGTCGCACAACTCGATTACGGGGCCGAGTGTTCCTACTTCTGAGCAAAATTTCCATTCAGCGTCGTAGCGATTCGGATACATTAAGTAGGGTAGTTTGTTGTTCCCTGGAAAGGTCAGGGTAAGGCGAAGGTACGGTCTGTCTCAGATGGCGATAATGCTGGGTTATCTCCCTGAGCGTGACAAGCGGGTGACTGTCCTCGTGCAGCTCCATAGCATGGGAGGTAAAAGCGCAGGCTTGTCGGGTGGCCATATTTGTTGCCCTCCATTGAAGCCTGAGGGCGTGTTCAGATGATCTGCATGGAACCATTTGGGGAGTGGTTTTTTAGCACGCGCAGTGCAGGTCAGGACACCCAAGCCGACTGGTAATTCCAGTAGGCTTGCTTGGAATAGGTGACTACCCTCCGAACCCATGGTTGAGTGAGAGCCAAGGTGATGGATGCCTCTTCTGCTGCCGTCATTTCTTGGGTCCTAAGCGAGGTACACGCAAGGAGGTTGGTTCTAGAGGTAGCCACGATGACGGCGTATTGCGGCCCTCGATGTTTGGAGGCGTCTGTGTAGATACTGCATGATCCCCACCCAGGGTGGTGTTTAGCGCTTGAGCCCGTGCTTTTCGGTGACCCTCGTCATGTGAGGGGTTCATATTTCTAAGCAAAAAGAGCATCTTTAGTTTTGGTCGCCAAGAGTCTGGTAGTACGTCAAGCGGAGTGACATTCTGGGCTGCCCAGCCAATCTGGTGAAGCATGCGGTCACCCACCGCAGTTCTGAGTCGGATCTTCTGGTTAGAAAGATGGCCTTCTATCAGCTCTTCCACCGTGTTGTGGATCCCCGTGCTAAGCAGCCTCTATGTGGACGCACTCATGAGAAGACCAATTGTCTGCTCAACCGCCTTTCTAATCATTATTTAGTGTTCCTTGTCGAGATGAAGACAGGGAATTGACGTAAGTGACTCTCGAGAGGAGAAAAGCTTGAATTAATCGAAAGGTACCGGATTCCTTTAGGCCTCGCGTCTTGGTGGCAACTAGCCTGATCATGTGTATAATTTGATTGATGCTGTTTTAGGGATGCTGCAAGGAGACGTCACTCTTGGTGTTAGCCTTGAGATGTAGGCCCAGGATCTTGATGCTGGGGCTTGGAGTGATGGCCTGGCCATAAAGGAGTATTTGAATGTATTCCTTTAGTTGGCGTGAGGGCGGACGACAAGCAGCTCTGATTTTTTACGTGAACACTGGAGGCCACAGGCTTTAGCACATTGGCGTACTAGAAGTGAGATTGCATGCATTGGTGTGAGCTTCCTTTAATTTTTGTAACTCTTAGCACATGAGAAAAATGCGCACAGGGCGGCTAGACGGGCATGAGTGGTCGCGTGACGCTTTCACGTGGCATTTTGCGAGAACGCAGGGGGTAAACCCGTAGATGTTCTTGGTGAGTACACCACCTGCCTTCCCCGTTTTCGCGTGGTCTCGTAGCTAAATCGGTAAGACGACGGGCTCTCGCCTTGTTAGTCTATTAGTTCCAGGTTCGATTCCCGGCGGTGCCAGTAAATTCTCTAATTGTTCGCTGGAGTTTTCTGGTGAAACGAACGGTCGCGAAAGAACCCTTGGGGGGTAGAGGTAAAAAGCTTTGCTTTAAAACAAACGGTCGTAGCCCAATGGGTAAGACGGCTGATACTAACTCTGTCTGGTCTACCAGACACAGGCTCAAATTCTTCCAGTGCCTGTGTGATTTTTTGCGATTGTAAGTGCTATGCACACGGACGCGGACGGCCATTGTGCCGTCCTCAGGAACTCCGCACCTAATAAGCAAATAGGATGGCAACTACCGGGATGTGTTCTTGTGCCTTGTGAGATGGCGCCATCGCCTCCGCGAGCGTGCAGCGCCGGTGGGGACTTCAGCAATGGCGCTCGTCGCGGTCGGCTGCGGCGGTGGAGCGACCTTTATTCCAGCCTGGACCGACCATCATAAACCGGTAGCGCCGCTCGAGCAACGCCGGACGCGTCGACGGCGTAGAAGACGGGAGCGCTAGGATGGCTTCGGGAATTAAGGGTGGTTTCTTAGTCCGACTGAGCCCGACAAGGTCCGACTGGGCCTGTCGTGCCCTGTCGGGGAGGCCCTGTCGGGGCAAGTTCAACGCCAAGGCCGAATTCGCTCGGCGAGCGAATTCATCCGGCTGGGCCGTCCGGCTCGGCCATCCGACTCGAGTTGGCTCCGCCCATCGGCCTTCGCCAACATGGCTGCGGCGAGCTGCGGGGACGGTGTGCGTCGCACAACTTGATTGTGATATTAAAACGACAAGCACATGCAGAAGTTACGACAGACCACCGCGGTCCTGAGTCGGTACTGCGATACGCGTTTATCGTTGGTCAATTTCAAATGTTCGTGCTTTGTGTGAAGCCGAGGCAGAAAAGGCACCAGTACCAGCGTCTGCAGAGTCGTGCGGCGTGTTTTCGTTCTCTATCAAGTGTGTAGAGATACGCTGGTGTTGCTGATCGCAAGCGCGAGACGACCGAAAAGTCGAATTCATTGTGGCCCGGCTCTCGCGCGCTCCGAGCTGTAAAGGTCTGTCTCCGCGCTTGGATCATCGATAACGTTCAAAATACAGTCACTGCGAGTGAAAGCAACGAGCAGTGGCGGTCAGCGCTTGTGTACAGTGCAAGTTTTCATATCAAGTGTGTACGCCGTGCTGTTATCTACGTTTGATGTGTCGAAGTTCGGCTCTCGCGATCAGCCGTGTGTGGTACGTGGCAGCTCTCCCGGAGTTGAATGTGTGTCTGTGAAGCTACGGCGCCTCTAGCTCCGATACTGCAAGAAACACATCGCATCCGAGGGGTGCACCTTTTACATAACTTTCCCTGTGTATATCTGCGCAGTTGGTAGCGATGTGTGGCGGTGTTTCTGCGTTTTGAAATGTGAGGGTGTTCCCAGTGCTTTGGTGCCGCTGGTGGACTGCAGCGTTCCGAACCAGCGTCGTGAGTGCTCCGCTAGTTCGCCTATTCTAGTGGCAAGTGTGCTTTGTGCAGCAGCTGCAGTGTATGTCCAGGCTGAGCTTTTTTTTTTCGCGTTCAGCAGTGCCTGGTTACGTGACGAGATGCTTCATGCGAGATGCTGTTTTCGTTTGGGACTAGTTTTCGTGGTCATATCCTACGAACTGACCACGAAATTACCTAGCGTCTATACGCATGCCGCGTATAGGCGCTAGGTAAAGCTTCCATGCACCACTATCCGAAAAAGTACCTTTACAAACGAAGCACGTGGTTATTGTAATGTAATCATGCAGTCATGACATATTCCTGTGAGTAGTGTTTACACAAAATGTTCACAAAATGGTTTCTATCATAAACCTTTTCAAATGCCCATTTACGCTTTTGTTATAGTTGTTTGCTTTAAGCCACACCAAAGTTGGCTAGGTTGTGGTCTTCCCTGAACTCTTAAAATGCCAGCACTGTCAATCATCAGTGAACATTCTTAAAGCTGAGTCGGGGGTAATTTGTGTTCCGTGGGCGGCACACGTGACTTCTTTTGAGAATCCCTTTTTGCTCCCAACATATCCAGTATCGTTCAGCTTGATTAAGCTCGTCGGATATGAGGGGTCCCAATTTGCTGCTTTGTTGTTTGGTTCTAACGATGAACTGAAAAACACGATCTGTGACTCTGATTAGCTTTAAGATTTTGCCGCAGTGTTCCAGATCGATCACGCCCGACTCAGTAGGTGGCGGTGTTGCCGCTGGCAATACTCTTGTTTTCTTCCTTTCCCCTAGTTCGATTTCATCGTATATCGCTTTCGGAACCACTCATTCCCAATATGCCTGCGGGACAAATCCACAGTGCTTTGCTCTGCTACAGTGGGTTTTTGGCCAGCTGCGTGGCTGGGATCTCGCGTGCTGGATTTTCTCTTCCCAGATAATGTCTACATACGCACTTGTCCGCGAGGAGTTAAATTTTAGTGACTCAGTTGCCTGCGAACTGCTTCCAGCGGCCAACATCTTCATGAATCCAATAGAGTGCTGTTGTTCAATATGTCCGTAGGTAGATGTTTGATGGCTGTTGCTTTAGGGTTTCAAAAATATAGCCCACAATCGACCAGCGAGCAGGCATGCCATCAGTTCCAGTCTCGCCAATGTAATTTCCTTGCCTGGTGCAACCCTTTGTTTGCTTACCAGAGTTGTCGATCTTGTACTGTTTTCACCCTCCAGGGTGAGGTAGGCAACTGCCTCATATGCCATTGGACGGGTATCAGCAGAAATGTGAAAGCAGTCCGTCCTCCCTCCATTTGTTTGCGACCTGTTGTACCGGGGTACTTGAACCTCAGGGAGATAGGGAGTTCGTCTAGCTACACCATCCAGGCCGCCGTGATGTTGTTAGGTAGCGTGTTGAAGTTGATGTTTTTACGCCACAGTTCGTGGAACAGGACCTTGGCATGAACAATGAAGGGAGAAAGCCCCCCCCCCTTTTTTTTTAAGCAAAGCTTTTTACCTGTGCCTCCCATGGGTTCTTTTGGGACCGTTGGTGTCACCAGAAAACTCCAGCGAACAAATAAAAGAATTTACTGGCACCGCCGGCAATCGAACCTGGAACTAATAGACTAACAAAGCGAGAGCCCGTTGTCTTGCCGATTTACCTACGAGCCCACGCGAAGACAGGGAAGACAGGTGGTGTACTCACCAAGTACATCTACGGGTTTACCCCCTTCGTTCTCGCTGAATGCCACGTGAAAGCGCCACGTGACTACCATGCCCGTATAGCGGCCCTGTGCGCACCTTGCTCATGCGCTAAGAGTTACAAAAAATAAAGAAAGCTCACACCAATGCATGCCGTCTCTTTTCTAGTACGCCAATGTGCTAAAGCCTGTGGCCTCCAGTGTTCACGTAAAAATTCACAGCTCCTTGTCGTCCGCCCTCACGCCAAGTCAAGGAATACATTCAAATACTCCTTGATGGCTAGACCATCACTCCAAGCCCCAGCATCAAGATCCTGGGATTACATTTCGAGGCTAACACCAAGAGTGACGTCTCCTTGCGTTGCCTCAAAAACAGCATTAATCAAATCATACACATGATCAGGCGCGTTGCCACCAAGAAGCGAGGCCTAAAGAAATCCGGTACCTTTCGATTAAATGAAAATTTTGTCCTCTCGAGAGTCACTTACGTCAACCCCAAGGAATACATAGAGATGCTTTACATAATGATTAGAAAGGTGGTCGAGCAGGCCATTGGTCTTCTCATGCGTGCGTCCACACACAGGCTCCTTAGCACGGGACTCCACAACACGGTGGCAGAGCTGATAGAAGGCCATCTTTCAAACCAGAAGGTCCGACTCAGAACTGCGGTGGGTGACCGCATGCTTCACCAGATTGGCTGGGCAGCCCAGAATGTCACTCCACTTGACGTACTCCTAGACTCTTGGCGACTGAAACTAAAGGTGCTCCCTTTGCTTAGAAATATTGTGACGTGGCAAGAAGGGGATGTATTTAAAGATTGCAGGTACAAAAATAGACAGGATAGTAACGACAGACAGGGCAGCCGCGATGTCCCAGGTACGGCACGCACACCGACATCAGCGAGCGTCTTCTTCTTTCCCAGCCTGTGGGCTCACTTGTCCCCGAGGGCCCATACCCGCAGAGCGGGGGTTGGCCACTGGTTCCGTTTATGGTAAGGAGCCAAAGACCGAGCCCGTGACATGACCCCCGGCGGTAGGAGCAACGTCCCGGTGCTGAAGACGGTAGAAGTTGAGCGCTGAACTTAATCACGGACGAAGAAGGGCTTCAGGCGGGACACATGCACAATTTGAGACGCTGGTTGCACAGGTGACGGCGGGGGCGTGACTGGAATAATTTCGTACGTCACAGGAGTAACCAAGCGAATGATGCGGTAGGGGCCTGTGAAGCGGGACAGTAGTTTTTCACATAGCCCAACATGGCGTGAAGGCGTCCAAAGGAGGACCATGGAACCAGGTGGGAAGCACACGTCACGGTGGGTCTCGTCGTAGCGGCGCTTCTGACTTGCCTGTGACGCCGTATTCTTGGCGCGGGCGATCTGGCGGGCCACATGAGCCTGGGCAATGAGATCGCGTGCATACTCAGTTCGTGGCGTGGTCGAGTCAGGCAACATGGTGTCCAATGGCAGGGCAGGGTCACGGCCGAAAAGGAGGAAGAAAGGAGAGAATCCGGCAGTGTCGAGGCGCGACGAATTGTCGGCGAAAGTAACGTAAGGGAGAGGCACGTCCCAGTCACGGTGGTCGGTGGACACGTACATAGCGAGCATATCCGTGAGCGTCTTGTTAAATCGTTCAGCGAGCCCATTGGTCTGCGGATGATAGGCCGTGGTGAGGTTGTGCTTAATGCGGCAGGACCGAAGAAGGTCGTCGACGACCTGAGATAAGAAGCACCGACCACGGTCCGTAATGAGCTGACGAAGAGCACCGTGATGCAGAATGACGGCGTGTAGTAGAAAATCGGCGACGTCCGTGGCACAGCTGGTAGGAAGGGCACGTGTGATGGCGTAACGCGTTCTGTAATCGGTGGCAACGGCGATCCACCTGTTACCAGAGCGGGATAAGGGGAAAGGACCGAGAAGGTCCAATCCAACCCGGAAGAATGGTTCAGAAGGAACATCAATTGGTTGAAGAGTGCCTGCTGGAAGTGATCGGGGCGTCTTGCAGCGTTGACAAAGGTCACAAGCCGTGACGTACCGTCGCACGGACCGGTAAAGGCCGGGCCAGTAAAAGCGTCGGCGCACACGGTCGTAGGTCCGAGTGACACCAAGATGCCCAGCAGTCGGCACGTCATGAAGCTGGTGGAGTATGTCGGCACGGAGATGCTGAGGTACGGCTAGAAGGGCGTCAGGGCCATCCGCCCGGAAGTTGCGGCGAAACAGCACTCCATTACGCAGTGTAAAGGCGTGCAGAAATGGGTCGGACGGCTCTGAGCTAAGGCGGTGTATAACCTGCCGAAGCGATGGGTCGCGTCGTCGGTGGGCGGCTATGTCGTGCAAGTCGGACAGGGCAAATACGCAGGGGTCATCATCATTCCACGTGTGATCAGGCGGATCAACAGGATGACGAGACAAGGAGTCGGCGTCCCTGTGCATGCGACCAGACCGGTAGACCACCGAATAGTCATACTCCTGGAGTCTTAACGCCCAGCGGCCGAGTCGTCCGGACGGATCTTTAAGCGACAAAAGCCAACATAGGGCATGATGGTCGGTAATAACCGCAAAGGATTTGCCGTACAAATAGGGCCGGAACTTGCTGACTGCCCAGACGAGGGCGAGGCATTCACGTTCCGTGATGGAATAGTTACGTTCAGCGGGAGACAGAAGTCGGCTGGCGTAGGCTATCACCCTGTCGTGACCAGTCTGTTTCTGCACCAGGACTGCCCCTATTCCGTGGCCACTCGCGTCCATGCGAACTTCTGTGGGAGCCAACGGATCGAAATGGGCCAAAATTGGGCAACGAGTCAGGTGGTCAACGAGAGCGGCAAACGCTGCGCTTTGCGCGGTGCCCCAGGAAAATGAGGTATCGGCCTTAAGGAGATCTGTCAATGGCCGCGCGATCTCAGCGAAATTCTCGATAAATCGACGAAAGTAGGAGCATAGTCCCACGAAGCTACGAACATCCTTTGCCGAACGCGGAACTGGAAATTCTTGGACGGCGCGTACCTTCTCGGGATCAGGCCGGACACCAGCAGCATCGACTACGTGGCCGAGGATCTTGAGTTGCCGGCCACCAAAACGGCATTTTGAGGAATTGAGCTGGAGACCGGCGCGGCGGAAAACTTCTAGGATGTCTGCAAGACGATGGAGATGACTTTCAAATGTCGGGGAAAAAACGATGACATCGTCCAAGTAGCAGAGGAAGTCGATCATTCTTTCGAAGGTAGCTGGCGCGTTGCACAGACCAAAGGGCATGACCTTGAATTGGTACAACCCGTCGGGCGTCACAAATGCGGTCTTTTCGCGGTCCTGGGCATCAACAGCAATTTGCCAATACCCAGACCGAAGGTCAATAGAAGAAAAGTACGATGCACCATGCAGGCAATCGAGGGCGTCATCAATCCGAGGAAGCGGATAAACGTCCTTTTTGGTGACTTTGTTCAGGTGCCGGTAATCGATGCAGAAGCGCCACGACCAATCCTTCTTTTTCACCAAAACGACTGGTGACACCCATGGACTGGAAAAAGGCTCAATTACATTCTTTTTCAGCATTTTCTCGACTTCATCTTGAATTATTTTGCGTTCACCGTGAGATACCCGGTATGGTCGCCGATGGATGGGGCTCGCATCCGCGGTGTTGATGCGGTGGGATATCGTCGATGTCTGTCCCAAAGGGCGATCGTCCAAATCAAAAATGTCTCTGTACGACGAAAGTAGGCGATGTAACTCGCATGCTTGCGACGAAGGAAGGTCCGACGCTATCATTTTTGCGATGTCACCAGGGGTGGGCCGACAATCCTTGGAATCATTCAGTGTACCCATGCAGGCGTCAGTGGCCACGGCAGAAATTTGGCATTCGTCCAGGGGAAAAAGCGTGGCCAGCGACATCCGCTCGGGGAGAACTTGGGGCAAAGAACCAAAATTGAGGAAAGGCAGGCAGATTTCGTTGTTGGCGAGGGTGACGACAGTGTAAGGAAGAGCCACGTGGTGTCGGAGGAGGACGTCGGTAATAGGGGAAATAACGTTTCGCCTGCTCACAACGGCGACATTCCTTCAGCACAGAGTCAATGGTGGCACACTCTTTACACATAGGCAGATTGAAGGCATCATCTGCTATGCCCTTAAGGATATGCCCAATCTTATCGGACTCCGGCATCTTCGGATCTACTTTGGCGCAAAGGGCCAACACGTCCTGGATGTAGGCGACATAGGACTCAGTACAGGACTGAGTGCGCGAAGAAAGATCGTTCTTTGCGGCTAGCTGACGGACAGCGGAGTTACTGAACGAATCCAGGAACTCCTTTTTGAAGGCGTCCCAGCTTGTGAGCCTCGCTTCATTGTTTAGGAACCAAGTCCCAGCCGTCTTCTTAAGATGGTAGGCAACATTCGCCAGCATGATTGTCTCATCCCAGCGGTTGTGAACACTGACGCGTTCGTACATGCGGAGCCATTCATCCGCGTCGACGTTATCAGTGCCAGTAAAATCACCCGGATCACGAGGATGAGACACGATGACTATCGGCGGAGTAGATCCAGGCTCACCGGGGCGCGGCATCGTGGAGCTGTGAACGTGACGCCCACTTCGAAGCTCCGTAGTTTCTCAAAGTGGCCCGGCGAGCGGTACGGAGACGGGAAGAAGCACCTCCACCACAAGATGTGACGTGGCAAGAAGGGGATGTATTTAAAGATTGCAGGTACAAAAATAGACAGGATAGTAACGACAGACAGGGTAGCCGCGATGTCCCAGGTACGGCACGCACACCGACATCAGCGAGCGTCTTCTTCTTTCCCAGCCTGTGGGCTCACTTGTCCCAGAGGGCACATACCCGCAGAGCGGGGGTTGGCCACTGGTTCCATTTATGGTAAGGAGCCAAAGACCGAGCCTGTGACAATATGAACCCCTCACATGACGAGGGTCACCGAAAAGCACGGGCTCAAGCGCTACACACCGCCCTCGGTGGGGATCATGCAGTTATCTACACAGACGCCTGCAAATATCGAGGGCAGCAATACGCCATCATCGTGGCTACCTCCAGAACCAACCTCCTTGCGTGTACCTCGCTTAGGACCCAAAAAATGACGGCAGCAGAAGAGGCATCCATCACCTTGGCTCTCACTCAACCAGGAGTTCGCAGGGTAGTCACCGATTCCAAGCAAGCCTACTGGAATTACCAGTCGGGTTGGGTGTCCTGACCTGCACTGCGCGTGCTAAAAAACCACTCCCCAAACGGTTACATTCAGCTCATCTGGACACCCCCTCAGGCTTCAATGGAGGGCAACAAATACGCCCACCCAACAAGCCTGCGCTTTTACCTCCCGTGCTATGGAGCTGCACGAGGACAGTCACCCGCTTGTCACGTTCAGGGAGATAACCCAGCATTATCGCCTTCTGAGACAGACCGTACCCTCGCCTTACCGTGACCTTTCCAGAGGACAACAAACTACCCTACGACTCATACAATCTTGGCTCCTTCCCACAGCCTACGCGTCTTCACTTAATGCATCCGAATCGCTACGACGCTGAATGTAAATTTTGCTGAGTAGTAGGAACACTCCGCCCCGTAATCGGGGTGTGCGACTTTAGCCCTGAGCACCCTCCTCTCTTTCTGTCAACTACCCAACAAGAGCAATGGGAGATGCTGCTGTCCAGCCCCTCTCTATCTATCCAGCTTCAGCGGGTGGACGAAACACAGGCCGCGCGGAGTGCATATGGGCCCCACAGAAGAAGGAATCACTCCCCAGGGCTGCACTCTGGGCCGTTCAGAAATTTGAACAGAAATATTTCTTCCTCGACATCTCCTTCTGTGCCGCAAATCTCGTCACCTCCGTCCGCGGCGCAGAGACGGAGAAGTCAGATTGTCTAACAACGGGTTGGAGTCTACTTTAATTTTATAAAAAAAAGTTTCCACTCCTGTGCTACACCAACACAATTCAACTAAATACCGTTCATGCATCATGCATTGATTTAACCTTACCAAGAATATCTCTTTGAAGTAATAAATGGTGTGGTTAAGTGCATTTCACTTCTCTCTGGTTTTACTATTTGTAGAGCGATGTGAGTGAATTAAAGTGACATCGCATGGGTAATCGTTATGGGTGCCGTTTACAGCTTTGCTTTCCAACCACATTCACGGGGTGGATTGGCGCGATTTTTTTCCCAGTGGTTCATGTTGAACCTCAGTGAAAACGACTAGATGCAGTACGATAGCAACAGGACACACGAAGCGCTGCTTTGTCCTGTCGTTTACGCTAGGGTTCAACATGCTTCACCAACACTTCCAAGTTTTGACGTTGCGCCCTAGTGGGTCACATATCCATGCCGTTGTTTGTAGCATGGGCCAATTTGTGAATGGTTCTATGCCATGAATACAATCCATACATAGAGGGGTCGGCACACGGGTCCCACGTACGTCGTAAAACCTTCAGCACACCCGAAAAATAACCGAGATGCATGGTAGCCCGGGAGTCACGTTGAAATCACTGACGTAGCATTTTACTGCTTCAAACATTTCGGTTGCATTTTTGTACAGCTTCACGGCAGCTTTCTCGCTTCCAGCTCCTGTGAGCACGTCATCCGTGTATGTGTCACAATTTGAGGGTACTGCTCTTTATTTAAGTGCTGTTGAAGCATTTCGGAAAGTAGAAATGGGTTAGCCATCACTCTGAAAGGGATGCGGGTCATACGTCAAGTCAAAACTCGCGAAAGTGGTACACCCGGTTTTGGTATTGCTTGAAACCACAGGAAACGCAATGCATCTCTCTTCACCGGTTTTATGCCAACCTTTAAAAATGTTTGTTTGATATCCGACCCTTGCGCCACTTGGTGTCTTCGGGAGTTCAGCAATAGGGTGTATGCACTGGGCTTTTGACCGTGCGGCGATGCTATTTACGCGACGGTACCGACCCCATTACCACGGTTGCATTCTGCCGTGCAGGCAGCATGTTTCCCGATACAAAACGTGGTTTGGGGCGTGGTGTTCATAAGAACGTTCGCGTGGGCAGTGTTTTTTTCTGCGTGATTCGTGGGTTTGCGAATGCCTTGTCACAAGGAGTAGTCAGCATTGTTTTTGTTTCGAAATTTCGGACTGTGCTGTTCACACTTCCACAACCGGAAATCCGAAAGCAGGCCGCACAACAAAAGCAAGCGTGTCGCTTTTTTTTCTGTTTTGAAGCAGTAGCTAGAGCACTGCTTCAAGACGATCTGACTTCATGCGACGAATTCGCAAAGAAGCTATCGATGATGGGTCTAATCAGTACCGAATCAGGCGTGCCCATTTAATTTCAGGTGGAGACGACGGCCGTCAAAGCTTTCACCTCATACCTTGCACATGCTTGTAACACGATGTGTTAAGGTAGCCGGCATACTTTATCAATGAGGCTAACCCGACTGGGCATCCAGCGGCAGCCTTGTCTACTTCCAGTGTTTTTCTGTGAATACGTGTACATGAACGCAACCTTTTTTCAGGTAATTGTTGGCATCCAACTCTTTTTTCGTTTTCGATTGCTCTTTAATGACCAAGCGCGTTCTGTGCTTATGCACTAAAGCTTGACGTTGGCTATACAATTTGACTACTTCAAAAACAGCGCAGAGATGAAGACTTATGGAGTGACAAACTAGAGCAGTATCGTTTATCGCTTGTCTCTGCGCTGTTTTTGCAGTATTCAAAGCGTGTTCCATAATCTTGTTTTGCTTATAATTTCCACCTCGTCTACATAAAGAAAAAGCACTTTAAAATTATCGGTCGAATCTTTGTCGACGTGGCTGCACCTAATTTTATATACATATGTCGCGATTGCTTCCACCCAGAACCTCTGCTTAATTGCTCACCGTCATTGGGAGCTTCAGTAGACGACAGTCGTACGTTCAACACACAAGAACACTGTTGCCAGAGCACCTCACCGTCTCTCGCACTCCCCAAGAAGCGCGTAGCATGCCTGGGTGGCTCGGTAAAGCCAGTGCCTCGTCCCACACGCCGCCACCATATCAAATATTGTTGTAGCTTTGGGTGGAAACATTTTCCTAACTCGAGACACGGTCCTTTGAAGCAACCCAAAAATAAGAAAATCAATGTATGGGGATCACACGGAGATAGTGCAAAGCGGACTACGTTACCAGCGCCTGTCAAATGGTTAGACAGGTGCGGACAGCGGTGCAGAGACCACTGCGCAATGTTTCAAGCATGTGACAAAGTGTGAGTTGAAAGCTTCAAGGCCCGTTGTTTCCACTTGAAACGAAACGGGTGCAACAGATTCAGTACTGATTAGTCCTATCATTGATAACTTCATTGTAAATTCGTCGCATGAAGGCGGACTGTCGTGAAACACTGCTCTATTCTTTGCTTCGAAGCAGCAAAAAAAAAAAGAGCGACACGCTTGCTTTTGTCATGCGGCCTGCTTCGGATTTGCGGTTGTAGCAAGCGTGCACAGTGCAGTCTGGAATTTCGACGCGAAAACAATGCTTACTACTACTTGTAACAAGGCATTCGCAAGCCCACAAATCACTCGGGAAAAAACGCTCTCCACATGAACGTTCTTGCCAACACCACACTGCGAACCACATTTCACATCAGGAACGCCACGGCCCATGCGGCAAAATGCAACCATGCACATGGCATCGGTGCAGCTAAGCAAATAGCACCACCACGCATTCGAAAGCCCATTGCATACGCCCTATAGACTGACTAAATCGGAGGTCAGGTTCAGTCCACTTTCAAAGTTGTTGAAATATTTCGGTGAGTTACTGTGCGATGAGGCGTCAAAAACCACCTGAAGCATGTGAGAGTAACGTACAACAGCCTAGTGCAGCATGTAGTAAACGGCATCAGCTTCACTCGTACTGTCCGTACGTTTTGCTATCCCTAGCTGGTCGTTGTTTCTGATCACAGCGTCGGTAGTCCTGAGATAATTCTGGGGAGTTTAGAAAGTGCCTTATGAAGTGGTATAGTGACATTGGCTTCCAAGGAAGCGCCTTCTTCTAATGTCCATCCATTTTTTTGATGGTCTCCTAAAAAAATTTAGGGTTGGGATGTAGGCTGTTTGTTTCCTCGATGTCGTTCACTGCAGTTGATTCCAGTGTCCAGAACTTGGTCAGCATATCAGCCACATTTGTTTGATGGCAGACATTTGCAGCACGACTGCTTTCGTGCACTGCGCAGCTCCCTGAGGGGCTGCCACTCTTACCGTTGTGCGCTGATCTTCCCCAGCTCAATTCTTGGCAATTTTACATGCATCTGTTGTGACGTCATCGTTTGAGGTTCGTCACCGTTCATTTGTTCAATTACTTGAATTGCTGCTGTTTGATCCGGAGAGTTGCTCTCGGTCACCATACATCTACTGCTGCAGCCGTGCAGTGTCAAAAGAAAAAAAAGAGAACTCGACGGACTGGGCTGGCAGCAGTGTTTCGAATCTTGTGTATCTGCAACTCTGCTAAGCTATCGCTTTGAAGCCTCATATGCATGCGAGTAGTTCAGTCCCAAGGTATCTAATAACACAGATTTGTTATAATGCCTGATAATTTTTAAGTAAAGAAGCTTCCTTATAAGGTATGCCCACATTGATCAGTGAGTAGTATGCCTGTGCTTGTAAGTAACCTGCAGCAAGGCCCTCATTCATTGTCGACAGTGGATAGTGCTTTGATGGATCTTATCTGCGCTGTTGATGCATTCAATGACATAACATACAAGGAGAGGAGCAGGATGCACACATGAGTGCTGGAACGAGTGGTGTCTTGATGCATTTCCATCTTCTATTCAGTTGATCACTTCAATTTTTCACTTCATGCCTCCTTCAGTTTGTGCAATCATTGTAACTTATAAGCTTGTTTGTGAGCTGAGCAAAATAATAACGGAACATTCACAGTGCCTTTGTGCCATTGCACTCGTTGAAGGGCAGCTCCCGTAGAAACTAGCAGCAGATTTATTCCGGTACAGTTGAACGGGTTATAGTGAACAGTACTATAGTCAAAAGTTCAACAAAAGTTTATTTGGTCAGGCATTATTTCAAGAAACGGTAAAACGAGTACAAGGGTAAAAATGACAAGCAATCGAGATTGAAACGTGAAACTTGTGGCCTGATTATGAGAAACCCCTATACCATGAACCAGATGGAAGGGACATTGCCAGTAATCTACAATGCATCATTACGTCACAAGCTTCATGGTAAAATCTTTATTCCTTGTTCTTTTCTGCCTTATTGTAAGCAAGGAACCTGTGCGGGTTTTGAAACATCTGCCGACATTTTTTACTTGGGGAGTGACTGTTTTGCTGTTTATTCTTATAGTGACCGGGTTCACGTGTTACAACCACTTTGATATGTTGATTGCCTATAATGCTGACTGACAGTAATTCAGTACGTCTAAACCCACTTAATACGAACTCAATTTCTGCCATGCATATCATATGAGGTCTTGTTATCTTCAATGGTAAGAATGACCTTATTGCAGAGCATCTAGCATCTAGCAAAATAATTTGAACTTGAGGCTGCTGCTTAATAGCATTGAAAATAGTGCTTTTGGCACACGACTTCATGTGAAGATGCTCTAGTATACTTCCTTCAACGTGAGAGAAGGTTCAGTAAAGACATTAGAGCAACCTGCATACCTAACCCAATAGCAAATGTTTGCAGCTTAGATGAATCATGTATGTTGAATGTGTCTGCCCTGTTATGTGAGGACACGATACACACAACACAGGGTGGATTGAAAGTAATGACTAAAATTGATTTAGGAAAGGAGTCTCGGTACAGGCAGTGAGGTGAGTGACTACAAAGGAAAGTTTGACATCCACCTCCGTGTAGCTGTATTTCTACAAGGGAAAGCTGTACAGCTCTCTCTGAATCTTTGCAGTTGAAGAAAAATTAGTCCTGGTGCAGGATGTGGTGTGTACCTATATTGGTGTGGGGATATAGTGTGTGACTCATGGGAACATGCGGCGAATCATAGCTATCAAAAAGGTAGGGAATTTGTTACATTGTAGAGGAAATAAACGGGATAATTATGCAAATGATTTCGTTGCTGGGGGTTATTGAAAAACCCTACCAGGTTTTTTGCATTACATCCACTCATTTGAAAATGACTTGTGTTTTGCACATGCCGGTTCTGCACAAAGGAGCACATTGGGCAAGTCATTGAGCTTCTGTTGAGCATGGTGCTTCACGTTTCTTAAGGAAGACAGGCAGTCAGAACAACATACCGGTTCTTCCTGCCCTCTTGTGACCAAGGAAAGTTGTGCAACCGGATTAGCTAGAAGCTAATAAACCAACGAGATAATGATGATGATGGTTGGGCTTTATTGGCGCAAGGCCGACTATGGGCAAAGAGCGCCAAAGAAGAAGTTACTGAATTTTGATCAAACCGTAAATACTAAAACATGTGACTAAAACTAAAGGTGATGCAAAACAAAAGACAATGGAGATGGCTGGTGTATAGGGCCAGGATGATTACACGTGATATGACAAGAGCTGGAGAAAGTTTACCTCAGCTAAAAACTTAAAAACACGTTGACTAGAAAACATTGGTTCGTCTGCTAAAAAGTATGATGGGTGCAAAGGAATGTGTCATCTGTATAATTCAGGGAAATCTTTGTGTCGTGTTGTGTCAAGTGCCTTGCATGTGATTAGTATGTGGACTACGGATAGGCCCTTTCCACACCTGCTACACTTGGGTCCCGAAGTTACAGTGAGCAGGTGGGAGTACGTAACATGTGTGTGGCCTATCCGCAGCCTAGCCAGGGCGACTTCAGTGTATCTGTTGTGTGAGTCAGTTATGTAGCGTCCCAGTTGTGATTTTAATTCGTGTAGTTTCTTGTCTGTTTGTTGACTCCAGCGTAATTGCCATGTGTTACGAAGCTGTCGTCTGATGTGTGTCTTTAGGTCGGTGTAAGGTACTGTTGTTATGTCAACTGTGGTCATGAGAGCAGCAGCACCAGCCATTTGATCAGCAGTCTCATTGCCAGGGACCCCACAGTGACCTGGTACCCAGCATATAGTTATTTGAAGATTTGAGGCATATGCAGTCATTAGTACCTTGAAAAGAGCATTGATCACATAGTTTTTAGATGACTTTCCTGATGACAGTGCCTGTACAATGCTTAGAGAATCTGTGTAGACGATGGACTTTGGAATTTTATGTTTGAGGATGTGGTTTGAAACGAGTGAAATGCCATAAGCTTCTGCCGTGTAAATACTGCTATGAAAATTTATTGTTTTAGTAACAGTAAAATTTGGTCCCTGCGCTGCACAAGAGACAGTAAAACCAGTTTTCTACGCGTCGCTATAGAATTCCGCGCACCTGTACTTGTCCTGTAGGAACAGGAAGTGCTGCGGAATTGCACTCCTGGGTACCCTATTTTTTTCTACTAATGTGAATGATAGGTCGCATGATATAGGATGTAGATGCCATGGCGGAATTAAACTATGGATGGGTGTCTTGTGCGTGTCTGAAAGAGGGACCGTGAGTGCAGAAGCCTCCTCCCTAACTCTCAGAGAGAAAGGTAAGGAAATAGATGGCCTGTTTAAAAAGAGTTGCAAGTTTGATGTATTGTTCATCATGGGATTAAAAGGATGGTTGGTAAGGGACACAATCGTAGATGCATATAGCAGGTCAACATACTCCCGCTGATGCCCTAGACACCACTTGTCGCACTCGACATAAAGACTTTCGACAGGGCTAGTGCGGAAAGCGCCGCATGAAAGGCGAAGGCCAAGTTGCAGCACTGGGTCGAGCATTCTCAGTGCGGTCTTTGTCGCCGACCCATACACGACACTGCCGTAGTCGAGCCGAGACCCCACCAACGCTGTGTACAGGCGCAGCAGCAGTTGTTTGTCGGCCCCATAAGATTGATGTGAGAGAACCTTGAGAATATTCATTGTTTTTAAGCATTTGCATTTGAGCTGTTTGATATGAGGAATGACTGTAAGTTTTTCATCGAATAAAATGCCTAAAAACTTGTGCCCCTTGTTCACAGGAATTGGCACATTCGCAAGAGTGATGTCTGGGTCCGGGTAGACCCCACGCTTCCTGGAGAATACAACACAAGAGCTCTTTCCAGGATTAATTTTGAAACCATTCTTGTCTGCCCAGCCGGCAAGCTTCTTGACGCCGAGCTGGAATTGACGTTCGCAGATGGACATGTTACATGATTTAAAGGATATCTGGACGTCGTCTACATACATGGAATAAGAGATTGTGGGTGGCAATGCCTTTCCAAGAGAGTTTATCTTAACTATGAAGAGCGTGCAGCTCAACACTCCACCTTGCGGCATGCCATTTTCTTGGACGTGAACCTTTGAAAGTGCACAACCAACTCTTACTCTGAACGCTCTCTCCGACAAATAACTAACAAGAGTGTTCAACATATTACCCGAAACACCGAATGACCTGAGGTCACTAAGGATCCCATAACGCCAAGCGGTGTCGTAGGCCTTCTCGAGGTCGAAAAAGACAGTTAAGCAGTACTGCTTATGCACGAAGGCATCCTTGATGTATGAGTCAAGTGCAACCAGTTGATCGTTCGTCGATCGCCCCACCCTAAAGCCTGCCTGGCAGCTCTCGAGAAGGCTGTTGTACTCCAAAAAGTACACGACCCTGCGGTTTATCATCTTCTCGAGAAGCTTGCACAGGCAGCTGGTCAGGGCAATGGGTCGATAGCTAGCGGGAGAAGAAGGGTCCTTCCCTTCTTTCAAGAATGCTACAACTATAGCATCCCTCCAAGACTTTGGAATGTGCCCCGAAAGCCATATCTTGTTGAAAAGGTGAAGAAGTGTTACAAGAGTGTCTGTGTGTAAGTTCTGTATCATTGTATATGTAATGTTGTCTGGGCCTGGAGCTGAGGGTTTACACGTGCTCAGAGCACCCCTCAGCTCATGAAGCGTGAACTCGGAGTTATAAGAAGTGACTGACCTGTCATTGTCATGTAAAGCCTTCTTTTCGGCCACGAGTTTGTGTTTAATGGAAGTGTTTGTGTAGTGTGCTGAACTGCAAACGTGTTGGAAGTGTTGTGCGAGTGTGTCAGCCTGGTCTTCTAGTGTGTCCCCTGTTGTGCTGACCAGAGGCAGGCTGTGTGTTTGATGACCCTTGAGTTTGCGTATTCGTGTCCATACTTTCCGTGTGTCTGTGTAGGAGTTAATTGATGTTATGAATGTGCGCCAACTATCGCGTTTTGCCTCACGGCGCACGCGTTTTCCGAACGCCTTGGCCCGTTTGAACCAGAGGAGGTTACTCGACGTGGGGTACCGACGAAGAATACCCCACGCCTTGTTCTGGGCGTCTCGCGCCCGCCTACAGTACTCATTCTACCACGGCCACCGCTGGTTGCGCGGGGCAACAGAGGCGTGGGGAATGCACCTTTCGGCGGCGTCGAGGATGTGCGCCGTGAGCAGTTGGGTAGCTTCTTCAACGTGTAGGTGTGTTATGGACGTGTAGTGTAGTTTGGATGTCTCTGTAAATGTATTCCAGTTAGTTCTTGATTCATTAAACCTTTTATGGGAAGATGGACTGCTCGGGCCTGTACCTATATGCGTTAATGAAGTGGGGAAATGGTCACTACCATATGGGTCCGTGCCCGCGCCCCATTCAAGACATGGAAAGAGAATTGCAGAACCAATAGCCAAGTCAAGATGTGAGTATGTGTTGTGACCTGTGTTATGGTATGTAGGCTGTTTCTTGTTGAAAAGGCATGCTTCAGAGGATGTAAAAACTTCTCTATCAGGCGACCTCGGGCATCCGTGCGAGAATAGCCCCAAAGAGAGTTGTGAGCATTAAGGTCGCCTGTAAGGATGTATGGTTCGGGCAGCTGGTCAACCAGCGCCTCGAAGTCAGAGCTCGTTAGTGCTACATCAGGAGGAATGCGTACGGAGCATACCGTTATCAACCTATTAATTATTATTGTGCGGATGGCTACAGCCTCAAGGATGGTGTTCAAGGTGATAGGGTGGCATGCTAAGGATTTGCGAGGGATTATGGCCACACAGCCAGAAGAGTGTGTGCAGCCATCCCTGTCTTTCCTGTATACCAGGTAACTATTCAGGACATTTTTGTGTTTGGAATTCAGATGTGTTTCCTGGACACTCATTAAACTTGGCTGATTGGCATGCAGAATCTCATACACGTCGTCAAGATTATTGAGAAGGCCTCTGCAGTTCCACTGAACAATATTTTCTCTTCCCATTATTATGTGTTCAGAGCTACTGGAGTGTGACTATTTATGTAGGGTTTTTCGAGGCTTGGACTCCTGGAAGGGGTTTTCTGGCCTTCTCTACTGACGTGGACGTCGCAGCCCGTTCCTTCCGTTGCGATGAAGGCCGGAAGGGCTCGACGTCCATGTCATCATCTGACGGCAAGGGGGTGCCCAGCGGACTGGGCCCCCTTGACGTGGTACCCTTTCGGGTGTTCTTTGCCTGCGCTGCCAGTGCCGAAGGCGTTGAGAGCACCACAGATGGCACAGGCAGTGAGGCGGGGGAAGGGGTCGCTGCGACTGCCTCCATCTCCTTCGTGCCCTTGCGTGTGCTTTGGGCCGGTGGAGAGGAAGCAGTGGATGCAGCGGCATCCCCAACAGACGTTGTTGCCACCACAGCCGTTGCTGGGTGGGCGAGCGGTGCAGAGGCTGGTTGGGCTGCCAGAGGCAACCCAGGGGGGGCGGGGGGGACCAAGTCCGACTCTCGGTACTGGGTCCCCGCCGAAACCAAACGCCGCTCGGCCCCCCGGCGAGCTGCGTCGGCGTACCTTGCCAGGCGGAAAGAGGCGAACCTCTTGCGCGCCTCTGGGAAGGTTATGTTTTCTGTGACCTTGATGTTTATTATTTTCTTGTCAAGTTGAAACTTCTCGCATTTTCTGGAGTACGCCGCGTGTCGGCCCTGACAGTTAATGCACAGGAGTTGTTGCGAACTACAATTATCCGTGTGATGGTCATGTTGGGCGCACTTGGCACAGGTTATTTGGCCCCGACAGGAGTTAGTACCATGCCCGAACCGCTGGCACTTGAAACAGCGCCGCGGATTCGGGATGTACACTCGGACAGAGCACCGGATAAAACCGGCATTGATGTGGTCAGGAAGAGTGGAACGGTCAAAAGTCAAGGTGATATTTTTAGTTGGTACTATCTTATCGTCTCTTCTAATGGTGATGCGCTTGACTGCCGTCACACCTTGACTTCTCAGGCCTTCAAGAAGACCGGCATCTGTCTCATTTGCAAGATCTGGCTCCGAGATCACGCCCTGAGAGCTGTTGAGGCTGCGGTGGGGCGTGACCTTGAAGTCAAGATCGGGAATACGGTTCTGCTTAAAGAGTTTTGTGGCCTGCTGCTCACTATGCACCTCGACCAAGATTTCACCGGTTCTTTGTTTCTTAGCTTTATAAGATTCACCTATAACACTTTCCAGAAACTTCGAAATCAAGAACACTGACTGCGAAGCAATAGGCCTGGCTTGTTCAAGAGATTCAATTATCAAGAAATGGGGTAGTTATCACGTTTTCGGATTATTGTCGTCATCGGAAGGGGTGGATAGGATACTTCTGTGCGACCCCTTTTAGGGGGCCGATCATTGGGTTTTGGAAATCTAGAAAAAACCATACAGCATGTATAAAAGCAGGGAACGGGGGTACTTTCTTCGCTCGGGTTACCCTGATGCCGAGAGAGGTCCCGGAGCTCCCTGCCTGGTAAACAGACAGGGAGCCCATCCGCCTGAGCTTGACCTGGGCTCCGACGGCCACCGTTTGTGGTTTCTGCCCTTCACCTTAAAACTGGTAGCCACGGTAGATTACAGCAAGAGTATGGGGGCTCGGGGTCCGCGGTATCGCCAGTACCGTCACCAAGATTGCTCAAGGTGCCCCGTGCGGGGCCAACGAGATAAAACAAGGACATTGTGAGCTACAAAAATTTGGCATATCTGTAGTTTTCTAATTGGGTATATGCTATTTTTAGTAGGTGTCAAAGTTTTTGCACACCACAAAAAAGATGAAGTGCAGCGTTCAACTTGATTGAATCTGACTGTCCACTTTCCTAAGCCATTGCATTGGTGTTGAGTGCATAGAAGTTTTACTGATTGCGAGAACATAGTGTATGTGATGATGCTCAAGTATCAATTTATATTTAAGGAACCCAGGAGAAGAAAAATATGAATGGTACAAAATGAAAGGGTTTAACATGCATAGGACTACTTGATCATTACGAGTTGCGTTCCTATCGAAGAAATGTCAATAAACCGTGCTGCAGTTTAGCGTCACTGGTGCTGATCTTTTTTTTCAAGTCTGCATAAACTTAACTTATTGCTGCATGTAGTGTTGTTCACTTAACCTTGTGTGTTTCAAGTTTGTAATACTTAGTACATTTGGTAGCATTAAACAAAGGAACTCTTTTTGTTGTGCCTTTATTTGCCTAACTTTAGCCGAAAGAGGCTTCATTTCAAAACAGAAGACCGCGTTATAAGTGGAAATTACGGAAATGAACTAGATCTTTCGTAACTCATTGAGGCATCACTGCTCTTAACAAAACGTAGCCAGCTTTGTTTATAACTAAGGCTTATTATTTCATGTATCTATAAATCTCTGGGGCCTATCTGTTTTTGTACATAGCTGTCTTGTTTTGAAATAAAATTTGATCGGCGAGTTTTATTTTTTGTGGGGTATACACGTCGTGTTCTGCTGTGAGACTTCTGCCATTAGTGGGAGGCCAATTTTTCTTCAGCCCCTCGAGCTGCCCTTGTCAGCAATTTTTTAAATTTTTATTGAAGTGCACACTGCGAACCAGAGGCCAAAGAAGGAGGGGCATAAAGGTGTGAACAAGATCATAGATACCAGCAGTTCAGGATACTACATGTGGCAGAAGTGAGAAGGTTAAAATAAACTAAACATTTGCTTCTATTTATTCAAATTAATCAAGACATATGTTCAGGTGTATTTTTCCAGTCGATGATACATGTGGGAAAAAAATTTCAACCGGTGTGTAGAACGCGTAAAAGAATGAAAATGGTAATGATGAATATTATTTTGAAGTATGTCGTGGTCTTGTATCTAGGCCAAGTTTGTAGCATAACAGCAAAAAATTTAAGGCATTAAGACTTATTTTTTCCCTCGTGCTCCAATCGCACCAGTTTGCATGAGCTCATTAACAGAATCCGTGCGACCATAATTAGAATTCTGAACAGTGGAGAAATGTAAAATGCAAAAACTTTCTCCTTGACTAATATTTGAATCCCATAAGCTTCCATGATCTCACAAAGAGAATTTGTGCTAGTTCTACAGACATTAAAGGTGCCACCATGCGCAGCACAGGAAACAGTTGTGGCAGTTTTTGAAGCATCCGTGTAAAATTCAACACACTTAAATTTGTGCTGCAGGGACAAGAAATGTTGCACGATCGCGCTTCTAGGCACTCTGTTTTTCTCGACACTTGTTAAAGGTACATCACATGATAACGGGCGAGGCTGCCACGGTACTAGAAGTTCACTAGCGGAGGTTTTGATGGTGTCTGAGAACATGACATTAAGTTGTGACGCTTCAACTCTTACTCTGAAAGAGAAGGGAGCAGAGACTGATGGACGATTGGTAAGAAGTTGACATATGAATGTATCATAAAAAACTGATTTAAAAGAATGGTGAGGCATTGATGAGAATTTAAAAGCATAAAGCAGGTCTGTGTAAGCTCGCTGACGTTCTAGGCTCCATTTGTTGCACTCTACATACAGACTTTCGACTGGAATAGTCCGAAAGGCACCACACGACAAGCGGAGCCCTAGATGAAGCACAGGGTCCAGCATTCTGAGGGATGTTTTAGTGGCTGACCCATAGACAACGCTACCATAGTCCAATCGTGAAGCTATCAAGCTGATAAAAACACGTAAACGAAGTTGTTTGTCAGCACCAAAAGAGATGTGCGAGAGAACCTTCAGGATATTCATTGTTTTTAAGCATTTCTGTTTTAGTTGTTTTATGTGTGGGATGAATGTGAGCGTTTCGTCAAAGATAATACCTAAAAACTTGTGTTCCCTTTTTACAGGAATCGAGACACCATTGAGTTGAATGTCAGGATCCGGCCGGATGCCACGCCTCTTTGAAAACAAAGCACAAGTGCACTTCCCTGGATTAAATTTAAAACCGTTCCTATCTGCCCAACCAGCTAGCTTGTTAACACCAAGCTGGACCTGGCGCTCACAGACAGACAAGTTACAGGATTTAAAGGAGAGCTGAACGTCGTCTACATAGATTGAACAGGAAATCGACGGTGGCAGCGCCTTCCTAAGGGAATTCATTTTCACAATAAAAAGGGTGCAACTTAAAACTCCACCTAGCGGCACTGCATCTCCCTGCACATGAACCCTAGAGAGTGCAGTTCCAACTCCCACACGAAAGGTTCTTTGAGACAAGTAGCTGGCAAGTGTGTTCATCATGTTACCTGCCATGCCGAAGGACTTGAGGTCGCTTAGGATGCCATACCGCCACGCGGTATCGTACGCTTTTTCTAGACCAAAGAATACTGTCATACAGTACTGCCTATGGAGGAAAGTATCTTTTATATACGCCTCTAATGCAACGAGTTGATCGTTGGTAGATCGCCCCGCCCTGAGGCCTGCCAGGCAGCTCTCGAGAAGACCATTGTACTCTAAGAAGTACACGAGTCTCCTGTTTATCATTTTCTGAAAGAGCTTACACAGGCAGCTTGTCAGGGCAATGGGACGATAACTGGCAGGAGAGGAAGGGTCCTTCCCTTCCTTTAGGATAGCCACTACTATGGCCTCCCTCCAAGAGCGAGGAAAGTGCCCCGAAAGCCATATGTTGTTTTATAGATGTAGGAGAGTTTCGAGAGTGTCTGGGCGTAGGTGTTGTATCATGATGTATGTGATTTTGTCTGCACCTGGAGCTGAAGGCTTACATGTGCTCAGAGCAACCTTCAGCTCATGAATTGAAAAAGGAGAATTGTAAGAAGTGTGCGACTTGTTGTTATCACACAGGGACTTCTTTTCTACAGATTTTTTGTGTTTCATGAAAGTGTTTGTGTAGTGTGCTGAACTGGACACGTGTTCGAAGCGTTGTGCAAGTGTGTTGGCCTGGTCTTCGTGCGTGTCCCCTGTTGTGCTAACCAGGGGCAGGCTGTGTGTCTGTCGTCCTTTTAGCTTGCGTATTCGTGTCCAGACTCTGTGTGTGTCAGTGTATGAGTTGATGGAAGTGAGGACGGTGCGCCAACTCTCCCTTTTCGCCTCACGACACACTCACTTCCCAAAAGCCTTTGCCAGTTTAAAAGAAATGAGGTTATCTGACGTGGGGTGCCGGCGAAGGACACTCCACGCCTTGTTTTGGGCCTCTCGCGCCCACCTGCAGTCCTCGTTCCACCAGGGCCTCCTTGGGTTGCGGGACGCACTGGAGGCCTGGGGCATAGACTTTTCGGCGGCGTCGAGTATGTGTGCCGTGACGAGTTGGGCTGCTTCCTCCACGTGTAGGTGCTTTATGGTTGTGTGGTGTAGTTTAGATGTTTCTGTGAATGTACTGCAGTTTGCTTTGGAGTCATTAAACCTGTTATGGGAAGATGGACTGCATGGGCCTTTACCTATGTACGTTACGGAAGTGGGGAAGTGGTCACTACCATATGGGTCCGTGCCCACGCCCTACTCAAGACATGGAAAGAGAATTGTAGAACCAATAGCCAATCAAGATGCGAGTATGTATTGTGTCCTAAGTTATGGTATGTAGGCTATTTTTTGTTGAAAAGGCATGCTCCTGAAGATGTAAGGAATTTCTCTATCAGGCGACCTCGGGCATCCATTCTAGAGGAGCCCAGAAGAGAGTTGTGCACATTAAGGTCTCCTGTTAGGATGTATGGTTCGGGCAGCTGGTTGACCAGCGCCTCGAAATCATAGCTCGAAAGTGCATGATCAGGAGGAATGTAAATGGAGCATACCGTTATCAACCTATTAAATATTATTGTACGGATTGCTACAGCCTCAAGGACAGTGTTCAGAGTGACAGGGTGGCAGGCTAAGGATTTCCGGGCGACAATTGCCACACCTCCTTAAGAGTATGTGCAGCCAGCCCTGTCCTTTCTGAATACCATGTACCTATTTAAGAAATTTGTTTGTTTAGAATTGAGGTGGGTTTCCTGGAGACACATGATACTTGGCTGACGGGCATGCAGAATCTCATACACATTGTCAAGATTTTTAAGAAGGCCTCTGCAGTTCCATTGGATGATGTTTTCTGTTCCCATTATTTAAATTTTAGAATAACTGGAGTGTGTGTGTGTGTTTGTTCATGTGTCGTCTTTCGGGGCTGTTATTCTAGGATTTTTAGGCTTTTCTGTCGGCTTGGACATCGGAGGCCGCTCCTTGCGCTGCATTGCAGGCAGGAACGGCGGGGTGACATCCATCTCCTCGTCGGATCCCAGAAGGGTGCCCGGCGGACCAGGCCCCCCGGACTTGGCCCCTTTTCGGGAGCCCTTCGTTTGAGCCGCCACCGCCGAGGGCGTCCAGGGCACCAGAGGTGGCACGGGAGTTGCGGTGGCGGTGGGAGCCGATGCGGGGCCTCCGGTGTCCATTCGGTCGGCACTCTCCAACGCACTGGAGGACGGGGAGGCAGGGGCGGGAGCGGCACCGGTCACTACAGAGGAGGTTGTGGGGTGCCGCGTCGGTAGAAGGCAGCATCCCAACGTAAAACATAACTGTTTATTAACGTGGAAGCAGTAGCGGGGCAAGCATGCCGGCCTGCGCTCGAAAGGTTAGAGGAACAATCATAATCTCGAGCTTAGCGGCTTGGGTTTTATCGACCCCAGTGGTGACGTAAGCCTCCGGCGAAACTGCGGTGTCGCTGTCCCTTATCGGAAACGTGTTGCAGCGAGTGGCCGTGTCACGCTGGGCTAAACAGTGACGAGACGGATGCTGCGCAGGTTTGTGCGCAGTGGTCGCCACATCACCCCCCCGCGGAGTACAGAGCCCTCAGGGTCTGTAGAAATCTGGGAGGCGTACCAGACGTCCAGAGCGTGTCGTGAAAAGAGCGGGCTGCGACGTCGGCGGCTGTGGAAGGGTGCCTGTGGGAGGAGTGGCGCTGCCCGGTTCGTTCGCAGCGATGTATGCGGGCTTGAGTCGGTCAATCGAGACGCGGACGTCGTTCCTGTTCAGGCGCAGTGTGAAGTTCTTGTCGTCGCGACGAACGACTAGGTGGGGTCGCTATAGGGTGGCTGGAAAGGCCGGCGGACGGTGTCGTCGCGGAGGAAAGCGTGCGTGCGCGATGCTAGCTCCTTGAACACAAAAGGTGTAGGCTTGCTGTGTTGGGCTGCAGGTGACGGGCGTAAGGTGGCGATGGTGCGTCGGAGCCGGGCGACGAAGTCGGTGGGGTCTGGCGGCATAGTGCTGGATGGCAGAGCTGCGAGAAATTCACCTGGGAGACGGAGTGGTTCCCCGTAGACGAGCTCTGCTGGTGTAGCGTGGATGTCCGGCTTGAAGGTGGCGCGAAGACCGAGGATGACGGCAGGGATGGCCTCGAGCCAGGTCGAGTCCGGGTGGCACATAATGGCTGCCTTGAACTGTCGGTGGAAACGCTCGATCATGCCGTTGGCGCAGGGGTGGTAACTGGTGGTCCTCAAGCGTTCAAAACCGATTGTCAGCCCGAGGAGCCTGAATAGGTGCGATTCGAACTGTCGTCCTTGGTCGGTGGTTACACGGCGGGGGGCGCCGAAATGAGCAATCCAACCGGTGAAGAAGGCCGAGGCGACGTCTTCTGCGGTGATTCCCTCGAGGGGCCATGCCTCGGGCCATCGAGTGTATCGGTCGATGGCGGTGAGACAGTAGCGGTAGGGTCCAGCCTGGGGAAAGGGTCCTATGATGTCGAGGTGGACGTGCTCGAACCGACCAGAGGGCTGAGGGAATGTTCCGAGTGGGGACGTGACGTGCCTGGTGATTTTGGCACGTTGGCAGTGAATGCAGGAGCGCGCCCACATGCGACAATCGCGCTGCATAGAGGGCCAGACATAGCGGTCAGCTACCAGACGTGTAGAGGCGTGTATGCCGGGATGGCTGAGGTTGTGGAGCTGGTTGAAAACACCACGGCGATGGGACAGGGGCACATAGGGCCTGCTTCGTCCTGTCGACGTGTCGCAACAGATTGAGGTTGCCGACCCTGGAATGGGGACTTCTTGTAGCTGTAGTGAGGACGTGCCCTTGAGGAGTTCCTGCAGTTCGGCATCCGTGGTCTGAGCCTCGGCGAGGACGTCCGCTGTTATCTGGGCCGAGCTGATGGTGGCTACACGTGAAAGCGCGTCGGCGACCACGTTGTCTTTCCCGCTGACATGTTGGATGTCGGTGGTGAACTGTGCGATGAACGATAGTTGGTTCTGCTGAACAGGCGGGAGTTTGTCGCGACGTTGAGAGGAGGCGTAGGTGAGAGGCTTGTGGTCGGTATAGATGGTGCAGTTCTGTGCTTCGAGAATATGGCGAAAGTGTTGCACTGCTTCGTATATCGCCAGAAGTTCTCTGTAGTAGGCTGGCAAATTGGTCGGGGCGGTGGTCGTGGTTTCGTCAGTGGAACTGGCGACTGAAGGGGTCGTTTTCGGGGTTGCGAGTTTCTTCGAGAAGAAAGCCAAGGGATGCCAGGTGTTGTCCACGCGTTGCATGAGGGCGGCGCCGATGGCGAAACTAGATGCGTCCGTGAAGAGTACCAAGGGAGCGTCTGGCACAGGGTGGGTGAGGAGTGTGGCGGTGCAGAGGATCGGCTTTGCAATCTTCGAAGGTTTTCGCTAACGTTGGTGTCCACGTGACGGGTTGGTTTCCTCGTAGCCCAGCCAAAGCATCGTGGAGGTGAGCCTGGTGTTCGGCTGCGTGTGGCAAAAAACACCTGTAGAAGTTCAGCATGCCGAGGAAACGGCGAAGGTCTTTAGCGGTGGTGGGTCGAGGGTAATTTTGCAGGTCCGAGATGCGTTGGGGCAAGGGCCGAATGCCCTCAGACGAAACTTCGTGGCCAAGGAAATGGACGACGGAAGTGCCTAGCGAGCTTTTTTGGATATTGACGAGTAGACCGTGGTCATCGAGGCGTTCGAACAGCAGGCGAAGATGCCTGTGGTGCTCTTCGGTGTCGCGGGAAAATACCAGTATGCCGTCAAGGTAAACGAAACAGAAGTTGAGGCCGCGAACGACATCGTCGATGAAGCGCTGAAAGGTTTGTCCAGCGTTCCGCAGGCCGAAGCTCATGAAGGGAAACTCGAACAACCCAAAGGGTGTGATGATAGCGGTTTTCGGGACATCATCCGGATTCACGGGTATCTGTGTGTAGGCCTTCACCAAGTCTAGCACGGAGAACACGTGGCAGCCATGAATGCGATGGGCGAAGTCCTGTATGTGGCGGATGGGGTACCTGTCCGGGATGGTGCGAGCGTTTAGGGCGCGGTAGTCCCCACAGGGCCGCCAGCCTTCGGTCTTCTTCGGGACAAGGTGGAGTGGTGAAGCCCATGGACTGTCAGAGCGGCGGGCGGTTCCTTCGCGGAGCATGGCCTCGAACTCTGCTTTGCCTATGCGCATGCGGTCCGGGGCAAGGCGACGGGCACGGCAGAAAACTGGGGGACCTGAAGTGGTCCGGATGTAGTGCACGGTGGTGTGCCGCACTTTGCGTGGCAGTCCGCTGGGGCACGTCAAACCGGGAAATTCGGCGAGGATGGCATGGTACGGCGAGCGATTGTCAATGCTGAGCACCTAGATGCTTGGCTGTTGGGCGGTCGTTCGCTGGCCTGGTGTGGAGTGTCCCGTTGTCGCGTCGATTAGCTGGACGTTGCGGCAGTCCGGAAGGAGGTTGTAGTGAGCCAGAAAGTCTGAGCCGATGATTGGCTCGGCGACGTCGGCGATGACAAAGTTCTAGTGAAAGTCGCGGCATAGGTTCTTGAGCTGGATGTGCAGGCGCAGCGAGCCGTACGTCTTGATTGTGGACTGGTTCGCCGCGCTGAGCTCGAAAGATGTCGGCGGACGAGGGCCTTGAAGGTGTTGTCGCGGGTAGCAGCAAACGTCGGAACCGCTGTCGACCAGGTAACGCTGCTTCGTGATTTGGTCGGTGACGAAGATGCGACGGCCTCCGGCTTGTCAGCTTGCGGCCGTCTCTACGAGCTGCCGCTGTCGTGTTCCGCATATCCCACGGAACAGGGTGAACGACACTGCCGGGCTTTGTCACCGAAGAGTCGGTGGTAGTAGCACGGACCGTTGATGTCCGGTTGTGGTGACGAGGTGGTGTTACGGTCGCGGCTTTGCGAATGGCGGCGCTGTGGCGTCGGAAGACGTTCATCCAGGTGTTGTTGGACGGAGGTGAGCCGTCGATCGATGTCGTCGATACGGCGTGTAAACTCCGTGGTGTTCAGCGGTGCGGCGACAGCCTGGATGGTGGGCGACAACTGCGGCGAGGAGGCCTCGACGACACGATCAGCAATCTCCGCAAGTTCGTCGAGAGGTAGCTTGACCTGAGCCTGCAGAATCGCCCGGGCGTGCGGTGGGAGCCGTTGAAGCCAAAGCGATCGCAGGAAAGAATCCTGGACTTGCATGTTGCCCGCGAGCGCACGCAAGTGCCGCAGGAGCTGCGAAGGTTTGCGCTCAGCGAGCTCTGCTGACTGCAGTTGTCGTATCTTCTGTTCTTCCGAGAGTGACAAGCGGCGCATAAGTGCAGTCTTCAGATGTTCGTACAGATTGTCCGTTGGTGGATTGGCAAGGATATCCCGGACCTCGTTGGCGTAACGTGCGTCCAAGTGATCGACGACGTAATCGTAGCGGGTTCGGTCTTGCGTGATGCGCGCCAAGGAGAACTAGGCCTCGACCTGGGCGAACCAGACCTCGGGCGAGTCCGCCCAAAACGGCGGAAGCTTGACAGCAACACGCCAGGAAGCAGCGTGCGGGAAGTCTTCTGTAGGAGCTCTGACGTCCTCAGCAGAGCCGGTAGGCACGTCCTCGTTTGCGGGGGCGTTGCGAGATTGTTGCTGTTGCTTGGTTTGTTGCAGTTCCTGTTGAAGTTGTTGTACTTGCTGGCGGAGAGCGGTGAAGGCTTCTGCGTCGGCCATGGCGGTGCGGTTAGTTCGTTTTCCGGGTCACCAGATGTGGGGTGCCGGGTCGGTAGAAGGCAGTATCCCAACGTAAAACATAACTGTTTATTAACGTGGAAGCAGTAGCGGGGCAAGCATACCGGCCTGCGCTCGGAAGGTTAGAGGAACAATCATAATCTCGAGCTTAGCGGCTTGGGTTTTATCGACCCCAGTGGTGACGTAAGCCTCCGGCGAAACTGCGGTGTCGCTGTCCCTTATCGGAAACGTGTTGCAGCGAGTGGCCGTGTCACGCTGGGCTAAACAGTGACGAGACGGAGGCTGCGCAGGTTTGTGCGCAGTGGTCGCCACAAGGTTATCACCACAACCGCTGCTGCCTCAGCAAGCGGCGTGGCAACGGATTGGGCTGCCTGAGGCACCCCAGGGCGGGGCGGGGGAGGGACCAGGTCAGACTCGCTGAACTGGGTCCCTGTGGACACCAGCCGCCGCTCCGCCCCCCGGCGAGCTGCGTCGGCGTACCTACCCAGAGGGAAAGAGGCGAACCTCTTTCTCGCCTCTGGAAAGGTGTTGTTCTCAGTGACCGTAATGTTTATGATCTTTTTTTCTAGTTGGAATTTTTCGCACTTGCGGGAGTACGCCGCATGCGGCCCCCCGCAGTTTACACAAGTGAGGGTTTCGGATGGGCAGTTCTCGCTCGGATGATGGTGGGCCGCGCATTTTGCACACGTCGTTCGGCCACTGCAAGAGTTCGTACCGAGCCCGAACCGCTGGCACTTAACACAGCGCCGCGGTTTCGGCCTGTACGGACAGATGGAGCAAAGGATAAAACCTGCATTTATGTGTTGTGGGAGAACTGCGCGGTCAAAAGTCAAGATAATGTGCTTGGTGGGAATCTCCTTGTCGTCTCTGCGGATAGTGATGCGTCTCACGGCAGTGACGCCCTTATCCTTCAAGCCGGCAAGGAGATCCGCATCCGTTTCGTTCAGGAGATCTGTCTCGGATATCACACTCTGCGAGCTGTTGAGGCTCCGATGGGGTGTGACCCTGATGTCGAGATCAGCCAGTCTAGTCTGAGCTAGAAGCTTTGCAGACTGCTGCTTGTCATTCATTTCGATTAGGAGTTCACCAGACCTTTGTTTTTAGCGCTTATAGGATTTTCCTATTATGGCTTCAAGATACTTGGCGATCAAGAAGACTGACTGAGAAGCAAGAGGGCGGGTTGAATTGAGGGACTCCATGAGAAGATATCGAGAGATGGCAATGGGGGAAACGATACTTCGGTGCGGCCCCTTTTAGGGGGCCGATCACGGTTGGGGGGGGGGGTTGAAAATACCATACGGCATAGTATAAAAGCAGGGAGACGGGGGTACTTTCTCCTTTGACCTTACCCTGGTAGTCAAAGAGGTCCCGGAGCTCCCTGCCTGGTAGACAAGCAAGGAGCCCATCGGCCGGAGCTTGACCAAGGCTCCGACGGCCACCGTTTACGGCTTCTACCCTTCACCTTTCAACACCTCGACACGGTTGGACACGGCTTATGTGCGGGAGCTCGGGGTCCGCGGTGTCGCTGCTCACCGTCACCAAGATTACTCAAGGTGCCCCGTGCGGGGAAGTGGGAGAATCGGCTGGGGTTGATCTTGTTTGAGCACCTCACGGATGGCATCAGTTACGAGTGTGCGGAGTTCGTTCTGAAGGGACTCGTGATGCGTCCGCAGCTGGCTCCGGATTTCGTCAATGGTGGCTGTGTAGTGCTGTAAGGTTCGTGTGTGTTGTTGACCGAGCTCGTCGACGTCTGCCTGCAGTTTTTGTATGGTGGCCGTCAATTGGGCTGGGATATCGGTTCGCATTGCCTGGAGCGCTTCGGGTATTGTGGGTGCGTGTGTGGGTGTGGATCACGGTGTTGTGATGGGGTGGGACGAGGAGGTGTTGTTGGAATGGAGGGGAGGGAACTGCTCTGTCCAGCTCACCTTGAGGTTGGTGCTCTGCGGCCGGAAGTTAGGTGGAGCTTGGTTTCCGCGGCTGTCGCTGGCCTCCCTGCTGCACCCTGGTACCCTGTATTGGCCGTGGCTCGCTGACCGGCCTCGGTCCCCGCGTCTCCGGTCGTGGCTTTTGCTGCGGCCGCACGAACGGGACTCCGTGGACGGTAGCTCCGAATCGGCAAGCGGGCGCTCGGTGGTTGCACAGGACTGCAGGATCCCTAGGTCTGATGGGCAACAGTTTCACCGGTACAATCAGTGGTGTTACACTGTTGGGTACTGGCGGTAGGAAAAAATGGTGGCGAGCGGTTTGTCGATGCCAAGGATCGAAGAACATGCGTCTTGTTGTATGGGCGTCGTTGGCGGACCGGGCAGCGGGGATCCGTGGCCGGGTGGTCTGCGTGGCAGTTGGCGCAGCGGGGAATGCCACACCTTCCCACAAGCGCTGCACCTGTGCGTGTCCGGACTCGGGCAGACGTCAGCTCGGTGGCCGAGCTTAAGGCATATCCGGCATACTTTGTGGCGAGGTTGAAATACGCGGCAACGGTATTCTCCCCCGTAATAGTTGACGTAATGAGGCACACGAAGACCCGCGAAGGTGAGAAGGGCGGTGGTAGATTTTCCCATCATCCTGGCGTGGATGTTTTCAGCGTTTGGTGACCACAGATGCTCTACAAGTTCGTCCGTGGTGCTGTTGGCCGCAATTCCCGTGTTATACCTTTGCGTGAGTTGTCTGGGACAGCAATGTAAGCGGTGACTTCATACTGCTTGCTCTTCATGTTAAGAGTGGTGATTTGCTGGATTTTCTTAGCGATGTCCAGGTCCGGGGTACTCACTACGACCTTCGGATGCGAAAAGTGATGCGGTCTTGTGTTGCGTCGGATATCTGCGCTGCGGCACTTATTGCGTTGGTTTGTAGGTGAGAAAAAAAGCTGAAACCAAACTCCAGGCCTACCCACATCGTGGCAGCAGGGGAACAGGTGAAGCACCAATGACAAATCTAAAAGAGAATCAATACCAACAAAGCGGACACAATAAAGCCCTAACCACGTGGACGCGAAATCACGCGTCGTGCGAGCGTCGGTGTCGTTCGGCGTCAACGCGCGGGCCCTCAGGAGAGGGCGAGCAACCGCATGAGACCGGCGAAGTCGCGCGCCAGTCGCTGCGTCGGCGGGCGTTGCTGGACGTTGCCATCCTGTTGAAGTCGTTTATGAGCAATTATTATCTGTTCTTGAACTGCAATTATCAAGACTTTAGCTTTAGCAACAAAGAAAATCACTTGGCATCTTTATTCATTGCTAAGAATGTTGGCGGGCAAATATTGAAATGCTGCGAAATGTTTCTCGAGTCATCACGGTCAAATCTGAACAAAATAAGATAGAATGATAAACGAAGACGCACCTCGCACAACTGCTTTACTTGCTTCTTGATTTAACCTTCATGCTATGTACCGACTGCAGGTTCATGAATTCAAAGTGTAAGCAAAACAAATTTCAGCGCTGCCTTGATACTGAGGTTACCGTCAAACGTCATTTGTAGGTTAAAAGGCAAGGTACTCTGGCACCCTGGCTGTACCCTGTAAACAGAACTGATCAAACCCTCGCCGCAAACAAACGGGCCTTTTTAGGATTAGAACCACGGACTTCAAAACAGAAGTCGGGCACTTAACCACTTGACCACCCGAGGAGACTGGACGCCTCGGAGAATTCGGCGTACCAAACAAGGCTGCCCACGAATAGTGTCAGGTGTGCTTTGTTTTGGTCGTATTTGAGAGATTTGAGCAGTGGTAACGCTTGTTTCTTGCGCACCTATCTGGGAGCCGAGGACAATAATGCTAGTTCTACAAGCGATGTAAGAAAAGCTATCGATAAGTCAAGAAAAGCTATAAGTCAAGCGATAAGTCAAGAAAAGCTATCGCACATCCCCACTCTCCCCTGCGCAAGCCACGGGAGCTACGAATGGAATGGAATGCGCCGCTAGAATTCTGGCGTTGATAACGCTTGCTCGTCACGCACCGATCTTGCAGACAAGCCACATTATGCTTATACTGGATGTGATGTAGCCAGAGCTCCCTTATTTAACTCAAACAAAGCTATCGCAGATCCCCGATCTCCCCGATGAAAGCCGAACAAGCCACAAATGGATGAGCGCTTGCAAACAGAAATAGCTTGCAATTTGTCTCAAGGCAACTGATTCCCGCAAGTTAAAAATAAATCGATTGTGTTCTGCTGAAAGGAATGACCCCAAACCACTTGAAGACGTACGCTGTCGCCGCTTTCTGATGCTCTCTCGCGCTGCGTCGACGCCGATATCTGGCGAGCGTAGACATCGGCGTCGCTCGGGCGTCAGCTCGCGTCGGCATGCATTTCTGGCGACGACATCGACGCGAGAAAACGCCGAAAGTGCGCTGGATGTGGTTGGGCCTTAAAGCAGCCCCGACCACTGCAAAAAGAAAAGAGAACCAGCGCACATACTATTAGCCACGCACAGTGCAGAAAAACGGTGCAGAAAATGATGTGAGATAACACGACATGAAAGAACCAAAAGAACCGTGCTGAAGTTGGAAGCTGCTATCACTGGTTAATACAGTGCTTATTTTTTATCTAGAGGTTTGTAACCTGTTAATAAATGATGTTCATCATTACAACCAAAATGATTGAGTTTTGATGTATCTTACTTCACTGCATCGGCTTCATCCCCTGGCATCAACCAACGCCGCCTATATAGGCCGACTGAAGCCGTAGCCAGCCGTAGCCGCAGCCCTCACTGCTGCAAGAAACCATAGAGTTTCTCAAACTCTATGCAACAAACATTACGTGGCGCTTCTTTTCTTGCGCTGGTCGATCGTTGTCGTATACACGTAGTGTGACCGTGTAACAAAGCGTAACCATGTAACGTTTTCGTTCAGTATGTTTTGGAAGGTAGAAGAGAAGTCGTTGGGCCTAAGGACGAGCGTAATTTTTTTCTGGTGGACGTCGACGACTACGTCGACGTCGACGAGCCAAAACACTTCCAACGCCCCGTGGGAAGTGTTTTGGCTCGGCGACAGCCAGATGCGGGGAGATTATTCGAGGGCACCATCGTTCACATGACCGGCAAGTGTTCTTACCCTTAAATTGTGCATAACAGTGTCTGAGCGCTCTTTAGCAGTTTTACATCTGCCACTAACCGCAGAAACTAAGGAATGAATGTCGGCGTGCCGGCGGAGCCGTCGGAAGGCGCGGAGATCCGCTTCACCGCATATCCGCTTCACCGCATCACCGACGCCGAAGAAAATGGCTGGTATTACCACCTTGCATATATTTCCAAGTAACACGCTCTATTCAGGACTGTGCTGGCTACCAGTTAGTCGGGTTAAGAATTCATCTGCATTGTTCGTGTCGGCGTCGAGTAGTCACCAAGCCACATTCTCACGTACAGTCGGCAAAAGACTAACGCGTGAGCGGCGTGCTTCGGAGTGCGCGGGAGACACGTAGTGATAACGCCTGGTTTGAGATAGGTAGAATGTGTGCATGCGAGGCCCGTATCAGCGCGATGGCTGTGTCTTCTCGCTGTACCCGTCGCCTTGGCTTCCACGCCTTCTTTGACCGTAATAAGTGCTCCGTGCCTGCGCTGCCGGGCCGGGAAACAAAACCGGAGATTACCCGCCTTAGCGCGCGTTGTGCGAGTTTTAAATGCAGAGCATTTCTTAGCCTCAGCTCTTCCTGCGTTGGACGGCGTCCACAGCTCCGCGTCCGCAGCAGGTGCGCCTCTCCTCCTTCCCTCCTATCTCTCAACAGCAGCTGGCGCGCGCATGCGTCGTAGTCAGCCCGTTCGCTCCGTCGCGGTCTCGGCGTAACAGGTGCGTGATAGCAGCGCGGTGGGCCGTGGAAGGGCACGCGCTGCTTGCGCATGCGCGCTCCCCCCCCCGTACTGCTCTCCCTCTACAGCGCGCGCTGCCGTCACGGCGAATACTGTGCAATCAACCTCGTCGGCAACGTCTACGCCAATTGTACCTCCTACGCCGCTGCGACAATTGCCGACAGCGGCGTCGACACCACTCTCTACACCAAGACCTACAAAGTCGGCCATGGGGTTACCGTCCTCGCGATCTACCTGGCGCCCAACCTCCCCCGAACGACGGTTACCGAGTGAAGCGATCGTGCGGTCGACAGCGTGTACGAGCGCTTGGGAAGAGAGAAGTCCGAGTCGTCTGTTCCCCTCGTGCTCGTCGGAGACTTTAACGTCGACCTGCGCAAGGACGACTGGTTGATCGAGTACAAGACCACCAACCACGGACTCTACTGCGTCTAAAACAACAACAGTGCAACCCACCCCCCCCGCACGGCAGTTGCATCGACCTCGTCTTCGCGAGTTGTACCAACGCACAAACGCTGCTCAAAGACCACTTGACGGTCCACTTCAGCGAGCATAAAGCAGTCCTTCTCTCCGTACAATATAACGACGGAACCGACCAATAATAATAATAAATGACGCCTTCAGCCCTATATACACTCTCGTCTCGCTCTCCTCTCTCTACCCCAAAACAACACCAACGCAACTACGACCCAACTACCCACCCTAACGCGACTTTACTCTCCTCTCTCTACCCCAAACCAACACCAACGCAACTACAACCCAACTACCCACCCTAACGCGACTTTACGTGGCGTTAACGACACCCAATGCTCTGCATTTACTCGTGTTCCCCTCGCGGGAAGGCGCGGGAATTTTTTTCGTCTGCATTAGCCTTGGCGCACAGCTGTTCATGGCGTTATCCATCCGCCAATAGCTGCATGAGTCCCGTGAGCGCCTCTACCCGGTTTCTGGGCCCGGCTTTGCATATCACTGCTGACGGGCTCACGCCACAATACTTAATGCACTGTGCAAACGATCACGGACCGATATGTAGTCACTATAAAATACCGGCAGCGGGGCGTTTCTGGCAATTGTCGTTCGTTGTCCCGCATACAGGAAAAAAACTCCTGTCTAAATTGTGTAGGGCGCCGCAAAAAAAGCGTTGCACGTTGTTAAACGCAGCCAACGCTCTACTACCAATTGCTCATTGCCGCTATTGTTTCCTGGCCCGGCAGTGCAGGCAGCGCTTCTTACGACGAAAGAAGGTACGGAAGTCAAGGCGACGGGCACAGCGACAAGGGAAAGAGCCATCGCGCTGATATGGGTCGCGCATGCTTACATTCTACCGGTCTCAAACCAGGTGTTTTCACTAAGTGTCTCGCGCGCAGTCCAGAGCACGCCGCTCGCGCGTTATAGGCAAGCCTTTTGCCGTCTGTACGAGCTTCGAAATTGGTTTTTAAATGCAGAGCATTTCTTTAACTCACGATGTCACCCGGCGTTGTCGGCGTTGGCGTGCCTCGGCGTCCGCAACAGCCGTTCCAGGTGCGCCCTCTCCCCCACTCCTCCCCTCCCGCATCACGCTACCCTCCTCGCTCTCAACAACAGGTCCGCACCCCTCCCCCTACACTATATAAAAAAATAATACTTACCGGCGCCTGGTTTCGATCCCACGACCTTGCGGGCGCAACGCAAGGTACATGGTGCTCTACCCACTGCGCCACAAAGCCGAGACAGAATGGAAGGCTACGAACGCGCCTTATATCCTTGACTCATTCAAACTACGTCAAGAAGCTGCTGATACAACGCATTCACTACCTATGGGCGGAACGCGAGGTACATGGTGCTCTTCCGACTGCGCCACAAAACCGACACAGAATGAAAGGCTACGAACGTGCCTTATATCCTTGACTCATTCAAACTACGTCAAGAAGCTGCTGATACAACGCTTTCACTACCACCAACTCCCCAAACACTAAACGTTAACGCAATACACCCACCCCCTATGCGACGCATTTACTCGAGTCCCCCTCGCGGGGAGATGGGCCCTTTTCTGTGAAGGCCGTCTTGCCAGCAGCCACTACAGTAATGTTATTTGTAAATGTTCTTCTCGAACATGACGCACATAAACGCCAAGGCGCTAGAATAGCCACCGCTTTCAGGTATGTTTATTAGGGGGTGTCCATATTTGCGTGAAAGTTGACCTCCTAACTATCATTAAAGGAGCCATGAAGAGAAAACAAAAGTTTGGTTCATTCAAAAGATTGCCTCGTTAGAATCAATCATACTGACATCACTTTTAACGTAAACTTTGCTCAAATAAGCTACATAATTAGGAAAAAAGGGAATGGCCATGCGACCCACTAGCTCATTTCCCGCCACAGAACCTATGATGTCATTCCAGCCAGTTCTGCGATTGGCGGAGGCTGGCGAAAGTAAACGCGAATTAGGCAGAGCTTACAAGCTTGCCGAACGAGCTATTTGCGCTTAAATTTAGGGCACATTCTTTTTAAAGCCGTGAGAATGGTGGTAAGTGTAAGTTACGAAAGCACATGTAAACATAGAAGTACCGCTTCGTACTGCTGTTGGTACTGCGCGCACTATGCTTGTTTAGCTGCAGAGAACTGCGGGCTTTGGGGTTGTCTCAGACGACACTGGCCGATTGATTGACGCGACGGTGTCTTACGTGAACATATTTGTCGAGCGAGCACTATGTTTCACGAAACCATTTTCTCCCAGAACCAAAAAAAGGCAGAAAACGACACGCCACGGTATGGTGGCGCCAACTAGGTTCAGTAACGTAAACAAACTCGCGAGTACCTCAGTGCCAGGGGAGCGGTTTTTCGCACTTGATCTCACCCCCACTGCTCTCTGCGCATGCGCCGCGTTGCTATGGCAATGGAGGCGCGTCGCCTGCGTCGTCTGCTTCCTCTCCGCCGCGGCTGCGCTCCGCGGCGCCGAAGTCAAACGGGAGCGCGCGGCACGCCGCTCGTCGATGCGCGCCGTCGGCAACGAGAAGCGTGTAGCCGCGTATGCGATCACGATGGAAACAAAAACAAAAGCAAAACGAAGAAACAAAAGAAGAAGATTCGAACGCGGAGATCGAGGCATTGGGCACATTTTAGCGCGCGGCACGCCGCTCGTCGATGCGCGCCGTCGGCAACGAGAAGCGTGTAGCCGCGTATGCGATCACGATGGAAACAAAAACAAAAGCAAAACAAAGAAAGAAAAGAAGAAGATTCGAACGCGGAGATCGAGGCATTGGGCACATTTTTCTCAGCCTAGCAATGAACAGCTGATCTCACGATCTCAGTGCTTTCGTCAACTGCAATAGAGAATGCTTCAAACTCGTGGCATCGGTTGATTAATCCTTTTTCAATGTCTGCACTGATCTCGTTAATTCTCTGGGCGACTGTGTTTGGAGAGAGGCTTATTTTCTCGAATGTCTTTTTCATGCTGGGACAGGTAGCATCAGCGACTCCGAGCAGGCACTGCTTCACGAACAGACCTTCAGTGAAGGGCTTGGATGATTTGGCGATAAGCTCAGAAATGACGAAGCTTGCCCTTACAGTTTCGTCGCTTGCTTTGGCAGCCTTTTTGAACAGGTTTGGCTGCTTTCCCAACGCCGCCTTCAGTTGAGTCACGGTGTGCTCGCGAACGTTGCCAGTAAGAGCACCATACTTCTCGTGATGGCAAGACATGAAGTGGCGTCGAACATTGTACTCCTTCGGCACAGCCAAAGTCTGGAGGCAGATTAAGCACAACACCTTGTCTCTTGATTCCGTGAAGAAATAAGAAAGTTCCCATCGCTCCTGAAAGCACCTCTTCTCTTCTTCCACTTTGCGTTTTGAAGACTGCTTGGACAACGACATTGTGGCCCGTTAGACTTCCACAGCAGAAACCTTCGTCGTTTGCAGATCTTTCAAAAAACAACAGGTCAGAAAGACACCTGTCACATTTACGGAGGCGACAGGCGCGTAGGAGCACAATTATGTAGTGCGCTCTATCATGAATGATCTTTAGTAATGATCTCAGGATCAACACCGACAAAACAAAGGCAATTCTATTTCACCCCCGACATAAAAATTTCACATTGCTTCCCATTCATATAGATAATACCGAAATCGAAATAGTAGCGCATTTCCAAACTTTAGGTGTATACTTTTCAGGGCATAATACATGTCCTGGGATAAACACATCAGTTACCTAAACGGGAAATTTCGGTTGTGACTGGCTGAATGCGGAAACAGTACTTTTATTTTCCCATATATGTTAATATCATTTTATACAATGGTCTCTTATCATCTCTATTGAATTATGGCGTATTAGTGTGGGGCACTACCACTCTTCAAAACATAGGAAAACTACTCCTTATGCAGAAACGAGTTATCCGAATTGTAAATAAAGCACCTCCGCTATCCCATACAAGTAGTCTGTTTCATGACCTTAAAATTATCAATGTAAAATCCATTTAAGTTATCTCAGAACTTTAATTCAGAAACAGCCAGAAACGTTGGCACAATGGCCGAACTTGCGAAACTACGAAAAAACGTCATTTCTTATGCAACCCGCAGTCCTAGAGCAATGGCAAGTTGACACGTGCCGCACAAATTATGGAAAGCAAATGCTGAAATTTTGCCTCCCTTCAATGCTCAATCGACTTTATTGCGAACATGGAACTGATATTTTTACAGTCTCTTTTAAAGATCTGCGTAACGCCTTTTTGTAGTTGTCTCATAGACCTCCTGTATATTTTCTTTTTTTTTTCATTGGATTCTGTTTCTCCTTTGT
Organism: Haemaphysalis longicornis; assembly: GCF_048455015.1. Classification (NCBI taxonomy): domain Eukaryota; kingdom Metazoa; phylum Arthropoda; class Arachnida; order Ixodida; family Ixodidae; genus Haemaphysalis; species Haemaphysalis longicornis. Next base: position 85,993,649 of record NW_027526203.1, on the reverse strand, counting down.
TATCAATGACATTTATATGTTGCTGCAATTCCGGATTAACTATTGTTCTTAGCGTCACACATTATGGAATGCCTTACTGACCTCCTGGTGCGCACAAAAATCCTTTCCCTTATCTAGTCACTATAGTACGGTCTCTGTTCTTTGTTGTAGTTTTTTTTGTTTTACACAAGAGGCGCTCTGCTTCTGTACGCGAAAAACATGTAATTGCTTTGTTGCCACTATGAACACGGCCTCCCGTTACTCTCCACTGTGTGCCATGTAGGGGGCACGGACCTCTGTCAAGCCTTTGTATGGCTTTTTGTCTGTGCTTCCAAACATCCTTGATGTTGAAATAAACTGAATTGAATTGAATCGAATTGAATGATTGACTTGGGGCGCCGCTACCTTTCCCAGTGCTGTCAACAGGTTGCGAGTCGGAGGATTGTTGTGGTGTTCAAGAGTTGTGGGAAGTTCTCAAAAGTAAAAATTTTGAACTGCGTGATCAGTACGTACCATCGTGGGTATTGACATCGCGCCGTAATAAGAATAAACCATGGTTCACTACAGCAGTTCGTCAAGTCAGTAATAAAAAGAAGAATATTTATGCGGCTTTCAAAAGAAATCCTAACTCGTGTAATAAAGTAAAATTGGAAGCTGTTACGAATGAGTTTAAAGAAGCCGTTAGGAAAGCCAAAAACTCGTTCTTTAATTCTTTTAACGAGCGTGTTGTGAACCGTCCGAAGGAACTATGGCGATATATTAAATCAAATAGAAAGGACCAAGTGTCGATTCCTACTCTGGAATGTAATGGTGCATTGGTGTCTGATAGTCGCGAGAAAGCTACATGCTTCAATGCGTTTTTTAGTTTCGTTTTTACCGAACGGCGGCCTGGTACTGATAACTTTAGATTTGGCTCCCTTTGTGCTGAACCCATGGGTGATACTGAGTTTGATATACGCGGAATCGAGCAGCTGCTTTTACGTTTGAAACCTTCCAGTGCCATGGGACCCGATGAATTAGCTACTGCGTTGCTATCGTCATGTGCAGCCGTGTTATCAAAATATTTTCGAATTCTTTTTTCGAGATCACTGAAAGAAGGAGTTCTACCACATGACTGGAAACTTGCAAACGTTGCGCCGTTGCACAAATCGGGACTACGTAGCCTCGTACCCAATTATAGGCCTGTTTCTTTGACGAGTGTAGTATGTAAGGTATTCGAGCACGTGCTTTTCACTCGCATTATTAATCACTTAAATTCATTCTCGCTACTTTGCCCCCAACAGCATGGTTTTCGAGCTGGGTTTTCTTGTGTGACACAATTAACAGAATTAACTCATGATATTGCTGGTTCATTGGATCAAGGTTTCTCTGTGGACTGTATTTTTCTTGATTTACCAAAAGCGTTTGACGTTGTTCCTCATTCACTCCTCCTAGAAAAATTGGCGTGGTATAACATAAACCCTGAAATTCTTCGTTGGATACAAGAGTACTTGAACTGCCGGAAACAGCGTGTTGTCGTAAATGGTCAGCAGTCTGAAGATGTCGATGTAAGTTCGGGGGTACCGCAGGGTTCTGTTTTGGGCCCACTATTATTTTTAATTTTTATGAATGATATTTGTAATGGTATTTCTTCTACAATAAGATTGTTTGCGGACGACTGTGTATTATATAGAATTAGTAATCACTTAGACGACTGCACTGCGCTTCAACATGATCTGAATAGGCTAGTTGATTGATGTAAAATTTGGGGAATGCCCCCGCACGGGGCACCTTGAGCAATCTTGGTGACGGTACTGGCGATACCGCGGACCCCGAGCCCCCAAACATAAGCTGGATCCAACCGTGGTGATGTGTTTTTAAGGTGAAGGGTAGAAACCTCTAACGGTGGCCGTCGGAGCCCAGGTCAAGCTCCGGCGGATGGGCTCCCTGTCTGTTTACCAGGCAGGGAGCTCCGGGACCTCCTCAGCTATCAGGGTAAGGTTGTGGAAGAAAGTACCCCCGTCTCCCTGCTTTTATACTATGCTTTATGGTATTGTCTAAAACCCCCCCCAACCGTGATCGGTCCCTGAAAAGGGGCCGCACCGAAGTATCCTTTCCTCCGTTGCCGTCGTTAACCTTTCCTGAACCGGACCATTTTTCTCGATTTCTTGTGATGGAATCCCTCAATCCAACCCACCCTCTTGCATCTCAGTCAGTCTTCTTGATCGCCAAGTATCTTGAAGCCATAGTAGGAAAATCGTATAAATGCAAAAAACAAAGGTCTGGTGAACTCTTAATTGAAATAAATGACAAGCAGCAGTCTGCAAAGCTTCTAGCTCAGACTAGACTGGCTGATATTGACATCCGGGTCACACCCCATCGGAGCCTCAACAGCTCGCAGGGTGTGATATCCGAGACAGACCTCCTGAACGAAACCGATGCGGATCTCCTTGCCGGCTTGAAGGATCAGGGCGTCACTGCCGTGAGGCGCATCACCATCCGCAGAGACGACAAGGAGATTCCCACCAAACACATTATCTTGACTTTCGACCGCGCAATTCTTCCACAATACATAAATGCAGGTTTTATCCGTTGCTCCATCCGTCCATACATCCCGAACCCGCGGCGCTGTTTTAAGTGCCAGCGGTTCGGGCATGGTACGAACTCTTGCCGTGGCCGAACGACGTGTGCAAAGTGCGCGGCGCACGATCATCCGAGCGAGAACTGCTCAGCCGAAACTCTCACTTGTGTAAACTGCGGGGGGCCGCATGCGGCATACTCCCGCAAGTGCGAAAAATTTCAACTAGAAAAGAAAATCATCAACATCAAAGTCACTGAAAACATCACCTTCCCAGAGGCGCGAAAGAGGTTCGCCTCTTTCCCCCTGGGGAGGTACGCCGACGCGGCTCGCCGGGGGGCGGAGCGGCGTCTCGTTTCCACAGGGACCCAGTTCAGCGAGTCTGACCTGGTCCCTCGCCCGCCCCCCCCTGGGTTGCCTCTGGCAGCCCAACCCGCCACCACGCCGCTTGCTGAGGCAGCAGCGGTTGTGGTGGCAACCTCTTCCGTCGGGACCGGTGCCGCTCCCGCCTCTGTCTCCCCGCCCTCCAGTGCGTTGGAGGGTACAGAGGTGATGGACACCACGGGCCCCGCACCGGTTCCCACCGCCACCGCACCGCCTGTGCCACCTCTGGCGCCCCGGACGCCCTCGGCGGTGGCGGCTCAAACAAAGGGCTCCCGAGGGGGGGCCAAGTCCAGGGGGCCCAGTCCGTCGGGCACCCCTCGGACATCCGACGACGAGATGGATGTCGGGCCGTTCCTGCCTGCAACGCAGCGCAAGGAACGCGTCCCGACGCCAAAGCCTCCTGACAAGCCAAAAAAGGCGAGAGTCACAGCCCCGAAAGACGACACATAAACAAACACACACACTCCAGTAGCTCTCACACTAAATAATGGGAAGAGAAAACATAATTCAATGGAACTGTAGAGGCCTTCTTAAAAATCTTGACGATGTATACGAAATACTGCATGCTAATCAGCCAAGTGTGATGTGTCTTCAGGAGACGCATTTGAATTCCAAGCACACAAATTTCTTAAATAGGTACATGGTCTTCAGAAAGGACAGGGATGGCTGCACACACTCTTCGGGCGGTGTAGCCATAATAGCCCGGAAATCCCTAGCATGCCATCCTGTCGCTCTCAACACCGTCCTTGAGGCTGTAGCAATACGCACAATAATTTTTAATAGGTTGATAACGGTATGCTCCATATACATTCCTCCTGATGTCACACTTTTGAGCTCTGACTTCGAGGCGCTGGTCGACCAGCTGCCCGAACCGTACATCCTAACAGGCGACCTTAATGCACACAACTCTCTTTGGGGCTCCTCCAGAACGGATGCCCGAGGTCGCCTGTTGGAGAAGTTTCTTACATCCTCCGGAGCATGCCTTTTCAACAAAAAACAGCCTACATATCATAACTTAGGACACAATACATACTCTCATCTTGACTTGGCTATTGGTTCCGCAGTTCTCTTTCCATGTCTTGAGTGGGGTGTGGGCACGGACCCATATGGTAGTGACCATTTCCCCACTTCATTAACGTATATAGGTATAGGCCCGAGCAGTCCATCTTCCCATAACAGGTTTAATGAATCAAAAGCAAACTGGAGTACATTCACAGAAACATCTAAACTACACCACACAACCATAAAACACCTACACGTGGAGGAAGCCGCCCAACTCGTCACGGCGCACATCCTCGACGCCGCCGAAAAGTCCATTCCCCAGGCCTCCAGTGGGTCCCGCAACCCAAGGAGGCCCTGGTGGAACGAGGACTGCAGGCGGGCGCGAGAGGCCCAGAACAAGGCGTGGGGTGTCCTTCGCCGGTACCCCACGTCAGATAACATCATTTCTTTTAAACGGGCAAAGGCTTTTGGAAAGCGAGTGCGTCGTGAGGCGAAAAGGGAGAGTTGGCGCACCTTCCTCACTTCTATCAACTCGTACACTGACACACATAAAGTCTGGACACGAATACGAAAACTAAAAGGACAACTGACACACAGCCTGCCCCTGGTTAGTACAACAGGGGACACACTGGAAGACCAGGCTAACACACTTGTACAATACTTCGAACACGTGTCCAGTTCAGCACACTACACAAACACTTTCATGAAACACAAAACATCTGTAGAAAAGAAGTCCCTGCGTGATAACAACAAGTCGCACACTTCTTACAATTCTCCTTTTTCAATTCATGAGCTGAAGGTTGCTCTGAGCACATGTAAGCCTTCAGCTCCAGGTGCAGACAAAATCACATACACCATGATACAACACCTACACCCAGACACTCTTGAAACACTCCTACATCTATACAACAACATATGGCTTTCGGGGCACATTCCTCGCTCTTGGAGGGAGGCTATAGTAGTGGCTTTCCTGAAGGAAGGAAAGGACCCTTCCTCTCCCGCCAGTTATCGCCCCATTGCCCTGACAAGCTGCCTGTGCAAGCTCCTCGAGAAGATGATAAACAGGAGACTCGTGTACTTCTTAGAGTACAACGGTCTTCTCGAGAGCTGCCAGGCGGGCTTTAGGGCGGGGCGATCTACGAATGATCAACTCGTTGCGTTAGAGTCGTATATTAAAGATGCTTTCCTGTATGTACTGTATGACAGTATTCTTTGATCTTGAAAAGGCGTACGACACTGCTTGGCGGTACGGCATCCTCAGCGATTTGAAGTGCTTTGGTATGTCGGGTAACATGTGGAACACGATTGCCAGTTACCTCTCTGAAAGAACGTTTCGCGTGCGAGTTGGAACTGCACTCTCTAGAGTTCATGTGCAGGAAAACGGTGTTCCGCAAGGTGGAGTTTTGAGTTGCACGTTGTTTATTGTAAAAATGAACTCTCTTCGGAAGGCTCTGCCACCAACCATTTCCTGCTCAATCTATGTAGACGACGTGCAATTATCCTTTAAGTCTTGTAACCTGTCTATCTGCGAGCGCCAAGTCCAGCTTGGTGTTAACAAGCTAGCTGGCTGGGCAGATAGCAACGGTTTTAAATTTAATCCAGTGAAGTGTACTTGTGTTTTGTTTTCGAAAAGGCGCGGCATTCGGCCGGATCCAGACATCAAACTCAATGGTGTCTCAATTCCAGTCAGAAATGAACACAAGTTTTTAGATGTAGTCCTTGACGAAAAGCTCTCGTTCATTCCACACATAAAAGAACTTAAACATAAATGCTTAAAGGCCATGAATATACTCAAGGTTCTCTGCCACTCTTCATATGGGGCTGACAAATAACTTCTTTTACGTGTTTTTACCAGCCTGATAGGTTCACGATTAGACTATGGAAGCGTTGTTTATGGGTCAGCAAGTAAGACATCCCTCAAAATGCTGGACCCAGTGCTTCATCTGGGGCTCCGGTTGGCATGTGGCGCCTTCCGGACTAGCCCGGTCGAAAGCCTCTATGTGGAGTGTAATAAGTGGAACCTACAACGTCAGCGAGCATACACAGATCTTCTTTTTGCTTTTAAAATTTCATCTATGCCACACCATCCTTTTAAATCGGCTTTTTATGATACGTCTCAGACTGCACTACTCCTAAACCGACCATCGTTCTCTGCGCCCTTCTCTTACAGAGTTAGAGAGGAAGCGTCAGAGCTTTCTGTCTCCTTTTTAGACACCATACAAAGTTCTCAAACAGATTTTATAGCACCATGGCATCTCTGCCCTGTATCATGCGACACATCCTTCACACATGTAGATAAAAACCGAGCTCCCACATGTACAATTCTGCAGCACTTCTTGTATTTGCAGCAGAAGTATCAATTTTCTGAATTTTATACGGATGCCTCTAAAACTGCCACCTCTGTGTCCTGCGCGGCGCATGGGCCCGGCCTTAATGTCACTAGAACTCTTAACAGTTATACCAGTATCTTTACGGCAGAGGCTAATGGTGTACTTCTTGTTGTTAATCATATCCTTCAAAGTCACATCCCACAATCCATTATATATACAGACTCCCTCAGTGTCGTGCGGGCGTTGTCGTCATCAACGTCTTCAAAAAATCACGTGGTAAATCTAATAGTCAAGGGTATTATGTCGGTGTATGTACGCAAATTTGAACTGGTTCTTTGCTGGGTCCCTGGCCACAGTGGTATAGCCGGGAACGAAGCAGCGGACAGAATGGCTGCTGCTGCTACACTCTCGAATACAGTAGACATAACCACATTACCCTACACCGACGTGAAACCACACATCAGACAACAACTTCGCAAAACATGGCAAACACACTGGAGTGAACAAACAGACAACAAGTTACACGTAATAAAACCACACTTGGGACCATACACCACCGACACACGCAATAGATACACTGAAGTCGCCTTGGCCAGATTACGGATAGGGCATACTCATGCAACACACTCGCACCTTCTCACTGGGTCTCCAAGACCTCTGTGCAGTAGGTGCGGAGAGGCCCTATCCGTGATGCACATCCTCATACAATGTAAGGCACTCGACACTACACGACGCAAACACTTCCCTCAACTACACACACGACATATTCCACCACACCCGTCACTCTTCTTAGAAGACGAAGCCCTGTTCTCAATCAAACGCGTTTTCGAGTTTCTCACCGACGTAAAATTTTTACATCTCATTTCTTATCATGCTTGTTGACAACCTGGCCCTTTACACCAGTCATCTTCATTACGTTGTGTTTTACTTTGTTTATTTTTACTAAAGTGTTCTTTTACTTCCATGTCACTTTCATGTAATCACTTTTGTTTGGCGCTCTTTGCCCTTAGTCGGCCTTGCGCCATTAAACTCTAAACATCATCATCATCAATTTGGGGAATGCAGATAAATCTACAGAAATCGGTGTACATGGGCTTCACGAGAAAGAAGACGCCTCATGTTTATTCCTATACCATTAATGGTACATGTCTTCACCAAACGTTCGAACATAAATATCTTGGTGTGTATCTTACCTCGGACCTGTCTTGGCGCCATCATGTAAATTATGTATGTGCGAAAGCATGTCGTGTTTTGTGCTTCCTACGTCGCAACGCGAAACGTTTTCCAGTGAAGACTAAAGAGTTGTTGTACAAGACCAATGTTCGCCCCATACTCGAGTTTGCTTGTACGGTATGGGATCCACGTATCAAATCTGATATCGGCAAACTAAAAAGAGTTGAAAACTTGGCTATTCGTTTTGTTCTTAAAGACTACTCCAGGAATTTCAGTGTGTCTACAGCTAAGCGCAGCCTAGGTTGGGATTCGCTTCAGCATCGTAGGAGGGCACTTCGATTAAAATTTTTTCACAATATATTTCATAACAAAACAGGGATAGACAAAAGTTGTTATTTAATGAGCCCAGACTACGTTTCACTAAGGACAGATCACTCCTGTAAAATAAAAGAAATAAGTTGTAGAACCGAATTGTTTAAGCATTCTTTTTTCCCCAAAACTATTAGCGAATGGAATAAGTTACCCAAAAATGTTGTGACAATCATGTCTAATGATGTATTTTCTTGTTCTTTGTAGTGTATCTTCGTTGAACATGCCGGGTTTTGGCTTGTCATTGTGCTTTAAGTGATATTTCTGTTATGCCTGTATTTTGTACGAATTTCTACTTCGCCCCCCCCCCCCCACTGTAATGCCTTGAAAAGGCGCTGTGTGTACTATGATAAATAAATAAATAAATAAATAAATAAGCGCTTAGTTTTCAGTCTCGATATGGGGCGTTTGATGTCTGGAAGTACACAGTTTCGACGTGCAATGTGCAGTCTTTTCCTCAGCAGCGATGTCGCTCTCTCCCAGGCCATAAATAACGCTGCGAACCTCCCCTAAACGCACGTGGGCGCATTTGAATAAATGAATGATTCATGGATCCTGTGCTATAACCAGCCTCCCTTTGTCATTGAAGCATGGCATAATCCATCTCAAACGATCAGGGCACGAACAAAAGAAATGCTTGCCGTTTTCTACGCAATGACGGCACGTGTATAATATTTTTATTATTGCGTAATTTTTGGCAACGTTAAATTCACGATGTAAACACGCCTTGTGCGGTGCATGAAAGCGTCTGCTTGAGAGCGTTCGCGTTACTTGCTGCCGAATTCTGCTTTGTGGGGTCTATGAAAGAACCGAAAAACAAACACGGGATGAAGCTTCTTTCATTACGTGGTTCATCTTTCCCGGCCTAATGAAAAAAAAAAAACACTGCGCGCGCGGAAGGCTTTCAACCCTGCAGTTGCGCGTAACCTTTGCCCTTTTCATTCGGGTTTTTCATAAATAGTTAGTAATGAAAATATTATTTATTTATTTATTTATTTATTTATTTATTTATTTATTTGTACAGCAAGCCTCTATTTAGGCCCAGCACAGGAGGGTGAACAGAACAACTTCGACAACAACAAAAAGACTGATCAACACGTACGAGACTAGCATCGTCCCGGACAAAGGAAGCACATCAAATACACAGCTTACAAAAGTTGATAATTTGCGTAAGAAGTTCTGAAACAGGCGCTACAAGGATGGGATGCACAGACAAGGGCGCCGATTGTATCAAGTGACCATCGCAATGAAACCCCATGCTAGCGCCGATTTACCTTAGTCACAACCAGCGCATTTTGAAATACGACACGAATCGTGAGATTAGCTGTTCATCGCTGGGCTGAGCAAAATGTGCCCAATGCCTAGATCTCCGCGTTCGAATCTTCTTCTTTTCTTTCTTTCTGTTTTTTTTGTTTGTTTTTGTTTTTGTTTTCATCGCGATCGCATACGCGGCTACACGCTTCTCGATGCCGACGGCGCGCATCGACAAGCGGCGTGCCGCGCGCCATGGAGGCACGGCCGCTGGATGAAAGGCGTGCGCTCTCATCCAGCGGCCGTGATGGAGGCCGCGCGCTCCCGTTTGACTTCGGCGCCGCGGAGCGCAGCCGCGGCGGAGAGGAAGCAGACGACGCAGGCGACGCGCCTCCGTTGCCATAGCAACGCGGCGCATGCGCAGAGAGCAGTGGGGGTGAGATCAAGTGCGAAAAACCGCTCCCCAGTGCCAGCGCCAACGTACGGGACCCTTTGAACGGTCCCGTACCGCTGCAGTTGGGCCAACGTGCACAACGCGTTGTTCTCGTTTCCCACAAGACCCAGCAATGCGAAACAGAGAAGATGATTCAAACTTCGCCAGTTAATCCCGTTGCGGCGATAATTTTAGCGCGGTTTTAATACAATGACTTGTTTCGGCAGCGAGCGAGTGCACCAAAATGGCGGCGCCAGCGCATACGTGTCTCCACCCTGTACGGCGGATGCGTGAATCAAGGGATCCTAGGCTGCAGAGCGGTCGGCTCCTGTGGCGTCATTTGGGACCACGAAAACGCACGATTGAGCGGGAAAATCAACATTTTTACCTAAATTGATTAATTTCTGAGTGAATAAAGCATCGTTTGCATTCGGACAAGCGCTGGGGGCACTATGAAACACGAAATCTTTCGAATAACACAAACTTGCATTTTGTCTTCATGGCTCCTTTAAACACGTGTAAAATGTCACTGAAGTGTGCTTGTTGCTCTAAATAGGTGTCGTTTTGGTGGAAGAGGCTCGGAGCAGGTATGGCATGTTATCGCTTGACCTCTCATTGCAGGCAGACAAAAAAACTGCGAAGGAAGAGAAAAGATGAGCGGAGGTCGACATCATTCTTCGAGCTGCCGCAAGGGACCAAGACCCTGTAGCAGTTATAAGGAAGAGGGTCGTGAACTTGGAGGCCGAGATGCGGGGGCTGCGATCACTCAACATGGAGCGGCCGGCAAGTTCTTTTGACCAGTGTGTAAACAATGCTCCATCTGTGTGCATGGCTTCTAATCACTATTATGAGCTAAGCAACGTACCAGATACCGCAGTTGCTATCATGCTTAGTTGGCTGTAATGTCAACTATTGCAAGGAAGGTTTCACTTCCTCAAACATGCGGCATTACTGTCTAAGGATCCTACACCCTGCCCTGCAGCATGACCTTGTCACGTGGCTTATATATGAAGATTTTGAGCTATTGGCTCATCTAGTTGTTAGCCATTGCCTTTTTGCAGGCACTGCATAAATTACTTTATGTTTTGTATGTTTATGTTTTGTAGCAGACTTGTTAACAATGTGACTATGAGTGGGCAAGACAACTTATTGCTCTATATTTTTCATACAGGCCCAACCCTAAAAGTGACTTGTTAGTCTCATAAAGGACAATCTGCACCTATGTAGAATGGCTTGTTGCGATTTTGTGCGTGCTCAGAATGGTATTGACCAACCTTTAAATTCCTTTAAAAGCGGAGCAATTTTTTAAAACTGATTGCCTGTGCTGCTTATTGTTTTAAGAGTGCAACACTTTTTATGTGACCCAGGCACCTTTCTAGGGAGTGAAAAGAGTAGACATGGCCTGCAGCTCCCTGCCAGCATGAGCCCTGCAGAACCACCAGCACCCGACACTAGCTGCGCCAGCACGAGCCTGGCGGCACCACCAGCACAAGCCCTCTACGGCGCTGGCTGTGAAGAAAGTAGATGTTTAACGCTTTCTTACTGTTAGGCCCAGAACTTGGCTTGTTTTTGCTACTGTAGAAAGTAATCGTTTTGTGAAAGATGGGGTATGCTCGACAAACAGGGTCACGTAAGACAACTCCAAAGCGGCGGACTGCTGTGCAGCTACAAGAAGCATACTGTGCCCAGTACCAACAGCAGTGCTCATCGGTATTCCTGTGCTTATGTGTATTTTGTTCTTTCATTGTTTCTCGCACTATTCGTACTGCTGTAAAATATGCATCACATTTATGCGCAAATAGCTCATTTGGAAAGCTTGCAAGCCGTACCTAATTTGTGTTTGCGTTTGCCGGCCTCAGTCAAATGCACAGCTGGGCACATAGGACATCTAGGTTCTGTTGCGGGAAATGAGCTAGTGCGTTGCATGGCCATTCCTTTTTTCCTAATTTTATAGCTTATTTGGGTGAAGTGCACATTAAAAGTGGTGTCACTGATTTTAACTTGGCCATCTTTCGAATGAACCAAACTTGTGTTGTATCTGCATGGCCCCTTTAGCTTGAAGTTTTGCAAGCTGGCATATACTTTTGGAGGGAAGTTTTATGAGTGTAATGTTATGCTCTGCCGTAATTTAAATGTGAAAAGCACCACTTTTCCAGCATGGGGATCATTCTTTTTACTGCGAAGCAGTCTGTGTCTCAACCCCCCCCCCCTGGTTTCATTCCAGTGAAGCCATTTTCTGGGTACCGCTTGCTCTTGTCTTTTTTGCTAAGCACACACACATAAGCGGTTGCCGGTTTACGCGTGCACATGCGGCGACCGGAGGAAGGAGGGGGGTCGTGCATGCAAAACTATAGGTTTCACACCCTCTTACATGTGGAGTCTTACACATGGACGTCAAACAGCCAAATGCAACCTGTCTGGTGTCTTCACTAGTCGAGCAAATTGGGTTGTGTGCTACACACACAGTAAGGGAAACAGACAGCCCCATGTTTTTTCGCTAGAATAAAGCTCGAGTCCGTCCAAGTTTATGATGATGATCAATGTTGGGTTTTATTGGCGCAAGGCCGACTATGGGCAAAGAGAGCCAAAGAAGAAGTTACTGAATTTTGATAAGACCGTAAATACTAAAACATGTGACTAAAAGTAAATGTGATGCACAACAAAAGACAATGGAGATGGCTGGTGTATAGGGCTAGGATGATTACACGTGATATGACAAGTTCTGCAGAAAGTTTACCTCAGCTAAAAACTTAAAAACACCTTGACTAGAAAACATTGGTTCGTCGGCTGAAAAGTATGATGGGTGCAAAGGAATGTGTATTCTGTATAATTCAGGGAAATGTTTGTGTCGTGTTGTGTATAGTGCCTTGAATGTGATTAGTATGTGGACTACGGATAGGCCCTTTCCACAACTGCTACACGTGGGTCCCGAAGTTCCAGTGAGCAGGTGGGAGTGCGTCACATGTGTGTGGCCCATCCGCAGCCTAGCCAGGGCGAGTTAAGTGTATCTGTTGTGTGAGTCAGTTATGTAGCGACACAGTTGTGGTTTTATTACGTGTAGTTTGTTGTCTGTTTGTTGGCTCCAGCGTAATTGCCATGAGTTACGAAGCTGTCGTCTGATGTAAGTCTTTAGGTCGGTGTAAGGTACTGTTGTTATGTCAACTGTGGTCATGAGAGCAGCAGCACCAGCCATTTGATCAGCAGTCTCATTGCCAGGGACCCCACAGTGACCTGGTACCCAGCATATAGTTATTTGAAGATTTGAGGCATATGCAGTCATTAGTACCTTGAAAAGGGCATTGATCACATAGTTTTTAGATGGCTTCCTTGATGACAGTGCCTGTACAACGCTTAGAGAATCTGTGTAGACGATGGACTTTGGAATTTTATGTTCGAGGATGTGATTTGAAACGAGTAAAATGCCATACGCTTCTGCCGTGTAAATACTGCTATGAAAATTCATTGTTTTAGTAACGGTAAAATTTGGTCCGTGCGCTGCACAAGAGACAGTAATACCAGTTTTCGACGCGTCGCTATAGAATTCTGCGCACCTGTACTTGTCCTGCAGGAGCAGTACGTGCTGCAGAATTGCACTCCTGGGTACCTTATTTTTTTCTACTAATATGAATAAAAGGTCGCATGATATAGGATGTAGATGCCATGGTGGAATTAAATTATGGATGGGTGTCTTGTGCGTGTCTGAAAGAGGGACCGTGAGTGCACAAGCCTCCTCCCTAACTCTGAGAGAGAAACGTAAGAAAATTGATGGCCTGTTTAAAAAGAGTTGCAAGTTTGATGTATTGTTCATGACGGGATTAAAATGATGGTTGTTAAGAGACACAATCTTAGATGCATATAGCAGGTCAACATACTCCCGCTGATGGCCTAGACACCATTTGTCGCACTCGACATAAAGACTTTCGACAGGGCTAGTGCGGAAAGCGCCGTATGAGAGGCGAAGGCCAAGATGCAGCACTGGGTCGAGCATTCTCAGTGCGGTCTTTGTCGCCGACCCATACACGACACTGCCGTAGTCGAGCCGAGACCCCACCAACGCTGTGTACAGGCGCAGCAGGAGTTGTTTGTGGGCCCCATAAGATTGATGTGAGAGAACCTTTAGAATAATCATTGTTTTTAAGCATTTGCATTTGAGCTGTTTGATATGAGGAATGAATGTAAGATTTTCATGGAATAAAATGCCTAAAAACTTGTGCTCCTTGTTCACAGGAATCGGCACATTCGCAAGAGTGATGTCTGGGTCCGGGTGGACCCCACGCTTCCTGGAGAATACAACACAAGAGCTCTTTCCGGGATTAATTTTGAAACCATTCTTGTCTGGCCAGCCGGCAAGCTTCCTGACGCCGAGCTGGACTTGATGTTCGCAGGTCGACATGTTACATGATTTAATGGATATCTGGACGTCGTCTACATACATGGAATAAAAGATTGTGGGTGGCAATGCCTTTCCAAGAGAGTTCATCTTAACTATGAAGAGAGTGCAGCTCAACACTCCACCTTGCGGCACGCCATTTTCTTGCACATGTACTTTGACAGTGCAGAACCAACTCTGATGCGAAAGGTTCTCCGACAAATGACTAGCAAGGGTGTTAAACATATTACCACAAACACCGAACGACTTGAGGTCAGTAAGGATCCCATAACGCCAAGCGGTGTCATAGGCCTTTTCGAGGTCGAAAAACACAGTTAAACAGAACTGTTTGTGAATGAAGGCATCCTTGATGTATGACTCTAGTGCCACAAGTTGATCATTTGCGGATCTCCCCGCCCTGAAGCCTGCCTGGCAGCTCTCGAGAAGGCCGTTGTACTCCAAAAAGCACACGAGCCTCCGGTTTATCGTCTTCTCGAGAAGCTTGCACAGGCAGTTGGTCAGGGCAATAGGTCGATAGCTAGCGGGAGAAGAAAGGTCCATCCCTTCTTTGAACAATGCTACAACTATGGCATCCCTCCAAGACTTTGGAATGTGCCCCGAACTCCATATCTTGTTGAAAATGTGAAGAAGTGTTACAAGAATGTCTGTGTGTAAGTTCTGTATCATTGTATATGTAATGTTGTCTGGGCCTGCAGCTGGGGGTTTACACGTGCTCAGAGCACCCTTCCTTCAGCTCATGAAGCGTGAACTCGGAGTTATAAGAAGTGGCTGACCTGTCATTGTCATGTAAAGGTTTCTTTTCGGCCACGAGTTTGTGTTTTATGAAAGTGTTTGTTTAATGTGCTGAACTGGAAACATGTTGGGAGTGTTGTGCGAGTGTGTCAGCCTGGTCTTCGAGTGTGTCCCCTGTTGTCCTGACCAGAGGAAGGCTGTGTTTGTTGTCCCTTGAGTTCGCGTATTCGTGTCCATACTTTCCGTGTGTCTTTGTAGAAGTGAATTGATGTTATGAATGTACGCCAACTGGGCGTCTCGCGGCCGCCTACAGTCCTCATTCCACCACGGCCTCCGCTGGTTGCGCGGGGCACCAGAGGCGTGGGGAATGGACTTTTCGGCGGCGTCGAGGATGTGCGCCGTGAGCAGTTGGGTAGCTTCTTCAACGTGTAGGTGTCCTATGGATGTGTGGTGTAGTTTGGATGTCTCTGTAAATGTATTCCAGTTAGCTCTTGCTTCATTAAGCCTTTTATGGGAAGATGGACTGCTCGGGCCTGTACCTATATACGTTAATGAAGTGGGGAAATGGTGAGGACGAAGAGGAGGCGGACCCGCTGCTGGGATACGCCAAGATGTTGGACTGGTACCGTGCCGGTAGCCAGCCCATGCCACCGCCTCATCCAAGACTCACGCGAGAGCAGGCAGTGCGGTTCAGGCAGCTGCAAACCAACTCTGTGCTCACTCCGGCGCTGGCGCGCTACGTGTGCCCGGATGTGTTTGACAGTGAGCAGTGCAGTGTGTGTGGGAGTGCAACAGCGACTCTTACCCACATTCTCTGGGACTGCACTACGGACCTGTGCCCACCCGGGTCACACCCGGGGGG
Organism: Haemaphysalis longicornis; assembly: GCF_048455015.1. Lineage (NCBI taxonomy): Eukaryota > Metazoa > Arthropoda > Arachnida > Ixodida > Ixodidae > Haemaphysalis > Haemaphysalis longicornis. Next base: position 85,978,187 of record NW_027526203.1, on the reverse strand, counting down.
CTTACCGACGGATGTGGTGTGGGCTATGCAGTCAAGAGACTATGAAGTGCAGTTGCAGGTAGTCCAGCGGGTCGAGGCGGCTCTCGCCCGGCAATCCCGAGGGCGGGCTGATGCCGCGCGGGACCCAGGGATGAGAGCCCTCGGGACCGCCCGCGGTCCGGCCGGCCCGAGTGGAGGTCGGGGGGACGCCGCGCCTTGACGACAGGCCTAGAATAGTCGGGCTGTGGGCGATCCTGCATGGTCCGCCTGCAGCCTCCGTAGGATTTTTGATTCAATAAAGTCGATTTCTCTCTCTCTCACTACCATATGGGTCCGTGCCCACACCCCACTTAAGACATGGAAAGAGAATTGCAGAACCAATAGCCAGGTCAAGATGTGAGTATGTGTTGTGACCTATGTTATGGTGTGTAGGCTGTTTATTCTTGAAAAAGCATGCTCCTGAAGATGTAAGGAATTTCTTTATCAGGCGACCTCGGGCATCCGTTCTGGAGGAGCCCCAAAGAGACTTTTGTGCATTAAGGTCGCCTGTTAGAATGTACGGTTCGGGCAGCTGGTCGACCAGCGCCTCGAAGTCAGAGCTCGAAAGTGCATAATCAGGACGAATGTAAATGGATCATACCGATATCAACCTATCACAAATTATCGTGCGGATGGCTACAGCCTCAAGGACGGTGTTCAAGGTGACAGGGTGGCATGCTAAGGATTTTCGGGCGATTATGGCCACACCGCCCGAAGAGTGTGTGCAGCCATTCCTGTCCTTTCTGTATACCAGGTAAGTATTCAAGAAATTTGTGTGTTTGGAACTCAGATGTGTTTCCTGGACACACATTACACTTGGCTGATTGGCATGCGGAATCTCATACACGTCGTCAAGGTTATTCAGAGGCCTCTGCAGTTCCATTGAAGGATATTTTGTCTTCCCATTATGATGTGTTACAGTTACTGGAGTGTGTATTCTTATGTGTCGTCTTTCGGGGCTGTGACTCTCGTCTTTTTAGGCTTGTCGGAAGGCTTTGGCGTCGGGACACGTTCTTTGCGGTGCACCGCAGACAAGAACGGTCCGACATCCGTTTCGTCCTCTGATGTCCTCGGAGTGCCTGATATTTCAGTCTCCTTGCACCGCGCACCTTTTTGGGCGCGCTTTGACTGGCCCACAACCACCATGGGTTTCAGGAATGCCTCGGATGGCACAGGCGGTGGGGTGGGAATAGGAGCTGCCGCTGGTTCCTGTCTCCATCTCGTCTGCGCCCTCGCCTGTGGTTTGGGACGCTGGAGCGGACGTACAGGATGCCGCATCACTCCCACCAGACGTGGTTGCCACCACAAGCGCTGCTGGCTCAGCGAGCGGTGCGGAGGCGGGTTGGGCTGCAAGAGGCAACCCAGGGGGGGCGGGGGCCGGGGCGGGACCAGGTCCGACTCGCGGTACTGGGTTCCCGCCGAAAGCAAATGCCGCTCCGCCCCCCGGCGAGCTGCGTCAGCGTACCTCCCCAGGGGGAAAGAGGCGAACCTCTTTCGTGTCTCTGGGAAGGTGATGTTTTCCGAGACCTTGATGTTTTATTTTTTTCTCAAGTTTGAACCGCTCGCAGGTTCGCGAATATGCAGCGTGAGGTCCTTGGCAATTGGCACAGAGCAATTGATTGGATGTACAGTCATCAGTGAGATGGTGCTAGGCACATTTGGCGCAGGTTGGCTAGCCCCGACACGAGTTAGTACCGTGCCCGAACAGCTGGAACTTGTAGCAGCGACGCGGATTCGGGATGTATGCTCGGACGGAGCATGAGATGAAGCTTGCTTTAATGGATTCAGGAAGTGTGGAGCGGTTGAAAGTCAAGATTATATGGTTTGTGGGGATTTCCTGCTTATCTCGTATGATGGTGATACGCCTCACTGCAGTTACACCCTGATCTCTCAGGCCTTCCAACAGATCAGCTTCGGTTTCATTCAACAAATCGGTCTCCGATATAACACCCTGAGAGCTGTTGAGGCTACGATGGGGAGTGACTCTGATGGCCAGATCTGCCATGCAGGTTTGGGTCAGGAGGTTAGTGGCTTGTTGCTGCGTCTTGACATTCACTAAGACTTCACCGGTACGGAGTTTCTTAGCACCGAACGATTTTCCGAGGATGCCTTCCAGGAACTTAGTGATCAAGAATACGGACTTCGAAGAAACAGGGTGTGTACTGCCTCGACAACCAAGAATCGTGAATAGTTGTAAGGTTTCGGAATGTTGATTGTTGGAAGGGGTGGGAAGGACACTTCGGTGCGGCCCCTTTTCGGGGGCCGATCACGTTTTGGGGGTTGGGGAGGGGGTTTGACTTATCCTAATGGCATAGTATAAAAGCAGGGAGACGACGGTACTTTCTCCTTTGACCTTACCCTGGTAGTCAAAGAGGTCCCGGAGCTCCCTGTCTGGTAGACAGGCAGGGAGCCCATCGGCCGGAGCTTGACCAAGGCTCCGACGGCCACCGTTTACGGCTTCTACCCTTCACCTTTAAACACCTCGCCACGGTTGGACACAGCTTATGTTTGGGAGCTCGGGGTCCGCGGTGTCGCTGCTCACCGTCACCATGAATACTCAAGGTGCCCCGTGCGGGGTCCGTCCAAGTTTAATTCAGCAAAACGACTAGTAAGTATGCTGCCTTGCAAATTATGAGCAAACGTGGTTTGTTTTGTGCACTTCGTCGAAGGCGCCCGGCTTCGCAGCTCATCTATGTGGAGCCATTGTGTTTAGTTCTATGAAATGGCAGAGGTTAAAGACACAGTTTTGGCATTCTAATTTTCAGTCTGTTTACGTTGCTTGCCATTATCTTGCATTACATGTATTGTTTTGTTCTATTGATGCAGATCCCTTCTGGCACTACCTGCATATGAAGGGCTGCAAACCAGGGGACATGCACAAGCGACACATGCCGCTAGCGAGGTATCTAGCACGAGGTTCCGTGGATCTGCACCAATAACAAGGTACATGTTTACCAATTTGGTTGCTGGAAACCTAGGCCAGTGTCTCTACTGATTTAAAGGGACCCTGAAGCACTTACCATAGACTACTCGGAATGTAGTTTGGGGTAAAGTCTATTGTCCTAGAAATCGCCTCTCCAAGAATTATGAAAAGCCATTTACTGTCACCGAAACTACGCACAATCAGAATTCGCGCATAGTTGTTCCCTCTCAACTCGACTGCGGACAACCCAACGAAAGCTGTGTGCTCTCTCCTGGAGAGGGGGGCGGCTTGCGGCGTTCTCTTCGGCGTCCTTGGACATATCATTGGCGGGGAAGTATTCTCCGCAACGCGGGGGGGGGGGTCAATTTCTGGTTTGGTGCCACAAAAAAGCAGGCATGGCTCCCTGCTTGCAAGCAAGCGCTCAGGCTGGTAGGACGTTTTTGAAGCAATAAGCGTTTGTTGTCGAGTGGTCTCGTTGAAAGGAGAGTATTGAGTTTTTCACACAAACTCCGTGCGCACTCAACAAAAGAAATACCGAACTGCGCGTGCAGGTTCAGACATAGAAGAGGTTGGTACAGAGCACCGATGACGGCGAATCCTCACAGGAAATGTGAGAAATAAGTCGCAAAATTGACCAGCGACAGCCAATTGAACAGCCATGGCCGCAATGACGTCGTTTAGGCCATGCCAGGAGTGCATAATGAGCAAAATTGAAGAGAGTGCGGTTGGTTTTTCCGCGTCTCACAACGATTTGCGTGCTCACCGCTTCACATGGACTTGTAATATTTGACTCAGGTATTCCTGGCAGTGTAATCTAAACATCGTGCAGGTTTAGTGGCACTGTTTAAAGAGGGTTGCAGGGTCTTTTAGTCCAAAATGGTCAGTTACTGAAATAGAGGCACTTTTGATTGTCTGCATTGATAGTTTGATTGTCTAAATTGACACGGCAACTATGCGCCTCGACCGAGAAGACTGGAGTTCGCGCTGCGCGCAAATTTTGCATTAGGGAGTATCGGCATTTTTTCATTTTAATTTGTTTTTAATTTGCTGAACTTTTATTCTTGCTTAACTTTACTTAGATTTATGAGCTGGCTTATACTTCTGGGGGAAATTTTATGAGTATGATGTCACTCTGTAGTAATTTAACTCTCGTTACCGCTGGAAAATTGACCGATTTTTACGGGTCAAAGAAAACACTTCTTTTCTGCAAAAATTTTTGGTAAGCACCAATTGCAGGAACGCAAAATGCAGAATATTTAATGCCTTTTCCAAAAACACCAGTTTTTAAAAATGTTTTCACACATAGTTGCAAAAAATATCAAAATCAAAATTTTTGTCAGGTTGTCAAAGAAAATGATACTGTCACGAAGCCAGAGACGACGCAGTTGTCTTCAAGGAAAACAAGTTTATTGGAGCGAACTTGTGCTCCTCTAACAACTCAAAGAATACAGAGGCGGCGATGCGGCAGTCAACAAAGTGACGCGTGCCGGCGAGCTCCGGCGATTAGAATGCCGCGGTGTCTGCTCTGCAGGCTTTTATCTTTCGGCGCAAGTGTTTCTGGAACCGTCGATTCACATCCAGAACATTGTAGATCACAGAAGATTATTCTGGGCTAGTGACGTTAGGGCGAAACAGTCTGCTTATCTGAATGTGATAGCCCGTGCGGCATAAAAATAAAGAATGGAAGCCGCGCTTAGCTTGGAACGCAGATAACACAGCCGGGCTTGGCCCGGCAGTAAAAACAAACAATAAACAATACATGGTTCGTGGCATTATCCCCACCTCTAAGAGTGCATCGCCCCGATGCTAAAATAAAAGACAGTCCAAACAAACAAAAAAAAGTCCGTCATCTTGCATATTAATGTTTCAAGCGAACCACGTGGACGACTACGGGCCGCGTGCGTCGTCGTGATGTTCCGGAATCGCCATCGGGGATCACCTCGTAGGTAAGTTGGCCGACACGTCGTAGAATCTGGTAGGGTCTCACTGAGTCCGCGTCGTCGGATGGGAGTCCAAACCCAAACACGGTCCCTTGGGTGGTACTCGACGTCTCGGCGTCGAAGGTTGTAGCGCTCGGCATCCACCAGCTGCTGGTCTGTTGTACGAACTCGAGCGAGCTGGCGCTGAAGGTTTCCTTGGACGTCCGGGTTGAGGTTGTCGTCTTCTACATGCGGAAGCATGGCGTCAAGCATCGTAGTCGGCAGTCTTCCGTAGACAAGCTCTAACGGCTTCATTTGCGTAGTTTCCTGTGTAGCCGTGTTGTACGCAAACGTGGCATACGGGAGCACTCCGTCCCAAGTCTTATGTTCAACGTCGACGTACATTGACAGCATATCCGCGATCGTCTTGTTCAGACGTTCCGTTAGTCCGTTCGTTTGGGGGTGGTACGCCGTCGTTCTGCGGTGGTCCGTGTTGCTGCAGCGTAAGATTCCTTGCATAAGCTCCCCAGTGAAGGCCGTTCCGCGGTCCGTGATTAGGACTTCCGGGGCTCCATGTCGCACCACAACTTCGTTCATGAAGAACTTCGCGACTTCTTGTGCAGTCCCCCTCGGAAGAGCGGCGGTCTCTGCGTAGCGCGTCATGTAGTCTGTCGCTACGACAATCCACTTGTTCTGTGGTCGTGACGTAGGGAACGGGCCTAGAAGGTCCATTCCGACCTGTTGAAATGGCCTCGACGAGACGGCGATTGGTTGCAGTAATCCGGCGGGTCTTGTCGGCGGCGTTTTTTGTCGCTGGCAGTCACGGCAACTCCGAACGTAGTGGGTGACGTCGGATGTAAGTCTGGGCCAGAAGTACTTCGCCTTGATTTTTGCAATAGTGCGAGCTGTTCCGAGATGTCCGGAAGACGGGTCGTCGTGGCACGCTTCCAAAATTTCGTCACGAAGCTCTGCGGGGATGACAAGTAGATAATTCGTTCTCGTTCCGGGGCTGAAATTCTTCTTCACGAGGACGGAGTTTTTGAGGGTGAAGGCTGGTAAGTTCCTCATGAACGCCCTAGGCGCGGCGACGTTGAGTCCTTCAACGTAGTCGATCATGACGCGCAGGTCGGGGTCGGCACGCTGCTTGGCGGCTAGGTCGCTCTCTGTCACGACTCCGAAGAACGCGCTGTCTTCATCGGTGTCTTGTGGTGGTGGGTCGACGGGGGCGCGGGACAGGCAGTCGGCGTCGGAGTGTTTCCTGCCGGATTTGTAGACTATTGTAACGTCGAACTCTTGCAGGCGCAAGCTCCACCGCCCAAGACGGCCAGAGATGTCCTTCAAATTGGCGAGCCAACACAGCGCATGGTGGTCTGTCACAACCTTGAACGGTCTGCCATGCACATATGGGCGAAATTTTGAAATGGCCCATATAATAGCCAGGCACTCTTTTTCGACATTGGGCGGCGGTACGGCGGGGCCTCTGGACGACGTGTTGGATCAGGGCAGTGTCGACGAACAGCCGCGGAGTAGGTCATAGCCTCTGGCTCGCGTGATGCTTCGGATGGCATAGAAGTTTCCAAAGCCTCCTGTACTTCTTCCCGGATCACGTCAGTCAGGGAAGTGACTTGAGGTTGTGGCGTCGTCGTAGGGAAAAGTTTCCGTAGCTCCTCCCTCACCACTGCACGGATGGTGTCGCGTAGTGAGTCGGGGTTAATAGCGCCGGCACCAATTGTCTCCGAAAACAGCGCATTTATTGGGCGGTCGTACTGCCTTGTTCGGATTTCGAGCGTCTTCTCCATTGCGGCGGCCTCAGACGCGAATTCGGACACGGTCTTAGGGGGGTTGCGAACAAGGCATGCGAAGAGTTCTTGCTTCACACCTCGCATAAGAAACCATAGTTTGTTTTCCTCCGTCATTTCTGGGTCCGCACGGCGAAAAAGTCGCTTCATCTCCTCGACGAAGATCATGACCCCTTCGTTGGGGTGCTGCGTTCGAGTTTACAGCAATAGTGCTGATGATGATGGTTGGTGTTTAATGGCGCAAGGCCGACGAGGGCAAAGAGCGCCAAAGAAGTTATCTAATGAAAAGAAGTGATTATAACAAAAGGTAGGTATAAAACGTGTAAACTCGACATAGTAAGATCAATAAACATAATGGTGATGGCTGGTGTATAGGGCCAGATTTGATTATGCATGATAGGAAATGAGGTTTAAAAACTTTACATCTGACAAATACTTAAACACGCGTTTCACAGAAACCATCGCATCGTCACCCAGAAACAACGATAGGTGTAGGGGGATATGTTATCTGTAGAGTTCTCTGAAGTGTTTGTGTCGTGTTGTGTCAAGTTCCTTGCATTGTATGAGTATGTGGACTACGGATAGGCCCTACCCACACCTGCTACACAGGGGTCTTGGAGATCCCGTGAGCAGGTGGGAATGTGTTGCATGCGTGTGGCCTATCCGTAATCGAGCCAGGGTAACTTCGTTGTGTCTGTTGTGTGTGTCAGTGGCGTATGCTCCCAAGAGTGGCTTTATAATGCGTAGTTTGTTGTCAGTCTGTTGATTCCAGAGTGCTTGCCATGTTGTGCGAAGGTGTTGTCTGATGTGTGATTGGAGGTCGGTGTACGGTATTGTTGTTATGTCAACTGTAGTTGTAAGGGCAGCAGCGGCCGCCATTCGGTCTGTGGTCTCATTACCTGGAATTCCAGAGTGCCCTGGCACCCAGCACATTGTCACTTCAAGGTTTAACGCATACACAGACATAATAGTACTAATGAGAGCATTGACCACATGGTTTTTAGACTTCTGTGAGGATAATGAACGCACAACACTTAAAGAATCAGTATAAATTACGGATTTCGGAATTCTATTTATAACAGTATGTTTAACTACAAGAAGTATGTCATAGGCCTCTGCCGTAAAGATACTTGTATTTCTATTTATAGTTCTACCGACATTAAAGGTGCCACCTTGCGCAGCACAGGAAACAGTTGTGGAAGTTTTTGAAGCATCCGTGTAAATTCAGCACACCTATATTTGTGCTGCAGGGACAAGAAATGTTACACGATCGCGCTTCTAGGCACTCTGTTTTTCTCGACACTTGTGAAAGATACATCACATGATATCGGGCGAAGCGGCCAGGGCACTAGAAGTTCAGTAGCGGAGGTTTTGATGGTGTCTGAAAATATGACATCAAGTTGTGACACTTCTTCTCTTACTCTGAAAGCGAAGGGAGCAGAGATTGATGGACGATTAGTAAGAAGGTGAGATATGGATGTATCATAAAAAACTGATGTAAAAGGATGGTGAGGCATGGATGAGATTTTAAAAGCATAAAGCAGGTCTGTGTAAGCTCGCTGACGTTCTAGGCTCCATTTGTTGCACTCTACGTACAAACTTTCGACTGGACTAGTCCGAAAGGCGCCACACGACAAGCGGAGCCCTAGATGAAGAACAGGGTCGAGCATTCTGAGGGATGTTTTAGTGGCTGACCCATAGACAACGCTGCCATAGTCCAATCGTGAACCTATCAAGCTGGTAAAAACACGTAACAGGAGTTGTTTGTCAGCAATAAAAGAGATGTCCGAGAGAACCTTCAGGATATTCATTGTTTTTAAGCATTTATGTTTTAGTTGTTTTATGTGTGGGATGAATGTGAGCTTTTCGTCAAAGATTATACATAAAAACTTGTGTTCCTTTTTGAGAGGAATGGAGACACCATTGAGTTGAATGTCTTGATCTGGTCGGATGTCACGCCCCTCAGAAAACAAGACACAAGTGCACTTCCCTGGATTAAATTTAAAACCGTTGCTATCTGCCCAACCAGCTAGCTTGTTAAAACCAAGAGAGTGCAGTGCATGAACCCTAGAGAGTGCAGTTCCAACTCGCACACGAAAGGTTCTTTGAGACAAGTAGCTGGCAAGTGTGTTCATCATGTTACCTGCCATTCCGAAGGACTTGAGGTCGCTTAGGATGCCATACCGCCACGCGGTATCGTACGCTTTTTCTAGATGAAAGAATACTGTCATACAGTACTGCTTACGGAGGAAAGCATCTTTTATATACGCCTCTAATGCAACGAGTTGATCGTTGGTAGATCGCCCCGCCCTGAAGCCTGCCTGGCAGCTCTCGAGACGATCATTGTACTCTATAAGTACACGAGTCTCCTGTTTATCATCTTCTCAAAGAGCTTACACAGGCAGCTTGTCAGGGCAATGGGACGATAACTGGCAGGAGAGGAAGGGTAGAAGAAAGGATAGCCACTACTATGGCCTCCCTCCAAGAGCGAGGAATGTGCCCCGAAAGCCATATGTTGTTGTATAGATGTAGGAGTGTTTCAAGAGTGTCTGGGTGTAGGTGTTGTATCATGGTGTATGTGATTCTGTCTGCACCTGGACCTGAAGGCTTACATGTGCTCAGAGCAACCTTAAGCTCATGAATTGAAAAAGAAGAATTGTAAGAAGTGTGCGACTTGTGGTTATCACGCAGGGACTTCTTTTCAACAGATGTTTTGTGTTTCATGAAAGTGTTTGTGTAGTGTGCTGAACTAGACACGTGTTCTAAGTGTTGTGCAAGTGTGTTGGCCTGGCCATCGAGCGCGTCCCCTGTTGTGCTAACTAGGGGCAGGCTGTGTGTCTGTTGTCCTTTTAGCTCGCGTATTCATGTCCAGACTTTGTGAGTGTCGGTGTATGAGTTGATGGAAGTGAGGAAGGCGCGAAAACTCTTTCTTTTCGCCTCACGACGCACACGCTTCCCAAGAGCCTTTGCCCGTTTAAAGGAAATAAGATTATCTGGCGTGGGGTACCGGCGAAGGACACCCCACGCCTTGTTCTGGGCCTGGAGTGTGTGTGTGTGTTTTTGTTCATGTGTCGTCTTCGGAGCTGTTATTCTAGGATTTTTAGGCCTTTCTGTCGGCTTAGACATCGAAAGCCGCTCCTTGCGCTGCGTTGCAGGCAGGAACGGCGCGACATCCATCTCCTCGTCGGATGCCAGAAGGGTGCCCGGCGGACCAGGCCCCTCGGACTTGGCCCCCTTTCGGGAGCCCTTCGTTTGAGCCGCCACCGCCGAGGGCGCCCGGGACACCAAAGGTGGCACAGGAGGTGCGGTGGCGGTGGGAGCCGATGCGGGGCCCCCGGTGTCCATCCGGTCGGCACCCTCCAATGCACTGGAGGACGGGGAGGAAGAGGCGGGAGCGACACCGGTCCCTACAGAAGAGGTTGTCACCACAACTGCTGCTGCCTCAGCAAGCGGCGTGGCGCCGGATTGGGCTGCCTGAGGCACCCCAGCGGGGGGCGGAGGAGGGACCAGGTCAGACTGCTGAACTGCGTCCCTATGGACACCAGACGCCGCTCCGCCCCCCGGCGAGCCGCGTCGGCATACCTCCCCAGGGGGAAAGAGGCGAACCCCTTTCGCGCCTCTGGGAAGGTGATGTGCTCAGTTACCTTCACATTAATGATCGCCGTCTCCTGCTTAAACTTCTCGCACTTTCGAGAGTAGGCGGCATGGGGTCCCTGGCAGTTGGCGCAGGTGAGGGTTGATGATGGACAATTATCAGATGGATGATCATGCTGAGCGCACTTTGCGCAGGTCAGACGACCACGGCAGGAGTTGGTTCCGTGCCCGGACCGCTGGCACTTAAAGCAGCGGCGCGGGTTTGGAATGTAGGGCCGGACATTACAATGTACAAAACCTGCATTGACGTACTCTGGGAGTGTGGACCCGTCAAAAGTAAGGATAATGTGCTTCGTCGAAACTACTTTGTCATCCCTCCTCATAGTTATGCGAGTCACAGCTGTCACGCCCTGATTTCTCAGGCCCTCCAGCAGGTCAGCATCTGTCTCATTCATAAGGTCTAGTTCGGAGATCACACCTTGAGTACTGTTCAGGCTCCGGTGGTGTGTCACCCGGATTTCAAGATTGGCTATGCGAGTTTGTTCAAGGAAGATCTTGAACAAACTCGTTAATCTCGTTAACTCGTTACTTTGTTAATCATCAATTACTTTGCATTAAGGTAAGCAAACTAAATGTTGATCCACACACTTTCTTTGATTGAAAATTTTTTATCTAATAGAACTCAGTTTGTATCTGGCAATGAATTTGTTTCGCCACTCTCTTTAGTGACATCAGGAGTACCACAGGGTTCCGTGCTCGGTCCTTTGCTTTTCTTCATTTATGTTAATGACTTGTCTTCAGTAGTTACTTCAAACATTAGGTTGTTCGCAGATGATTGCGTTATTTATAGAACTATCACAGCAGATTCTGACACTTCCATACTTCAGAGTGACCTCCATAACATTACTGCATGGTGTAACACATGGAAAATGCGTTTAAATACTAACAAATGCAAATCAATCAGATTTTCACGTAAGCCTGATACCTCCAATATTTACGACTACTATATCCAGGGCTCTAAACTAGAACTTGTTGCTTCATACAAATATTTAGGAATTCATATTACCAACAAACTTTCATGGCAACATCATGTAAATTTTGTTATTAATAATGCGAACCGTATGCTTGGGTACTTACGACGAAATTTCTCTATGGCGCCTTCACAGCTTAAACTACTGTTATACAAAACTTTAATTCGGCCTAAACTTGAGTACGCGTGTTCGGTGTGGGATCCTCATTATGATTATCTTATTAACTTGTTGGAAATGGTTCAAAATCGTAGTGCACGCTTCATCCTTTCCAACTATGCTCGGACATCTAGTGTTTCTGCTATGAAACGAACTTTACACCTTCCCAACCTAGCCCTACGCAGAAAATTTGCTCGTTTGTCAGTCTTTCATAAAATTTATTTTTCAAACGCATACCTCAAAACTGAACTTCTTTCTGCGCCATCATATGTATCATCCCGTATTGACCATCGCCATAAGGTATACATTCCGCACTGCAACACTAACTTATTTTTTGCCTCTTTTATTCCCAAAACTGCTAACGAATGAAATCACCTGCCCCCTGCAATAGCTAGTATAATCGATGTACCTTCATTTAAGATTGCCATCGAAAAATACTTTTGTTCCTTATAATTGCATTTATGTTATTGACTCTGTTGTGTATACTACCTTGCATTTTTGTTGTCCACTATTGATTTTTATGCTTGTCCCCAATGTTTTGTTTCACTTTTGTTTTTGTTTTCTGGTGATAATGCCAGTGACCACTCCCTTCTGTAACGCCCTCTGGGCTTTGAAGGTATTGAAATAAATAAATAAATAAATAAATACTATCGTACGGATTGCTACAGCCTCAAGGACAGTGTTCAGAGTGACGGGGTGGCAGGCTAAGGATTTCTGGGCGACAATTGCCACACCTCCTGAAGAGTGTGTGCAGCCAACCCTGTCCTTTCTAAATACCATGTACCTATTCAAGAAATTTGTTTGCTTAGAATTGAGGTGGGTTTCCTGGAGACACATGATACTTGGCTGATTGGCATGCAGCATCTCATACACATCGTCAAGATTTTTAAGGAGGCCTCTGCAGTTCCATTGGATGATGTTTTCTTTTCCCATTATTTAAATTTAAGAATAACTGGAGTGTGTGTGTGTGTTTTTGTTCATGTGTCGTCTTTCGGAGCTGTTATTCTAGGATTTTTAGGCCTTTCTGTTGGCTTAGACATCGAAGGCCGCTCCTTGCGCTGCGTTGCAGGCAGGAACGGCGCGACATCCATCTCCTCGTCGGATGCCAGAAGGGTGCCCGGCGGACCAGGCCCCTCGGACTTGGCCCCCTTTCGGGAGCCCTTCGTTTGAGCCGCCACCGCCGAGGGCGCCCGGGACACCAAAGGTGGCACAGGAGGTGCGGTGGCGGTGGGAGCCGATGCGGGGCCCCCGGTGTCCATCCGGTCGGCACCCTCCAATGCACTGGAGGACGGGGAGGAAGAGGCGGGAGCGACACCGGTCCCTACAGAAGAGGTTGTCACCACAACTGCTGCTGCCTCAGCAAGCGGCGTGGCGCCGTATTGGGCTGCCTGAGGCACCCCAGCGGGGGGCGGAGGAGGGACCAGGTCAGACTGCTGAACTGCGTCCCTGTGAACACCAGACGCCGCTCCGCCCCCCGGCGAGCCGCGTCGGCATACCTCCCCAGGGGGAAAGAGGCGAACCCCTTTCGCGCCTCCGGGAAGGTGATGTGCTCAGTTACCTTCACATTAATGATCGCCTTCTCCTGCTTAAACTTCTCGCACTTTCGAGAGTAGGCGGCATGGGGTCCCTGGCAGTTGGCGCAGGTGAGGGTTGATGATGGACAATTATCAGATGGATGATCATGCTGAGCGCACTTTGCGCAGGTCAGACGACCACGGCAGGTGTTGGTTCCGTGCCCGGACCGCTGGCACTTAAAGCAGCGGCGCGGGTTTGGAATGTAGGGTAGGACATTACAATGTACAAAACCTGCATTGACGTACTCTGGGAGTGTGGACCGGTCAAAAGTAAGGATAATGTGCTTCGTCGAAACTACTTTGTCATCCCTCCTCATAGTTATGCGCCTCACAGCTGTCACGCCCTGATTTCTCAGGCCCTCCAGCAGGTCAGCATCTGTCTCATTCATAAGGTCTAGTTCGGAGATGACACCTTGAGTACTGTTCAGGCTCCGGTGGTGTGTCACCCGGATTTCAAGATTGGCTATGCGAGTTTGTTCAAGGAGGATCTTGGCATGCTGTTGGTTGTGTACTTCAACCAGGATTTCTCCAGTTCTTTGTTTTTTGGCCTTATATTTATCACCAATGATGTCCTCCAGGAATTCGATATTAGGAACACGGACTGTGATGCAAGAGGCTGTTCTTGTTCACAGGATTCCAACACCAAAAAACGGGGGTAGTTATCGGGCTTTCGAAGACTGAGGGTTGGGAGTGGCGGAAATGAACCTTCGGTGCGGCCCGTTCTCAGGGGCCGATCATGTTTGGGGGGGAGTTAAGATTTACCATATGGCATGTAAAAGAAGCAGGGGACGGGGGTACTTTCTTCTCAAACCATACCCTGATAGGGGGACGGGGGTACTTTCTTCTCAAACCATACCCGGAGCTCCCTGCCTGGTAAACAGACAGGGAGCCCATCCGCCGGAGCTTGACCTGGGCTCCGACGGCCACCGTTTGAGGCTTCTACCCTTCACCTTTAAACACATCACCACGGTAGGTTACAGTTTATGTTGGGGGCTCGGCGTCCACGGTGTCGCCAACACCGTCACCATGAATACTCAAGGTGCCCCGTGTGGGGCAGCAATAGGGCCGCGCGTTCTTTTCTGACCACGGTAGTAAAGGTCTTCAGGAACTCGCTTTTGAAGGGAGCCCAGTTGGTCAAGGAGCTCTCGTGGTTCTCGAACCAAGTGCGAGCTGAATCTTCCAAGTAAAAGAAAACATGCCGGAACGTTTCTGCGTCGTCCCACCTGTTTGTCACACACTCCTCCCCCGAGTAATTGCGTCCGATTGCAAATACCAAAGGAGGGGCGCGAGGCAACTGTTAATTGTATTTTAACAGGGTGGTCGGCCCGTGAGTTTGCACGTGTGCCGAGATTGCTGGGGTAAAGGAAATCACAACGGAGATGCTCGGCTACGTTTTGAACTATATAGGTTTACTGTACAAACAAAAAGACTACAGGGCAACGCCCGACACAAGAAGAGAAAAAACCTTCACAATGCCATCGGCCTGTGCGCGCAGGCACTAATCCGCCGTGGCCTACGACTTAACCTTCTACCTCGAAAACATACTCAGACAGCCGTACGCGACACACTCTAGAGGCAAACACTTGTTTTAACCTCGACAACGCAACTACAACAAAAGTACTAACAAGTACGCAACACGCAAAACACTCTAGAGGCAAACACTTGTTTAAACCTCAACAACGCAACTACCAAAAAATACTAACAATGACGCAACACGCAAAACCCTCTAGGGGACAAACATCGTTAGTTACAAGTGACGCTAGAAAGAAAAGAAAAACCGAAGGCGGATATCTTAGTCTGATACGACAAACAATTACGAAGGAGGGAGCGCGGGAAGAGAAAGTCTCTACGAGGCAAGTAGAAACCGCCGTTTGAACGGAAGAAAGTCACGACGAGGTGGAGACGGCCTCGCCGGGCAGCAGCTCACGTGTTTCGGGGCTCCGGGGTGCAGAAGCTGGTCGGCCATGGGACTCGCGGCCACGGGCGAACTCGAGCGCTGAGCCGAGGGTGGACCGGTCCGTCGCGAGCCTCCCGATGTGCTTCTGCTAAAGCGCGTCACCCCCGGGCCTTTCCCCGCGTAGCACGTTCTGAAATCTCCGCCGACTGCCCCAAGCGATCGCTTGCGTCCGCTTAAATAACGTCCGCCGGCCGCCCGTAGCCCCACTTTGAAGTATTACCATTGTTCCTCTTTTCCCCCTCCTGGGGGCCCTCCCCCCTCCGTTACGATCGCAAGCGCGCGTCCACGCCAGCGACCGTGACGTCACCCGACGACAACAGCGCAGGAATGCGGCAGCTCGCATTGTCCTGGTAGCAGGCAGGACGAAACAAAGGAGGTGTGCACAAAGCCGAAGGGCGGACCCCGAATTCCCCCGCGCGGCGCAAAATGGCCGACTCCGTCCGGGAGGCCGTCCGAAAATAAAAAAATGGAGGGTCTGGCCTGCAGTTTGTGACACTTGCCCCCTCCTAAAGAATATTATCCCAGAATATTCTAACACGCACAAACAACCGGCCACCACACATGCACACTGCTCTATACAGGCAATGAGAAAAAGCAACAAAAAAGTTCGTGGCGAGTCAGTGTCTCTTTTGGTCGCACAGCTCCGAGGAATCGTTGTAACGCGCACTCACAGATGGGAGCACGCGCTCACCTGCAGATCACTTTTGGGCGACTGCACTGCGCAAGTTCACGCGCCACCCCATCGCGCACACAACTGTTCAAGTCTCTCTCTTGCACTCCCACACTAGTCTTAAACAGGGAGAACTCAACGCACAACAAATCTCTTTAGGTGAACGAAAATAAAACCTTTCAATCCTACACCAACACTCTATCCACGTGCGGAGCAGATGCACGCCGCACGACACACTCAACAAAGAGACTGTACAAAATAAGCACATATGAAAAAAAAGGTATCCCCGAAGCAATCCAACCGCGATGTGTTTTTTTTTTCACTCGCTTCGGCAGGTTACTCCCTCAGCCCATACGGCTCAGGTAGTCAGCCCCCACGTTCTCGCTTCCCTTGATGTACTCTACCCTGAAGCTGTACTGTTGGAGTTTAATACTCCAGCGAAGGACCCGGCTGTTGGCGGACCTGGCCTCCTGGATAAACCTCAGGGGTTGATGATCGGTTTGAACGAGGAATCTCCGGCCATACAGGAACGATTGGAATTTTTCTATTCCCCAAACCAGAGCCAACGCCTCCTTTTCGATAGTGGAATAGGCTGTCTCCCGGGGGAGCAACCTCCGACTGGCGTACGCCACGGGATGCAGCTTTCCGTCGTGCTCCTGCAAAACCACGGCCCCCAATGTCGATGGCCACCCTCCGAAAAGGGGCGTCGATTATGGGCACCCGCACCATCGGCGCCCTCCGGGTGTGCCCCTTCGGAGTCGTACGCTGACACACGTCGCACGAGGCCACGTATCGTCTGACATCTGCTTGCATCGCCGGCCAAAAGAACTCCGTCCGCATCTTCAGTAGCGTCCTCTTTGCTCCCTGGTGTCCCCCCATCACCCCATCATGCGCGAGCTCCAAGACCGCAGTCCGGTATTTCCTCGGAACGACTACCAGCGTAACTTCGCCGCCAAACCTGGGGGTGTACTTTCGCTTCAGAACTTCGTCACTGATAAAAAAGTGGTGGCCTTCCCCTTTCTTGCTGTTGAAACTTTTTCCGACCCGCTCGTAACATCCTTTCAGGGTGGGGTCGCCCCTTTGTTCCCGGACGAGCTCACCGCGCGTAACTTCCAGAAAGTCCTCAGCCACCTTAAGTTTCCGGAAAGGCGCCGCGTCGCGACTCTGGGCTCGGGTAACCACGGGGCTTGCCGTCGCGCCGTACAGGTCCGGCGTCTGGGTGCCCATGCGATCCTGCACATGCGCACCCGCGGCCCGCTTTGACAGTTTTTCCTCCGACCCCCCTCGACTGTTGCCTGTTGTCGCGTGAGAGCGGGTTCTCTCCCCCCAGTCTGGGTACGGACAGTCGACGGGCCGGACGCCTTCAACGTTTCCCAAAACCAAGTCATACAGTGGGCTGTCTAGGCACTTGACCCTCAAGCGACCAGTGAAGTAGGGTGTGTCAACAACTATCGAGGCCTCGGGGAGCATTAAGACCGACCGGTCTAGGAGGCAGACGGGAGAGCTCGTTCCTGTTAGGTCCCGGTCCCGAACTAGACAGCGTTTCACGATGGCCGTGTTGCAATCCGTGTCGCGAAGTACACGAACCCTCCAGCCACCGATCAGACCCTCTACGATAGGCAGCCCCGCGACCGTTCCTGGCGCCTTCTGACTGAGTGCCGCGCCAACAGTTGGCACCTCTTCTCCATCTCCGAACTCTACGGAGTGGCCCTCGACGCCTGCGGCTGCGGCTTCTCTCCGGAACCCTGGGGTCTGCTGCGGTGCCACTAATCGGCAGTGCCGGCCAACGTGACCACCTTTTCCGCACTTGATACATCTCACGGGAGCCACACCCCGACCAAGCTGCTCGCCTCGACAGTCCGGCGCCAGGTGTCCCACACGGGAACAAAGAAAACATTGCTTTACCCTCAAGCCCTTGGCGGGGAGAGATGGAGGCAGGGGCCCCGTTTTCCCATTCGTTCCGGTTGCGTCTCCCCCTCGCTTCGGTTTAAGCGCTGTGCGTCCCGCAAAGTTACTCCACCCGTGAGCCTCGACATACTGCTCCGCCCGGGCCACGAGGTCTGTCAGACCGGAGTCCTTCCTTTCCTTCAAGAAAAGCTGCAAACTCTGGGAGCAATTGGCCAGGAACTGCTCCCTCAAAAACAACTCGAACAGGGCCTGGTAGCTCTTCTCCCCTCCGGAGAGCTCAACCCAACGCTCCAGGCATTTTCGCAAGCACATAACAAACTGCGTGCATGTTTCGCCATTCAAAGGCGCGCTTTCCCAGAACCTCTCGCGAAATCCTCCCTCGGTCATGCGGAACCTTAGCATTAACGCCTGCCGCAACTTGTCGTAATCCGCACACTCGGTTGCCGGCATGATGCTAAAGACACACAGAGCCTCGCCACTCAGGCAAAGGCTCAGGGCCGTGGCCCACTGTTCCCGAGGCCAGTTCTGGCCCTCGGCCACACGTTCGAACCGTCGCAGATATGCGTCCAGGTCGTCGCGCTCTTCGTTGAAGGGCGGCATGAATTTATGCGGGCTTATCCTGCTCGCCCTTGAAGCAGTAGACCCGTCCGACGGTGCATCCGAACCTGGGCTCTCGCGTTCCCGGCGTTGCAACAGCAGCTCCTGCTCCTTTTCCATCTCCCGAATACGCAACTGCGAGTCGAGCTCCTTCCTCCTGACTTCCTGTTCGAACGTCTCCTTCTCTCTTCGCCGTTCTTCATTACGCTCATCTCTAAGCCTCGCTCTCTCCTGCTGGACGAACTCCATCAGCTTACTTCCTTCAAGTCCGAAAATTCGGCCCTGTTCGATCAACTTTTCAGTCTCCGCCATCTCGAGTGCCGGGAGAACACACAAAAAAAATCTGCTAGAAGCACCTTGTGTCGCAGCGGCTAGTTCATCTACTGTGGAGCCTCAAAGAACAAACGCGCGAGCCAGCGGCTAGCGTTACTACACGTGAGCCTCTCCGATTCCAGCAACCTCAACACGTGGCCGACCTGTCCTGTCGCGGACGCCACTTATTGTGACACACTCCTCCCCCGAGTAATTGCATCCGATTGCAAATACCAAAGGAGGGGCGCGAGGCAACTGTTATTTGTATTTTAACAGGGTGGTCGGCCCGTGAGTTTGCAAGTGTGCCGAGATTGCTGGGGTGAAGGAAATCACAACGGAGATGCTCGGCATAGGTTTACTGTACAAACAAAAAGACTACAGGGAAACGCCCGACACAAGAAGAGAAAAAAACCTTCACAATGCCATCGTCCTGTGCGTGCAGGCACTAATCCGCCGTGGCCAACGACTTAACCTTCTACCTCGAAAACATACTCAGACAGCCGTACGCGACACACTCTAGAGGCAAACACTTGTTTTAACCTCGACAACGCAACTACAACAAAAGTACTAACAAGTACGCAACACGCAAAACACTCTAGAGGCAAACACTTGTTTAAACCTCAACAACGCAACTACCAAAAAATACTAACAATGACGCAACACGCAAAACCCTCTAGGGGACCAACCTCGTTAGTTACAAGTGACGCTAGAAAGAAAAGAAAAACCGAAGGCGGATATCTTAGTCCGATACGACAAACAATTACGAAGGAGGGAGCGCGGGAAGAGAAAGTCTCTACGAGGGAAGTAGAAACCGCCGTTTGAACGGAAGAAAGTCACGACGAGGTGGAGACGGCCTCGCCGGGCAGCAGCTCACGTGTTTCGGGGCTCCGGGGTGCAGAAGCTGGTCGGCCATGGGAGTCGCGGCGACGGGCGAACTCGAGCGCTGAGCCGAGGCGTGGACCGGTCCGTCGCGAGCCTACCGATGTGCTTCTGCTAAAGCGCGTCACCCCCGGGCCTTTCCCCGCGTAGCACGTTCTGAAATCTCCGCCGACTGCCCCAAGCGATCGCTTGCGTCCGCTTAAATAACCTCCGCCGGCCGTCCCGTAGCCCCACTTCGAAGTATTCCCATTGTTCCTCTTTTCCCCCTCCTGGGGGCCCTCGCCCCCTTCGTTACGATCGCAAGCGCGCGTCCACGCTAGAGACCGTGACGTCACCCGACGACAACAGCGCAGGAATGCGGCAGCTCGCATTGTCCTGGTAGCAGGCAGGACGAAACAAAGAAGGTGCGCACAAAGCCCAAGGGCGGACCCCGAATTCCCCCGCACGGCGCAAAATGGCCGACTCCGTCCGGGAGGCTGTCCGAAAATAAAAAAATGGAGGGTCTGGCCTGCAGTTTGTGACACTGTTGAAGATCCGGATGCGCTCCAGTTTCTCCAGCCATTGTTCTGGATCTTCTGCGGGGGCTCCTCGGAAGGATGGCGGTTCCCATGGCTGCTGCAGGACGATTGGTGATGTTGCTTCTTGAGCCATGGGGGTGGTTGCAGCGGTCGTTCTTTTGGGTCCGTCTGGCAGGAGACCAAACTCGGGCGGGAGGCCTTGCAGTCGGGGGCTGGCTCTTGTTGGACTGGCTTGGCGGCTTCTAGAGGTTGTAGAGCTCATGAAGGGTGCATACCCCTCACCTACACCAGATGTCACGAAGCCAGAGACGACGCAGTTGTCTTCAAGGAAAACAAGTTTATTGGAGCGAACTTGTGCTCCTCTAACAACTCAAAGAATACAGAGGCGGCGAAGCGGCAGTCAACAAAGTGACGCGTGCAGGCGAGCTCCGGCGATTCGAATACGACGGCGTCTGCTCTGCAGGCTTTTATCTTTCGGCGCAAGTGTTTCTGGAACCGTCGATTCACATCCAGAACATTGTAGATCACAGAAGATTATTCTGGGCTAGCGACGTTAGGGCGAAACAGTCTGCTTATCTGAATGTGATAGCCCGTGCGGCATAAAAATAAAGAATGGAAGCCGCGCTTAGCTTGGAACGCAGATAACACAACGGGGCTTGGCCCGGCAGTAAAAACAAACAATAAACAATACATGGTTCGTGGCAATACAAAAGGAGTTGTGTACAACAAACTGCAGACAGCAGAAAAATTTCGGATATACATTTTGTAAGGAACATTCCAAAAACACGTCCTAGAAAAATTGTTGGCTTGAAAAAAAATAGATCACGCCGTGCCCGTGCCATGCGGTGAAGCGCAGCCTGTGTTTCAAGATGGGCAATTTTGTGTGGTTTTCTGGAAGAAATCTGGCGATTTGACATTATCAGAGGCACCAATGTGTCCCCATGTGACGTAAAAAACATTTTGTTAGTGACTGACTTTGCATTTACAGCCAGCACAGTATTCGGGACATGCACGCGATGCGGAAAAACATGCATGGAGTTGAAAACAAAACTCCCTGGTTGATGCTTGTTGACGTTCACTGTCAGTTATCTCTAAAAAGATAAACTTGCGGTTTATTATCATCTTCTGACTCGATATTGTAGCCTTGTTTACAGGAATGTGGTGCAATGCGCTAAAATCGTGCCCGGCAAACTTTGCCCAAGTAGATGTTGTGCGATAATAAAGATCAACACTACGAGCCTCCTGCATTGCAGCGCACCTAACATTTTTGAAATGAAACAGTACAAAAGGTATTGGAGACTCCATTCAAATACACATTTCAATTAAGGAGCAACACTAGACCTCTAGAGATACCCTTGTATGGACACGAAACTGGCAGGCGGACAGCTGGCGGTGTGTAAAGCCGGTTTGAAGTGCTCTCCTCGTCAGAACTGATATCTAGTGACTGGGTGTTATCTTTTAACTTGCATCGGAAGTTCTTATTGCAGAAAACGGGTTAGGGTGGGTGAAATCAGGAGTGGCATGCTTTTTGGGGGGATGTGTAGCGGACGCTCAAGGCGCCATGGCAGGTAGGCTTGAAGTTGAGTAACTGTGTAGTAACACTAAATATGAATTTCGCGATGCAGAAACAAAACCGAAACTTGTTAACTGTTTGAATGATCCTGTGCTAAGTAGAACTACAACACAACTTAGAACAATGTGCGCAAAGGCAATGAGACTGCCTAAAATCGTTAATTAACTTTGCAAACGGGCACTGCTTGATATTTTCAGCAGAGTTCAGGGGTTAATACAGTCTGACTGCCAACCTGACGTTTAAAAGTTATCTTCTGATTCACCCTTCATGCCCTGATAATAAAAACCAAACGCTGATGCAGAGTACCTACGGTTGGCATTCATTGTTCTTTAGTAGCAGTGACGCGCAAAGACCACTCCCCTTTCTGCACCCACATGATGCAAATGCATGTCAAAAATCACGGTTTTGTTGCAAAATGAAAAAAAACTGATTTTGAAAGGACATTTTCTGAGCTAAGTCCTAAAATGGCTTTACTTGTTCCAGAAATGCCAGGAACGCTGTGAAAAGGGGCTTGCAAGGTATCGCTTAAATTGAACGATTTTGAATAGGCACAGTAATGTGAAAAGCCCTTTTTTAGCACATAGAGATCACTCCTTATTGCTCAGCATGCAGATACGTGTTTAGTTTTGGAAAATGGCGCAGTTTAAGGACACAGTATTAGCAGTATGATTTTCAGACTTTTTGTGCTGCCTGTCATTGTCTTGCATCAATCTTTGTTTTGTTTTTTGTTTTATCGATGCAGGTTCTTCTGGCATTACCTCTAGGTGAAGGTCTGCGCGCAAGCTGAAATGCACAAGCGCCACAAGCTTCTGGCTAGATATCTCGCGCCGAATTTCGCTGATCTGCACCGATAGGTGGTACGTGGGCTTGTTTGCCAATTAGGCTGGTGTGAACGCCAGAGCCAGTGTCTCTACCGTCTTAATCCTAAACAGTCATTGTGAGAAATGGCGGCATTTTAATGGTGGATATAATTTGCAATGTCGTTTTTATGCTTCATGAGGTGTGCATTGATAGATTTTTGTGTCTTTCTGTGGCTTTCTGCAGCTATATAAATAATTAGTGGCAGCCGATAGCTATTGGTGGTTTTTCCCTGGGAATTTAGTATCTTTACTATATGCTTTTTGCAGCTTCAGACAACTTTGCAGCTTTAGAATGGCACGGATCATCCATAATGCTTGTAGTTAGGAACGGTGCACTTCTGGCCTTCGGAAAGCCGATTCTACTGGTACTTGTACTTGTTTTTTCCAACCTAGAGCTTCGTGTGCATGAAAGAAACGAAAATAAAATTTTTGTATTCTCTTCCGTTTGCCTGTGCTCATGGCATATTTGGTCGGTGTTAACTGTTTACTTACTGTGGACAGCCCAAATACAGTGCATGGCTGGATTCAAAAATACTGATATTTGCTGCAACAGAATTGTTATGACTGCATTGTGCGACAGGTCAGGACTGCAAGACGCCAGGAATACAAAACACAGCATCAGGACTTCGACAAGACAGGCATGATTCTCGCAGTAGAGCATCAGAACTGTGACATACCACAGGATTACTACAGGACTCCGACATACTATAGGATTACTATAGGACTATGATATACTACAGGGTCACAACAGGATTACTACAGGACTATGACATACTACAGGATCACTACAGGACTACTACAGACGATAAAACAACAAAATTGCTACAGGAATACAACACACGACAAAACGACTGTACGACAATACGACTGTACGACACGCAAAAATACGACAAACGACATACGACCAAAATTTTCCTGTTGTCATTTTCGACAGGGTATAGGTAGCATGCTTCGTATGTTGGTGAAAACAGCATTTATATCTAGCGTTGATGAACGGTTAGGTGTTTGATAGGGGATACAAGGTCTAGAGCGTCAGCCTATCCCCAGGATTAAGCGACACGCGCCGCCGAAACCTGATTGCGCCCTCTCCCCGGGTGCTTCGCTCGTCCGGGGCGTAACTGAATGGGACAGAAAAAGAAACGGCCGCAGTTTAATAACGAAGACAGTTAGAAAAATCTCCTCTTGGATATACGTAGCATGGCTCTAGCGGCACGCCGTCGCAGAATTCTGGGCTTGTATGACTAACTTACGAGGTTCCCAGGCCATCTAAACTTTTTCTGCTGCGCCCTATGAGAACAGGCTGGATTTCAGGTCGTTCCGCACTAGTTAACACAAAATTGTGGCGATCAGAAAACAGATAGAAAAACCACTCCCGGGTTTGAGTACTTCAGGTTGTGGCCTACAAACCTTTTATTGTAGATTTCTTGCCACATTGTTTGTGTAGGTTCCCTGAAACACTTTTCATGGCCGGGGTGAGGCGTATTGCCACAAACTTGGAAAAACTGACGCTACGTGGCGCGCATCCCCCTTCTTTTTCCTGGAAGGAGTGGAGAGGAGGACCGTCTCCACCCGAACACCCGCCTCTCCTCAGCGGAACCAGTGCTTGTTGTCGCTAATAGTAACAAAGAGGCAGTCGGTAGTGTGCGCGAGGACGAACAAGGCCTGCTCTCCTGGTTTATCGCAAGGAAGTGGGGGAGATTATTGCTGCCACTGAAAAGGTTTGGCTGACTGTCCTGAACCCCTTCCTCCCTCCCCATTTTTAGCCTGCGCAGAGCAAACAAAGCGTGCTCCCCTGGTTTTTCGCCAGGGGGGGGGGGGGGGACTTTCTAGTACAAGACCTACGACGTGTCCACACGCGCTACTGTGTACAGTTTTTTGCTTCTTCGTTGTCTTTTTTTTCTGAGGTGGCACGTAATGCTATGTTAATACGGTGTCAAATGTTAAAATAGGTTATCTGCACACTTTCCTGCAGTGATGCGTTAAAATGTGTAAAACGTATATGCTTGCGCGCAGGTATGCCATTTTGTCTTTTTTTTTACATACGGATTAGTATGAAAGTACTTGTAATCTGTTTAGCGTTTTCTCTTCTTTTTCTGTATTGTGTTTTTCTTATGTATACTGTTAATTATTCCGCCCTTGTTACTGTATATATCTATTCCCACACATGCCTAAGTCCTGGCACTCAGGCTGGAAGTATGAAATAAATAGTAAATAAATAAATATAAAGCACCATCTTCAAGTTTCTGAGACTGGAATTATGGCGCAAGGGGGGTTTCCAAAAGATGAACGAACGCCGTTTTATTTAACGCTATTACATCGAAGTGGCGTCCGTTCAATCAAAAATCGTTTTCTCGATTGCCGGTTTATAGAATCACCAACGTTCATTGGTTTCTTTCGTTTTAATTGTGATTTTACTCAGCTTAATTACCATTCAACCCACTTCTATTTAAACGCTTTTTACGAAAGGGGATATATTAATTAGGGGTGTGTTCCAGTTTACTTAGTTGTTTTTTCATCATTCTGAAAAATTCCCAGTATATTGGCGTAGTTTTGCAGTTTTTGTCCCGCAGCTTTTTGTTCAATATTTGTTGCCTTTAGGCTTTGCGAATTTTCTCATTCTTGTGTGCGCTCTAGAGAATTTGTTTGATATTTTGTTAATTGTAAATAATAAAATTGTGGCCGCGCTCCACTGCTTCCAAGGCGCTTCCATCGGAACAGCACCAGTTATAACTGATATGCGTTAAAAACGGTTATAAAAAGTATAAACGACGCCGTAACAAGCATGCATATACGTGAAAATGACAATGGCGCTTAACCGATTGAAAGGAATTATACTTATACAGCACACTGTTACAGTTATAGTGTCGTGAATTATACGACCGCAACGGTAGTGCTGCACCTGAAATTAACCCCAATCTTGAGAATTGATGTTTGAGATTCCAAGTCACTATTATTTAGGCGCCTATGAACGGCCCATTTTAGACGGGTCTATGACATTTCGATGTACTGGCACATTTCAATTCAGGATGTTACGGTGCAGACATTTCGGTGCACCGACATTTTGGTACGCCAACTTTTGTGCCCCCGCACGGGGCACCGTGAGCAATATTGGTGACGGTTTTGGCGACACCGCGGACCCCCAGCCCCCATACTCACGCTGTAACCGACCGTGGTAACGAGTTTTAAGGTGAAGGGCAGAAACCTCAAACGGTGGCCGTCGGAGCCCAGGTCAAGCTCCGGCGGATGGGCTCCCTGTTTGTTTACCAGGCAGGGAGCTCCGGGACCTCTCAGGCTATCAGGGTAAGGTTTGAGAAGAAAGTACCCCCGTCCCCTGCTTCTTTTACATGCCATATGGTAAATCGTAACCCCCCCCCCAAACATGATTGGCCGCTGAAAAGGGCCCGCACCGAAGGTTCATTTCCGCAACTCCAAACCCTCAGTCTTCCAAAGCCCGATAACTACCCCCGTTTTTTGGTGTTGGAATCTACTGAACGAGAAAAGCCTCTTGCATCACAGTCCGTGTTCTTAATATCAAAGTTTCTTGAGGGCATCATTGGTGATAAATATAAGGCCAAAAAACAAAGAACTGGAGAAATCCTGGTTGAAGTACACAACCAACAGCATGCCAAGATCCTTCTTGAACAAACTCGCATAGCCAATCTTACTGTCAGAGTGACACCCCACCGGAGCCTGAACAGTACTCAAGGTGTCATCTCTGAACTAGACATCATGAATTAGACAGATGCTGACCTGCTGGAGGGCCTGAGAAATCAGGGCGTGACAGCTGTGAGGCGCATAACTATAAGGAGGGATTACAAAGTAGTATCGACCAAGCACATTATCCCGCACTCCCAGAGTACGTCAGTGCAGGTTTTGTACATTGTAATGTCCGGCCCTACATTCCAAACCACGCCGCTGCTTTAAGTGCCAGCGGTTCGGGCACGGAACCAACTCCTGCCGTGGTCGTCTGACCTGCGCAAAGTGTGCTCACCATGATCATCCATCTGATAATTGTCCATCGTCAACCCTCAACTGCGCCAACTGCCAGGGACCCCATGCCACTTACTCTCGAATGTGCGAGAAGTTTAAGCAGGAGAAGGCGATCATTAATGTGAAGGTAACTGAGAACATCACCTTCCCAGAGGCGCGAAAGAGGTTCGCCTCTTTCCCCATGGGGAGGTACGCCAACGCGGCTCGCCGGGGGGCGGAGCGGCCTCTGGTGTCCACAGGAACGCAGTTCAGCGAGTATGACCTGGTCCCT
Organism: Haemaphysalis longicornis; assembly: GCF_048455015.1. Taxonomy (NCBI): domain Eukaryota; kingdom Metazoa; phylum Arthropoda; class Arachnida; order Ixodida; family Ixodidae; genus Haemaphysalis; species Haemaphysalis longicornis. Next base: position 85,951,638 of record NW_027526203.1, on the reverse strand, counting down.
CCTCCGCCCCCCCCCCCCCCTGGGGTGCCTCAGGCAGCCCAATCCGTCGCCACGCCGCTTGCTGAGGCAGCAGCGGTTGTGGTGACAACCTCTTCTGTAGGGACCGGTGTCACTCCCGCCTCGTCCTCCCCGTCCTCCAGTGCATTGGAGGGTGCCGACCGGATGGACACCGGGGGCCCCGCATCGGCTCCCACCGCCACCGCACCTCCTGTGCCACCTTTGGTGTCCCGGACGCACTCGGCAGTGGCGGATCAAACGAAGGGCTCCCGAAAGGGGGCCAAGTCCGAGGGGCCTGGTCCACCGGGCACCCTTCTGGCATCCGACGAGAAGATGGATGTCGCGCCGTTCCTGCCTGCCACGCAGCGCAAGGAGTGGCCTCCGATGTCCAAGCCGACGGAAAGGCCTAAAACTCCTAGAATAACTGCCCCGAAAGACGACACATGAACAAAAACACACACACACACACACTCCAGTTATTCTTAAATTTAAATAATGGGAAATGAAGACATCATCCAATGGAACTGCAGAGGCCTCCTTAAAAATCTTGACGATGTGTATGAGATGCTGCATGCCAATCAGCCAAGTATCATGTGTCTCCAGGAAACCCACCTCAATTCTACACAAACAAATTTCTTAAATAGGTACATGGTATTCAGAAAGGACAGCGTTGGCTGCACACCCTCTTCAGGAGGTGTGGCAATTGTCGCCCAGAAATCCTTAGCCTGCCACCCTGTCACTCTGAACACTGTCCTTGAGGCTCTAGCAATCCGTACGATAATATTTAATAGGTTGATAATGGTATGCTCCATTTACATTCCTCCTGATCATGCACTTCGAGGCGCTGGTCGACCAGCTGCCCGAACCATACATCCTAAAAGGCGACCTTAATGCGCACAACTCTCTTTGGGGCTCCTCTAGAATGGATGCCCGAGGTCGCTGATAGAGAAATTCCTTACATCTTCAGGAGCATGCCTTTTCAACAAAACAGCCTACATACCATAACTTAGGACACAATACATACTCGCATCTTGACTTAGCTATTGGTTCTGCAATTCTCTTTCCATGTCTTGAGTGGGGCGTGGGCACGGACCCATATGGCAGTGACCACTTCTCCACTTCCCTAACGTACATACGTAAAGGCCCATGCAGTCCATCTTCCCATAACAGGTTGAATGAATCAAAAGCCAACTGGAGTACATTCACAGAAACATCTAAACTACACCACACAACCATAAAACACCTACGCGTGGAGGAAGCAGCTCAACTCGTCACGGCACACATACTCGACGCCGCCGAAAAGTCCATGGTCCCTGGCCTCCAGTGCGTCCCGCAACCGAAGGAGGCCCTGGTGGAACGAGGACTGTAGGCGGGCGCGAGAGGCCCAGAACAAGGCGTGGGGTGTCCTTCGCCGGTACCCCACGCCAGATAATCTCATTTCCTTTAAACGGGCAAAGGCTCTTGGGAAGCGTGTGCGTCGTGAGAAGAAAAGGGAGAGTTGGCGCGCCTTCCTCACTTCCATCAACTCATACACCGACCCTTCCAAAGTCTGGACACGAATACGCAAGCTAAAAGGACAACAGACACGCAGCCTGCCCCTGGTTAGCACAACAGGGGACACGCTTGACGACCAGGCCAACACACTTGCACAACGCTTGGAACACGCGTCCAGTTCAGCACACTACATAAACACTTCAATGAAACACAAAACATCTCTTGAAAAGAAGTCCCTGCGTGATAACAACAAGTCGCACACTTCTTACAATTCTCCTTTTTCAATTCATGAGCTGAAGGTTGCTCTGAGCACATGTAAGCCTTCAGGTCCAGGTGCAGACAAAATCACATACACCATGATACAACACCTACACCAAGACACTCTTGAAACACTCCTACATCTATACAACAACATATGGCTTTCGGGGCACATTCGTCGCTCTTGGAGGGAGGCCATAGTAGTGGCTATCCTTTCTTCTACCCTTCCTCTCCTGCCAGTTATCGTCCCATTGCCCTGACAAGCTGCCTGTGTAAGCTCTTTGAGAAGATGATAAACAGGAGACTCGTGTACTTATAGAGTACAATGATCATCTCGAGAGCTGCCAGGCAGGCTTCAGGGCGGGGCGATCTACCAACGATCAACTCGTTGCATTACAAGTGTATATAAAAGATGCTTTCCTCCGTAAGCAGTACTGTATGACAGTATTCTTTGATCTAGAAAAAGCGTACGATACCGCGTGGCGGTATGGCATCCTAAGCGACCTCAAGTCCTTCGGAATGGCAGGTAACATGATGAACACACTTGCCAGCTACTTGTCTCAAAGAACCTTTCGTGTGCGAGTTGGAACTGCACTCTCTAGGGCTCGTGTGCAGGAAAATGGAGTGCCGCAAGGTGGAGTTTTAAGTTGCCCCCTTTTTATTGTGAAAATGAATTCCCTTTGGAAGGCGCTGCCACCGTCGATTTCCTGTTCAATCTATGTAGACGATGTTCAGCTCTCCTTTAAATCCTGTATCTTGTCTGTCTGTAAGCGCCAGGTGCAGCTTGGTGTTAACAAGCTAGTTGGTCGGGCAGATAGCAACGGTTTTAAATTTAATCCAGGGAAGCGCACTTGTGTCTTGTTTTCCAAGAGGCGTGGCATCCGACCGGATCCAAGCATTCAACTCAATGGTGTCTCGATTCCTGTCAAAAAAGAACACAAGTTTGTAGGTATAATCTTTGACGAAAAGCTCACATTCATCCCACATATAAAACAACTAAAACATAAATGCTTAAAAACAATGAATATGCTGAAGGCTCTCTCGCACATCTCTTTTGGTGCTGACAAACAACTTCTTTTACGTGTTTTTACTAGCTTGATAGGTTCATGATTGGACTATGGCAGCGTTGTCTATGGGTCAGCCACTAAAACATCCCTCCGAATGCTGGACCCTGTGCTTCATCTAGGGTTCCGCTTGTCGTGTGGCGCCTTTCGGACTAGTCCAGTCGAAAGTTTGTACGTAGAGTGCAACAAATGGAGCTTAGAACGTCAGCGAGCTTACACAGACCTGCTTTATGCTTTTAAAATCTCGTCAATGCCTCACCATCCTTTTACATCAGTTTTTTTATGATACATCCATATCTCAACTTCTTACTAATCGTCCATGAATCTCTGCTCCCTTCGCTTTCAAAGTAAGAGAAGAAGTGTCACAACTTGATGCCATATTTTCAGACACCATCAAAACCTCCGCTACTGAACTTCTAGTACCGTGGCAGCTTCGCCCGATATCATGTGAAGTATCTTTCACAAGTGTCGAGAAAAACAGAGTGCCTAGAAGCGCGATCGGGCAACATTTCTTGTCCCTGCAGCACAAATATAAGTGTGCTTAATTTTACACGGATTCTTCAAAAACTCCACAACTGTTTCCTGTGCTGCGCATGGTGGCACCTTTAATGTCTGTAGAACTATGAATAGAAATACAAGTATCTTTACGGCAGAGGCCTATGGCATACTTCTTGTAGTTAAACATATTGTTATAACTCGAGTGTGGACTGATGGGCGAGTTGGTATTTCGACATTCTTGTATTACAGCGCACTTACAAACAGGACACAGGGAAGGACGCAGACACAGCGCTGACTAACTGAAGGGTTTATTGAGAAAGTGAACATATATATACGATGCAAACAAACACAAAACCAATATTACGTGTGAACAAAGTATGCACTCTCATCTCATTCACGGTTGGCCAGAAATTTTAGTTCTTTTTCTGATAGGGCTACAGAAGGCATGCTGATGCACTTGCCACTCTGCCGATGAATTTCGAAGGCCTCGATGATTTCTCGGGTGGTCTTATGATTTCATTTTCCTATCAGCCTGCACTTATCGTACTGTGGTTTGCACCCGCACTGCTTACAGTGGGCGGCTAGGTGCCCCGCCGCGACAAGCTTTTCTACTTTGTTGTGATGCTCACGAAGCGGGTTGCTGATACATCTTCCCGTTTGTCCTATGTAGCTCCTCTTGCAGTCCAAGGGCAATGAGTATACAACTTCCTCCTTGCATGCCACAAACTGATTGTGGTTCCTCGTGCCACATTCCCGACGCTTCCTCTCCCTTGTGTTTACTTTTGAGCACAACCGAATACGTTTTTCCGGTGCCGAGAACACTACATATCACGCCTGCGTGCTTGCCCGTCTTTTTTAGGTTGTGCGCAACTGCGTGGATGTACGGCACTACAACTACATTTTTTCTTTTCTCTTTTTCTTGATTTGCCGCTTGAGTATCATCTGAATGTGGCACGAGGCACCACAATGTGGCAATGTCGGGAATGTGGCACGAGGCACCACAATCAGTTTGTGGCATTCAAGGAGGAAGTTGTATACTCATTGCCCTTGGACTGCAAGAGGAGCTACATAGGACAAACCGGAAGATGTATCAACGACCAGCTTCGGGAGCATCACAACAAAGTAGAAAAGCTTGTCGCGGAGGGGCACCTAGCCGCCCACTGTAAGCAGTGCGGATGCAAACCACAGTACGATAAGTGCAGGCTGATAGGAAAAGGAAATCCTAAGATCACCCGAGAAATCATCGAGGCCTTCGAAATTCATCGGCAGAGTGACAAGTGCATCAGCATGCCTTCTGTAGCCCTATCAGAAAAAGAACTAAAATTTCTGGCCAACCGTCAATGAGATGAGAGTGCATACTTTGTTCACACGTGATATTGGTTTTGTGTTTGTTTGCATCGTATATATACGTTCACTTTCCCAATAAACCCTTCAGTTGTTATTCAGCGTTGTGTCTGCGTCCTTCCCTGTGTCCTGTTTGTAAGTGCGCTTTAATACAAGAATTTATAACTCGAATTCCGAAATCCGTAATTTATACTGATTCTTTAAGTGTTGTGCGTTCATTATCCTCACAGAAGTCTAAAAACCATGTGGTCAATGCTCTCATTAGTACTATTATGTCTGTGTATGCGTTAAACCTTGAAGTGACCGTGTGCTGGGTGCCAGGGCACTCTGGAATTCCAGGTAATGAGACCACAGACCGAATGGCGGCCGCTGCTGCCCTTACAACTACAGTTCACATAACAATACCGTACACCGACCTCAAATCACACATCAGACAAAACCTTCGCACAACATGGCAAGCACACTGGAATCAACAGACTGACAACAAACTACACATTATAAAGCCACTCTTGGGGGCATACACCACTGACCAACACAACAGACACAACGAAGTTACCCTGGCTCGATTACGGATAGGCCACACGCATGCAACACATTCCCACCTGCTCACGGGATCTCCAAGACCCCTGTGTAGCAGGTGTGGGGAGGTCCTATCCGTAGTCCACATACTCATACAATGCAAGGCACTTGACACAACACGACACAAACACTTCATACAACTCTACAGACCACATATTCCCCTACACCCATCGTTGTTTCTGGGTGACGATGCGATGGTTTCTGTGAAACGCGTGTTTAAGTATTTTTCAGATGTTAAGTTTTTAAACCTCATTTCCTATCATGCATAATCAAATCTGGCCCTATACACCAGCCATCACCATTATCTTTATTGATCTTACTATGTCCAGTTTGCACGTTTTATACCTACCTTTTGTGGTAATCACTTCTTTTCATTAAATAACTTTTCTGGCGCTCTTTGCCCTCGTCGGCCTTGCGCCAATAAACACCAACCATCATCATCATCAACTTTTCTGCGAACGTATTTGTGTGCTTATTTGTGTGAAACTTTCGTCAACTTATTATTTGCATGGGTATTAGGTTCTGGATGACTGTCTACACACTGATTACATCATTTGTGTTTATGCATTGAAAGTTTTCTGCCAGAATTTGAGATTTTTTTAGGGCTTTATTTAATAACTCCTTTAGGCAATACCAATTATTATGTATCTTATTTTTTTCTAGGGGCGCGGGCGTGGGTTCAGAAAGCCGCAAAAAGAGCAGCTTCTTGCCGCCTTGTGTGGCGCCTTGCATCTGCGCAAAAAGAGATATTTAACGATGTTACGGCACATGTAATGTTACACTGACGTCGAAAGGGGCAAATTATGCAGCTCTGAAAGCTTTATGCATTCGTTAATGAAACTGTGTGTAAATGAGCTGAAGAAACGGTTCCGGTGCATAAAGTGGTTTTTATTAAGACTTGTAACAAATAAAAGTTGCTCAAACGTAGGCACTTCCAAACTCGGAACATTGCTGGCGCTAGGCGGGACAAGCACGACGAATTAAACACAACTGGAGCGCACTCGTCGTCCTTGTCCCGCCTAGCGCCAGCAATGTTCCGAGTAAGAGACCAAACTAGCCCCATTTCAAGCTCTGGTTAATTACACTTCCAAAAAGATACGTCTATTGCTAAGCTTGCGCACCAAGCTTCTGAACTGTGCCTTTTCTGTGCGCCCTTCGGTGCCACACACAATAATTGCAGCTCTCTATCCTAGGTGTAAATTACGAGGACACCTAAGCACTTTTTTTTATGCTACAGTGAAGTAGAAAGCATTAGTGTCCAGTTGCCGAACGTGCACTCTCAATCGTCCTTTTTTCTTTTCTGTCTGTTTAATTTTTCCGTCTGTCCGTCTGTCAGTCGATTCAGCCGCCGGGCCGATCATGAAATAATGCTGGAACAAGGAGTATATATAGGCAAAACCGTCCCAAGCTACTGAACCTGGCGGCGTGCATATATTCCTATGTGTCAATAGTGTTCAGAACTAAAACTTGGCCGCGTATCTGCTCGCTTCGCTACAGATGTCGTCGGAAGGCGATAGTCTTCTGCAGCCCCTGCCATTTCATACATTTCCCCCCCCCCCCCCCTCTCACTCTTCGCGCGTCTGACGCGATGGAGGTTAGCTAAATTAAATCCAATTTTTCCGCGCCGCAACGCTCGCACGCCATCTCTTGGAACCTTTGCTACTGTTCGGCTTGGGGTTGCGCTCGAGCACGAGGCTCGGGCGCCAGCTTCTTTTCGTATTTTTTTGGTCAAAACATTGTTTTTAATGCCTTTTTTTAATTTTCTATCGTGAAAACTAAGGCCACGTCTATTCTTATTTAAAAGAACGCGCGTAATCCCGGTTATGTACTTACATTTTGCCTCAAATGTACCTGGGGTTTCCTTCGCGTTATAATATTGGGACATGTATGACAAGTCTTGGCAGTTTTTGAAGTTTGGAACGGTTTTGCGTATATAAGCGACTCGTTCAACAATAATTATAACTTTTGGACCGGTGGCTAAATGGGTGCCGTCCACCGGGCGGGCGCCCTAACATCTGGGCTTCATGCTCACCAAATAAAGATTTATCAATTAATCAATCGCGTTTAAGTAGCCCAAGAAAGACTATCGTCTTTAAAAAAAGCACTGAGCATAATTGAGGCAAAACATTAGTGCATAACTGGCTGCAGCAGCGTTCTTTTATTCAAAAATAGACGTGGGACTGGTTTTAAAGGGACCCAGAAACGCCTTTTGTAAAAGTTACAAAAGGCCTTTATTGTCGCGTAGTACCAATATAGCGATGCAATGCCGTTGGAATTATTTGTCTACATTCAGTATTAGCTGGGCCAGAAGCAATTAAGTGCACCTCTCCCCCTTGCCGATCGATTCCTCCTCCCTCTCTGCTTCTTTCAAAGCAGCGAGCGATCCAGGCCCGAAAGCATTATTCGCCCCGCTCACGAATCTGCTCTATCTCGCAGCACCGGGCCCTGGAACTGCCGCGTAGGGTAAATCTGCTGAATCTACCGCCTGCGACATGACACGTGTCGACGAAGCCTGCTTAACTGCCGGTGCCAAGTTCCAGGGAATCGGACTGCAGAGCGCCTGCGCGGAGCATCGCTGACACGCCCTCGGGACCATATAAAGCCATCCTCAGCTACAAGCTTCACATTGCAGCGAGCGATCCAGGCACGAAAGCATTATTCGCCCCGCTCACGAATCTGCTCTATCTCGCAGGTGCGTAGTTTTCCTTGACATTTTGCTTAGTACGCTTGGATCGCTAGATGCATGACGATGGGTGACAGACCCCCAAACAGTATAAAGGAACTGCTGAAGCACTTCACGGACATCACATCAAACCTCAAACAAGAGTTAGATGAAGTTAAAAAAAGCGTGGAATTCATGAACAACACATTCGAGGAACTTCGTGGCACGAAGCAAGAGTTGGAAAACATGAAAAAAGATAATGCCGCCCTCAAAAAAGAGAAAGACGAACTGGCTCTGTCACTGCTTAGTGCAACGAAAGAGTTAACTGATCTAAAGCAGTACAGTAGAAAGAACAACCTTGAGATAAAACGAATCCCCAAAGAAGAAAATGAATTGCTCGTGGAAGTTGTTCAAAAGATAGGAGGGAAAGTCGGAGTAGCAGTGGCTGCTTCAGACATTGATGTGGTACACAGAGTGCCGAGGAAAGAAAAAGATAAAACTAACCTGATTGTTCGATTTGTATCTCGAGCTAGACGTGACGAAGTTCTCCAGGCAGCAAAGAAAAAGCGGTTCGCAGCAAAGGAAATAGGGTTCCCAGACACGAATGCGGTGTTCATCAATGAACACCTGTGTCCTGAGAATAAAGCCTTGCTGGGCATGGCCATCGCAAAAAAGGAGAAATACTGTAGATTCGTTTGGGTCACTGAGTCGAAAATCCTCGCGAGGAAAGCAGAAAACGCCAAGGCTATCCACATTGCCACAAAAGAGGACCTCGCAAAAATTGTTTAAGGTGAAAAATTCTTGTACGCTAGCTGTCCGAAATGGATAATAGTGCTCCGAGTGCTGAATGTACAGTCGGGATCAATTTGAAGGTTATCGCGGGAGCGCCGACCGACCGCGACGACAGCGCCGTTACGTGACACTTTTTAGCATTAGCCACAACGAGATTGTGCTGGGTTTGCACTCCCTTGGCTGTTCCATGCAGTGCGCGCACTACCGCCAGAAACGATAACGGCCACGCTCGTTTCTTTTTTCTTTATTCCTTTCTCCCGTCATCGATATACTTCCCTCTGAGACGCAGCCTTCTCAGGGCAACTATGTCAGCACGCCGGAGCATTGTAGCATAAAAAACAGTAATTTGCTTCCGCAATGTCGAGGTATCTTCGGTGTTATCAAATCGCCGAGAAACGAAACGCAGATACGTCATCCAAAAAGGAATGAATAAAAAGAATGTGGCAGTCGGCCCTTGCAGAAGGGGGTGAGCGAATTTTATGCAAGAGCCAAAAGGTGAGAGAGGGTAGCATAATCTCGTCTTCGCGAAGGAAAAAAGTGCCACGGAACGGCGCTGTCGTCTTGCTTTGTCAGTGCTCCCGCGATAACCTTCAAATTGATCCTGACTGTACTTCGAGTACCCCCACTATTAGTCTCCTACACTGCAACATAAGAAGCCTAAACAAAATTTATGACTCACTACTTTCTCTTCTAACACGTCAAAATTTACAGTATGACATCATAGCTCTATCAGAAACTTGGTTGAAAGATAAAGAGTTTATTAATTTGCCAAACTACACGTTTGTATCACTTCCTAGAAAAGCTGATGCTAGAGGCGGTGGAGTTGCTCTCTACCTATCCACACAAATTCGCTACAAAAAACTCAGCTTAACCGAAACACGCTTAGGGGAACATGAAATGTTGTTCGTTGAATTAGAAAACAAAATTTCTGTTGGCGTAGTCTACAGGCCACCAGGGTCTCAAGTTCAGACTTTTATGTCAAAGATGGAGGACGTTTTGCAGTACTTTGCTAACAATAGCTGTAAAGCTATCATTTGCGGTGACTTCAACCTAAACACGGCCAATAACATGAACACTGAGTACCAAACGTTGATGTCATCCTATGGCTTCCAAAACCATATAGTAAACCCCACGAGAGCATCTGCAAATACGTCTTCCATAATTGACCATATACTATCAAACTACGATGAGTACTGTGTCCAGGCAGGAGTAATAACAAAAATTCCCCGCATTTCCCCGAGGGGAAGAATGTGAAAGTGCTAATGCACGAGTTGAATTTGCGCGGTTCGGTAATGTTCGCGAAAGAGAGATCACACACACACACACAACTACAAAGAAAGAAAGATGCATTTAAGCGGGTGCATTAGCCCTTCTCACGCCCGATTCCTGGCCAATCCCCCACGTGGGTATGTGCCATGTCAGCGGCCAGGCAGCGCGCACTCATCTCCCCCCGTTGCCAAGGAAGACGAGGAGATTCCTGGCCAATCCCCCACGTGGGTATGTGATGCGGACATCGCCGGTGGACGCAGGTTCAGGGTCGCTTAAGAAATGCATTGCACTTAAAAGATATTACCGATCACTATGCAACATTTTTGTTGGCAACGGTTGAATATCGCAAAATGGAAAATCAACAGACGCAATTGTTGGAACGATGGGATTATAAAAGTACCAAACGTTGATGTCGTCCTATGGCTTCCAAAACCATATAGTAAACCCCACGAGAGTATCTGCAAATACGTCTTCCATAATTGACCATATACTATCAAACTACGATGAGAACTGTGTCCAGGCAGGAGTAATAACAAAAGATATTACCGATCACTATCCGACATTTTTGTTGGCAACGGTTGAATATCGCAAAATGGAAATTTAACAGACGCAATTGTTGGAACGATGGGATTATAAAAAAACAAGCCAGGGTTTAAAAGACCAAGACTTCTCACCGGTTTGTGAAGCAGATGCAAACATAGCTTACGATAAATTCTCGAAATTGCTTTTGTCAGCCTGTGTTAAATTTAAGACTCATTCCCGCCGAGCGACATACTTTTCAGTTCCCGTTTGCCCGTGGATGACGGAGAGCATTATCAGTGTTATCAAGCGCAAAGAGCACTGGCGGAACAAGATGAAAGAAACCAAAGACAACCCTTACTATCAAGCACAATATCGGTCAGCGCGCAACTTATCACTTGCCCTCATGAGCAAAAGAAAAAATAGAGTACTACAACAACCTGGTCCTTAAAGCAAATGGCAATTCCAAAGAAATCTGGCGTATAATCTACTCTGTAACAAAATCGCCCCAAAAATGCAACACTCTGCCAGATTTTAGGATATTAAACTGCAGTCAGGATGGGGTCGCGGAAATGTTTAACGATTTCTTTATTAACCTAGCAAAGTACCCCCCTACTAGTAAGTGTGATGAAACCGAGCCTATCTTACCTCTACCGCAACCGAACTCATTCGTATTTAGTGAGATAACAATAATGGAAGTTATAAACACGGCAAGACCGATGAAATCAAATAAGGCTATGGGACATGACGGAATTCCTGTTAAAATTATCAAAGACAACATTGAAATCCTTGCGCCAGCGTTAGCAGCAATGTTTAATCAGGCATTTCTTTCTCGAACCTACCCAGCACAGTTGAAAATTGGAAGGGTTGTGCCCATCTATGAAGGAGATGATCCTAATGACCTGGCTAATTACTGTCCCATAACAATTTTGTCCTGCATCAACAATCTATTTGAGAAACTAATAGCGAAGCGTGTAATGAACTTTCTAGAAACATTTAGCATATTAACGGAACACCAACACGGTTTCAGGAATAAATACTCAGCTAGTACTGCGGTTAACGCGGTTACAGAAAAAGTAAGTCAGGCCCTTAACGGTAATAACATTGTAGTTGGTATATTTCTGGATATCAGAAAAGCGTTTGATTCCGTGAACCATACCATACTACTACAAAACCTAGAACGCTACGGATTTTGAGGTCCAGCTATTAACTTTTTCCGCAGTTATCTCTCCGACCGGAAACAATTTGTCCAAACAGCATTTAGTAAATCGTCACTCAAAGATGTCAAAATGGGCGTTCCTCAAGGCTCTGTATTGGGCCCCATTCGTTTTTCTCTTTACATTAATGACCTTGTACGCTCCCTAAAACACTCCAATGCTGTTCTGTACGCGGACGATACGGCCCTTATGATATCTAGTCCATCCTATCAAGAAGCAGAGTCGCTCGCTAATCAGGAACTCCGAAACACCTTAAGCTGGTTTAAAGCTAATAAACTCGAGTTAAACACTAAAAAATCCAAGTTTATAGTATTCGCATCGAACCGCAAAGTACAGACCGGCCTATGCAGCTTAAACCTCAGAGAAACAACAATAGAACAGGTTACCACCCATAAATACTTAGGTATAACTGTAGACTCGTCTTTGCACTGGGCCCCTCATATAGAGCAACTAAAAACAAATTAGCATTTGGCTGTTTCACACAGGTTAAGGCACGCAAACATTTTTCTCCGCACGTTTTACGCCTCATTTACTATGCCGTGTTTCACAGCCATATGACGTATTGCATAGAGTCATGGGGGTTCACGTACGCGTCGTACTGCAAATCACTGTGTGTAATTCAAAAAAGAGCCTTTAGAATATTGGCCGGAGTGCCGAGGAATCAGCCATCAGCTACGCTCTTCGCCGAGTTTACCATATTACCATTTGATAGGGTCAGGGACTATAATACTGCTGTTATTATCCACAAAATACTTACCACAAACAACCCGTACCACTCGTCAACGCTAATTACACCCAAGCGAGATACAAGGCACGCTGATCACAAAAATCTAAACCTACCAATAGTGCATAATGTATATGGCCAGCGCCTCTTGCCCTTCATGGGAGCAAAAATATGGAATAGCATACCAAACTCCATCAAAAAAATACCAAATATGTTGCCGTCCCTAAGACATTACTTCAGAATTAAAGTACAATAAACCAGAATCGTTAACTTGAATGTAAGAAACACAAATGTACAAACACTGAACAATGTAACTTGCTGCCAATTATTTTACTTGTGTGCGACAATCAACCATTTTTGCCCAGGATTGTATTTTTGAAAATATTTCTGTAATGGATCCAATACTAGCCGTACAGGCTATGGATCCAGGTGCCTTATCAACATGTTTTTGTGATGTTTTTCTATGAAATAAACTACTTTGTTCTGTTCTGTTCAGCTGGAAACACTGGGAATAGCCATGTGACATCGCGACGCTCGACATCCGTTCTCCGCTAGCTACATTCCTGCGCCTAGGCACGCGTCAATCGCTGCAGACCCGCCTTTGCCTCGGGATCGCGTAGGAAGGAGGAAGAGCAACCGGAAGCCAATGGCAGTGACGTTGCCGGCGACCGACGATCGGCCGAATCCGGGGGGCGCCTCGCCGTTGCGTTAGCCGCGATCGCCGTTGCGTCAGCCGCGGTCGGCTCGCTACGGCGGCGCACTCATTGGCTGAGAAAGGCGATCTTCAAAAATTGTTTACAAATTATCCGTACAACGTAGGGGGGTCACACTTGGCTCAAAAATCCCCCGTTATGTGTTCTACCACCTGAATGCATTTGATTGCCACCTTCACGAAGCTTTTCTGGGTCCCTTTAATAAAAATGCGGTAAAAGACGGTGTCAAAAACAGGCCAGATAAAAGTAAATATTAAAACAAAGATGTCTCTTCAAGAGTGAGAGAGAGAAACCTTTATTTGGGGCAAGGCGGACCCTAGGCCTGTTGGGGGAATAGGATTAAAGGAATGGGTAAGGAAGGGGAGCAGACCGGCCGTTCTATACTGCTCGTGCTAGACCGCTCGTGAGTGCGAATATAGCAATTTTGTGAAGGATGGGAGTGTCCATGGAGTGACGGTCTATGGCTATCGTGGGATCGTTGGGGGGGGGGGGGGGGCAGAGAAATTTCTATAGCGAGTTAATTTGGGGCAAAACCAAATGAGGTGGTGCAGATCAGCTTTGGTTAGGGAGTGGCACTGTGGGCAACGTGGTGTGGTGGCAGGCGCGTTTTTCGTAGAGTTTCTGGTTCATGACTGGCATTGGCAAGGCACTTGTTCACGAATACCTCAGCAGCTCTTGGAAGTGTAGGAAGAGAAGCCAGGAACCCAGGCGGGGTGAGGTTTTTGAGGCACTGTTCCAAGAACAATTGAAAGAAAAGTTCCCAACAGGTGGTGCGCGAACCAAGAAAACGAGGAAAAATTTAATCTAATGCATCAAACTTCAATTGCATTATTTATGGGGGAGGTAGGGGGAGAAGAACAGCGTGAGGGGAAGAGGGGAGGATGTTACGAGGCGGGGGCGGCCGAAGGCTATGGTATACATTTGCAGCGAAGCAACCAGATATGCAGCCAATTTCTTATCTTCTCCTCGTGACTATGAATCGGCACAAACCCGGGGAGCGTACTGTAAATAAAAATACTACTTACAGTACGGTAGCATACCCCATTTCAGGTAGTATGAAGGACAGGGCGTTTCACGTAAGAGCGCTAGTCCAAGAATATTGTTCACTAATCATGTCGCACACTGGCCGGTGGTTGAGGCGGGGACTATTAAAATATTTTAGTGTACGTCTAAAAGAAAAGAAGAACCTACCCGCATCTCTTTCCTTTCTATTGTACCTACCTTTCTCTTCTTGAGCAAAGCTGCATCAGGGGCTAGCGCGTGCAAGTCGATCCAGCACGTGCGCTTTGCAGAAGCGTTCTCGTCGGGCCAGCGTGCGTCTTTTTAAACGCGGAGCGTTTCTTAGTCGCACGATGTCCCTCGACCGTCGGCGGCGGCGTCCACACGCTCACTGCGCATGCGCGTCGCGGCGAGGCGCAGGTGCACGTCTCTCCCCCGTACCCTCCTCGCTCTCAACAACAGGTGCAGCGTTGTTGTCCGTTCGCACCCCTCCCCCTACACTACACTCTTAGGCAAAAAAGACTAACAGCTCGTCCTTTTGGGGACTAACAGCCTCTGCCACAATCATTTGTCCCTTTGGGGACTAACTGAGAGGGGACGAACGGTTAGTCCCCATCCCGGGTGGTCCGTTCCGATGCTCCCCAAGGACGAACTGCTGAGTCGCAGAAAAAAGAAAAAACGTTAGCACCACTAGGGATCGAACCACCGACGCCCAGAAATAGACGCAATCAACTCCACGCGCTACCGCTGGACCACGCCGCCAGGTGGAAGCCACAGCAGAAAATATTCAAGTATACAGCGTTTAGTTCTGTGCATAACGCGGCAGACCCATAGCAACTCGAGTTCGAATTTCTATCCGTGCAAGCGAACGTGACCGCGATTTGCGCTTAGCGCTTAGCGCTTTGCTAACTTTAGGTACTATTGCTCAGTTCGATTGTAAGTACAGCCTCACAACCATAAGTTTTTCTCGTAAATAACCATGAACTCGTCGTCGCCTAGTTGAGCTAGGAGCTGGGCGATCGGACGACTCATTTGGTTCCGCACAAATAGCGCAAACTAGGTGTATTCTTAGTGTTCAACACATATGTTAAGTGCCACAAAAAAAATATGTTAAGTGCTCTATGTGACGTGTGTGAAAGGTGTCGTCTGTCTGAGTGTTAGAATAGGGAAGCAGACCATATTTTCCTGCATCGGCGAAACCAAACTCGGTGTTTCTTTTGCCTTAATTCTTCAAGTTCACCTCGCTAGATGATTGCGACTGGTAAATGCAAGCGGGTTTTACATCAGTTGCAGCATTGTCATAGCTTTGGTGCACAAGGCAATTATGTACAGATCGCAAAATATAACTTCGAGACGGTTACCTGTAGCGAGCATTTTTATTTTGCAGTTGTCATCAGCAACTACTACGTTTTTTCTCGTCTATTAAACATTTACATATTCATTACGCTTAGGAATGCACGTTTGCTATTGTCACTAATTTTTGTGTTACTGTTACCACGCTTGAAAGCTTTCATTGAACGTTATTACCGCGCACGAATCGTATGCAACACAGCGTATCAACATAAACGCACCCAGAAGCGTCTGGTCATCGCGCTTCGCCGCTCGTTGCCATTACCCGGCGGTCTATTAACCCTAGGCGATTTTCTTATAATTAACATCCATATTTTCTCATGTGGCACCATCTAAAGGACCTGCTGACTGCAATGACGTGTGTTTTGGAAATCTAAAACTGTTCACAGACATATGCGCGAAAGGGCAACACGACGCCATGAGGGGATCAACGACGCAGCAAAGAGACTAACTGCATGCGTTTCGTCTTCCCGTTACTCCTTAGGGATCGGCGGGGACGAACAGTTAGTCCGCATTCGTGCACACGGCACATACTCTGCCGCAGATACTCCCCTTGAAGATGAACGGTTGCCCCTGAAGACTAACAGCTGTATTTTAGTCCCTATTTTAGTCCTTTTTGCCCAAGAGTGTATATAAAAAAAATAATAGTTATCGGCGCCTGGTTTCGATCCCACGACCCTGTGGGCGGAACGCGAGGTACATGGTGCTCTTCCCACTACACCACAAAAGCGACACAGAATCAAAGGTTACGAACGCGCCTTATATCCTTGACTCATTCAAACTACGTCAAGAAGCTGCTGATACACGGCAGCAGTTGCATCGATCTCGTCTTCACCAGTTGCTGCAACGCACGACCACTGCCTAAAGACCCCTTAACAGTACACTTTAGCGACCACAAAGCCGTCGTTCTCAGCGTCCAATACAACGACAACAGCAAAAAATAAATAAATAACGACTTACAACAACCTATTCCTTGCCTTCACTTCTTGCGTCACAAAAAAAAGAAAAATTGGGCCCATCTCTCCACGAGGGGGGACTCGAGTCGCAAAATCACGAAAGTAATAATTAATATATGAAAGAAACAATAATAATTAATGGTAATAAGCAATAATAGTTAACACATTCACTACCACCCCACCACCACCCCCCAAACACTAACGTTAACGCAATACACCCACCCCTACGCGACGCATTTACTCGAGTCCCCCCCTCGTGGGGACATGGGCCCAATTTTTTAGCTTTGGAGGCACTGGAAAGCCCGTTCAGCGGACGCGTCCCACGCAATAAAAAACATTCATAGCTGGTTTTTTTTTTTTGTCTTGGGTTCTGACTTGCCGAAGACTTGCATATGGTCATCTGCTTGTTTCGGCACTGTCGCGTTATTTGCGTATTTCTTTGTTTTTCGTTACTCATAATGTTAGTATACTTGCACCTCAACCGTAACGCAAAGTAGGTAAGTGTTGAGGCATTTGCTTTTTGGTTTTTTATGAACCCCGAAATAATAGATTTTGATCTTGCTCTACCGCTTGTGATTTGCAACAATAACGCAAAATGTTATTGTGCTGCAAATTAGTTGTCGACGCAGATATTAGCATAGGAAAAATAATTTTCCTGAATTCGGGTGTGAATGTTCGCGAGTAGAAATTAAAAGCGAGTAGAAAAAGAAAAGCTCGTTCGGTTTAATCGCATGCGCCTTCAAAAGACGTCCCACATATCAGACACCTGATTAATTCTAATGTACGAATCAATGTACCAACGCAATATGTGCAAGTTGCTCAACAGCAAAAAAAATTTTCGGGATGTGTCAAGTGCGAACAAGTATCATGCAAGCGGAAGGAAATGAAAATGCCCTGTGACAAATTGAACATATGATCCCTTAATGTCGAAAAGGCGGCCCATGGGTCCTAAAAGGCTTTCGGAACCGACTTCCCCCAACAACACGTTTCATCCCCTGAATAAACAGGGCACTGGGATGGTCGAGCGGCGCGGGGAGCAGATGATGCGTCCGTAGCAGACGACAAGACAAACACTGGCAAAAGTAACTCATTAGCGACGCTGCGATTGCCCCGAGCCTGCTCGATACGTACTAACGCACATTGTTTCACAAGTCGAAAGAAAATTTTACCCGGCTCTTTCCTTCGAGTGAGAAATGCGGCACGAGCACCACGAAAAAAGCAGGCGTCCGAACGGGGCGAGCCCTCCCCGGCCCATAAACGAGCCTCGTCCACACGGGGGAACCGCAGCCCATGCGGGGTCGTTTTGTGAGGGCTCCCTTCTTGTTTTTTTTTTTTCCTTCCTGGTTCGGCGAATTTCAACGGCGAAAAGCTGGCCACTTTGGGAAACCGTCGCGAGCGGCAACGTCGCGGCTAAACCGTGTGTGAAGGCCCTGCTTCTCGCGCCGCGGGGGAGAGAACAAGAGAGAAGGAATTGTGTCTTCACGTCTGCTACGCCACGTGGTGTCAGTTTTTCTAAACTCGACGCCGTGTCCCGAAATCCTGGCCATATTTTGGTTGTTTGGGGGGTCACACCTGATGATTCACTAACTATTTTGGGTAAAGTTGTTCTTTTGTTATTTTCTACAACTTTTTCGCATCTGTGATCGTAGATGTAGCACCTTTTATCGACGTGAAGTTTGTCGAGGCTGAGTTTAAATGCGCATTTTTGAGGGCGGATGAACTGCAACAGCTTTGACCGTGCAAGGCGGGTAGCAGCTGCGAATCCCTCTCTTATAGCATAGTAAGTGTCCCTAAGCATACGTCCGCAGGCCAGGATTCGTTCTTTAGTTTTAAAGTGGGCGAGTTTAACACTGATAGGTCTATTTTTGTTTTCGGTAAAAGTTCCGATTCGGTGCGCACGTTCTATTGTACCTGATTCACATTATTTCTGCCCTTTTCTGCCTTATTAGTTTCAAATATCTAGATTCTTGGCACTGCAATCCATCGCTACAGGCCAACTTGTTTCCCCTTTTAGTGGGCCGTCTTCCCTTTCCACTCCTTGACCTTCTTTTACGCCATGTAAGAATGCGTGGCTTAACAAAGAACGTGGTTGAAACATAGCTGGGTCAACAGGAGAGATAAATCCGTGTGTTTACGCACATTAATTCCAATATGGAGTGGCACAAGACATACACCGACCAAGGAAATATTAAAAAGCCTCTAGTGTAGGCTGATAAAAAGGGGGTGTTTTGTTTGACAAAAATTCAAAATTTATAACAGGAAAGGGCACACACATGACTAAGGGTAAATGCGCCATTTATTGTGGCAAAAATGCCAAGCATAAATTTTTGTTGCAGGAAGAAAACTCAAACTGTTTAAATGTGTTTAAAAAAGTTGCACCAAAAGTATTTAAAAGTTGCGTTTTTTTCTCGTTGTTGCTCATACCGACCAATGATCTACGTATTGTTCATTTGCCTCTCCAGGGCCATTCTGCTAAGGCCATTCTGGCCTGCAGTATTTTTAAAGAAATTAATAAATTTATGACCAGCAGTTCAAGTCTAGGCATCATTGTGATTACTGCAAATCTCACCAGAGACAAAAAGTAACCTTCCTGACAGAAATCTGTTAACGTGTCTGAACTAAAATCAGGTATTCAATTTCATCTTCCAAGTTACTGTTATTGCCCTGATCACAAAAGGAGTGACCATGCACCATAATTACAAGCAGTGCATTTATCAGTAGCCACGTCCCATTTTGCCTTTTTAGACGCAGCAAAGTTGTGTTGAAAACTGCGATTTTGGTGTAATCATCGAAATAAGAATATTGATGAAAAGTCATTTTGTAAGGTAACCCTTGTTGGCTAGAGTACTTGAAAAAAGCTCAGACCGAATTGATTAGGTGATTGAAATTGTTAATGACCAGTGATTGATTTAATTAAATGGGTGCAATAAGTTGCTAAAAACATTGTAGGGCATGGGCCCCATGTTGAATGATGGCAATCAATAGTGGAATGCCATTTAGGAAGAATACTGCTTGGTTATGCGTGAATCAGTGTGATTAGTGTGTGACAAAAATGGACTTCAATAAAATTGTGCTCCTTCCTGACTGGTTTCAGGGCAGCAAGACACGGGAGTCCAAAGACAACATCAGGGAGATGATGGACCAGACGCAGAGTGTGCACTGATGTAGAAATGGGTTGGGTTCTTAGAATGTTATTTCCTGCTATCTCTAAAAGTGTGTGACCACATCTGGCCTTGCGTGAACTGGCAGTGCAGGACATCATGCGGCAGGCCACTTGCCTTTCTCTGTTGTGGATGTGAGGCTAGTCACAAACTGATGTAAGAGGATTTTGAGCGCCCTATGGGTTTCTGGTTTTTCTTTTCGATTGGTATCTGGAATGAAATACGGAACACGATTTGCTGTAAGGAACATTGGGAAGAACCTCTAGCCTTGTGTGTTATTTAGTAAAAAAAATTACTTGATTTTTTTACTTGCGCAATGGTACGAACATTGCTGTTGCCTTCTAAGAAAATTAGGTGTGTTACTTGCAAGTGAAAGGCTTGCTGTCTGGCTGAGAGTTTCTGCGCAAGGGCTCAATCTCCTCTCATTCCACGTTCTTTGCTTGAGTCTTTAATAAATAGATGAGGTGTAGAATCATTGTGCAAAAGTTGCTGATTGGTTTCTGTTTCATATGTTTAACATATACAGTGTGAGATATATTTTGGCCTTGTGCAATCAGCAGCAAATCAAATTTAAATAAAGTCTGAGTTGCACACATGACAAGCAAAGCTGCTGCAGTGCGGTGTCGTGGCATCTCAGTGCCGACCACAAGAATGTTCCTCCGATGTATCATCAGCCTGCTCAGAACACCTTGATGCCTATTTTCCTGCTGAGCGTCCATCCCTTCTTTAGGACTGAGTTCAAAGTGGGCGTCGAGAAACGGTCTGCACAGCCATGAAGACCGGCATGCAGAAACGATAGATAGCAGCGTTGGTGCACGAGGCGGTGTGACGTCGCAGCCGGGAAGCTGCAAAAGCAACTCAAGGAATTGCCGCCGTGGCAGTCCGGTGGAGTATCAAACAGAGCTGAGACTGTTCTTTTCTGATTCTAGCCTGCCGTCCACCTGGCCTACCGTCGTCACGTTAGAATAAGAATAATGTTTATTGTTTATTCATGAATGGCATGCACAGGTGAATATACAGAAGGAGGTCCCATATCACGAGGCTGTAAGGGGACCTTCTGTAAGTACTACAGAAAATGCAAAAAGAGCAGAGCAGCTACTTTGACAAAAATAAAATACAAGTAGAGCAGTGCACAAACCAACAAGAAAGGGAATTACAGAATGAAAAGAGTAGTCAAAATTGTTTATACAACGCTAAATGTCATGAAAAAAAATGACACCATTTCCCGCGAGGGAACCCTGAGATGATGCGAAGCATCTCGGAGGTTCCGAAACGTTCACGAGATTAAGTATCCAAATAACGGAAAATGATGGAACTCCGGACGGCGCAGCGTGACTCAACCGAAGCAGCAACTGAGGGAGCGGGGCGCGGACCGGGTTTATTAAATAAAGCAGATGGAGTGGAGAGGAGGAGATGAGAGAGGAGACGCGCATGTGCGCTTATCGCGCAGCTGCGGTGATGAGTAGCGCGCGTGCTATCGCACAGCTGGCGTGGAGAGGGGGAGAGGAGAAGCAGCGCGCCCGCTATCGCAGAGCTGGCGTGGAGAGAGGGAGTGGAGGAGAAACGCGCACGCTACCGCACAGCTGGTGGGGAGAGGGGGAGAGGTGGGGACGGACGGACGAAGGACGACAGACGATGGAGCCTAGAGCAAGAGGTGCTTTGCATCTAAAAGGAAGAAAGCGCAATTTTGAAAGAATTTATAAGTGATCGCGTTTTAACTTCTCTAGGAATAGTGTTCCAGTTTGAAATTGCCGCAAAATAAGCAATGTGTTTGCCATAGTTAGTGTTCACTTTTGGCAGTAAAAAGGTATTTTTTTAGGCGAACCGGGTACAATTGTTATTAATTACTGCTTCGGGGTGGAATATGATCGAATGTATCAGTTTATTAACTGATTGGTACATAAGGATATAGGGCTGTACTTGAAAAGATTGCCTATTGTTAGTAATCTATTAGCCTTAAGTAGCTGAGTGGTGCTGCTAGTATACGGACTATATGTAATTTGTATCGCTTGATTTTGAATGTGCTGGATAGGAGCGGTATGGGTATGATAGGTATTACCCCATGATGCAATACAGTAAGTGAGGTGAAATTGAATGAAGGCATAATGAAGCGATATTAACGTTGATAAACTAAAACATGCATGAGCTTTAATTAGTATGCGGATACCATAAGACAGTTGCCGTTTGATATGCGATACATGGCAGCAGTATTTTAGATTTGAGTCGAGTAGAAATCTTAGAAATTTCAATTCGTTTACTCTATGAATAGATAAATTAATAATTTGTAAGACCGTGCAAACATAAGACTTTTGTGGCTGGAAGTGTAGACCATAAAAGCTGTTTTAGACGCTTTAATTTGCAGACAGTTACGTTCGCATGAGTGCAATACATTTTTGAGGTCGCATGTCAGTTTCTCGGTTAAATTACGAATGGAGGTGTTGTTGGCTAGTAGCGTTGTATCGTCGGCGTAAAGGAAGGGTTCGCAACTGTTAAGGCTTCCAGGTAAGTCATATGTATATCACAAATGAAATATGTCCAAGCATAGAACCCTGTGGCACGCCATTATTAACTGTTTTAAAATTAGACAGTGTGTTACTTAAAGATACGGCTTGCGATCTATTGAGCAAGTAGCTTTTTATAAATGCGAGGGCTGGGCCTGCAGCGCCTGTTGATTCCAGTTTAGCTGGTAAGACACTATGATTAATAGAATCAAATGCTTTATTAAGGCCTATAAAAAGGGATCCGGCGTATCTTCCGGTATCGATCATTGATTTAATTTAATCAGCAAATGACCCAGGGGCAACGTTACTGGAATATCCAGCATGGAAACCAAACTGATTAGGCGATAAAATATCAAATTTTGTTAGAATTACTTTGCTGAAGAATGATAATTAAGCAATAGGTCTAAAACTATTAATTGATGGTCTGTCTACCTTTTTGTAAATCGGCACGATTTTGGGTAGTTTAAGTTGAGATGGAAAGACACCAGATTGGAATATTCAATTTATAATCTCACACAACGGATGAGCAATTATCTCATAAACCCACTTCATGGGACGCGCAGAAGTGTTGTCAAGGACTAGTTACCTTGATATATTTGATTATCGAAATTACTTCATCAGGGCTTGCTGGGAAAAGAAAAAGGAGAGCGGAAAGCGTTGGAAGGAATCTATATCTGTCAGAACGGGATCATTACTATCAAATGAAAAGTGATCGTTAAGGGTGTTTGTGATTTCCAGGGGAGTGTAGTACATTTTTCCAGAGGAGTGAATTTAGTTTATCGATACAGCTTGGCAGTCTCTGTTCAGAAAGGAGTTAAATATTTTCCACTGTTGTTTAGCATCGCAACCTGCCGAGTTAATCTTAGGCTCGTAATACCGGAGCCTAGATTCTTTTAGTAGCTTCTTAAGGGTGTGACTGTAAACTTTGTACGTATTTTTTAAGGATATGTTAAAAGAACGCTGTTTTTTGTACAAGTTGTCTCGTTTACACATACATGACACTAAGCTGTCTGTAAGCCAGGGATAGTGGAGAGCTGCGAATTTCTTATGCCATTTAACTTGCGCTGTAGAAAGGTTTTGGCACTCCTGAATAATAGAAATGAATTCACTAAATGCAGCGTCTGCGTCGGTCATTAGCGCAGGACGGGACCAGTACGCATTGCCGATGAGTTGGATAAACGTATCTTTGTTTAATACATACCTATAAAATGAACGGATATGATTAGGAGCTGACAGTGTAGACGAAGGAAGATTGGGTAATGATCAGTTATGTCACTATTCAGGATTCCACAATCTAGGGACTCGATTGTGTCCCTAGATATGGTCAATGAGCGTTCTTGTGTTCCCTGATGAGAAGAAATTCAGGATTCAAAACCCTAACCAAGAAGGCAATTAGTGTAGTCTATAGTGGCGGGGCTGTCGTTGTCTGAAAGGTTGATGTTGATGTCACCCATTATGACTACCTTTTTATTTTTGAGCGATACTGTGGCTAGTATTTCACTAAGCTTTATGCAGAATTCCGATACTGATGATGATGCTGACCCATAGGCGCAGCCTAGGATGGTCTTGTTGCCCCGAGATGAAGTGAATTGCTCATCGATTTCGATCCATACAGATCCACAATTTGCCATTGAAAGATTTAGATCCGTCCTTCCCGTGTACTTAATGGGCGTAGATACGAAAATTGCGGCACCGCCATGGTTATTTCCGCCCCTGTTACACTACTCAGATGAATAGGCCGGAACGCCGAACAAGTTTTTGTCATCCTTTCATAGCCAAGTCTCAGAAATGCAGATGAATAAAAACCTATCGTTTATTCTTGATAAGAGCGAAAGTATATCTTGTTGATGTTTGCTGAGGCTGCGCGCATTGAAATGCATGGCTGATGAAGATGAATCTTTGACGTATTGATCTAGCTGATCGGCTGAAAGGTAGGCAGTCATTTTGGCCGTAAACCCGAAGCGGCATCACACCCTGTTGAAAATTCCATCAACAATTTCTAGGGACCATAGTGGAGTTGTACGCGCTTCTCGAGTGGCTTTGTTGTTGTTGTTTTGAAGACATTGGATAATTGTTTCGACGAAGATATGTCGCCTGTGATTTAAGGTAAGTGACTAGTTAACTTTTCGCACTTTACTTGTGTATTTAACAGGGCAGGGCTTTTCCGTTCTGTGTTAGACGTCTGCGTCCTCGGTTAGCCCTAATGTTTTTTGACAGCGACTGATTTTGAGGGTTACGTAGATCTGCCTTTCGACCGCGGATATTGCGTGCGGGAGTAGCAACAGTAGGGCTGTTCGATTTACAGTCCCGGACTCACCGCCGATTCCCTGAGAGCAGTCAGGCATTCATTTTCTTGTGTATCCTTATGGCTTCGGGGAATCCTCGGACTCCCGCGGAATATCCGCGGTGAATTCGAGTCTGTAAATCGAAGAGCCCTATGTTTGTGCCGTTTGTAGGCTTTTTCTTGAGCGAAGTAGGATCATACTGCTACGTTGGCTAAACGGTTTGTTGCTCGCAACAACCGATCGCCAATACGCGCGGTCGACCGCTCCAGGTTGAGTTCGCAAGTTTTTTTTTTTGTGGGTAGTTCTTTTTAAGGAATTGCAATATTGCACTTCTTCGCATCATTTTTCGTACCTGGACTGGAGTGGTAACGTTTAGGTAACTTTTAGCCGAGGCACATACCAGTCTACACTACACTGCAGGGGTTGTCATTTTTCAAATCGGTCACTCAGTAAAGTAGTGCACTAGTACAAACAAGGCTCTCTGCGTTCAGATTGAGGGTACGATGGCTGAAATTAGCGTCACACTCGCAAGCCCCGCATGTGCAGTGAATGTTTGAGTGTTCCAATCGGTTGATAATCGCATATATGTTTGTGCATGTGTATTAGTAGCACCAAAAACGTTCATTCAACCCGAATTTGCTACAACGTCGAAACTACATGCGTATCGTCCGTCTGGTGCAGAGGCATAAGCAATGCTGGCTTACCGTCTCCGAATAATTCGCGGCCACGCGTGTTGCTCAGTTAAATTTTGTATTGGGCTCTCATTCTGTGGATGAGTGCACCCCGCACAAGAGCAAATGCTTCAAAAAAAAAGTGGGTCTCCTCTGTCCGAAGGTCTCTTTCTAGTAGCTTGTGTACATAATTGCACAGCAAAAAATACACTTTTTGTTAAAAACACATGACTTGATGTAAATAAATATAGTTCTACAAAATATACCGCTAGAGACTAGATGGGAGAATAGTCTTTTCTAGATGGTTATATCACACTGAAAGGTTTTTTTTTAATTTTTCAGAAGAGGATAACCTCTTTCTCATCGCAATAATTTTTTAAGCACTGGCTATTATCATTATTGGCAGTAATGCATTATTGTCAAGTTTCAAATTTTTGAAAATGGTTTCAATGGTTTGATGTCAGAGTGAGCACAACCTTAAATCTGGTTTCCTATGCTTCCCTAAGACATCGCGGCCATTATTAGGGACTAATTAGATTCATGTCTTGAAGGAAAAAAATTTACCGTGGTCTAGAGGACAGAAGAGAACTGGGAGTGGGATTTCTAGTCAATAAAAGCATAGCTGGCAACATAGACGAATACTATAGCATTAACGAACGGGCAGCAGGTCTTGTAATTAGGCTCAATAAGAGGTACAAGCTCAAGGTGGTACAGGGCTACGCGCCCACATCCAGCTACGACGACCAAGTAGTGGAACGCTTCTATGAAGATGTGGAATCGGCAATGGCTAAAGTAAAAACACAGTATACTGTAGTTATGGGGGACCTCAATGCTAAAGTAGGCAAGAATCAGGCTGGAGACAAGGCAGTTGGGAACTATGGTCTGGGCTGTAGAAATAGCAGGGGGGACCTACTAGTTGAGTTTGCAGAACGGAATAACCTCCGCATAATGAATACCTTCTTCTGTAAACGGGAGAGTCGGGAGAGTCGGAAGTGGACCTGGAGGAGCCCGAATGGGGAGTATAAAAATGAAATAGACTTCATATTATGCGATAACCCTGGCGTCGTGCAGGATGTGGAAGTGCTCGGAAGGGTAAGGTGTAGTGACCACCGTATGGTAAGATCTCGAATTAGGCTAGATTTGAGGAGGGACCGCAACAAGCTAGTACGAAAGAAGCCGATAAACGAACTGACAGTAAGACGTAAAGTAGAAGAATTCAGCATCGCGCTGCAGAACCGATATTCCGCCATTAACGAGGAAGCCGAGCTTACGACACAGGAAGCCAGCGACAACCTTACACCCTTCATCACGGAGTGTGCAATAGAAGTCGGGGGCACTATGGCTAGACAGGATACTGGTAAACTTTCACAGGAGACGAAAGATCTAATCAGGAAACGGCAAACCATGAGAATCTCTACCGCAGCTGACAGAATAGAACTAGCCGAGCTCTCGAAGTTAATCAATAGGCGTAAGACAGCTGACATACGGAAGTATAATATGGAGAGGATCGAATACGCTGTAAAGAACGGAGGTAGCCTGAAAGTAGTGAAGAGACGTCTTGGCGTGGGGAAAAAGCAGATGTATGCACTTAAGGATAAGCAAGGCAATGTCATTACAAATAGGGATAAAATAGTCACAGTGGCCGAGGAGTTCTATAGGGATCTGTACAGTAGCCGGGACATACAGGATAATGCCGAACGGAACGAGACAGTAGTTCAGAGGAGATAGACATCCCACCAGCAGCGACCGAAGAAGTAAGGAAGGCTTTGAAAGAAATGAAAGTGGGCAAAGCACCTGGTGAGGATCAGATAACAGCAGACCTCTTGAAGGATGGCGGAGAAATTGTACTTGAAAAACTGGCAAACCTGTATACGCAATGCCTAATGATCGCAATGGTACCGGAATCTTGGAAGAACGCGAATATCATCCTAATCCATAAGAAAGGCGACATGAAGGACTTGAAAAATTACAGGCCGATCAGCTTACTGTCAGTCGTCTACAAGGTATTTACCAAGGTAATCGCTAACCGAATCTCTGCAACCCTAGATTTCAGTCACCCTAAAGAACAAGCAGGGTTCCGTAAAGGTTATTCAACAGTGGACCATATTCACACGATCAATCAGGTGATATAGAAGTGCGCTGAGTATACTGAACTCCTTTATATAGCCTTCATAGATTATGAGAAAGCATTTGACTCGGTCGAAACCCTAGCAGTCATTCAGGCATTACGGAACCAGGGGGTAGATGAGCATTATGTAAGAATACTAGAGGATATCTACAGTGGGTCTACAGCTACCATCATCCTCCATTGGGAGAGCAGTAAAATACCTATAAGGAAGGGTGTCAGACAAGGAGACACAATCTCTCCAATGTTATTCACAGCATGCTTACAAGAAGTATTCAGAACGTTGGATTGGGAACAGGTGGAAGTAAGGGTTAATGGAGAATACCTCAGTAACCTCAGATTTGCTGATGACGTTGCCTTGCTAAGTAACTCGGGGGACGAATTGCAAAGCATGCTTTCCGCACTGGGCGAACAGAGTAGAACCGTGGGCCTGAAAATTATTATGCAGAAAACTAAAGTAATGATCAATAACCTCGGGACAGCACAGCAGTTTGAGATAGGTGGCGAGGCAGTGGAAGTGGTAAGCGAATATATCTACTTAGGCCAAGTTGTGACCCCAGATCCCAACCATGAGGCAGAGATAATTAGAAGGATCAGAATGGGGTGGGGTGCATATGGCAGACATTCTCAGATAATGAATAGCAGCCTACCATTGTCGCTGAAGAAGAAAGTGTATGACAGCTGCATCTTACCGGTACTCACCTACGGGGCAGAAACTTGGAGGCTCACTAAGAGGGTTCAACTTAAATTGAGAACGACTCAGCGGGCAATGGAGCGGAAAATGATAGGTGTAACATTAAGGGACAAGAAGAGAGCGGAGTGGGTCAGACAGCAAACTGGTGTGAAAGACATATTAGTAGAAATTAAGAAGAAGAAATGGACGTGGGCAGGGCATGTAATGCGAAGGCAAGATAACCGCTGGTCATTAAGGGTAACAGAGTTGATCCCGAGAGAAGGCAAGCGTTGCAGGGGGCCGCAGAAAGTTAGATGGGCAGATGAGATCAAGAAGTTTGCGGGGATAAATTGGTCACAGTTGGCACAGGACCGAGGTAATTGGAGAATAATGGGAGAGGCCTTTGCCCTGCAGTGGGCGTAGATAGGCTGGTGATGATGAGATTCATGTCTTGAAGGAAAAAAATTGTTGCCATGATATTGACGGTACCAGTTGAAAACATGCACCGACACATCATGTGGGCTTCAAGCACTGCGTGGGAAGGAGAATTTAACCTGATTTAAGCTGCAATCACCTAAAAGGGACTTCAGAAACAAAAAAAATTGCTTCACTTGTATTTTTGTTCAGCAGTTCATCACAGCCTTTACAGCCTCCTTTGGCAGCATTGTTAGGCTGTCTCTAGTGTTCCGTCCAGACGGAACGGCAACTGTCACTAAAGTTCCGTCCAGAGGAAACACAACTCGCGTTGAGAGCAGTCTCTCTTGATTTTTACCCATCCGGCCAAACCGCTACCGCTCACTCACTAGCCAGAATCACTGATAATTATGAATCACTATTAATAATTACAGATGATCGGACTAACTGTAGCTCAATCTGGACGGATCTCCAAGCCGCCACCCGACGCCTGCTTCACAATGTTTCAGCGAGAGCAGTCGGTCTTGATTTTTACCTAACCGGCCAAACAGCTTCCGCTCACTGACTAGCCAGAGTCACTCTTAATTATTAATCACTGGTAACCATTAGAGGAGATCGGGCGTAACTGGCGATGGCTACGTCGGCCTTGGCTCCAGCGAGCGGGAGTGGCTCGCCCGCTTGAGTAAAAAACCAAGACCGACTGCTCTCATCGCGTGAATTGCAACGTGGGCGTGAAGTTTTGCTATTACAAAACGCTAACCACGGCCACACACACAAAAAAAAAAAACAGTGCGAGAATCGAACCAGGGACTACAACGTCCGTAGTCAGCCGCGGAACCACTACACCAAATCCCAGAATGAGAAATGGCGGCTAATCGGCTGGTTTTGTTTTGGCGTTCAGTCTGGATGGAACTTTAGCAGTTTTTAGCATTCCGTCTTGACGGAACGCTAGGCACTCCCTAATTGTTAAGGCAACGTTATCATCATTTAGGTCTGCGCTTTGTCACAGAATCGTGGAGGCAATTTGCCGTATTAGCAATGAGAGAGCTCATCTCGGCACCTTTTTACGCCTACATGAACTGGTCATAATGAACGGCATCTACTTCCAAAGAGAGAATTGAGTTAGAAACTTGATCGTTGACATTATCACTATGCTGTGATAGTCACTTCGGCCATCCTTACATCCAGTTAATGTGGTATTTTAACGTTCTCATATTCTCGCTTGGAGTGTGAAGAACACCTTGCTCGACACCTTAATATCGCCTTTAGAACTTTGAAGGATTAAGGCTAATGCAACTTGCTTGTTGTTTGCCACTCACTTCTATCTTGCAGGCTACTGACTGTTACACCTTGCCGTGGAGATCAGCTGGCATGCCCTACTTGGTGATCTGGATGGACCTCTCATCAGATGTCACTGGCTGTTTTTCAGGTTGGTTACAATAGGTGAGCAGCTAGTTCTATACAATTGTAGTGCAATGCTATGACGTGCACTGTGAAATTCAGTTACCAGAACTTGCCTAATTTGACCGAGAGTGCAGTGCTTTGGTCTTCCAATAGCAGTGTATATATATGCATGCCGGCTTCTTAATTTCAGCAATTCATTGCTCTCCGAGTTTGGAATCAGTGAATTTGGATGTATTTTTTTAACGTCTTTATGTATTGTTTAACATGAACCTTTGCTGCCATTGTACATTGGACTGCTGGAACACAAGCACGAATGTGAGATTTCTTAGTAAAAAAGAGAACTAGGATGCACATGATACAACATTTAGAAGTGACACAGCCGCTTGATATCGCCCTTTTGGTGCAGCCCGCCGAATGCTCCTCTCCGCCTTTGAGAACGATAGCTCTCTTTCCCTCCGCCTTGTCGCCTGTGTTGCACGCTATCGGTGATGCGGTGGCGTCAATGCGGAAAGCGGCCACACAATCAGCCATCCGCGCTAGCAGTTCTTGGTTCGGCTGTAGTGTTATTGCGCTTTGTCATGCTTCACTTGAGACACCTTGCTGAACAGGCTGCAATCACATATTTACGTGGAGAATATGCATGGTCCTTAACATGGGATTGCACTATTCAGCTTGTTTTACTGGAATTTTCGATTCTGTAACGTGTTCGTGACATTTGTGCTTTTTCTGAAGGAACTTCGGGCTGCTGATGACAGGCGAAAATATCAACGTGGCGTGGGACAGCTTAATTTTTTCCAGGTTCGGCTCAATGTGCGTTCAGCTTAGGAGCCAAACTGGGTTCACAATTGACAACTTTTATTGGATCTTAAAGAGGGCCTTGAGAACAAAACATTCCCTAACTTTCTGCATTCATTCAAACATCCCCCTCTCTCTCTCTAGAAAATTTGTTCTAAGGTTCTTAATGAGGTGGTTTGGTGAAATAAAAGGAACGATGGGTCACTTTGCCGCGCTGGATGTAGCAAAACATGCTGTAGTGTGTTGTCAACCGACATGCCTAGAAACATGGCGCTGTTTGTCTGGTGGCTGTCTGTGACAATACGGATAATGAAAAACCCCACCTCTTACACAGAGTTGAGCACACTAAAATTGAAGTTACGGAGCCGGTCATGCGTCATGTTCCCGGTAAAAAACTACCCTAAGGGGATAACGTCAGCCGTTAAAAGCCCCCGCAGGACAAACCAAAGGAGCCTGCAGGGTATTTCAGTGGCACCGCCGGTTCAAGGTTCACAGCTTATATCAAGGCCGAAAATTTGTCGACTTGGCAGCCATAAATTACTTTTTCCTGTATTGACATTTCGTCAGTAATCAGGCTGCAGTATGGTTCTTTTAGCGACCGCAAGCTTTGTCCCTCCACTTGAAGCCGTTCCTTTATTAGGTTTGTTACTCGAGTCTCTTGCAGAAGGTCCGACAAGATTTTTAGTGTGCTTTGACATGGCAGCTTCAGCAGTTTTTTGCCCCTCACATGCTTGTATTCTTTACAAGAAGTCACCTTCCACAACACTGCCGCAACGTGGGTTCCTGCCTAGTCAGCACGCCTTATCACTATTGATAATCTGTTCCATGGCAAATTTGGCACACCCATTCTCCTTCTTGTGCGGCTTCCGAAAGGGTCTTTAGTGCTTGCACAGCTCGGTTGTCCTCATAGTATTGAACTTTCTCTAAATTCATCACAAGTTTGCTGAAGTTTTTGCAAGCGTTCGTTTAGTCTGCACTTTCATCTCAAGACTGTGTGCGTTTCTTTTCGTCGCTTCAATGCATCCAACCAGGTTAAATGTCATCTCGCATTCTCCACCTTTCAATTTAACGTGTTCCTAACCTTCAACACTCGCCTGAAGCTACATTTTCTTGCGCCTGGTATTCGCTGGCTGCACTTTGAGAGTAGAATTCTTCTAGACGAGGGTGTTTTGCTTCTTTCCCACTTGCTGCTAACGCATGTTCTCTTGAAATTCTCGCTTACATGCATGCACGCTTGTATCTTACTAAAATCCTTTCCTGGGAAAGGCATCGCCACCATGCGGTGCCTTTTAGAGCAGTGCCGGTCAAAAGCACCCTTCCATGACCTAAAGGGAGTCCTAGCAGGGTGGTTGCCACTTAATTTGGTGAAAATGTTCTTTTTCTGCAGGCTTTCGATTTTTATGGCAAAGAGGAATGGCAGAAGCAAGGGACCGCATCGGAGTGACCATTTCAGAATGTTTAAGGAGGTATGTGAAATGTGAATATACATTTGTTTTGAGTTGACCTCGATTGTATAAGCTTTAGTGTGTAACTCAGTTTTTTTTCTTTTCAGCTGCCGACCTGTTCGAAGATAGTCACCATATTTGATATTTAATGATAATATATTAAACGTTAAAACCAAGTTTGTTTTGTGCAATATTTTTAAGCACCCCAGCACACACCTCTAAGCTCTCATAAGAGGGTTAAATTTTCAGAGCATGGTAGCAGGATAGCAGAAAAATGATCACGACATAAATGGACAGAGCAAAACGCATACGCAAGCTTACTTATTTGCTGCAAATCCTATTTTATAAATTTATTCGCAAGAAATGAAACCAGTTTTTAATTAGCATTGCATAGCACCTTTCCTTTTCATGTCGTCATCATTTTTGTGCAATTTCGCATATCTGCCGTCATACCGTCACTCAACCTGCCAGCATCGACGCTACCACGGCCGTCAGCTACCGACGCATGCCGTCAGCTACCGCAGTACCGACGTCTACCAGCATGCCGTCATCCATCACCCTGCCAGCATGCAGTCATCTGCCGTCATGCTATCATTAATGCCATTACCATAATCCACCATGTTGATGTTTGATAGATTCCATCAACTCCACATTTTCAATAGGGCAGAGCATGCCCTGTCTATCCAAACACAGCTGGGTTTCTTTCACTAGCACTGCGAAACACCTTGCCGTCCTCAGACTGTCAGCCTCGATATTGCAGTTGCTGGTTCAAACGAATTGCCATCCTTTGTCCTTTTTTAGAGCGAGAGCCTTGGCAAACAGTCTTTTGTTATCTGGCGTCAAGTGTTCATTTGCAAAAACTGGGTAGCTCTGTGCTCCAGTGAATCCGAGATCCTTTGTACTCAGCTTAGCCTTTCGCGCCTTTGCGAGGAAACCTTGTTTTTTTGCCCGAGAGCAGGAACGGATGATGATGTTTTGATTTGCGGGGACTTTGTAGAAACGTGGTGAGCTACGTCAATGCCGCTGCCAGCAACTGAGCAGCTGATCGTAGATCCCACTGTCTTGACAATCTCGTCGCACTGTTCATCCCGTGTACAAGAAATCCCTCTTAGATAACGTTATTCAGTCGAAAATACTGCTCAAGCTCGGAGACACGTTTGCTTAAGCCCTCGTTTCTTGCCTGCAGCGACTTGTTAGCCTCAACAAGACGGGCGTTTTCGGCCTTTGTTTGCTCTACAATCCCATTCAGCATTTGAACACTCGAGACCAGCTCAGCCATTTCAGCGTGTACAGAACCTTTACTGGTTCCAAGGAAGCCATCTTTGACCTAAATTTCTCAAACAGTTTTTCGACGCGTCATCTAGATTAGGCGCGGAGGCAGCCTCTAGCTGTTCAATTCGTTTAGTGAGTTCCGCGTTAGTAGGCATCTTGTAGGGTAGCTCAAAGAAATAGCAATGCACCATAGCAGTTCAAGAACCAGCAGCAGTAGTTGCGGAAAAGGCCTAATATGCAAGAAAGCTAGAGATTAACCTAACCTGCACAAGCGATCGAGAAGCCTGGCAGCGTGAACCTTTGCCTGCAGCCGTGGCTTTACCCCCCTGGGAGCAGCCGATTGCCATCCCGACTCGAGACGCGCAGATCTCTGCGCAGTGGGTGCAGGCAGGTTACCCGCGCAGCCGGACCATCTGTCGATGACCAAGGTAGTTAAGGCCACCTGGCGAGGGATTGGCGGCACGTGAAAGGCTCTCCAGCGATGCGACGAAGATTCACTCACGACGAAGTCGTGAGCGCAGGCTATCAGGTTTCTGCAAAAGTGACAGAAAAGCTTAGCAGCGTAATCCTTTCGCTGCACCTGCTTCTGCCGCAACCTTGCTGCCTATTTTCCTGCTGAGCGTCCATCCCTGCCTTAGGACCGGGTTCAGAGTGGGCGTCAAGCAACGATCTGCGCAACCATGAAGACCAGCCTGCAGAAATGAAAGATAGCAGCAGCGTTGGTGCACGAGGCGGTTCGATGTCGTGGCCGGGAAGCTACAAAAGCAACTCAAGGAGTTGCCGCCTTCGCAGTCCGGTGGAGCATCGAACGGAACTGCGACTGTTCTTTTTTGATTCTAGGTAAGAAACATCTATGATGCTTTCATACCCCAATTCTATGCTCCACTGGACTGCACTGTTTTGCCGTTCAATATGTTGTTGGAAAAGTGTTTGTCATGTTCCAAAGGTTTCGAAAATGATGCACAGCATCTCGTTTGTAGCGTGTGCAAAAAGTGATTTATTGCGGAAAAATGTTGAGATGTTCCGAAAAAGAAGCTACAAACCATGGCTTCAACCGCTGCTCGTGGTGGTAAATGTGCGATGTACAAATGAAGAGCTAGAGCCATCATCTGAATCCGAAGAAACCTATGAAGAGAGCGCTAAGCCGGCTAAAGACAGCGGTGCTTGTGACTTGACTAAGCAGATATCTGAAATGAGCAAGAGGCTAGCAACAGCTTTAAGTAGACTAGAAAGTTTGGAAAAGAAAGTCGATAGGCAGTGTACGACAACAGTCAGCGGAACTCCTAGCCTCTTAGTATGACGAAATTTGGGTGAAGGACGCAGAGTATGAAAAGCAAATTGACTCTTTAAACAAGGTGTCAGGCAAGCTTTCCAAAAAGCTTGTGGAAAAAGAGGCGGAAATAACGCAGCTAAAAGCTATAGTCAACAATGTTGTGTAGTATTCTAGGCGAAACCATGTTGAGATACACGGTGTGGCCCAGCTACCAGAAGAGGATTTACACCAGGTTCTTGTAGATACCAGTAAGCTGGAAATAAAGGAACCCGAAAAGCAATCTCTCGAAGCGATACACAGGCTCAAGACGAAGCAAGATAAGATTCCAGCTATCATTGTTCGCTTCAGAGACCGTGAGCAACGCGACCAATGGTTATCTAAGAAAAAGGCACTCAGGAACGAAAAAATCTTCTTAAATGAAATCTTGACAACAGCGCAAAAACAGCTGTTCTGGCAATGCCGTCAAGTCGGCGAGCAAAAAAACTACGAGTTCGTGTGGATGAGCAACGGCGAAATTTTCGTGCGGAAAATTGAGGAGCGACTGGAATATTTCAGACTCAACACTGAAAATGACCTTGCACAACTTGTCTAATTGCCTCTTTTGATTTATTTTGCGAATCGTAGGACTGTCTCCAATCAGTGATGGTTGAGGACTCCCTTTAACTAGACGTCACCATTTTTCCCAATAATATTTGAAGCATTACTAAAAACGGATCGGTTATGCGTGCATCTGAATGAAAGAAAGATTGCTGTCGATGTCATTGTTTTAACTGAAGTGAACATTGATGCGCAATGACAGTTTTCTTTTACTTTACAGGTATTCGAGAGCGGCGCTGTGTCGAGAAATCGAAAAGGTGGAGGAATCTGCGTGTTTGTAAAGGAGAACTGGCAGTTAGGTTCCACTGAGGTAAACTTTGAATATGCAGAGGCATTGCTGATTTCGATCAGTGAGAGAAACGTAACGTACACAATCTGTGCAATTTACAGGCCACCCAACGTGAACATTAGCTTCTTTTTACATGAAATGCATCAAATGCTAAACCGTCAGATGAATGAAAAGAACCATATAATAATAGTAGACATTAACATCGATGTTATGCAAGAAACAAAAAGCGCGTAATGGACTACCTCAATTTATTATAGGAATTCGGGCTTTCAGTGGTCATCAGTAACTACACAAGGGAAGCATACTTAAAGGACCAAATCACCAGATCATGCATAGATCATTATATAACACGTAGAACGGAGCAAAGACATCAGTCTGGAGTGATAAGGCTAAAGTTGGCTTACCATTACTTTATAGCATTAGCGATCTATTCTAAGGCAGCGAGTGAAAAGGTTGAGCATTTAACAATGAAAAAAATTTTAGACGATAAGAAAATCGATGCCTACATAAGTGAGACTAATTGAAACACCTTGCTGTCTCTGGATCACGGGAGCTCGTGCATTAAGGTAACTCAAATTTTTCGTGACATGTACGATCGTTCCTGTAGGTGTCTAAAATTACAACAAAGCCAATTGAACAACCAATGGATCACAACTGAAATAATGGAACTTTGTTATTTGAAAGATAAAGCATGGAAAGATGTCGGAAAGAACCGCAGGATACGCTAAAGAGGCAACAGTGTCTGACTTTGCGGAATTTGGTAACAGCTAAAATACGCCGGGCTAAAAGCAAATATCACTTGTCCCAATTTTCCCAACATAAGAATAACAGTAAGAAAACGTGGAAGAGTGCGAACGAATTAATGGGAAGAATTGAACAAGCTAGCATAGATTACACAATCAGAAAGAACTTTCCGAGAGAAAACACACGTGAGTTGTGCAATAAATTTAACGACATGTTTATACAAGCCGCTGAGGCATTGATGCAAAATGGGGGTGAAGCTGGAATGCGCACGGAAGAGTACAAGCCACTACGGGCGTGCGCTAACACAGCTTATCTGCCGCTGATTACCGAAGCAGAGCTTTGGAACGTCATCCGCGGAATCAAAACGTTCTAAACCACCCTGATTTGACAACATTAGACGAAGAGACTCGTTGTGTCAGTACCGCAGATTAAAACTTGTGCTTTTAAGGATTCCTAATGGAATATTTTCAACGGGAAACATACCCAAAGAAGTGAAAGTTTACATTGTGAGACCAATTTACAAACACCGAAAAAAGGCAAGCTCTGTAACTACAGACCAATTGCAATATTATCAGTGTTGTCTCATGTAGTGGAGAAGCATATAGCGTCTGTAAAAATGCAATCCTTTTGCGAGAAGTACAACGTAAATAACCCTGCACAGTTTGGTTTTACAAAAAACAGTGTTTTTCTTTTAGAAGAATGTTCAGACCTCGTTAACGCTTGTATTAAAAATAGCGAACCCGTTTTAGTGTTATTGTTAGACCTATCGAAAGCATTCAATAGTAAACCATAAATTGATGTTACAAAAACAGCTATTTGGCTTTTGGTGGGCAGTTTCCTAAGTACTTAGCGAGTTATTTCTCACAACGATTTCAATGTGAAAAAACTCCATGGGGAGTACAGCAGACCTAAAGAAACACAATGTGGAGTGCCTCAGGGCAGTACACTAGGGCCCATAGTTTTCAATGTATACGTTACCGATCTTAGGTTACTCCCCTGAAGTTGAACGCGTTCCAGTATGCAGATGACACCGCTATAGCTCTGAAAATCACCGATTCCTCTTTCGGAACAAATACTTTTCAAAATGACATTCACAAAGTCACGGATTGGTTCAAACAGAATTCAATTTTTGTAAATCTACAGAAAACAACATTGGTATGCTTCAGGAATTCACATAAAGTTGTTTGTTTGGATGAGCCTATTTATTTGCATACATCACAACGCAGCTCTTATAAATGTAGGCTCCTTAAATTAGAGCCCGAAGTAAGATATAACATCTCACGTGGAATAAACATGTGTTGTTTGTATGCAAGAAATTGAGGTGTGTAGCAGCTATGATTTACAACTTGAAAGGGAAGGCACCATTGAAATTAAGACAAACATATAAATCACTGGCGGATATGATTTTGAATTATGGAATTACCCTGTATGGTTGCTGCTCAGATCATAAACAACAATGTATAAACCGAGTAATTTCCAGCATAGCAAATAGGATTGCCAATGGAACAAGGTTCCAGTATGCAAAAAATACAGGACAAGTATTCTTATTAGGTATACTTCAAGTGCGCCAGGTTTTTCGGTACGAGGTACTAACACGATATTACTTCTGCAACCAGTTCAAAGTTCCTGTTAAGAAATGTAGAACGCTAAGAGTTCGTGAACCCGCGAGTGTCCACAAACTACAGGAAAAAATGCGGAAACATTACATGCCAGAATTTTTAATGCTCTCCGAAACGATTTGTACGATATAGAAACACGGAGGAAAATGTTTAAGAAAATTCGAGAATATTGTGTCTCAGGTAACTCACATTGGTGAAGAAAGGCATACATATGTGCTGTCCACAAGAACGTTTTTGCTTTTTATGTTGTGTTGCAATGCATAATTCTGCTATGTGATTTTCAAGGAAGAAGTATTGGTCATGTTGAAACTTAAGAGTGTACTTATTCTCTTTTGTGTATGTTTACACCAACTGCCTGGAAAGCCAACAAGCATTCGGTGCTTAGGCAGACCAGAGAAAAAAATATGTAAAACAAAAGCGAATGAATGAATGAACAAGGTAGCAGCTGTGAAACAGCTATTGTGATGCTCAAACTGGATAGTCAGTTGCAGTGTGCAGGGTGTCTCCATGGTAAAAAAAGATTTGTCGTTGGGTAACTGAAAGCGTCCTAAGGGCAAGAACACTTCCATAGTACACCAGGAGCGACGATGTTTTTAAACTTGGTCAAGAAAGGAAATGTGACTCACTTGCAGAGTCCATTTTCTACAGTTGCCCAAATGACGCGGGCACCTGATCTAGAAATAGTATGAAATCTAATGACAGGCTAAACGAGATGCTAGTATACAAGTATAGAAAACTGCATTGTGAAGCTTTTTATTGCATTATGTTTAAGGTAGGAGCACAAAGAGTCAGCTAAAAATAACGAATGCGTACTTAAGCTGACATGCTGTAGTGTCACCGCAACAGCTTTTGTTTGTAACTTTATGGGGGCATTTATTGTGCATTTTTTAGGCTGAGTGCAGCACTGTGGATGCTACGCAGCTCAACTAATCAGCCCATTGATAGCTTCTAGCTTCTGCAGAGGCTGTGTGATAAAAAAAGCCTCAAAGGGACGCTATGCAGGTGGAACTGCCACTGTACGCCATGTAGCTTCAAATTTGGTCTGTGCAGCTTGTGAAATGTATGGTCAATTTGTGGTCTGTATTTCGCTTCTTACCCGACTGCTTTTGTTCCACTCTGCACTCTGCTCTCCCGCCTAAGACTCTCATGTACGTTGCCCTACACTGTGTACCGGTGTGCAACGGCCAGCATCGATTGCACAGAAAGGAAGTCGTACTGAACGTTGCCTAGTCAGCATAGATGTGATGTGTGCATTGCACATTGCACCAGAAAATGTGCAGCGAAAAAAGCCCAGCGTCTGGCTTCCGATGTGGTGCTCGAGTCGATTAGCGAGGTAGTGAGCGCCTCCTATCCTCCTCTTCCGTTCCTTCTACTGTCGCCCCCTGCCTGCCCATCTTTATTTATTTATTTCACAGTACCTCACAGGCTCCGAAGAGCATTGCGTGAGCTGGGAACAAAATAAACAAAAATACACAGCGCAATACATTGGAATTACATTGGGGTAAAGAATGAAACAACAATGAAGCATCATGAGTTTTGGAATACGGGGTATTATGAACATCTTGGTATCAGGCGGGGTAGAAAATTAAAACAAGCAATGTGAGATGGCATAAAACATTAATATGGGGCAACATCATTATACAATTTTGAGCAAGGTTTATTACACAACGTAGACTACAATATAAATTTTAAACAAAGGAAAGAAAAAAAGAAAGTTTGACAATATGACAACAATTTTAAGATGTGCAAATGAGCTTCAAGAAAAATGGCTGCTAAGTCGCTCATGAAATTCATCACCGTTTGGTAAGCAGGCGATGGCGTTTGGAAGATCATTCCACAATGAAATGGCACGTGGAAGCGCAGATAAGTTGAATGAACGTGTCTTACCAAATATTCGCTTGAAACTGAATTGATTATGAAGCCGTGCTGACATGCGGACAGGTGCTTCCAGATGCAGTGGGGATGGCGTAGCTGAATTGATGTAGTTGTGCAAAAGACAGAGAAGAGCGATTGATCGGCGAGTTTCTAACAGCTGAATTGGCATATCTATTTTAATTTGAGTAATACTGGCGTGGTGGTCGTAATTCCCAGAAATGAAGCGCGCAGCTCTATTCTGAATTCATTCTAGCGTTTGTATTAAATAAGCTTGATGTGTTGGCCATACTGATGAAGCAAACTCTAATTGTGGACGAACGAAAGTTAAATAGGCTAATTTACGGATGTCAGTAGGTGCGTTGCGCAAGTTTCGGCGTAGGTAGCCTAATGATTAGATGCTTTGGCACAGACTGTGGTTATATGAGACGACCATGACAAGTTACGTGTTAAGTGCACTCCTAGGTATTTGTATGACGTTGCCCTTGTTAAGTCAGTGGTATTGATAGAATATGTGTGGTTGGAATTATTTCGCTTGCGAGAGAAAGAACTTATTTTACACTTGGATAAGTTAAGGGCCATCGGCCAGGTGTTACACCAATTATAAATTCTGTTTAAGTCATTTTGAAGGGCAATATGATCATCAGCAGTGCTTATGGGACGATATATAATGCAATCATCTGCAAAAAGCCTCATGGAAGACGAGATATTAGTAGGTAAGTCATTAATGTAAATTAGATAGAGTAAAGGGCCAAGAACACTACCTTGAGGGACGCCCGATGTGACGTCAGTGAAGGGGGAGCTGAAACTATTGACTATTGTAAATTGCTGGCGTAACGATAAGAAGTTACGGAGCCAGGATAGGGTAAGGGAATCTAATTGAAGGGACGATAATTTAGAAATGAGGTGGCAGTTGGCAACGCGGTCAAAAGCCTTAGGGTAGTCTAAAAAAATGCAGTCGGTTTGTAGATTGTTATCCATGTTTGAGTGCAAGTCAGTCGTGAATTCTAAAAGTTGAGTGTCACATGAGAAGACTTTTGTAAACCCGTGTTGATTAGTCAAAAAGAAATTATTAGACTCGAGGTGATTGTAAATGTGGGAGGCGATTATATGCTCGAGAAGCTTGCAACAAATGCAAGTCACTGAAATGGGGCGATAGTTATCGGGGGAAGTTTTATCGCCACTCTTAAAGACCGGAACCACTTTTCCAATTTTCCAGTCGTTGGGTAGCTGTCCGGATGATAAAGATTGTCGAAAGATGTGAAAAAGAATCTGACTCGAGATGGATATAGTATTTTTTAACAACTTAGAAATAATACCATCTATGCCAGCGGAAGTTGAAGTTTTGAGGTTAGTAATCAGTGATGCGATTCCCTGAACTGTGATGTCGATGGGTTCCATGAATGACCAGTCAAAATCTTGAACAATGGGGATGTTGGAATGATCTTCCCGCGTAAAAACAGATGCGAAATACGTGTTAAATGCTGACGAACACTCATTGATTCTAAGAGGCATTTGATTGCACCCTAGTAAAGAAATGTTATCTGCTTTGTGAGGTAAAATTGTGTCCCAAAACTTTCTCGGATTAGATTTGAGAAGTGAAGGCAAGTCGCAATGAAAATATTTGTGCTTAGCAGCGGTAATAGCAGACGTGTAGGTTTTCAGACACTCTGTATTTCGCCCAAGAGCTTGGGCTAGAAGCACGCTAGGCGTTCACATACAAGCGTTTCTTTTTGTTCCTCAAATGTTTAATATTGCAACGGTAAACCAATTCTGCAACATTGGCTTGGCCTAGTGGATTGGATCAGCTGAAGAAGAGAAAGATGATGCGGGAGCTGGGCTCTCTGGACTAGACGAAGAAGAAGCCGGACCGCTGCTCGCGTCGTGCTCAACGATGCTTGACTTTTCTCTGCCGTCGGAGCCTGCGCTCTTACTTTTATAAATCCCTCCCGGACGTAACAGCTTGGTGGAGGTGTGGGGTAGACATCTTTCTTAGTTACAGCATTGAGGCGTCGATATTCGACGCAAAATCTCCATGAGCCGTCCTTCTTCTTGACGAGTATGACAGGTGCTGCCCAAGGACTGCATGATTCTCGAATTACGCCATTCCTTAGCATTACCTGGACTTGGTCATTGATTAGGCGTCGCTCTGGCGCGGAAACACGGTAAGGCTTCTGAAGAATTGGTCTTGCTCCCCCAGTATGGATTGAATGCTGAGTGCGATTTGGCGGAATTGGAAAATGCCGTTGGTTGTGACAGAAGTCGAAAACACTTGCATGCTTGGACAGAAGATCGGCTAGGGAACGGCGTTCATCTGGTTGAAGTGACTCGCTAATCATGTGTAGGAACTTGGAGGGGTCCACTGGGCAAGTATTAACGGATGCGTTCAACTCGTCGTTCAGAACGGCTATTAAAGGGGGCGCATACGGAATCTGGTGGGCAAGTTTGAGACCTCTTGGCAACACGACGGGCTCACTGGAGTAGTTGACAGTTCACAACGTAGAGTGACCATGGACAACGGTAACAACCGCGCGAGGAACGACGATGTTTTTCTTGGCACAATTCTCGGAAATGGGCTCCACTAAAGCGTCAATTTAACGATTTGGGGCTCCGGAGGACCATACTGGGACAAATAGGGCACATCGTGCTGGCATGATGGTGTCCTCCAACACGCAAAATGTGTCCAATGCAGCGGTCTGGTGGCCAGCAGGGTTTTCAACAAGCGCAGATAAGGCAGTGCCGTCTATAAAAATTTCTCCACTTCTACAGTCAACCGTAGCACCACACTGCTTGAAAAAGTCGATTCCCAAGATGACGTCGTGTGTAGTCCGCGGGAGCACAGTAAACTCTGCTCTGAATAAGTGGCCGCCGAAGGAGATATTCACTGAACATACTCCAAGAGGGTGCAGCCACTCACCGCCCACACCACGAAATGTAACCACCTTGTCCCACATAAACATCACCTTACGTCCAAGCCTGTTTTTAAAATCAACGCTCATCACAGACACTGTTGCTCCCGTATCTACTAAGGCCATGGTTCGAAGATTATCAACCACAATTTCAACTTTGTTTTTTAGCATAAGGACAGGTGAAGGTAAATCCGTTGAAGGCAGTCCGGTGAGAGGAATGTTAGACGCAGTTTCCTTAGCGACCTCACCTCCATTGGTGGCGCCATCTAGTTTTCCTGCGGCGGTGACCTGCGCCGAGGCGAAGGCGAACGTCGCTGGCGGAATGTGGGAGGTGTAAGACTCCGGTCTGAAGCGGGCGAATGATGACGTGCGGGCGGCTGTCCTCTAGGAATAGAGCCTCTCGGCCAGTTAGCATTGTAGTGTGAATCGTCAGCCTCCGAGCGGTAGAACGTGCGTGCTGGTTCGTAC
The DNA here is from genome assembly GCF_048455015.1 of Haemaphysalis longicornis. Lineage (NCBI taxonomy): Eukaryota > Metazoa > Arthropoda > Arachnida > Ixodida > Ixodidae > Haemaphysalis > Haemaphysalis longicornis. The sequence goes on along the minus strand of NW_027526203.1, from coordinate 85,908,686 downwards.
CTTGTCGCCTGGCGGCGGCGGCGGCAGTAGCGGGAGATGTGGCCGGTAATGCCACAGAAGTAGCAAACGGGGCCCTCGCGGATGCGGTCAGTGAGGTATTCATTATTTGCGCCGCAGAAACGTGGGGCATAGTGGTAGCGTTGGGAACGGCGAAGGAAGTTCTCCGGGGGACTATATTCCGCGGACTCGCGGCTACCACCCCGCCTAGGGCTATCAATCCGGGAGGCAGAGTTTGGTCGTTGAGAACAGCGCTGTAGGGCTGAAGAGCGTTCGTTTGCACCTGTTCTGTCAATGAGTCTTCGCGCTTACGGCCACTGTCGGAACTTTCCCGATATTCTTGATGTCGCAACAGTTCTTCGCGCACGATGTGGCGAATGGTGTCGGCCAAGTCAGACGGTGGGCAGTCTCAACACTGGCGACGGTAGTCACGTTAGCTAAGCGACCAAATTTTGGCGTAATGCGACGCAGCTTTAATGCCTCGAATGTGCGGCATTGCTGAATGACGTCCGCTGCTGACTCCAGTTTCTCTCTTCCGATCAGAAAATGATAGACGTCTTCTTATAGAGGTGTGATAGAGTGTGGTTAAAGTGATAGAGGTGTGGTTATTAAACCACAGGTTAGTTTTATCATTACTTATTGAGATTAGAGGCACATATTCATCAATGAGCGCTGATATCTTATTCCTCAACAGCATCCAGTTTTCATCTACACACCGGCTAGAGAACAACGGTAAAAAAGTTTCGTTAAAAAACATAATTAGTTCACTGTTCATATTCAAATAGTTAGCCTTATTGTAATCTCGAATTTTTTTGTTGTGGAACCATTGAAAGTTGATGGGACATAAATGGGTAGTTGGAGTACTTTGTGGTCGCTAAAGCCGTTAATGAACAATATGTTTCCAATGTTTTCTGGGCAGCTAGTTAAAAGAGGGTCTAAAGTATTAGATCCCCTAGTAGGTTCAGTGAAAACTTAGAACAAATTAAAATCTAATGTAAGGCTGACAAATTCAAGTGAGCTACGGCAAGACGACGATAGATAAGGCCAGTCAATAAGGGGGTAATTAAAGTGACCTAAAAGGTAAATATTAGAAAACTTACACGGCTGGGTAGCAACAGTGATACTGTTTCGAAGTTGTGCTACGAAAGAATTGGAGAAGTCCGGTGGACGGTAGCGCACACCTATTAATATTTGACCAGGGGAGGGGGGGGGGTTAAGCATGCACCCCAGATGATTTTGAGTCCACTGTTAGTATCGATACTGAATGAAGGTATTGTTTTCCTAATCGCCAATAGCACTCCGCCCCCTCTTTTGTCTGCGCGGTCGTGTCGATAGACATTGTAACTGTCAGTATCAAAACTTTCACTGGTATTTATTTCTGGTTGTAACCATGTTTCCGTTAGCGCAAGAACATCTGTGTCCCTATCATCTATTAGCGAGAGAATTTGGTCGCGTTTCGGCATTAGGCTTCGAATGTTAGTGTAGGATAGCGTTAGTGATGGTGCTACGTCGGGTCTCTGCGACTGGTTTCGAACACTGGGGAAGCACATTTCTTTAGCTATATTGACGATTGCACCACGGCGTTGGAAGCAGGGTCAAATACAAAGGTTTTCTTATCCAAAGGTTTTCTTATCCATATCCATTTATCAACATAACAGGGGTGGAACAGCTGCGCCACTGAGCGCCAAACTCGTTTATCAGCGCCGAACTGCCTCACAGCGCCTGAATTGGATTGCTAGATACGACCGCCATGATGCCCCATGCCCAAAAACTATTTCGGTCTCATCAAGACAGCTATGGTGTCGGTTTCATCAACGCTATGAGCTGTCATGCAACTTGGCTTTGGCTTGTCCATAGGCACCGCAGGCGCCTTCTCCTCCTTCGCTTTCCATTTCTTCGTTTCGCATTTGCACAATTTCGTGTGCCGGTACCAGCCTCTGCGACACAATCAATGAAAAATTACCAAAAGTAAAATATTTCTATGGTTTATCGCAAACAGATGGAATAATATTTGCATGAAAGGTTGTAATTTAATGGAGGTAAATTTAGTCTCCCATTCTTGACGATCCTGGCTTTTCTGCCCGCAAGTTTTCGTAGCGGCATGTGTTGAACGAACAGGTTCTTGGACGCTTCGCTCTCGCTTGTTAATTCGGTTCGCTTTCGCTTGGAGGTAATTACTCATTTCCGCCTGTGAACTTTGGAGTTAGCTTTGCGTAGTGGGGGATGGTCCAACATTAATCATGCTTTAGAGCATTCTGTAGTTACGTAGGCTACGCCATTATTTCATGAACTTTTGCAACCCCGTGACGGACGAAGACAAAACTATGTTCAGCATTGCACGCACTAAAACCGCTGTTCGGTGGAAAAAATGCAAGCAAACAACTTGTTTGACGGAATGCCATCATGTGTTCACCTAAACACTGCCGTATACCGCACGCGCAGCCAGGCCTGTTATCTGATCCCCTTTGCTGTGTACGTGCGGTTTGACCTTTGAACAGTGATAATGAGGCATGCTCGCTGGGGTGGAAGATAGATAACATAAGACATAACATAATTAAAATAGAACACATTTATGAAGTTCACCTTCTACAGCCGTATTGTTTTTCTTCAGCTAGCATCAGACATTTCTTAACCTCCCTTGCCGATCTACAATACCACAGTGAAAATATCCAAACACGTAGGCATGAGGTCTGCAATATACCTTATTTTCATACCAAATATAAATTACAAATTTGGCCCATAATCTTCCATCTGTTTTGAATAGGCATCATAATAGAGCCGAATTCACATACAAAGAAGTCCGTAAATATTTCTCAGAGCTATGGTGGTGATGACGTTTGGAGTACAAACATTGTTTTTAATAACATTGTGCTCACATATCTTGATCTGTGATAGGGGTGTTTCGCTATATATTTTGATTGTTGCAAATGATATTCAAGATATGACATATTGTATGTTGTTGTCTCCTGTCTGTTTCATTATAAAACATTTTGAACCTTTGTATCAAGGTGTAATGTATATGTGTTGGTTGTACGCTTGTTCTTTCACTAAGTTCAATGTAAGCTTGTATTTGTGTTTTTGTTCGATCATGCTTGTCGCTGCACCTTGCCAAACTTAGGGGCAAGGAACTTTGTCAAGTTGCTGCATGGCGGCTTTTTGTCCCTGACCTAGCATTCGTGTTGTTCTTTGTTAAGAATGCTGAATAAATGAATTGAATTGAATAACTCCCCATTTTGTAAGCCTCCAAATATAGTAGAAGAAGCAACACCACGAGCCAGCCTAGGTCGGAGTAGGTCCTAGTGCACGGAAGAAAACTTCAATAGTTGATAGATTAAACGAAACGTGGATGCGGCTGGCACAGCGGCCAGCCGGGAGGTTACGGAGGCACTATAACGCTGTGAAAAGCGTTACACCTGCTCCAAATTGCATGTCGCTGCTCCAAAAGGCCTTTCTGGCTGCCCCGAGCCTGCTACAAAAGGCACTTTTGCATGCGCCCAGGTCTGCTCTCAAACCCCGGTATCCCGTTCCACCCCTAAAATTCACATCATTGCATGAGATAAATCAGTAATTATGCAATTTAATGCACTAAAACGTGACTTTAGGCTAGTTGGGTACACATGACACCTTAGGAAACAGTGCGAAAAACTCGGACAGAGTCTGTATTTTCTGCGCTGTGTCCTAACGAGCTATGTAATGATGTAACGCAGATGATGTAACATAGGTGCATGAGCAAGCCTAATCTTTATCATTGAGTGGATCCAAATAAACCTTGCTTGTTTGCTTTAACGTGCATGCTTCAGACTCTGGGTAATTAAAGCATCCAATACATTCCTGCTGAGAGTATGTGCTACATAGGGTATGTAAGTGTGCTACGCTTCAGAGCATGTGTGGGAGACCTTCATAGTGCTTCCACTGTGAGTGAGTGATTGGAGGAGGTTTCACGGGTTGACTGGCCAGAATGGCAGAGCATGCCTATTTTGTAACACATTGTCCATGATATCGCTGTGGGTACGTGCTACACAGAAATCTTCTGGTTTACCCTCCTCGTATTTGCGCACTAAAAGAGTATGGTGAACTGAGCAAGAACTGTATCAGCCAAGCACGTTTTTAGGCATTGAAATAATGTAAGCAAGTAAGAAGTAAGCTTGTGCGAGGGAGCTCAGTCGAGCGGATGCCAAAACAAGTCTCTTTTAGCGTGCATACTGCTTTCCTTGTGCCTAATTTCCTTCCAGTGTGAAATAACAAGGCTAAGTACGTACAAATCTCTAGTGCTCAAGTGTGATGCCTCCTGGCCTATCCTGTACAATATCTGGGCTGGGTGTGCAGTGCCCACCCGACTAACTGAATGGGCGCAGAGGGAAAGTGAACTTGGGCAAGGCAGAACGCAGTTTTGTTTTGCTGTGGACATAAATGGGCTGATGGTAATCATAGTGTGCACAACTGCCATTCCCTGTTTTGGACTCGAGGCTTCGCACAGTCTCTTTGTCCTCCAGTCTTCCCTCGGCAACCAGGGCGCTGTAAATGATCGTGTGCTTTGTCTCCAAAATGCTTCACGATCCTGAGTACTGAGTACTGACGGACGACAAACTCGTTATCTCAAACCAACAAAGCCTCACTTCATTGAAGGTAGTTTTGTATCTAGTTGCTGCCATGCCGCTAGATTGCTTTCGCAGTTATTTTCACCACTGGTGCTTACATGGTGAGCAATGTGCGAAAACGATTGTTGTACACTCGTATTGGTTCCGCTGTGGTCTGTTGTCATGTGCATATAAGTGCACTGTCCAATAAACATGGGCAGTCGTCGGTAGCCCACGGCGGCGTTCATGTGTGGCAGTTTGTTCCTTCCGAGATCAGCCCACCGCGGCGCAACACCACATTGGCAACACCATCGCAACACCGCTAGGCGTAGTCTGCCAGCATTTGCAATGTTTGTGCAGACACAAGCACACTGAAGCAGTTCCCATGAGCCGGTTCATGCCCGGTAATATTGCTCCTTGGTTTGGGTGATGAAGCAACGACGGTGCAAAATCTATTCTTACCTCTTTCGCGACTGTCAGCAGCAAGATAATTCTTACTTTGTAGCATAATTGCCCTCTCTGGGGTTTGTGGCTATAACGAAACCCGGCCAACATGCCAGAACGCGAGAAACACAGCCGCAATCCACCACATGGCGCTGCATGGGTGCCGCTGAGGCTCCTGTTGACTCACCGGAACGTGCCACTGCCAATCTCGGAGGCAGGTGAAGCAGATGAAGTGCACTTTACTTCACAGTAGGTCAAATGTACACTATGTACAAAGGGAACGACTGTCCCGAGCTTGGACGGAGTCCCCACAAGCTCGATAAGCCATTGTAGGCCATTGGCTGGCTTCGTCTCCTGAGGGGCACTCGCCTCGTGGTAGAGGAACGTCCCTTGTGCGAGTGGACCGTGCACAAAGAAAACGCCCTGGGGAAGCTCGCAGTGTTATGCCTCTGTGGGAGAGCCCAGGGTGGTCGCAGGCTGAAAGGGCAGGACGGTGCGTTGGCCAGCGGGGAAGGGCGCGGGCCCTCTTCTTGCTGCTGACGGCCTGCTAGCCTCAAAAAGCAGAGCACTTTCCTGGGAATTATCGTAGAATTTTTATGCAGAAATGCATTATAGTCGGGGTTGTCGTGCGTCCCTTGGCCGGCGTCCGCAGCGCGTCTGATGATGATTGTGGCATGATGCCCCTAGGGATTGGCCAACCAAACAATCCATCACGAGATAGCTTCGCGTTCAACCACCATCGTCATCTTCCCGTAGGGGAACCGCTGAAGAAGAAGAAGGAGAAGAAGACAAAGCTGCGAAGAGGAGGGCTGCGGGAGTTTTGGCTACCGTTATCCTCCTCGGCCGGCGCATCTTCCCGATCTGAACCCGGTCGAAGAGCGGCTCATCGCGCCTCGACTCCACTTCATGAGCATCAGACGGCTGACTCGAGGCAACGGGCAGTTTGGAATCAAGGGACAGGCGGTGAACGTGCCCATCGACGTATCGAAGGTTGTGCGGTGCCTTCCTCGCATGGTACCCGAGGACGTTGCGTTCGACGTTCACATCAAGCGGAGGCTGATGAGTCCGGCAACGTACAAGCGCGGGTTGGTGAAGTGCGGCAGCATCCTGGCTTGGCTCAAGCACCTGGAACACACCCCGCTGTATCGCGCCATCCACGCTCGGGTCGATTGGAGTCGGCTCGATCACTTCGATGACGGCGGCGAACGAGAGGAACCGCAGGAAGACGGCGTCGGTGATGCTGACGGTGAGTTCGAAACGATTCCCGACGACTTTGACGTGAACGATCCTCTACAGTTGGCGGTTGCGCTCAACGCGGTCTCGAAGACGCTTCTCTATAACGAAGCGGACATGACGGGTGTGGGAAAAGAAAAAAATAAATGATTACGCTCACACTCTCGCCTCTCTCTTCGCCATTAATCGCATCACACTCATCGGTGCACCCAATGCATTTCTGCATCCTCACAATCCCCCCCGGGGAGGTGCGGGGGAATTTTTTTCTGATGTCCAATTTCTCAGCCCTGTACACCTCTGACAACGTTTTAGTTTCCGTTTTTTCACTCCATTTATTCGTTTCTATCTGCCTTGCCTCCTTTTTTGGTTACCTTGGCTGTTTTGGATTCTCCACTGTTCTTTCCGTATTTCATCGTTAGCCTTCTAGTCTTCCTTAGCCACTGCGTGTCCACGTTTTTCAAGTATAGGGACCTAAAAACCTTAGCTGTCCACCTTCGTTGATCCATTGCTATCAGCCTCATCCCAAAACAAATTTTTCTCGGTGCTTCTCGAACTTCAAACGACGCCCAGCCCATATCTCCCTGAACTGCTTCGTTAGTTGTTTTTCCATGCGTGTCTAAGGCCAAACGGCCTACCGTTCTCTGGTTCACTTCAAGGGGTGATAGAACATCTGATTTTAAGCAGAGTACAGCATTCGCAAATGTGAGGCCCGGAAGCATTAATCCTTACCACATTACCCTCACTACTGTGCTCAGTGGCTAAGGCGTTATGCTGCTGTGCGCGAGGTCGCGGGTTGGATTCCCGGCCGCGGCGGCCACTTTTCTGATGGAGGCGAAAAGCAAAAACGCCCGTGTGTTAGAGATTTCGGCGCACGTTAAAAATCCCCAGGTGGTCAAAATTAATCCGAAGCCCTCCACTACGGCGCGCCTCATCGCCTGCGTTGCGTCGGTGCGCTCAACCCTACAATCACACAAACAACAATCAATCTCACTACTTCATATTTGTTATACCCCACATTGCTCTATGCTTCATTATTGCTGCGTTTTGCTTTCCCTTACCCTTAAGTTGCTCCTCGTGAGTTCTTATGTAGTTATCCCCTTCGTTTATCCACACTCCCAAATATTTATATTCCTTCACTGTGGGTAATTAGCCATGGTGGACAGACACTGCGTCAGTGGTAGTGTCATTGAAAACCGTTATTCCCGATTTTTCTGCGCTACAATTTAACCCCAAGTCGGTGGCTTCCTGGCCGCTACTATTTATGAGCCGTTGCATATCGGTATTGTTATCAGCTAAAAGAACAATGTCGTCTGCGTATGGCATTCCCGGAATACGCGGTTGTACCACTTCGCCTTGCAGCGTGAGCATTAATTTAAACCCTACGTGACTTTCTTTCAGTTTCTTTTCTAACCCTGCCATGTAAAGCATAAACAGTATTGGGCTCAAAGGGCATCCCTGTTTCAGTCCCCTATGGGTGTCGACCTGCTGGGTGCATTTCTGTCCTTCCCATGTAAGGTGCACTCTATTATCTTTATAGATTACAATAAGGAACTGTATTAACTCGTAATCTAATCCCTGGAGTTTGAGCATTCTCCGCAGCAGTTCTCTGTTAACGTTGTCATATGCCTCTTTAATGTCCAAGAACGTAGTTTATAGCGGTCTATTCTGCGCTTTCGCAATTTTTATGCATTGCGTTATCATGAACAAATTGTCATCCAAGCCTGTCTTGTCTAAATTCATTCTACAGTTCCCCAAGGATTTCATTTTCTTCCATTCATGCTTGAATTTCTCATTTCATCACATGTATTACAAATCAATACACCACTGACGTTACAGTGAGTGGTCTGTATGAATCAATACTGGTTTTGTTGCCTCTGCCTTTATATATTAAATTCACCCTACTTTCTAGCCTGTCCTCCGGGATTTGTTTGGTTTGTATCACCTTATCTATTGCCCTCATAAACGATGCCTTACTTTTATGTCAAAAATTGCGCCCACCTCCCCGCAAGGGGAACCCTGTGTAGATGCGACGCATCGTGGGGTTCACTTGGTGTTTCCGTTGGATTGATTCTGAAATCGCGTGAAACGTGTCAGGAACGCGTATGATTATTATGTTTTATGACTATTAGTATGTTTTATTGGCCAATCTTGGTCAATCTCTCTAAGTGGTATGCTTGGGGATTCGCTGTCGCAACGACCTTTACTCCATCATTGTTGCTGTAAGTGGGAGCTTCTTTTCTTTTATTGCAAGTGTTAATCATTGCCCCATCATGCGTTGTATCCGTAGCATCTTGACGTAGTTTGAATGCGTCAAGGATATCAGGCGCGTTCGTAGCATTTAATTCTTTCTCGGTTTTGTGGCGCAGTGGGAAGAGCACCATGTACCTCGCGTTCCACCCACAGGGTCGTGGGATCGAAACCGGGCGCCGCTAACTATTTTTTTATAGTGTAGGGGGAGGGGTGTGGACGGACAACAACGCCGTATGGAGGGACAAGGCGAGTGAATGAGATGCAGTCGTATCTAAAACATTTACCAGTTGCATTGTTACTCCGTGCGGTCCCACTGCTGTTTGGGACATGCAAGCTCCACCGCAAGGCACGCCTGCTTGGGTCGGCTTTTTTGCACGAAGCCTACGCCATTCAAAAAAGTCTAATGCATGCAAAACCTTGCACAAAGCCAATGTGTTAACTATGGGGTACATTAGCTGAAGTGGAATGTTACCAGTGCAGAGTTTATGTGCCGGAAAGAACCATCCACTCAACAAAATGGCATAAGCGAGAAATTGAGCTGGCAATGTGTTGTTGGCAATGCCTACAGTAACATGCTGGTCTTAGCAGGCATGCGTATCAAGGACCTCTTTTAAATGACTGGAAGGACTGCAGCCAGTCACATATATGTTTCTATTCACATCATGTTGAAGAAGCACATTTATTCGAGAAATATATGCCAAGTTTTTTCCACTGCTGCGCTGTCTTTTCTTCACTATTTTTGCACCGTTTTCTTATCCGCGCACACACTCTCACGTGTCAGGTTGTGATTGCCCAAGTTATCTTTTCTTTTTGAGCTCAGCTTTCAAAGGTGTACACACACTAAAGCAATGGTATCCATATTCGAACATAATTTATTCTATTTGCAGTCACTTTTTCTATTTGTACGTGATTTGCAGTGCGACATTGTGTCACGGTACACCTCTAGCAAAAAGGAATATTGTTGGAGTAGTGCATTTCATTAGGTATATTAGTTTGTTTTTAGTTTTTTTGTGAGATGACGCGTCATCACCCAGCTACAAAGGGGGTACCACTGCCAACCATCATCATCATCATCGGGCGTACCAAAACAAACGCACGCGCGTTCACAACACGATGTCGCGCGCCGTTGTCAACGATGATTTTTTTATTTGTGAATACCCTCAGTGTGAATACATTGAAGAGGGGAGTGGGGTACGAAATACAACAATAACAAAACGTAGCAGCGTAAGTACAAAATATGTAAAAATAGACATTGTACAGTGGCTCTAATTGCACGTACATGCGATAACAACAGCAAAAGGTGTTTATACAACGCACGCCGCGTTGTTAAAAATAAGGTTACACAACGGTATTATGAAGAGCAGTATTAAACAACTCGGAATGAACGATTGCAGCAATGTCACGGGGAAGGTGGTTCCAGTATTTTGACGTTGACGGGATAAATGATTTAGAAAAAGTTGTTGTATGACATGAAATTTGGCCTACTTTGTGGGAGTGGTCAAGACGTGAAGATAGATATGACGGCGGGGTTATAAGAAAGTCGTTAAGGGTATCATGATAAAAGATTTTATGGAAAAGGCAGAGCCGAGCGATTTTACGACGCGTGGTGAGCAATGGCAGTCCCAAGTTCAATTTCATTGTAGACACACTGGATGCTCGCTGATAATTTGAAAGAATGAAACGCGCAGAGTTGTTTTGTATCATTTCTAATTGATGAACAAGTATTTCTGTGAGGATCCCATATCGATGAGGCGTACTCGAGTTGGCTGCGGACAATGGATTTGTAAAAAAGTAGCTTGATAGATGAAGGAGCAGACTGAAAGTTTCGTTTAAGATAACCGAGCATGCGATTTGCTTTGTTGGTGATGAAATCAATATGTTTTTTCCAGGAAAGATCGGTTGTTATATGAAGGCCGAGATATTTGTACGATGGGACTGATTCAAGAGCAATGTGATCCAGGTGATACGAGGGTAGGATTGTCGAAAGACGTGAAACGCGCATGAATTTACATTTTTTAACGTTTAGCTTCATCTGCCACGTGCTACACCAGTTGGAAATGGCATTGATGTCACTTTGAAGAGCATGAATGTCGTCATTAGTTGTTATTTCTCGGAAAAAAACACAATCATCGGCAAATAAATGAATCGAAGAGGAAACGCAGTTAGGTAGGTCGTTTATGTAAATAAGAAAAAGTAAAGGGCCTAGGACTGTTCCTTGAGGAACGCCTGATATTACGGGGGCAAGCGATGAGCTAACGTCGTTAGCTGTGACAAATTGTTGGCGATTAGTAAGGAAACTTTCAAGCCACTTTAATACGTTAGTTTCAATTCCAATATTGCGGAGTTTTAGTAGAAGTAACCGATGAGAGACCTTCTCAAAAGCTTTTGCAAAATCTAAAAAAATGCAGTCTGCGAAAGAACGACGGTCAAGAATAGCATGAAGTTTGTGAGTGAATAGGAGCAGTTGCGTCTCACAAGAGAATGTTTTGCGGAATCCATGCTGAGATGGGTGAAAAAATGAGTTGGACTCGAGAAAGTTGGAGATGTGCGAATATATTATATGCTCAAGAATTTTGCACGGCACGCTAGTGATGGAAATGGGTCTGTAGTTTAAGGGTGAATGCTTATCTCCAGATTTGAACGCTGGTACCACCTTCCCGATTTTGAAATCATCTGGTAATTCGCGGGTGTCCAAAGATTGCTGAAAGATTTTAGCTAACAGAATGGAACAACATACATTGGTGTTTTTGAGAAATTTAGGACTTATACCATCAACGCCAAACGCTCCCGATGTTTTAATAGAATTAATAATCTTAGAAATACCACCGGTGCCAATTATTATTGGATACATAGGCACATACGTATTGCGGGGAAACTCTGGTAGTTGCGAACATGACGGCTTTGTAAACGAATCAGAAAACACACTGTTTAATACGGTTGAGCATTCTTTCTCGCCAATTGGTTCACTTTTAGGGCTTGTAAGAACTATTCTATTGTTTTCGGGGGGGTTGAGAACATTCCAAAATTTTTTGGTGTTATTAAGCAACATGCTTGGTAAGGTGGTTTTAAGGTAATCTTTTTTTGCGGTTTGAACCGCTGAAACATACGTTTCTGCAGCTGCGCGGTACAAAGTCCACCGGTGTTGGCTTTGGGATTTTTTCGCCAGGCGATACAAGCGTTTTTTTCTGTTTGAAAGCCGTCGAATATGGGCGTTGTACCAGGGCGCTTTAGTGTTGTACGAGATTACGCGTGCAGGAACGAAACGGTGGGTCAGCTCAAGGATTTTGTTTTTGACTAAACACCAGTTATATTCTACAAAGTGGTTCTCAAAACCTGTCAAATAATTCGTCAGGAAAGTGTGTAGCTCGTCATTGATTTTGGCGAAATCCGCGTTCCGGTAATCACTTAAAATTTTGGTTGTTCGAGTAAGCTTTTTTACTGGAATTGAAATAGAAAAATTCAGTAATGAATGATCACTCAACTTAGGCATGAACGTTATCGGAGAGCACAAGTCTGGGCAAGTTGTAAGAACTAGATCTAATAAGTTTGAGCTTGTGGGGGTTGTCCGAGTAGGTTGGCCTACTATTTGTGTTAGGTTAAATGTGGAGCATAAATTTATAAATTCCTCACAAATTGAAGAGAATGGGTTTGAATGTGGCGTCGGTTCGGTCCACGTAATCCCAGGGAGGTTGAAATCACCCAATAGAAAGAGGGGGACTGAAGGATAACGGGTTATTACAGACTTTATGGTGTCGTGAAGCTCTGCGGCAAAAGAGGAGGAGGCATTTGGCGGTCGATAGCATACGGCCAAGATAAAGCGGCGATGGGATAGTTTTACGGATACCCACACTATTTCTAGATTTGTCGGAATATTGAGGGCAAAGGAATCAAACTGTTTGCTTATCGCCACAAGCACGCCCCCACCTTGCCTCGCTTCTCTATCGCAGCGATAAATGTGAAACGTGCTGGGTGTTTCAAAGATTTCAGAGTCACGTATATTACGGTGAAGCCATGTTTCCGTTAAAGCAACGATATTTGCGGAACATGAATTGATTGCCGCGAAAAGTTCTGTACGCTTTTTTATTACACTTCTAATGTTCGTAAACAGAACAGAAACATCCTGAAATGAGGATTGTGTAGCCACACCCCTCGCCAACCGTTATTGCGATGTGTTTTTTGTGTTAGAAGTGCTGGCTACTGGATCCTTATGCTGGGTGGAGGATATGTCAGAGGATTTTGGCTGTGTTGGTACAGGGGAATTAGTATCTGAAGCATGAGAAATCGTCCCAGTTTCGACGACTTCGGCAATCAACGGATCATACGAGTAGTATTTCCCGTTGAATAATAGTTTTCTGTATTTCAATTTAAAGGAAGGGGTACCGGGCTGGGATTTCGCAAATTCGATTAGCTTTTTGTGAGCTATGCGCGTTCCAGGCGAGTAGTCTTCGCTAACACTCACATCCAGTTCTTTGAGCTTTGGTTTCGCTTGAAAAATTTTATCTCTGGTTTTGAAACTAGCGAATTTCACAATTAAAGAACGACACTTTGCCTCATGAAACTGCCCAAGTCGATGCGCACGTTCAATGCAGCTATCGTCGATGTGAGTATCGGGACATGACGATAAGAGTTCTAATATTTTTTTCTCGCTTTCGGCCCAACTTTCGTTTTGATCGGGAATTCCATGAAACAGAAGGTTGTCGCGTCTGGCCCTGTCCTCTTGCTCATCAACACGATTTTGCAAAAGTACGTTTTGTTCCTGAAGCTCTTTCATCGTACGATCCGCTGACTTCACTACTCCGCTGTTTTCTTCTAGATTTTGAATTTTTTGCTCAGCAATGGTCAGCCTGTTCCCGAAGCTAGCTAAAGAAGATTCAATGTTTCGTTGGCTGTTGCGAATTTCTGCTTTCGTCTAGTTCACTGCTTTCACTGCTTTCGTCTAGTTCGGGCGATGAGTCACTCTCGGAGGGGTTAGGAAGTTTGCTTTTTTGTGAGGGCACCTTCTTTTGAGGACCGGGGTTGGCTTCTATATCCCCAGCCATTAATAAAAGAATGCCAGTGTTAAGGCAGTCAGACAAAACTTCACAAAATACCCGTGGGCACGGGAGCAGCAAAAGACAGAGATTGTCACTCTTTCTAGCATACAGTGAAATATAGTTACGCACCTGAACGAAGAACGAGAGTGGATTTTGAGCCATTGCGGCCCGTCCGCTGCAACCGTGCCCACTGGTGAATTCCAAGAAGGACCGCTCTTTTAAAGCTGGCTCTGCTGGTGCTGTTGATGACGATGGAGCGCTCGGGCAAGGGAAGCGAACATTGACGGAAGAAGCCGTAAGCACGATGAATTCCGTCACTGGAACTCGGAGCGCAGACTGGAGTGGTTTGGCGGGAACCGTGACTTGCAGCTGGTAACCCACGCAGGCGTAGAAGGGCTGCGTGCCAAAAGTCAGGATCGGCAGCATCACCTGAACGAAGAACGAGAGTGGATTTTGAGTCATTGCGGCCCGTCCGCTGCAACCGTGCCAACTGATCATTAATCGGTATTCGCTCAAGTGGCGGATATCACAGCAGGGGAGAAGTACAGAAAAACCCAAGAACAACCGTCCGAGGTACACCGAGGGACCGAACACAGTCGGCCCCTGGTGGCGGTGGGACGAACCACTCCTAGTGTGGATGGCGCTTTCTCGTCGTCTGCTTGTTCACCTTGCGTGCAGCGAAAGACGCGAGCTGCACACGATACAAAAAGACGGTTTGTGCACTTGTTTGGTAGTAAGTAATAGCATAGTTAAATCGGCCTGCCGATTTCATCTAGAAGCGCCGTGGCCGGATAATGCGCTAGTGTAGTCCCACAAAAAAATGTCGCCGTGGTCACCGCTTGAGCGTGTAATGTGTTATACACATTGCTTCGACAGTTTGAACTTTTCTTAATGATGAGTGCAGCCGTCTGCCATTCAGGAACGTCAAAGAGTGCATTAGGCAGTGTGTTGGTTATTTTAAGGAAAAATAGTAACTACATAAAACGCGTAAAATACGACGAGCCCCATGCATACCCGTACATTTGCCACACCCTTGTAAAATTGCGCTGTGTCCTTTAATAAAGGAGAAACGAACACAAGCAATTACACTGTTAATGCCCATACGTTAATGGGGTTGTGCTTTACACATGCAAGACCCTAGGTCACGGAAGTCTACACGTACTTTTTCGAAAATAAATACAATTCTTGTACAGTCGTCGCTTATACTGTGCCAAATTCTTGCGAATGTTTGTGTATTATTTAATTAATTTATTTTATTTATTTATTTATACAGGTACCTACATCGCCCTGACGGGCATTATTGTAGGGGGGAAAACAAGCAAAGGAATACAGTACAGTCAATATAACAAAAAATGGTTGCGGGTAAAAGGCTGTATGGTTGAAACAACAAAGTGTTGACTTACACTGTCATAAATAAGGCATGACATTGCAAATACAAAGCAAAAACGCAAAAAAAGAAGAGTGCTATCGGTTACACAGGGCAATAAAATAAAATAAAAAGCATTTAGTACGGAACGCAGTAGGGATTATTTACAGTAGGGATTAGTTCAACAAAAAAATTGTGCAAATTTCTAACAAAAGATGAGGGAGGCGCAGAGACAATTTCCTCTGGCAAGCCGTTCCACTCATGCGTGGTCCTTCGAAAAAAGGCGTATTTGAATGCGTTGATCCTGGACGCGTATTCACGCAGTTTGAAAGAATGGTCAGTACGGGGTGACACATAGGTAGGTGGTCTTATATACTGATCCTTGTCGATGCCTGTTCTGTTCATGAATATGCTGTAAAATAGGGACAGTCGTAGGTATTTTCGCCGGTCAGCTAACAGAGGCCATTGTAATCCTGAACGAATGTCAGCTGATCTTACGGTAAAGTTATAATTGCTTGCCACAAAGCGTGCTGCTCGTGCCTGTACACGCTCTAGGGCTTCTATATTTGATTTTTTTGAGGGGTCCCAGGCACTGCAAGCATATTCCAATAGGGGACGCACATTGGATATGTATAGTGTTTCTTTCAACTTAGTTGGTGCCTGTTTAAAATTGCGCCTCAAAAAATTTAGCACGCGACTAGCCTTTAATGTTAAGTAATTAATATGAGCGTTCCAAGACAGGTTGGCAGAAAAAATGATCCCTAGATATTTATATTCTGATGCAACCGGCAAGGTAGCCCCGGCCATGACGTAATTTGAAATCCGAGGCTGTTTTTTGTTCGTAAACCTCACCAATTTACACTTCGACACATTTAATGTCATTCTCCATGAATCACAACAAGAAACCATAGAGTTCAAGTCATTCTGCAATTGAACGGTGTCCGCTTCAGAGGTAATGTTATTGTAAATGCAGCAATCGTCAGCGTACAATCGAACACGGCTAGAGAGATTGCCAGAGATATCATTTATAAAAATAAGAAAAAGCAGGGGCCCCAAAACTGACCCTTGCGGCACTCCTGACAATACACCGACGCTTGATGAGCACACACCGTCAAGAATCACGCACTGCTGTCTTTCAGAAAGGTACGCTTCGATCCACATGAGAAGGGCATTAGGTATACCTAGACAACGAAGCTTTTGCAACAACAACACATGTGACACGGAATCAAATGCCTTCTGGAAATCCAGAAATATACAGTCAACCTGAAGGCCTGAGTTAATAGAAGCTGCAATGTCGTGCGTAAACTCGACCAATTGTGTATCGCACGAAAAACCCGCGCGGAAACCGTGTTGCAATGGGGAAAAGAAGTTATTACTTTGTAGATGATTCATTAAGTTTGTGTAAATGATATGTTCGAGTGTCTTGCAGCACACGCTTGTCAGAGAAATAGGCCTGTAGTTACACTTTTTTGTTTTATCTCCGCTTTTATATACTGGAGTTACGTTGGCATTTTTCCAATCAGCTGGTAAAACGCATTGTTCAAGCGACGTTTTGTACATGAGTGTTAAAAAAAGGCGATAGACACTGCGCAGTTTTTCAAGACGAAGTTGGATATACATTCAGGACCAGGAGCAGAGTGAACATTTATTTTTTCCAACAAGAGCACGACACCGCGTTCGGAAATTTCTATGTCGTTCATTTGCGGGAGCGCGCCAACATTCTGGCATACACTACGTGTGTTAACTGGCTGCGAGAACACAGACTGAAAGTATGTATTGAAACTCTCAGCTTTGGCTTCCGTGTTAGAATCGTAATTTATCCCGTCCATGGTGTCAGGAATAGTGTGTCTAGAATTACTTTTATTTTTCACGTATTTCCACACTTCCTTAGGGTTGGTTTTAAGTTTCTCGCCTAGATGACAAAGGTACATTTCTTGTGCTCTGCGCATAGCTTTTGTCACCATTTTGCCTATCGCCTTCATTGTTGAAAGCAACGCAGGATCAGGCATGCGGCAATACTTTCGATACAACCGATTCTTTCTATTTATCTTTGATCGGAGTTCCCTACTGAGCCATGGCTTATCATTGCGTCGCCTGGCCGAAATGATACGCGAAGGAATGAAAGTTTGGGTCAAGGACAATATCTTTGTTTTGAAGAAATTCCACTGCGCATTCATGTCTAACGATGAACTATGCGATTGGAACTCAGGAAAAAATGCATCTAGTTCACGCGAAAGCGATGACAAGTATATTTCTTTACGACATGCAGCTTCTTTATTCGTCTTTGACTGTATTAACCACGACGTACTTTTTTGTAAACTAGCATCATTAGACATAAATGGTCCCGCACTACAGCTCCTCCGCAATTGCTTACATAATCGTATGTAAACAGTAAACATATCAGGGGTTCTTTCTGACACAAAAACTGTAAACAAAGGTGTGCCCCAAGGATCCATTCTTGGCCCCTTAGTATTTCTCATTGATATTAACGGCCTGCAGAATTGTCTGACATCCGTAACTGACTGCATTTTGCACGCCGACGACACCACCATTTTCACATCCCATGAAAAACTTTCCAGTGCAATTTTACAGCTGAACCATGACTTCGCTAACATTTCTTACTGGTGTCACAATAATCAGTTGTTAATTAACCCATCTAAGACAAAATTTGTGGTTTGTAGCTCGCCCACAAGGCCTCGTGACGATCTCAGCCCTGTGTACATTAATAATCACGCCATCATACCGACTGATGAATGCACATTCTTAGGAATTGAACTGGACCGTTTTCTAAAATTTGATGCACACATTAACCTAATAAGGAAGAAAGTTTCATATGGCGTTCGGGTACTAATAAAAGGGCGCCATTACTACGAGAAAGGGATCCTAATCACTGGCACTCGGCAGCGGCAGAAGCTTCATCCCGCTTATTCCAAGTGTTTTTGTTTGACTTTGCAGACTGTTGCTGTGAAAATTTTCATTCATGCCTCTCCAGTGGTCGCTGGCCAAGAACCGAGATCATCGTGTCCCCGGCCAGTATCTGCGTTAACCATGGATGCGTCTGCGTCTGGGTCAACTGAACCGCGGTGCCTATAAAAGGACTGCATCTACGGACGCGCCTGCACTGGCACTCGGCAGTGGCAGCAGCTTCATCCCGCTGATTCTAAGTGCTTTTAGATGCGACCGCATCTCATTCACTCGCCTTGTCCCTGCATCCATCCGGCGTTGTCGGCGTCCACCCCTCCCCCATTCTCCTCGCCGCGCCAGCTGCGCTCTCCGCTGCTCACCCCCTCTCCTCTCCGATAGCGAACACTCTCTCGCGAGGGGCATTGGATCGGATTCGATTGGATTAGCTTGGCTTGGCTTGGATTGGATTTGGATTGGATTGGATCAAAGTGCATTGCGTTGGATTGTGTTGCATCATAGCCGCGGCAGACGCACTGGCGCCGGCGCGTCCCCTCACCGTTATGCGCGCTATAAAACGCGGTGCCTGCGCCGCTCCGCTCCATCGTTCCAGCGCCGTTCCTCCGCTGTCCAACGCTGCAACGTGAACCCCCTGTGCATCGCATCTACACAGGGATTCCCGCGAGGGGAGTTGGGAGTTTTAAATGCAGAGCATTTCTTTAACTCGCACTGTCACCCGTCGTCCCTCGGCGTTGTCCGCTTTCAATAACAGGTGCGGGCGCGCATGCGCGTGCTCCGGCGCTGAAAGAGGCGTTGCAGCAGCAGGTGCTACCTCCTCTCCCTCTACTGCGCGCGCTAAGGCAAAGGCAGCGGCGAAGCGTCAGCGTCAAGCGGCAGATCCCGAGCGTCGAGAACGAGAGGCTGCCGCCAGCCGTCAGCGTCGAGCTGCGGATCCATCGAATCGAGATCGAGACACGGCTTGGAAACGTCAGCGGCGAGCGGCGGACCCCGCGTTACGAGAACGAGATGCCGCGGTCGGCCTTGTTGACGTAGTCCACGACGTACGCCCCGCACGCGTAGTGGTTGAGGATGATCTGCAGGTCCATGTTGGAGTCGAGAACCCTTCCGATCCACGGGTTGAACGCGTTCACGCACTTCTCGGGGGGGAGGGGGGGGGGGGTCCTCGCGTGAAGCACGCACGGACGCGACGCGCCAGCCCGCAGAATCTCCGAGTACTCCTCCCCGGACCGCACGTCGAAGGCGCGAGGAACCCGTCCAAGCTCGCAAACTCCCCGTGCTCCAACGCCTCGTGCATTTCGTCGTACTTGGCCTTGAAGCGCCGTCGACGCACCCGTACGACAACAACAGCTACAACTACCACCGCCAACTACCACAACCTACGCCACGTGACCACCCCCAATGCTCTGCATTTACTCGTGTCCCTCGCGCGGGGGCATGCGACGGGGGCACTTTTTGTTCGACTTTTCAGACTGTTGCTGTGAAAATTTTCATTCGTGCATTTCCAGTGGTCGCTGGCCAAGAACCGAGATCATCGTTTCCCCGGCCACTATCTGCGTTAACCATGGATGCATCTGCGTCTGGGTCAACTGAACCGCGCTGCCTTTAAAAGGACGGCATCTACGGACGCACCTGGCACTGGCACTCGGCAGCCGCATCAGCTTCATCTCGCTGATTCCAAGTGCTTCTGTTCGACTTTGCAGGTTCGTTATTTTATCCTGCCGTGCTACTTAGTATTTCATGCACACTGTATTTCGCTGCTGCTGCTCGGCCTGTTGGTGCCAATAAGTCAACTGACCCTGAATTGCAGTGTTTAGTATGTCAGGACGTTGTGCCTCAGGATAGAATGTACTTCACATGCACAAAATGTGACTGTGTCTACCACCTGGGTAAATGCTCCGGCGTATCTGCTCCTAGCTTTCGCAATAGAAGTGAGTCTCTTAAGGCAACCTGGATTTGCGCGATATGTGAAGCAGCAGACAGAAATAGTGGCGTTGTCGCTGCCCAATCTGAAAGCTAGAGCTTTGCTGCTCAACTAAAGACATTGAATGACGATGTCCCAAGTTTATTGCCTATTAATGTAAGGTCAACGCACTGTCTGAACTTCACGTAACACTTGGAAATATTGAGACTGCTATGAAGTTTCTCTCCGAGAAGTACGACAGCCTACTGACTAAGGTTGAAAAACACGACTATGATATTGCTGCCCTAAAGAAACGTGTTGACCGCAGTGAATCTGGTACCTATCCCGCTCTCAGGCAAATTAGGTCAGAACTAAACGAGATGGAACAGTATAGTCGCCGGCAGAACTTGGAAATTCTTGGGTTGGCTCGAGAAGAGCATGAGGACTTGTTCGAAAAAGTGAATACCGTGGCTCGCAAACTTGAACTTCCCGAGCTAACAAAATCTGACGATGGAATGCACCGCCAGCCCCAACAGCCTGGAAACAAATCCGCTGTCATTGTGCGGTTTACGTCAGTTTCCTTGAAGCAGAAGTGGATGCAGGCCCGTTCTCGCATAAGGGCCCAAGAACCAGGCATGCGCTTCTTTGATAATCTCACGCCTTGGAGTAGGCGGCTGTTGTGGCTAGCGCGGGCGAGAGCAGAGGAAGTGGGCTATCGTTTTGCGTGGCAAAATAACGGAAACGTTTCGGATCGAAAGGATGAAGATGATAAGATGATTCGAATCCAAGATGAGTGGGATCTGGAAAAAATGGTCTAATTTGGCTGCACAAGCTGTAATCTGTTAGTACCGCAATGGCCTTCGCATCTTCTGGCTGTGGTTACCATGATGTTCATTTTTCACAAATAATGTATGTGGGAACAAAACGCATTAAAACTGTTTTTCGCTCTTTCACCTCAACATGCACCGTTCTAGAAATAAAGAAGATGAAATTAACATTTTTTTATCCTCTTTGGGCCGCAATTGTGATGTGTTGGCGTTCAGTGAAACATGGTATTCGGATGCTGCTAGCGTAGTGAATTTAAACGGATATAAACTAGAAAATAATATTCGAAGAATCAAAAAAGGCGGTGGTCTTGCCTTGTACATGAACGAGAGCCTTTTGTATGAAGTCGCTCCTGAATACACTGTGATGAATTCGGGCATTGAATCGCTCTTCATTGACACAAATGGGCATGTTCTAGGCGTTATTTATTGCCCTCCTTCCGTACCCCTCGAATTGTTTTGCGACGCTTTCAATGCAATCTTAGATCTCTCAATTATAAAAGAGCAAGTGGTTGTAATGGGCGACTTTAATATCAATTTACTTCAACTATCTCACTTGAACACTGGATTGCGAAACACAGTACATGTCAATGGCTTTACAAACCTAATTGATATACCGACAAGGATTACATCCCACAGTGAAACGCTTCTAGACCTGTGTTTAACAAATTGTGAGAGAGAGGATACCATGGCTGGGGTGCTTACTAGTGACATAGGGGACCATTTACCTTTCTTTTGCTTTATTGCAAGACTGATCGAGCGCAAAACTCATGCTTTATGTTCATTCATTTCATTTTTTTTTTCATTCATTTCATTTATTCAAGACAATCACCATTACAAGTTTGTCTTGGGTGGCATGGCTATAGGCAGAATTAACGCCTGTCGGGGCCACGACGCCCATTCAACAACTGGAGACAACCCACCATGCAGTGCACTAACTGTGAGCATAAAAAATATTGACAAACGAAAGCAAATTGCTCAACTACGCACAAAACGTGTCTATACACTACAACAGTAACACACCCAGAAATCCTTTTAAAAAGATACACGCAATAAAGAGTTCATTTTTCGGACAGTGGAGATAATATATCATAATAGTGATTGTTTTACAGCAAAAGCAAAGTAGCTTACACCAACAAGTCAAAATTCAAACCAGAACAGAAATCACAAAAGACCATAAGTTGACCTATCAACATTGCCTGGCAGACAGGGCAACTCCCCCAAGCCTGGAAAACAGCGAAGGTAGTCCTCATCCCAAAGCCTGGGAAGAAGCTCAGCTTAGACAATCTCCGACGAATATCCCTCACGTCTTGCCTCGGCAAACTGATGGAGAAGATAGTTCTAGACCGGCTCCACAGACATCTAGAATGCACGAAAGCCTTCTCTCACACACTAATTGGTTATCGGAAATCTATATCTACACAAGACTGTCTCATGCAGCTCAAAGAGGACATCCTGGATGACCCTAGCTCAGCGCAGATGCAGGGCAGTACTGGCATTAGACCTATCTAAAGCTTTTGATAATGTCACACATGACCTCATCCTACAGAATCTAGAAAGCACGAATTGTGGCCAGAAAATGTACAATTACATTAGAGATTTTCTTCGAGACCGCAGCATAACGCTCACCCTCGGACCTTATGAATTGGACATCCAACAACCCCCAAACAGAGGCACACCGCAGGGCTCCATCTTGTCTCCAACGCTTTTCAATCTTGCAATGAAGGAACTGCCCAAAATGCTCGCCCGCATACTTGGCGTTAAACATGCCATTTATGCGGCCGACATAACAATATTGCCGCGAACCATACATTGGGTTTGTTTATTTGTGTTTTGCTTTTACCGCCCGGCTGCGCCGGTCTGCGTTATCTCTGCGCCAAGGGAAGCCCGTGTTCCATTCTTTCTTTCTGTGCCGCATGTGTTATCTGTTGTGATAGGGAGCGCATTCCGATCTAACGTGAACAGCCCAGAATAATCTTCTTGGATCTACTATGTTCTCGATGCGAATCGACGTTTCGAGAACCACGCGCGCCGAAAGATAAAACGCCTGCAGTGCGGACGCCGGGGCATTCGATTCGACGACACTCGCCGACGCAAGTCACTTTGTTGACCGCTGCTTCGCCGCCTCTGGATTCTTTTGAGTTGTTAGGGGAGCACAAGTTCACTCCAATAAACGTGTTTCTCATTGAAGACAACTGCATCGTCCTTGTCTTCGCGACAATATGGACCAAGGAAGGATCCCCGGCTGAAATAGAGCAGGCGCTACAAGAAGCTGCTGATGCAACCGCTAGATACGCTACCCGGGGCGGCCTCTCTTGCTCACCCGAGAACTCCGAATTCTTGGTGGTCACGGAGCACACGGCGCATCAGAAACAAGAAGAACTGCACATCACCATAGAAGGCCGACTAATTCCCCAACGCTCTCACATCAGGGTTCTGGGTCTCACAATCCAGAGTAATGCCAAAGCAACTATGACCATACGGAAGTTGCTAGATCAAGGGACACAGGTGATACATATGCTACGACGCATAGCCAGTCGGCACAGGGGAATGCGAGAGGCCGACCTTGTGCGACTCAGCGCAGCGCTCATCGACTCCCGTATATTGTATCACCTCCCATATCAAAATCCCACGAAGATGGAGCTCGAACGCATAAATGTAGTTCGAAGGAAGGCCTTAAAACAAGCACTAGGAGTGCCGCAATATACATCGACGCAAGCGCTCCAGGCCACCGGAGTCACCAACACACTGGAGGAGCTCCTAAGTGCGCAGCGCCTAGGACAATTCCACCGACTCCATAGCACCGACCAAGGCAGGGCCATCTTGCAGGATCTTGGCTACTCTGCGGACCCACCATCATCCGCATCGCAGGAAAAAAGATGCCTCTCCCTTGAACACCGAGCACGCATCACCATCGCTCCCCTGCCAAAGAACATGGACCCCGACCGGCATGCTGAACGGCGCCACATCAGGACCAACGTCCTCTCGAAAACGCTGCAGCGCCTCGTCCCCGTCAAGCACGTTTACTACGTTGACGCACATCCTGGGGAAGATGAGGGAGGCATCACGGCTGTCGTCGGACCCCTCAACTACGAACTAGTCACGCTTGAACCAGATGTACGTGATATAGACGACCTAGAAACTCGATCTATTGCACGAGCCATATACGCCGCTACCACCCATATAGTTCGTCCGCAAACACCCTTCATCATCGTCACCGGTTCGCAAGCCACCTGCAGACAGTTGATCAGAAATGATCTGCACCACCGCACAGCCCGCCTCATCAAAGACGCGCTCGACTACAAGCCGAACATGTTCCACATTATTTGGACTCCTGGGCACGAAGGTTTGGCAGGAAATGAGCGGGCACATACGCTCGCCCGAGCAACTATTTACCGGGCACCTGACCAGCTCTCATCAACTTTAAGCGGTACACAGCCGTCTTTTAGCCCGCGCGAATACCTCGAGTGTTTTCGCGCGCAGCGCAAGGTACACCCTTCTCCCCATCGTACACTCACGAGGCGGCAGTCCGTCCTCCTCCGACAGATTCAGACAAACACATTACCCAATGAACATCTCACACATCGCTTTCAAAGTTTACCCGGCACCCCTACTTGCTCGTTCTTCGGAGGTTACCCAAACATATTCCACACAATATGGGCCTGTGATCGACATCCAAAGTTGACCCCCATCCCGAATCCAACTCTAGCATCCTGGGAGGCAAGTCTGGCTGACCCCAGCGCTGCGACACAGCTCCTGCTGACGTCCAGAGCGGAGGAAGCCATGGCCACGGCTTCCAAAGACGGCGCCCTGGACTAAGGGTGCTCAGGAAAAGAAAGTTTACTTCCTTCCTTCCACACAGTTGGAAGGTTTTCATTCGATATAAAACCAGACAAAACAGTACACTGCTAAATCAATTTTCCGCAAAAAAGACAGATTTCATAGTTTTTTTTTAAAACTGTGTTTTGAAACGTCGGCATGTAAGAGATCTAAGATCTCAGGCTACTGATTCAGTAACCGAGGTATTCGAGAAGCCAATCGCTGCTCCCCATAACCTGTCCTTGAATACGGTTTCGCGATTAAGTTTGTTCTTAATTCATACGGGCTTTGGGTTCTATGAAACTCCGTGTTAAATTTATGTTTGTCACATTGGTACTTACGATATATTTCTAAAGACAGCCGATACTTATATAGTTTCCTGATATTTAGTATCCCATTTACCTCAAAGTAGGGCATACAACTCTCCGGGAGCAATATGTTATCTATAGCCCGCACCGCCCGTTTTTGTAACGAAAAAAGGTAGTTTAAGTTTGTCTGTGTTTTGGTGGACCACACAAGGCTACAGTAGCTTAGTCGAGAATGAACAATTGCATAATAAATCTGACGTTTAATTTTATTCGGAAGATAATGTCGCAGTCTATTCAGTGCCCCTACTGCTCGAGAGAGGTCTTTCCGCAAGGCGTCTACATGTTCCGTCCACGACAAGGTTTCGTTAAACAGAACACCTAAAAATCGAATTGTTTGTGATTGGCCGACATAGGTATTCTTGAAGTTTAGGCTCAAGTTGCCGGGTGCAGCCTGTCCTCTAGATCTGAAAAGTAGGTATTTTGTTTTCGCGGTGTTAAGCTGTAATTTGTTAGCCGTAAGCCACGTATTCAAGCCGAACAACCAACTGTTAGCACATGTGAAAAGTTCATCAGTGTCCACGCCTGAAAAAAATACGTTGGTGTCGTCTGCGTATAGCACTAATTTAGCATTACCTTGTATATTCAAAATGTCATTGATATATAATAAGAATAATATAGGCCCAAGTATTGACCCTTGAGGGACTCCATATTTATTTGCTGCTATCTCGGAGTTGTGACCGTTTACTACCGAATATTGTGTTCTTGAAGACAGATAGCTTTTTAGAAGAGACCATGCAGTGCCCTGGATGCCATAAAAACGAAGCTTTTTCAGTAATATGTCGTGTTGAACGCTGTCAAACGCTTTTTTCAACTCTAGACATATGCCTAGTGTTAGAGCCCTTTTCTCAATATTTTTGATAATGTCTTCTTTAATAGCAAGTAAAGCCGACTCGAGTGATTTATTTTTTGTGAAACCATATTGCTCCTTTACAATAAGGTAATTTGAAGTCAAAAACCCGACGATTCTTTTATTATTTGTTCAACTATTTTTGCAAATATCGAGAGCACAGAGATCGGCAGATAGTTGTTTAAATCGCCAGGTGGGCCCCCTTTTTGGATAGCAACTACTCGCGTTAGTTTCATTTTATCTGGGAAATTGCCAGTTGAAAGAATAAGATTGGTTAAGTGCGCCAGTGGTATGCTTACTATAGAACTTACAGCTTTTAACGGTCGCGGTTTTATCTCATCTGCGCCGGAAGAACATCCATCTTTAAGAGACATAATTTCGCTAAGTATTTCATGCTCATCTGTCGGGTACAAATAGATGGTGTTGGGACAATTTGAGGTGATAAATTTTTCGCACGGTATCTGTACTACGTGGGGTTGTGGACATCCAACAGCTGCAAAGTGATCATTAAATAAATTTGCGACATCAGCACCGGATAATCCTGGCGCTTGAAAGTTAAACTGTCTAGTGACCGCACTTTTTGACATTATTTCGTGAACAGTTTTCTAAACTAAACGCGCATCTACTGTCGTTCCAGAGAATTTCTCTATGTAATAATGGTATTTTGCCTTTTTAAAGGAGCCATGAAGAGAAAATACAACTATGTTTAATTTGAAAGAACTAGGACTCAGTATCTCACTCAGCTCCATTACAGCAACAAAAGGTGTTTTTTTAACGAAAAAAAAGCTAGAAGTATTTAAAATCTTTCAAATTTCGCGCCACAGTGACGTGTTATGAGCAAGAATGACGTCATACGGGCCAACAATAAAACATAATTTTCAGTGCGTTAACTGCACGTTAGCATTCAAGTGATGCGGTCAAATGGAACTAGAGGCCCCATTACAGACGTCCAGTCATGTGTCGTCGCGACAGGTCAGTTAGGCGGCCGCCAATCGCACAAACAACGTTCCGTGACGTCATGGAAAAGTTGCGGGAAATTGGCTAGGGGGTCGCGACTGCTTCACACGTTTTCTTTAATATCTCCGTTATTTGTTCGAAGATTGCAATGATATTGGTATCATTGTTATCGGGACTAAGCAGTCTTTCTAATAAACCCAACTTGTATTTTCTCTTCATGGCTCCTTTAAGATATTTCGCTCTTTTTTAAACTTCAGTAGGTCGCTCTCTCTTCTAGTGTTTAGAAAACCTTTGAATAGCCCATTTGTGTACTTTATTCGTTCATACAGTTCTGCGGAAATCCATGGTTTGCGTCGTTTTCTACGATGTTTAAATACTTTGAGCGGGAAAGACGCGTTATAAGCAGGAAGGAAATACGACAGAAATGTTTCATAGCAAGTGTTCGCATCTGTACATTGTATGACGTTGTCCCATTCCAAAATTGAGACACGGTCAACAAACGCCTTGACACTATGTTCTGTTATGCTTCTTCCGAAAACTTTTTGCCTAGACATCGACGGTTTCTTCGAAGGAAGTAAGCAGTAAATTGGTAGGTGATCACTGATACTACATGCAGGCGTACCTGATAGGATATTGTCAAGGGGAAAACTGGTGATTCAGAGGTATAAGATTGTTTGGGAGCTCGAAGTTATTCTTGTTGGCACATTAATCGCATTGTGACAACCATATCATTCAAACAGCTCTTCAAATGTTAGAAAGGTTTGGTTTTGTGGGCTGACATTTATGATGAAATCACCGATAAAGGCTATATAAAGTTTTAATTCAATACCAACCTCAATAAGTTTTTCAAAATGTTGGAAAAAATCACTCACTGATCCTGATGGGGGGCGGTACATCACAGCAATGAGTACATCGTAGCATCTGATCGCAATAAACTCAAAGTTGTCATTGCTTATTTTGAAGTCTGCAAGTACTTGATAAGGAACGTCTCACCGGACATATATCTGATCTGATTGCACGGTTTAACGCACCGACGCAGCGCAGGCGATGAGGCGCGCCGTAGTGGAGGGCTCCGGATTAATTTTGACCACCTGGGGATCTTTACGTGCGCCGAAATCTCGCACACACGGGCGTTTTTGCTTTTCGCCTCCATCAGAAAAGCGGCCGCCGCGGCCGGGAATCGAACCCGCAACCTTGTGCTCAGCAGCGCGACGCCTTAGCCACTGAGCCACCGTGGCGGGTTGACCGGACATATATAGCGACACCACCACCACGTTTGTGTGCCCGGCAAGCTGTAATACAGTCATAACCCGAAAATAAAACGCAATCATCGTCGCCCATAAACCAGGTTTCACTGAAGCATAATACTTCAAAGGAATAATTTAAGTCGGACAAAAATAGGTCAACCTCCTCACCTTTGTTTCTGAGGCTCCTGGCATTTAAATGAAAAAGAGCAAAACGTCTTTCATGCTTTGATAAATTACATCAACAGAAAAATTTGAATGTTGAGGCATCCCTTGTACATAAGACAACCTAGTCAACAAGAGAGTACGGGAAGGCCATTACAACATTCCCAGTTTGGCCAGATCCTCCTCTTTTCGAATAACGATGGATGGTTCACCAGATCGTTTTCTTAGCAACACCTTTCCATTTGAATGCCAAGCGTACGCATATCCGTTTCTTTGTGCCCACTCTTTTGTTGTTGACAGCAAGGCGCAAGTGTAATGAGTCATGTTTTCACAGAAGAAGCACTTGTCCTCTATTTCTTTAAGCGCGTGCCTCTTCGCAAGCCAGCTATCACGCAACGACTGGTTTACAAAACCCATGATAACGCCGGGCGTCTTGCCTGGCTTGGCAGGAAGCCTGTGCAGCGCTGATATATCATGGTCCGTGAAAAGTGGGATTTTCAGTTTCAGTGCCAGTTTATTAACTTTCTCCAACAAATTTTCGTTTTCAGTTTCCGGAATTCCATGTACTTCAATATTCAGTCGACGGCTCCGCCACTCAAGATCATCCACGGCAGTTCTGAGCTGGGCAATTTCTTTTGATGTCTCCGCGTTCTCAAGTTCGTCGACCCGATTAACAAGTTCTTTCGTCAAGTTCTCTTGCTTGAGTAGACGGCTTTGAAATTCGGCGAACTTATCGGACATATGCTGCACGGATTTTTCAAGCTCTTCTATCTTTTTTGGTAGCTCTAGGAGGTGGTCCAGCTTAGTTTCAATTTGAGTTAGTTTTTGCGCTCAGTCTCGTTCAAACGTCTGTGTAACGCCCTTACATGCATCACACTTCCACGCTTTTTTATAGATGTCACGCTTGGAGTTGAAGGTCTCCTCAGTAACACCTGAGCATGCGCCAACGTGAAATAGAAACTTACATTCCGAGCAATTCATGCTTCGGGCGTTCGCCGTAATAAGCGACCGACAAGTACAGCAGCGAGACATGACGGCAGACCACGTAGTACATCCAAATTAATTTTCAAGACAGCAAATTTGGCAGCGACGGCGGCGAAAGAAGCACAAGGAATATGCAACCAACCTGGGTCAGTTTAAAAAAATCGCGCCAATCCACCCCGTGAATGTGGTGGGAAAGCAAAGCTGTAAACGGCACCTATAACGATTTCCCATGCGACGTCACTTAAATTCACTAACACCGCTCTAGAAATAGTAAAACCAGAGAAAAGAAAATTTCACTTAACCACAGCATTTATTACTTCAAAGAGATATTTTTGGTAAGGTTAAATCAATGCATGATGCATGAACGGTGTTTGTTTGAGTTGTATTGGTGTAGCACAAGCGTGGAAACTTTTTTTATAAAATTAAAGCTCCAACCCGGTGTTAGACGATCTGACTTCTCCGTCTCTGCGCCGCGGACAGAGGCGACGAGATTTGCGGCGGAGAAGGAGCAGAAGGAGGCAGAAATACTTCTGTTCAGATTTCTGAACGGCCCAGAGTGCAGCCCTGGGGAGTGATTCCTTCTCCTGTGGCGCCTATATGCAGACCGCGCGGCCTGTGTTCTGTCCACCCGCGGTAGCTGGGTAGGTTGAGAGGGCCTGGACAGCAGCATCTCCCATTGCTCATGTTGCGTAGTTGACAGAAAGAGAGGAGCGTGCCCAGGGCTAAAGTCGCACATCCCGATTACGGGGTGGAGAGTTCCTACTTCTGAGCAAATGTTACATTCAGCGTCGTAGCGATTCGGATGCATTATTTGAAGACACGTAGGCTGTGGGAAGGACTCCGGATTGTATGAGCCGTAGGGTAGTTTGTTGTTCTCTGGAAACGTCAGGGTAAGGCAAAGGTACCGTCTGCCTCAGAAGGCGATAATGCTGGGTTATCTCCCTGAACGTGACAAGCGGGTGACTGTCCTCGTGCAGCTCCATAGCACGGGAGGCGAAAGCACAGGCTTGTTGGGTGGACGTATTCGTTGCCCTCCATTGAAGCGTGAGGGGGGGTCCAGATGAGCTGAATGGAACCGTTTGGGGAGTGGTTTTTTAGCACGCGCAGTGCAGGTGAGGACACCCAACCCAACTGTTAATTCCAGTAGGCTGGCTGGGAATCGGTTACTACCCTCCGAACCCCTGGTTGAGTGAGAGCCAGGGTGATGGCTGCCTCTTTTGCTGCCGTCACTTCTTGGGTCCTAAGTGAGGTAGACGCAAGGAGGTTGGTTCTGGAGGTAGCCACGATGATGGCGTATTGCTGCCCTCGATGTTTGGAGGCGTCTGTGTAGATAACTGCATGATCCCCACCGAGTGTGGTGTTTAGCGCTTGAGCCCGTGCTTTTCGGTGACTCTCGTCATGTGAGGGGTTCATGTTTCTAAGCAAAGGGAGCATCTTTAGTTTTAGTCGCCAAGACTCTGGAAGTACATCAAGCGGAGTGACATTCTGGGCTGCCCAGCCAATCTAGTGAAGCATGCGGTTACCCACCGCAGTTCTGAGTCGGACCTTCTGGTTAGAAAGATAGCCTTCTATCAGGTCTTCCTCCGTGTTGTGGAGCCCCGTGCTAAACAGCCTCAGTGTGGACGCACTCATGAGAAGACCAATCGCCTGCTCGACCGCCTTTTTACTCATTATATAAAGCATCTCTATTTGTTCCTGGTTGAGAAGAAGACAGGGAGTTGACGTAAGTGACTCTCGAGAGGACAAAAGCTTCAATTAATCGAAAGGTGCAGGATTAATTTAGGCCTCGCTTCTTGGTGGCAGCTCGCCCGATCCTGTGTATGGTTTGATTAATGCTGTTTTTGAGGCGCTGCAAGGAGACGTCACTCTTGGTGTTAGCCTCGAGATGTAGGGCCAGGATGTTGACGCTGGTGCTTGGAGTGATGGCCTGGCCATCAAGGAGTATTTGAATGTATACCTTGATTTGGCGTGAGGGCGGACGACAAGAAGCTGTGATTTTTTACATGAACACTGGAGGCCACAGGCTTTAGCGCATTGGCGTATTAGAAGTGAGATGCTATATGCACTGGTGTGAGCTTGCTTTAATTTTTGTAACTCTTAGCATATGAGCAAGGTGCGCACAGGGCCGCTAGATGGGCGTGAGTGGTCGCGTGACGCTTTCACGTGGCATTCAGCGAGAACGCAGGGGGTAAACCCGTATATGTGCTTGGTGAGTACACCAACTGTCTTCCCCGTCTTCGCGTGGGCTCGTAGCTAAATTGGTAAGACAACCGGCTCTCGCTATGTTAGTCTATTAGTTCCAGGTTCGATTCCCGGCGGTGCCAGTAAATTATTTTAATTGTTCGCTGGAGTTTTCTGGTGACACCAACGGTCGCGAAAGAACCGTTGGGGGGGTAGAGGTAAAAAGCTTTGCTTTTAAAAAATTCCCGCGCCTTCCCGCGAGGGGAACACGAGTAAATGCAGAGCATTGGGGCCTCAGTACTGATTGAAGGCAGTGTTGCTTCCATCGCTTCTTCCGTGATGCTGGAGTAGCAGACACGAGTAAACGTGGGCACGAGCGTCAACCAAGGAAGGAAGGAGCAACGCAGTGACTCAAACACGAGCGACCGCTAGCCGCTGTATTTGCAGCGCGCGCAGTAGAGGGAGAGCAGTACGGGGGGGAGAGCGCGCATGCGCAAGCAGCGCGCGCCCTTCCACGACCCACCGCGCTGCCATCACGCACCTGTTAGGCCGAGACCGCGACGGAGCGAACGGGCTGACTACGACGCATGCGCGCGCCAGCTGCTGTTGAGAGAGAGGAGGGAAGGAGAGGCGCACCTGCTGCGGACGCAAAACTGTTGACACCGTCCGACGCAGGAACAGGCGAGGCTAAGAAATGCTCTGCATTTAAAACACAGCTCAGTCGGGCTGCACGCTGGTCGCTGTCGCCGCTGCCAAATGCCGCTGCAACGCCCCTCGCCGAAAAGGCTCCTTGCGGGGCCGGTGATTGCGCAGGCGCTCTTGATGCGGCCGGCACTTCGGCTTTCCAGGATGTTGCTCAGCTGCGGGGGTTCCCGGCTTGAAGATGCATAGGCGACGATCCTGCGTCATTTCAAAAAGCACAGCTCAGTCGGGCTGCACGCTGGTCGCCGTCGCCGCTGCCAAATGCCGCTGCAACGCCCCTCACCGAAAACGCTCCTTGCGGGGCCGGTGATTGCGCAGGCGCTCTTGATGCGGCCGGCACTTCGGCTTTCCAGGATGTTGCTCAGCTGCGGGTGCTCCCGGCTTGAAGATGCATAGGCGACGATCCTGGGTCAGTTCAAAAAGCGCAGCTCAGTCGTGCTGCACGCTGGTCGCCGTCGCCGCTGCCAAATGCAACTAGAATCTCCAACTAGAATCTCCAGGGAGATCAATAGCGGTAATGTGAAACATTTCCGCCAGCTTGTGTCGTCCATAGATTGGAGTGGCATTCCCTCAACATTAAATTCTAATACCTTTTATGACTTGTTTATTAACAAGATCATTAAGGCCTACAATGGTGAATTTTCTCTTATTACTTTGACTAAAGCCAGAAAAGCTAGAAAGCCTTGAATTCCGCTTGAATTCTGAAAAAGAATAAAAGAACGCAATAAATTGTTTGATAAATTTGTAACACCCCGGGATTTAAGGGTCCTGATGGATTACAAAAAAGTTAGAAATAAATTAACAATGGACATAAAGAGAGCGCGCCTTCAGTACTACTGAAACACATTTGCGAGCATTCAGTTTGATCCCTCAAAAACATGGGCAGTTATAAAAAAATTTGCTTCGGAAATCAAAGGTTTCAGTGCCATTTGAACTAAAAATAGGAAAAGATACCTTCAGTCCAAAAGCCCTCGCTAATTTGTTCAACCAACGCTTCCTGTCTTTCAGGGTGTCCACTTCACGTAGCTCGGATCCAAGCGCTCATTTAACTTAAAACGTGTGCAGCTTAAGGTTCCTCTATCCTACTACTACAACTGAAATTACCAATGTGGTAAATAGTCTAAAAAATAATTGTTTTTCCGGCTTTGATGAAATTAACGCCGCCCCGCAGGGGCACTTTGCGTTTCAAGGTGATGGTAGTGGCGACATGGCGGACCCGGAGCCCATAAATTTAGCGGAGGGCAGTTCGTTTCATTTATTCTCTCTATAAGCCAGGTAGTTCTGTCACTAATGTTATGCTTTCAAATGGTATCTCACCTTTGCAGTCAAGACGCAGATTCTTGCGCCTGAAATTTTTGTACCTCCTTTCAAACCGCAAGCTTGCTCTGAACCCTGACCCCTACCCCACACTACTAAGAACACGTCAGACCCGGCATTCACACGCACTTTCTTTAACACCATATTTTGCTCGTGCTAACTTGTTCAAATTTTCTTTTTTTCCTCATACCATTGAAGAGTGGAACGTCTTGCCTGCAAGCAGTTTGCACTCTCCTGAGCTTATTTACGCCGAAGTTTGAAATTCTTTCTCTAACTATTGCAACTATTCCGCGTTCCCCTCCCCACTCTTACCTTTCATTGATTTTGTATAAAAATGTTACGCTTTCCGCTTTCTATTTTCATCATTCTTGTGATGTAATTGAAATGTTGTGCATAAAAACTGTATCACCTTGCCCCTCCTGCTTTGGCCTCTGGCCAGCAGTATTTGTAAAATAAAATAAAAAATAAATAAATGTGGGTTGGACCCACCCACACCCTCGGCCGTGCGTGGCTTTGCCGTGTCCGGGGAAAAGGGCATCCTGGTGATTCAGCAGAAGCCAGGGTTGTTTTGGACCTTCATGGGCCCCTGGCAGAGGCAACACACCACTTTGGCCCCCGCTTCCCGTAGACGGTGCCCCCAGTCTGACGCGACCTGGGGGGGAATCAGCCAGTCGCCTTTTCCTGTCTTCTCCATTCCTTTCCTTTCCTATTTTGTTTCCTAACCCAGTCCTGTCATCTTCTCTCTTCCTCATTTAACTGTTTTTTCTCCAGGCGGCGAGGGTTATAGTGGCAACGTACAGTTAGCGTGGGCTGCAAAGCCACGCTCCCTTCTTGGGCTCTGTGGTGGGTGACTGGCCTTGCCACCGAACTCATTCCATATTTCATGGCTTCCTTCTCCATTGCACCCAAAAGAACTGATCGGCCACCGAAACGAGGCCGCACCGAAGAACTGTTCAAACCGATTTCTAACTTCGTTTTCAAGAACCCTGACAACTTCCCACGCTTTCTAATGATACAGTCAACTGATAAAGCAACCCCCCTCACCAGCAAATCTGTGTTTTTAGTTGCAAAGTTCATTGAAAGTTTGATAAGGCAAAAACTATGAAGCGAAAAAGCTCACTTCTGGGGACCTGCTGATCGAAGTCAAGAGTGGACAGCAGTCCAATACCCTTTTGAAGCAAATCAAGCTAGCCGACCTTGAAATCACAGTGAATCCCCACCGTACCCTTAAAAGCTGCGAAGGTGTCATGTCTGAATCAGAACTGATGAACGAAACAGACTCTGACCTGCTTAAACGTTTGCGCGAGCAGGGGGTAACCGCTGTGCGACGCATCACCATGAGACGAAACGGAGACGAAATTAAGACGAATCACGTAATATTGACCTTTGATCGCTGCACTTTGCCTGAGTGCGTAAATGCAGGATTTCTGCACTGTAAGACAAGAGCATACAATCCGAACCCGCGACGTTATTTCATCTGTCAGAGGTATAGGCTCGGCAGCAACTCGTGCCGAGGAAAACAAACATGTGCGAAGTGCTCTGAGCAGGACCACTCTGCAGACTACTACAAAAGCACACAACTTAAGTGCAGCAACTGTGGAGGACGCCACGGAGCATCCTCTCGCCCTTGCCAGGAGTTTAAGAAAGAAAAAGAAATCATCAACCTAAAAGTGACGCAAAATTTTTCATTTCGAGCAGCCCGTAAGCGTTATGCTCTGCTTCCTTCAGGGACCTTCGCCAGCGCGACGCGCCGGGAGGTGGGGTGGAGTCTGGTTTCTGCGGCCACTCAGGTCAGTGAAACTGACTTGGTGGCACACCCACCCCTCGAGGTGCTGCCCTTGGCAGGCCAAAGGAATTGTGCATCGCCAGCAGTGCCCGCAGGCGTTGCACCTGACCAGAATTGCCCTGGGAGTGGCGTTGCTGTCGCTCCTCGACAGACTCCGGCCGCCGAAGGTCCGGTGGCAATGGATGTGGGTACAGGAGTCCATCTTCTGCAGTCATGTCCAGCACATCGAAAAAGGTGGTGGTTCAACCTTCTGCCATCCCATCAAACGCGTTGCGGGATGGGCGCCGTAAAACCTCACTCCCGTCAACGACAAAAACTCAGACCAGGAAATGGACGTCACGCCATCTCGGCCTGCATCGCAGTCATCCAAAGAACAGCGCAGCAGTCTTTGCAGCGGCAAAAAACCACAAGCTCCCCGAGTCACTGGCACTGATTCGAGCTCAGTGACATGGGGATCTCCATCCAAGCAAAACCTGTGCTCAACACCTTTCTTCTAATCTTTTATGGCAGTTCAAAACATTATCAAATGGAACTGGAGGGGACTGATTAGAAACCTCGATGACGTCTACGAAATCCTTCATAAGTACCATCCAAATATCTTATGCCTACAAGAAACACACTTAAAACCTACATAAACCAACTTTCTCAAAGGATACTCGGTATTCAGGAGAGACAGGGACTGCTGCACTCACTCCTCGGGTGGTGTAGCGATTGTCTTGCAAAGCTCTGTCCCCTGCCAACCTCTTCAGTTACTCACAACCCGCGAAGCTTTGGCAGTCTGAGCAATCCTCTTTAATAGGTTAATAACAGTTGGCTCTGCGTACATTCCCCCTAATTGCCGTCTATCGAGCTCAGAATCGAGTCCCTGATAGATGAGCTCCCGGAGCCCTTCTTATTAGTGGGCGACCTTAATGCTCACAGTGAGCTCTGGGGGTCTGAACGAACAGATGCCAGGGCCGCTTGCTAGAAAAGTTTTTGTTCTCTTCCGGAGCTTGCTTACTCAATAAAAAACCGCCGACATACTACAACACTACACACAACACATACTCACACAAAGACTTCGCAATCGGCTCTTCTGTCCTCTTTCCATCTGTTGAATGGGGAGTGGACGATAATCCTTATGGGAGCGACCACTTCCCAGTCATCCTGGAAAGCATTGGCAAAATCCCTATCAGTTCCATCTGTCATAAAAGGTTTAAAGAATGTGCTGCAGATTGGCTGAAATTTAAACAATTATCTCGGCTTTCATACACATCTGTAAACCATTTAGGCATTGACGAAGCTTGTGAACTGATTACGGCCCATATACTTCATGCTTCCGAGTGCTCAATTCCGCAAACATCTGGTGCCACACCTAACACTAGGAGGCCGTTGTAGAATGAGGAGTGTCGGCATGCACGGAAGGCTCAAAATAAGCCATGGGGTGCCCTTCGCAGGTATCCCACTTCAGAAAACCTCATTTTCTTCAAGCGTGCGAAAGCACAAGGAAGGCGCATTCGCCAGCAAGCCAAAAAGGAGAGCTGGCGCTCTTTTGTCCCTTCTATCAGTTCTTACACAGATACAGGCAAAGTATGGAATAGAATTAAAAAGCTTAATGCACGTAAAACACACAGCCTAACCTTGGTTAGCAATGCGGGTGACACCCTCGAGGACCAGGCAAACGCACTTGGAAAACACTTTCAATATTTTTTAAGTTCTACTCACCACACGAATACTTTTTTACGACACAAATCATCCATAGAGAAAAAAAACCGATTAGAGATAACAAAACATCCGAGGAACCAAACAACTCTGAATTTTCTCTAACGGAGCTTTTGGTTTCCCTAGGAACATGTAAGGCTTCAGCGCCAGGGGTAAATAGAATATCATATGCAATGATACAACATCTGCACACAGAAACTCTTCGAACACTCTTGCACTTATTCATTAAAATTTGGGCAGCAGGATACTTTCCGAGAGCTTGGACAGAAGCTGTTGTAGTTGCCGTACTGAAGGAGGGGAAAGATTCCTCACTACCTGCCAGTTACGGAACAATAGCTCTGACAAGTTGCCTGCGAAAGCTTCTCAAAAAAATGGTAAATAAGAGGCTCATGTATTTTCTTGAATATAACGGCATCCTGGACAGTTTTCAGGCGGGTATTCGATCAGGCTGAAGCACAAGTGACCAGCTGTTAGCCTTTGAGTCGTATGTCAAAGATGCTTACATCCACTGTCTATCTGTTTTCGTTGACTTAGAAAAAGCATATGACTCAACTTGGCGCCACGGCATACTGCTTGATCTCAAGGCTTTCGGTGTGTCTGGGCACATGATAAACGCTATTGAAAGTTATTTGTCAGAGTGAACATTTAGGGTAAGAGTAGGGACAACTGTATCCAGAATGTACATACAATAAAATGGTGTTCCTCAATGGGGAGTATTAAGCTGCACTCCATTTGTAGTTAAAATGAATTCACTTGGGAAATCCTTGCCACCCACAATCTCATACTCAATGTATGTTGACGATGTTCATATTAGCTTTAGGTCTTCCAACCTGTCCATATGTGAAAGGCAAATACAGTTAGGTGTAAACAGGCTTGTGAAATGGAGAGGGGAAAATGGTTTTAAACTGAATCCTCAAAAAAATTGCCCCCACCTCCCCGAAGGGAATCGTGAGGAAGTGCGAATGCATTTCTTGCGCCGAGAGTACACGGCGTAGTAATTCTGCCATCGCCTTGAGAGGCGCAGTACCGGTGAGGGGGAGCTGTCAGGCGAGGGGAGAGGCGCGCGCCGAGGGTGAGTGCAAACCTAACGGGGGGAGAGGCGCGCCAGCTGCAGAGCATGTGACGTCACGGCGCGAGGAGAGGGGGAGCAGACGCAAAGGCGCCAGCGCGCGGTCACGTGGGAGTGTGACGTCACGGCGCGAGGAGCGGTGCGGGAGCCGGCGCGGGCGCGCGCAGCCACGGCGCGGGAGGCGGAGCGCGCGCGGGTCACGTGGGGTGTGACGTCGCTGCGCCGTTGCTACAGACGCTCCTCTCCGCTCCTCGCGCCGTTGCTAGGGGAGAGGAGGAGGAGCAATGCGGACGGCGGATTCAGGGTCGCTTATAAAGTGCATCGCACTTAAAAGTACTTGTGTTTTATTCACAAGACAGCGTGGAATTCATCCAGAACCCGACATCACACTGAACGGAGAACGAATTCCCGTCAACAAAGAACATAAGTTTTTAGGTGTTATACTTGACGAAAAGCTAACACACACTAAACTTTTTAACACCCTTTAAGGTGCTAAAAGGGTGCACTCAACATTTTGCACCCTTGTTGCACCTTTTAGGGACCAAAAAATTGCTCCGGCACCCAATCATGAGGGTGCCACAAATTAAGGGGTGTAAATCTTAACATTTTTACGCCATTTAAGGTGCTAGAAGGGTGTACTAAGCATTTTGCACCCTTTTTGCACCTTTCAATATTGCTCGGGCACCCCACCTCAAGGGTGCCAAAATTCAGGGGTGTAATCAACAGTTTCAAAGGGTGCTACGACCATTAAAGGGGTGCTAAAAAGTATTTCTTCTCGTTTGGGGTGTTACCACGGCACCCTATCGTTAGGGTGCCTAAAAGAACGGTGTTTGAATGCAAGCATGCAAAATTGCACAAAAACAGGCTGAATGTTCAAACCGCACATTGCACTATTTCACCTCCCGTTGAGATGTTTAAATATGAACTCTCCACATAGACCAGGGGAAATGCTCTAAAACTGCTGTTCGTAAATTGAACAAAACGTGCTGAATGTTTAAATTCCACTCTGCACTAATCTACTTCTTCGAGTGTATCACAAGGTTCGTTTCGATGTCTGGGTGCACGGGAAGGGAAGGCTACAAAATGCCTCTTGTAGTCCTATAAATAAACTTTTACGCAAGGCATCGGTGTCCTCAACGAAATCGAATTTACCTAACAATTTGTTCCCGTATAATCATGCCCCGGGCAAAAAGTCCAACAAGACTTTCTTGTTGGGCTCACAGCACGCCTGTGGGGCCAATACGAAGTTCTGTCGACACTCTATCGTTCCAATACGGAAACGGAAAAAATGGCCCCGGAAAAAATGGTCCCGGAGAAAATGGTCCCGGAAAAAATGGTCCCGAAAAAAATGGTCCCAGTGATCATCTAGGAAAAAATGGTCCCATGGCCCAGTCAACGTGTTTCTCTTCGAGTTATTCGGATGTGAACTTTTTTGCTGTTTTATTTTCTCCCTTTGCGTTTTAGCTAAAGGGTTGAGAAATAGATGGAATGCTTTAATATTCCTATAAGGGGCCGAAATTAACGCCTTTGGAGGCTAAAATCTAACAAAGAAAATTGGGTAGACAGACAGACGGACAGGTGGATGGTTTGATGGATGGATGGATGGATGGATGGATGGATGGACTAATGGATGGCAGGGCTGAGCATGGATTAAAAATTTTAATGCAAGTAATTGGATTAAAACTGCACAAACAACTGCGAGGCCTGGAACCATCCATACACGCTTTAGCAAGATTTAAGAGAGAAGCTGCAGCTGTCTTCAAAAAGGCCCATTCTTCCTTCACGACTCCGTAAGAAACAGCTGCCGACAACAGTATATACAAGTTTATGTGAGCGTCACAGCGCTGCCGGCGTGAAACACTTCATATTTTCTGCATTTTGGGAGCAACAGAATGTTTGTAAAAGTGTTTTCTTGCGATTGGGAGTGTGTCTTTTATTTAGAGAAAATTACTTGGAAAATACATCGTAAACATCGGCTGATTTCCTTAGCTGATGTGCATGCGGCAAAAAAAGAGCGAATCTACATTATAAAGTGCTGTAGTAAATAAAAGGGTCTGCGAAAGGATTTAATTAGTTGGCTGCTAATAAATGTTTCCTGAACAAGGTATAAACAGAAATATTGAAATGCTCAATTTATTCAAATATCTGAGGCCAATAAAAATGGCATTAATGTAAAAGTGCAAACACTGCAGTAGATTATTGGGCTCCATAACACAAGTTACGCGGAAATATAGAATGACTGTTTAAAACAAGTAAGCACCAGATAATTCGTTTCCCGGAAAGCTTGAGCACCGAAACGTCCAATCCATGCACCCAAATGTCCGCCCACCGAACTGTCCGTGCACCGAAATGTCCTAGACCCGAGTGGAGAGGGAGGGGGGATGTGGGGGGGAATAGCGTTTACCGCCATCGTACTTTCAACCAAAATCTAAATTATCGCAGCTAAGGGAAGAAGGAGTAACGCGCCAGTGCTACTTCGGTAAAGCGGCAAACCCAATCTTCTTCTTGAGAGGATCGTCCAAACTTACTTTACTCTAATTAAAATAAAATTATAGTCACTGAAAAGAAAATGACGCACCATAATATCGCCCCGGGAGAATGGGTCGGGGAAACTGTCATCGGGGCAAATGGCACGCGGGGCAAATCAGACACGGGGCTAACGTCGCGAGGTTTTCGCGACGGGGGATTCTGCGCGCGGGGCAATCGTGATACGCCCCCTAAGAACATCCTGCTCATTAGTACAATAAATGTTTCTCTTTCTCTCTCTCTCTCTCTCTTCCTACCTTGGCTTTGGGACCATTTTTTCCGGGACTAATTTTTCCCGGACCAATTTTTCCGGGACCATTTTCTCCGGGACCATTTTTTCCTACCTTGGCTTTGGGACCATTTTTTCCTTGACCAATTTTTCCGGACCATTTCTTCCGGGACCATTTTTTCCGGGAACATTTTTATTGGGAACATTTTTTCGTACACCCTTCCAATAGCCTAGTCTTCCAACAGGGAGTTTAACCTTGATGGCGTTTGTGGGGCCAATAAGAAGCTCTGTCGGCAGTCTATCGTCCCAACAGCGTAGTCTTCCAACAGGGAGTTTAACCGTGATGGCGTTTACCGGCTCGCCAACACGATCAGTGAACGCCAATTGTTCGTAATCAGCGGCGCGAGCGCGCCATCAGACAGAACCGACAGACGCCCAAAAGGTGGTTTTTAGGGCCTAAACAGCAGCGTCTATGTCTGGCATAGACGCTAGACGTCAACGTTTGTGTTCTGAATTTTCCCTAAGTAACAGTCAGACGGACGATAACATAACGATGTGAAGATATGCTTTGGCTCATACCACGGCAAGCACAATCGTTTGTGGCTGTAGCCTCGGTTGCTCTTCGTCCACAACAAACTGAATCGGCTGTACAGCTTTCTTCGAGGGCGGTGACGCAGGGTTCTATATTCCTTTTTTGCGCAGACCGACGGGGGCGGTCGTGTAAAATCATTTTCGCTCGTCGCTGCCGTTCTGCCTACCTGTTTGCTGTACCGATTACGTCGCCGCCACCGCATGCTTCGGTCGCTTTCTAATAATCCCCACTTGTTACAAACTCAGAGGTTTTCGCACTGTTAGCAGTCGTTTTACACGCCGGGTTTGATGCGCCTGACATGCCAGGAGTGACATCGCTTGTAGTATTAGCGCGACGTTACTTGTCTGCAAGACGATGCCGGACAAACTAGCGTTATCAACGCCATAATTCTAACGGCACATTCCATTTATTTCGTGGCTACCGTGGCTTGCGCAGAAAAGGTCGGGTTGACTGCGATAGCTTTTCTTGAGTCAAATAAGGGAGCTTTGGCTCAATCGCTTGCAGCGCTAGCAATGCGGCCTCGTCTGCAAGACCGGTGCGTGAGAAACAAGTGTTAGGACAGCCAGAATTTGAAAAATGCAGCATAAACCAGACCAGCCACCACACGGAATTCAGGCGCAGTGGGGAGAGGGCAAGGCGGGCACGCTTTGGGGTGACGCCGCAGGCATTGTAGTAGTAAAGGAGGCGATGACTAGACACAAGCGACAATATTCGTTGACAACTTACGTAAGTACAGAGTTGTTTTAAGCGTCCCCAGCACCGCCCGCCGAGATAGCTCAGTGTTATCGCGTCCGTTTACTGTTTTGTAGGTCAATGGTTCGATTCCTCGTCAAACCTGGTTTTTTTTTCGGTGAGGGTTTCATTAGCTCTTTTTTTTACGACCAGGGTAAGCGCCTGTTCCTTCCTTTCTATCACGCCGACATTTACCGCCCTCTTCCTAAACGTTTTCTCGCACCTTCTCTCTTGAGAAGGGCGCCGTGAAAACAAAACCAAAACAAACGTCAAAACCTCTTTACAATTACAGTATATATGTCAATTACTTTATGTGTATTCAATTTTTGTGTTTAAAAACCTTAAATTTAAGTTATAAACCCATTTCAGACTTTGAAAGCAGAAAGATAATTACCAACATTACAGTACTA
The DNA here is from genome assembly GCF_048455015.1 of Haemaphysalis longicornis. Taxonomy (NCBI): domain Eukaryota; kingdom Metazoa; phylum Arthropoda; class Arachnida; order Ixodida; family Ixodidae; genus Haemaphysalis; species Haemaphysalis longicornis. The sequence continues at coordinate 85,866,511 of NW_027526203.1, read as the reverse complement.
ACACAATTTTCGTTAAACATAGAGGTGCTGCATTTGAAGTCTGGCAACTATCTCTCACTTTTTGTGTGTTTTTTATGGCGTTTTGTGCCGAGTGGTTGCTGGAGTGATTTGATCAGTTTTATCTATTTCAAGCTTAAATCATAGTTATAAAAGCTTTATGGGTGATGTCTACCCTTCCAACCTACCCGTGTGTTGAACATGGGGACCCCGGAAGAACGATCATCGCCGGATAAAACACTGCGCGTCAAAAGTGGATGACATTGCATCAGAACGAAGCGTGTTCGTGTGTCCGCGAGATGAAGACGACAGTGAAGGAGAATTGTACGTTGGAAACATCGTTTTTGCTCGGGTAAGTACGGATTTTTTATTATTCTGTATTTGGGTGGAATGAGTTCTGGTGTTTATGGGTCAGTAATTTGCTAGACCCCCATCTCGTTTGCTCTGAGAGTTTACGTGAGTTAGTATACATGTGTGGCGCCCAGTCCACCGTTTCCGCAGAAGTCAGCATCAATTTACGCTGAAGCTAGACCTTGGCTACGATGCTCGCGCTGTGGTACACGGCTGCTAATAATTTCACATCACGCAAGGCTCTTTAACACCGGGGCGTTTGTTTATGTGTCTCTCAAACAGTGCCTTTGCGGTTGCAGATCGCAGTCGCAATTTCGCGTGAGTGGCACAACGCTGTGGTTAGTCCTCCCTCGTGAATACCCGCGGTATACCAAGAAATAACATGAACAGGAGGTTCCCTGGAAGTGCATGTGAAAAAGCGTACACCTTATTCCTCGGCTGGCGTCTCGTAGGTGTGAAATCTCCCCCCTACATGAATTCCGTGCAGTGCGCTTCGCAGCTATTGCGCTCGCGAGACCGGCGACCGTACGCCTCGCGGTCTTCGGGCCGCAAAGAATTCACATACGTGCAAATTGAAGGTGAAATGCGCACATCTGGCCTCGCAGGGCGTTAGCATAGTTTCGGGGTAGTGGGGGAGATTTCACAACGCCTACGAGGCGCCTGCCGATTCCGTCAGAGTAGCTCTCGGGAAGTCTGGGGCTTGATATCAGAGGCATATGTATTGTTTAAATTGAGCGAATTTGCAAGTTCTCATTTTCGCAAAACCGCAGGCCATACAGAGACTAACAAGAAAGCTGTAGGCACTCACTCAACTCAATTTATATTGGAGAATTGAACGCGCAGATACAAGTCAGACATTGAAATGGAGGAGCCTCAACTATCACACACCAGTTCCGATTGAAAGCAAGGGACACAGATGAGCTGCTAGCATGCGTTCCATGCAAATTAGCTCAGCAGTGAGCTTTGCATATATCATGCATACCCCACTCACAGTACCTGCGGATCTAATAAATACATTCTTACTGTGACCTAAATTTCACTTGGGGTGTTCCGGGAATGTTCTTATTAGGGCCTTGGAGGTTACTGTCTTTAAACGATTAAAAATCTAGTTGATGTAAGCATTCGCTTTGTGTGTGCTGTTCTTGTATTTCAACAAGTGTCAGCACACTCACAGATTATGCACCTGCAGGTGCTGCTGCTGGCTGTCCTGGGTGAGCTGCCTTCCAGTCCAGTTTCAAACGCTTTGCCAGGGCCTCCCTTGGCCAACCGACACTGCGCCTGCTGTACCCAAGTACTGCCTGGCCTTTCGTTGGTCCTCCGTACGCTTTGCCGCCAGGAATGGTCATTCATCCATCATCTGGCCGCTTGGACCACCCGTTCAGAAGTCAGCGCATTTGCTCGACACATCGGTCCAGGCACTGCTGCCATATCGGTGCACCCACCGATTATGTACTTTCAGGTTAGTTATTGCATGTTGTGGAACCTGCCATGATGTATACCTGTTAGCAGTGCTGTGGCGTCTGATTATTTGAAACATTTTCATGAAGCAGTGCTGTGCGTTTGGAGCGTGTCATTGCTTAGCAGAGATATTGAAGAGAATCTGGGGCCGTTGACTAAAGGGCAAGAAGAGAAATTGAACTGACTTTGAAGCAAGTATTCATATGTAATGAAGCCAAGCAAACATTTAGGATCTTTGGATATGGTTTTGAACTTGCAATACAAACTGGTCTACTTCAGATCATACTGGTATTAATCATACTATACCGAAAAGTACATCCCGCAGTCTGTAGAATTCCAACAGCGCTTTTTTCGCAGTCTCTCATGACTGGCACTATTCTCAATGATTGGAAGAGGCAGCACGAATCTTTAAATCAGGAGACGGTACTTCACCATTAAATTTCCCTAACAAGCACCATATGCAAGGTCGGGAAACATTTCATCCACTCTCCGGTCACTAATTATTTATAAAATCACAATATCACATTCGAGTATCACCACGGTTTTCACAAGGGTTACTTGAGAAACACAACTTTCAGGATTTGTTCACGATCTACATTGATCCATTGACGCAGGCTTACAAACTGCGGTAGTTTTTCTCGATTTTTCTAAAGCATTCAATCGCATTGCACACCACAGACTACTTCTCAAACTTCACCCTAATGTCCTCACTTGAGCGAAAGATTTTCATTCTTCTCAAATGCAGTTTACTTCTAATAACTATATACTTCTTTTGCTCGTGCCACTTTGTTGTCCCCCCAGGAAGGTTGCTTGGTCCTGTCTATCTTCCATGTTGCATATCGTCCCATGTAGGTCTATTTGCAGATGATGTTGCAATTTATCACACAATTTCTTTCAACTACTACCGCCAATGCTTTCAATCTGATCGTAACACAATTAACTCCTCGTGCGGCAAATGGCTAATGTCGCTTATCTCTAAAACAAAGTGCATGACTTTAACGGTGGCAAGTCTCGAATTGTAAATACTTACTTCATTAACAAACAGCCTGATTACTTCTTGAGACAAAGGTGTTTTGGTAGGCCGGTAGGGGAGGGGGGATTGCATGGTGGATGTCAAAAGGTAGATCGATTGGGAAAATAAGACGTGCGATTAATATTTGCATTTGCACTCCAAAACTCGCTTTATTTTATATGTTTAACCCACTGCAGTGGCTAGGGTGGTGTGCTGGGGAGACGGATGTCGTTTAGATACCGCTTGGTGTGGCCGCTTTTCAGATGGAGGCAACACGTAAAGACGCCCGTGTTTTGAGATTTCGGTGCGCACAAAAATACCCAGGTGGTCAAAATTAATGCGAAGCCTTCCCCTACAGTGCTCCCCATATCCCAAGTGTAGCTTTGGCGTGTTAACCACCGTTTTTTTTCATGTTTTTGGTATATTACCAGCTGCTGTAGCAGGTGCAACATAAAGGTGAAATTATACATAATGTTTCCAAGAACTAAATATACAGGCCATATTGAAGTGCGTTTATGGGTCTATCTCATAGCAGTAGTGAAAGGTTATATACTCTGGTGCAGGTTAAGAACGGCAATGGCTCATGTGGTGTAGTCCAGTGTTTGACGGAATGCCGTGTAGGCAGGTAAAAGCATTATTGCAGTGATGAAACGTAGGTCACTGACCAAGTCAAGAAAGCATTTAACGGTTTGGTGCTTGTTCACGGTGAGCATGTGTCGTGGAAAACGAAGCTATATATCGGGCATTACGCGGCGCAATGAGTTTGCATAGATATGGTGCAGATTGCAATCCATTATGTTGATAATGTTGGGCGTCGTCTGAACGATGAGGAACTCGAGCAGTAATCGAGAAGATAGATTGCACTCAGTTGTCAGTAATTTTGTCTTGTTCCAGTCGACGACCTCTCCCGTCCTCTCACGGTGCTCTGCCAGTGGGCTTGTTTTTGCATGGCCCTTGTTCACTTCGTTCCAGTGCTGCGTTAATCTTCTGTGCAGATTGCCCGTTTCGCCAATGTACACTGATTTGCATTCAGCGCATGGAATCTAATAAACAGTACCCGGAAGCTCGGAGCGTGAGAGGGGGTCTTTCACGCTGACAATGTCAGAACGCAGCTTGCTAGTGGGCACATGCACGATGTATGCACTGCGTTTCTTGAAAATGTGTGCGAGAGTTTCACCGATGTGTGGGACGTAGGTAATTGCGGCATGTTTTGATGCACTCCTTGTCGCTGCCTAAAGCCTTAAATTCAGAAAGAAGCGAAGAGGGCGACTAGCAGGAATCCGCATTGACATTAGCAGGCAGAAGCGTCCACAAGGCCTGTGTCAAAACGTGCTGCAATTCCCGTCCTACACATCAATCAAGCTTTTGCACGCATTTTCAAGAAACACATTGTGCTTATCGTGCACGTGCCCACTAGCAAGCTATGTTCTGACATTGTCAGCGTGAAAGATTCCCTCTCACGCTCCAAGCTTCCAGGTGTTGTTTATGTTTTGAACGAGAAAAGTGCCATTTAAAGGTGACACCTCCTTCCTTGCCGATTTCTGATGCCTGATTGTTCAGTTTGTGCGGATAAGTTTAGCAGATTGCTCACATGTCTAACCTGTATTTGTGCTTGAGCAGTCAAAAGCTGATGTTAGCAGTGAAGTAGGTGAAAATTGTAGTTTGATTGTAATTGTGTGCAGATTGCCTACATTGTGTTAAATCGTAGAAAAGCAAAATTGAGGTAACCCTGCTAACTGTTCCGCATTGCAGCATTTTATTATACGAACGTTTAGGAGTTCAGCTGCTTGTTAAAGGTGAAATAAACAGTGGTACAACAAAAGAGCATCTACTAAACAGAAATATCTTCACAATCGCAGGATGCCAACGGTCCGCCTACCAACTTGTGTCCTGCATCGTTTCTGCTGGCTGGAGCGGCTCATGGAGCATTTTCAAGCTTCTCAAAGTTTGTGGTCAAGCGCTCTTCCAAGTGAAAGATGCCGCAGAGGGATCTTTTGTTTTAATGCCACAATTTCACGTGCTCAGTAGCAAATTTACTCGTAAGGATTTTAAAATATTCATCACCCAAGATGGCATGTTACCTTCGTCTTCGGTGGAATGTGTCTGCACTCAGGTTATTTGTGACAGAAACAAGTGGACCACGTCGTGAGAGTCATTGAAGCCTTGTTGATTGTGCAAGCTTCTGAAATGACATTTTCATTCTGGTGAATACTTTCCGAATATTACGATTTGTGAACAAATTATGGTAAAAGTCATGATTAGTTGTACTACAGTGCAGGAAGGAAATGCCAACATACGTTTTAAGCGCCTCTGATATTTCAGATCGTTGGCTGGTGAGCAATAAAACAAAACTGAAAATTTTTAAAAGTAAAATCAAATATTCGTTGTCACCAGTGCATGACCATAGTAAAAGCTATCTAGTCACAAAATTTAGAATTAGTCATGAAATGCCAAGAAAAATAGGGAAATAAACTAGACAGCTCGCTACAATAAACCAATTCGTAAAATTCCTCAATGTCTATAAAGTGATGATTCAGGCGGGTTAAGATGTCAGTGGGTTTACACACCCAACTTGCAGGGAAGCACATGAGCTCTCAATATTAACATGTTTTTAGTGAAGACCGTCTTCCTTCATTAAGCTGCTTTGCACATTGATGCCAGTCTGATAAATGTAGTCCTGAATTTTTGTTATGATCAATCTTTGTATGGGAACCATATATTTTTATATGATGTCGCTGTGTATTTCTGAAACTGTATCTAGTCACTAATTCCAATTTGTTGTGGTCAGGTTTTTTCAACTAATTCGTAGCTTTTTAACAATTATGGTATATTTTGTGTGCCTAAAGGACTGCCTCATTGCATGTTTAGCCTATGTAGTGTTGAAAGCGGACATTTCGCTTCAAAGTGGAATGTCGGGCTAGCAACACGGTACTTCGCGTGCTGCTCACTTTCATTCATGCATTTATTTTTATGTTATCTTTTAAAATTAAAAGCCAATCAATTTGCTGTCGTTTTAATTTTGTCACCTACTTTATACTTACTTTTTTTTCAACTTTCTGTAAGGATTGACTATCCATATTTTTATGATACCAAGGCGTTGGACTGGGCTAGCTGGTACATGTTTGAATGGACGAAAAACCATAGGAAAACCCAGGACACAGAAGAGAACGACGGGACAAACCTGTGCCGTCATTCTGTTTTAACTGTTTCCTGTGTTTACTACTGGTTTTTTATGCATTCAAACATTTTTTATGAGTTTGTTGAACAGTGATTAGTTTAGGTGCTCAAACAATTTTTGGCTGTGAAGGCTCCCTAGCATTTATATAAGTGCTCTCTGCTCTTTTTTTGAGCCAATACCCCATCACCAGTCTTCATGAGGTGGTCTTTTGTAGAAATGAAGTTGAAATAAATGTTTGTTTGCATTGCTTTACATGTTTTGAAAGAATTTCTTGTTCATTCTTGTTTCTTTCAACCCTGTTTCACAATCCTGCTTAAGGCATTTCCTCTGTTATTTTTTTTCAGAACCAGGAAGGGTGCTCACCCTCGGTTCTTGCTGAAGCAGCAGTATCCATACTTCACACGTGAGCTCTGAACACACAGTAATTATGGTATGAAACATTCTACCAGTATAAGCTTGCTTTGTAGACGTCATTGTAGATGTCAAAGCTCTTGACAGTGTAGTCCAATGTCTGGTGTAACGGGCAATGTCTACAACTTGTAAAAATTTATTTTGCGGCTCTAATGTTTGAGATTATTTTAAAATGAACGTGAACTACTATTTAGAATCGCTGTCTAAATTGGCAGCCATTTTCCTGGTGGATACAGAAAGTGAAAAAGCGCATGTGTAGAGATTTCAGTGCACCTTAAATGTCCCAAATTTGCTAAAGCTAATCCAAAGCCCTCCTTGTGGTGCACTTCATATCCCATGTACAGTTTTGCGTAAAAACAGCTAAAAATTTATGATCAATTTAAACTTATTTTAATGTTTTTAAATGCAAATATTCTCAGTTTAAGCTGCCATATTTAGTGTAAAATATTTTGTAACAATTATATAGCTACCAAAGGTTTGCAGAAAAGCTTTTTGCTTTTGGTTGTGCACCTTCTTATCAAAAGAAAAATGTTGTTAAGAAAGGCAGAAGAAACCCAACTATGGAAATTAGCAAACCCTAAAGCTGCGGATAGAATGAATGTTTTTTAAAGAATCTTTTGCTGATTTCAGTTCTAGTCAACTCTAAAAAAGTCTATCCACGTAGAATGCTTGCCGTGAGGCACCTCGTAATACTAGCCAAAACTAATGGGCCCTGGCTGTTCGCTTTTCATTTGCAACAGTGACAAATGAGCCCACATCCACCGGCAGGGACATAATGCAAGGCACCATGTACAAGCTATCCTCATGATAAAATAATGTTTTATGAACAATGACATTACATTTCAACCATGGGCTTCACCAGGGAACTTGTATGCATTGTTCTGTGATGTTTGCAGTTCTTGTTATTGCTATGTGGGGTCATTTAGTCTACAGGTATGCTTATAAAACTCCATATACCACCAAACCTTGCAAGTGATGTACCATATGAATATTTTTTCGTAAAGCAAAAAGAATAATGCAAACGAAAATAAATGACTTGGGTACCCAACTTTTACAAGTAGATTATGAGCCGCAGTACGGAGGGAACTATATTAGGAGCCGCATTACGGAGGAAACTATACATTTTGCATTTGGTCTTCCTTCATATTGAACCTTCCTGCTCAGCTCAAGAATAAGGCACTAAACATTGCAGGTAGCTACCTTGATTGGAAGTTTGATGCAATACTGAGAAGCCAAGGGTTTTAAGGTTCAAGGAAGTTTTGTGTGGTTGAAGTGTTGCACACCTAATTGCTTTCACTGCACAGCATGGTTAGGCTGTGCAGTGAAGCTCGAAGGATGTGTACTGCAGTTCGCCAAAGTGAACAATTGGTTTTTACAAAGTTTTGGATAATCAACTACCTCTGAAGTTATAACTCTGTACTGAGATGTGGCTCCTGACTCTTTAAATTGATGTTTTAACAATCGGTGACACAAGTTCAAGGAAATTATCAGCTGACGTTGAGCTTCAATGGAATGTCTCACAGAACCGAGCTTTGAAAGCACGAGTGTTTCGTACCATAATCGTGTGTGATATTGTGCAATATGTGGTCTCACACCTGCTGCACCATTTGTGAACCGAGGATGACGCACCCTTTTTGTACCCCTTTAGGTAGGTGCTTTTGCAGAAGATGCTCCTACAGATTGGGGTGCTAAGTAGCACCCTAGGTTACTTTTAGGCCGAAAAGGGTGTTATAAGGCACCTGTCTTCTGGGGTGCGTCACAAAGGGTGCTCCTGCGGCGACAGAATCCAAACACCCTAAAGGGTGTAAAATATTCAGTTTTTAGGGTGCTCCTGCGGCGACAAGCTGAAGCACCCTTTTGGGCGTAAAAAGGTTTAGTGTGCATTCATACGGCACATAAAGACACTCAAACACAAATGCCTAAACACCATGAACATTTTAAAAGTGTTGTCACATCAGTCTTACAGTGATGATAAAGATTGCCTTCTACGCCTCTTTGTCAGTTTAGTTGGGTCGCGTATGGACTACGGAAGCGTAATTTACGGGTCTGCATCTAAAACTGCCCTAAAAATGTTGGACCCAGTGCTACATTTGGGCCATCGCCTTGCCTCGGGAGCCTTCAGGACAAGTCCAATTCAAAGTCTCCATGTAAAATGTGACCACTGGTGCCTAGAGCACCAGCGTGCTTATACAGTACTGCTATATGCTATTAGGACAATGTCGGTGAAGAATCACCCACGCAGCTCAATTCTGAATGACGTCTCATCTGCCCGTTTGTATTTAGCGCGCCCTTCGATCCCTGCCCCTTTATCTTTACGTGTCAAAGGCCTTGCGGGGGAAATAGGGGTGTCTTTTGATGAGGGCATGAAGACCTCCATCGCCGACGTAGTCCCGCCTTCGGCAATGTCAACGATTCGTTGAGACACATCCTTTAAACGTATTGATAAGCGCCGTGTACCTCGTGAATTGACCTTGCAGCATTTTTTACATCTACAATACACATATCCATACACCTCATTTTACACGGATGCCTCGAAGCCTGCTTCCGCTGTGTCGTGTGCTGCACATGGCGCGGATTTCGCCAGCACAAGGACCTTGAACAAAAATACCAGTATCTTTACAGCAAAAGCTTATGATATTTTAATCACAGTGGAGCCCATTAGACAGAACAGAATACAATAATCAATTATCTACACAGACTCCCTAAGTGTCGTTACAGCACTATATTCCTTTAATCCTGCACCAAATGTCCTCAATCACCTTTTTAAAGCTCTTCTGACTGCTTAGAAATTACAACTAAAAATACCTGTTTGCTGGATCCCTGGACACGGTGACATTCTGGGCAATGAAACAGCCGACCAGAACGTCCCTTTGGCAGCCCTCCATAGTGGTGTTGACGTGGCAGAGATCCATTACCTCGATTTGAAGCGAGTGATCCGAAGGGGAATCCGTAAATGCTGGCAGGACACGTGGGACACACACACCGACAACAAGCTCCACTCAATAAAACCACACCTAGTAAGATACACAACAGAAAAATAAAAGAGATTCATTGAAGTATCGCTTTGCAGACTACGCATAGGCCACACTTACGCTACACACGCATATATTTTACATGGCACACTCCCAGCAGTTTGTGACAAGTGTGGGAACCGGCTCTCCGTCCTCCATGCGTTGAGTGCGCATCCTGCAATAAGGACAGAAAACGGCGTTTCCCTAAAATCTATACTTTCAACGTTCTGCTGCACCCGCTACTGTTTTTAGGAGATGAACCTGTGTTCACAAATAAATCTCCTTTATGTTATCTTGCAGATGTCAAGTTTTCAAAGCTCATTTCGTACAGTGCGGGACCTCAGAGTCTACGAGCATTGAGCGAAGCCTTGATGTTTTTATTGTTCACACGAGGGGCACGCTCACGTAGCATGCTCTTCGGCTCGAGCTACAGTCAAGTTCCATCCACAATCCCCTTCATCCGCCATTATGAACATCTCCGTGTTTTTGCCCACGGGCCCTCTGCACCCATATATACAGTAGTTTAAGAAATATCATACTCATTTCATACATATTTTAAGCTTAAACATGACTATTGACAGGCCGATTAACATAGTTTTGGCGCTCTTTGGTCCAAGATGCTCTTGCGCCAATAAACACAAACATACTACTACTGAAATTAAGGCCGCACCAATCAAAGCTGTGATAGACCTGATTGCTGAAGTCTTGTGTCAGCTAGCAAATTTAATTCTGTCAACAGGAATCAGAAATCAGAATCAGAATCAGAAAAAGAGTTTATTTGTTTGTTGATTCTGTATACATGAGTGACAATACAGAAGGAGGTCCCAGAGCCAAGGGCTGAAAGGGGACCTCCTGTGAGTAAGCGCATAGTCAATGGTACATGAAATATTGGCAGTAGATCAAATAATTCAACAAAATTAACACATAGTCAAGGGTAACAGAAGACAGGTAGTTGCATATTAACAATTACAAGAGACAATGTGGTTAGGGCTGTAGAAAAAATTCAAGAAGACCTCTTTTAACTAAATGCAACGACGAAGAGAGTTTAACGTTAGTTGGCAGGGAATTCCAAAACATGAAAGCGGCAAAATTGGCAGTTTGTTTTCCATAATTAGAGTGTACATTAGGTAACAGCAAATTATGATTAGAGGCAAACCTAGTGGAATTTACGTTAACAAGACTTGACCGGGTGAAAACATTCAGAGGTACCATGTTATGTAATGACTTAAACAACAGGATTGCTAGGTTATATTTGAATAATTCATTGATAGATAATATACTCAACTGCTGCAGCAGTGAAGAAGCATGGGAGCGGAATGGACTGAAAGTTAATATGCGAATGGCCTGATTTTGGATATATTGCAATGGCATCAAATGAGTGGGGTACGTGTTACCCCATGAAGATAAGCAGTAGGTAAAATGGCTATGAATAAAAGCATAGTAAAGAGAAAGTAAAGTTGACACACTAAAGAAATGGCGTGCTTTGAGTAATATCCTGATGCCATGAGCAGCTTTTGTCCTTAAATATGAAATGTGCTGAGTATATTTTAAATGACGGTCAAGAACAACCCCAAGAAACATGCATTGGTTAACTACTTGAATGGCATGATTGTTAATACTTATAATTGGTTCATGTGTAAGGTGACGCTGACTCGAATGGAAGATCATGAACTTTGTTTTAGATGCGTTGATATGCAAACAGTTTTGGCGACACCACAGCAAAATATTGTTAATGTCAGAGGTAAGTTTTTCTGTCAGAGAATGAAGGCATTTGTCAGTAGCTAATATTGTAGTATCGTCGGCGTATAAGAAGGGTTCAGAGTTGTAAACACAATTAGGCAGATCATTGATGTATATTAAGAAGAGGAGAGGACCCAGTATTGAGCCCTGGGGCACACCTTTGTTTGTGGTTTTAAAGTTTGAAAGATTTTGGGAAACACATACTGCTTGTCTTCTATCCGATAAGTAGCTTTGAATCAGTGACAGAGCAGGTCCTACAACGCCTATTGCAGTTAGTTTATGAAAGAGAATGCTGTGAATTATCGAATCAAAAGCTTTTGTTAGATCAATGAAGAGGGCTCCAGCATAATTTCCCGAATCAATTGCATATTTAATTTTGTCAGTGAAAGATAGTAAAGCAAGATTGGTGGAGTGACCGGCGCGGAAGCCGAACTGGTGCTTCGATAGGGTATTGAATTTGGATAAGTACTTGTTTAAACGCCGAACAATGCATTTTTCGATTACTTTGCTAAAAAACGGGAGAATGGAAATGGGTCTGTAATTGGATATTAAAGTTCGGTCTCCTTTTTTAAATACCGGTGTGATTTTGGCCCTTTTTAGTTGTGTAGGAAATACACCCGTTTTGAAAACAAGATTAATAATGTGAGCAAGTGGTTCAGCTATCTGGTGAACTACCCATTTAATGTTGCAAGGGTTAATTTGGTCGAGGCCTGCACTGGTAATTTTAGTCGCTTTTATGGTCTTGATAACTTCATCCGGGCTAGTTGGAAGCATAAAAAATGAGTGTAAGGAACGTTGGTGGTGCTGCTCAAGAATTACTGGTGAGCATGGTATATTAGAACAAAAAAATTCATTAAGCGCGTTGGCGATATCTAATGGGTGATAGAATACAGACCCTGATGACTGAATCTCAGAGATAGGTGCCTCATGCTTATGATTTAGAAATGAGTTAATCACTTTCCATTGTTTACTTACATCAGAACCAGCTTGCTCAATTTTCGCTTCGTAATGCTTTCGTTTTGCTTCTTTTAACAGTTTGTTTAGTACATTGCAATATTTGTTGTAGCGGGCTTTGAGTTTGATATTATACGGTTGCTTTTTACTCTTTTTATACAAATTATCTTTTTTGCGCATGCTTTTAAGTAAACCAGTCGTTAGCCATGGATTATGGGGAGCAGGGAACTTTTTCTGGCACTTTGTAGTAACAGTAGACTCGTTTAGGCATTTATTAATTACCAACGCAAACTGATCATAAGCATCATTGGCGTCATTCGATGCTAAAATAGTGGACCAATTTACGTTACTTACGCGGGTAGTGAACTGATCCTTATCAGTTCTCACGGTGTTAAATGATCTATTAGAGCTGGGTAGGTGACATGGGTAAGCGAAGAAAATTGGATAGTGATCAGTAATTTGAACATCTACGACGCCACAGTGTTGAGGTGACATGAAGTTCGAAAATATATCATCAATTAAAGTACCCGCATGACCAGTGACGCATCTAGTGGGGAGAGTGATTAAGGATTCGTAGCCAAATCCAAAAAAGCAATTGGTGTAATCAATGCACGTATGATTTTCCTCGTCTAAGATATTAATATTAATATCACCCATTATAACTACTTTTTGCTTTTCAGATGAAATGGTGCTGAGAAGGTCGTTAAGGGCGGTACAGAAGTCCGACACCGAAGATGACGGGGAACGATATATGCAACCTAGGATAATTTTGCTAGAATGAGATGGTAAAAGGCAATCTTCAAGTTCTATCCACACCGATTCGCAATTTATCACGGGCAGTTCCAAATCAAGTCGTCTTTTGTGTTTTATGGAAGGTGAAACGAAAATAGCCGCGCCCCCGTGATTGCTGTTCGAGCGATAGCAGTATTCTGATGAGTAGGATAGAGGGCTGTGTAAATTTTTATCATCACGTGAAAGCCAGGTTTCTGTCATGCAAATACAAGAAAAATTGCGCTCTAATGTTGAAAGGAAAGCATAAATTTCGTCACAGTGCTTGTTCAAACTTCGGGCATTAAAGTGTATTGCTGATAAAGAAGGGTTACGAAGAAGAGCTTTAAGTGTATCTGGTGAATAGTAAGTGGCCATGATGAAAGGGAATTGTTAGTATTATCGCGTTGTCTACACGGTGATCCCAGCTAGCCAAACACCGAGAAATCTGTCTCGGATGCAATTCGAAATACCCGACTGTCATTGGTCTGTCTTGCTTTAATGTGGCCATTGTCGGTCCACAAGTGAAGCCACCCTTTTTCTTTTTTGATTACCAGAGCCTTTGCAAACAACCTTTTGTTATCAGGGCTGAGATGGTCGTTAATGTAGACGGGGTAGATATCTGGTCCGGGGAAATCAAGGTCCTTCGTGTTAAGGCGGGCCTTCCGCGCTTTACTTACGAATTCCTGTTTTTTGGAGCGGGAACAGAAACGGGCAATTATGTTTTGGCTTGTTCCAGCCTTCGTAGGCACGCGGTGAATGACGTCTATGTCAGTGTCTGAAATGGTACAGCTAACCTTTGTGCCAATGGCCTTAACAATTGCTGTGCAGTCCTCTCCTTGGGTACACGGAATTCCCTTCAGCTCTACATTGTTGATCCGAGAGTATTGTTCCATCTCAGCGACTCTTTTTGTGAGTGCATTATTCTGAGCAGTCAATGCCTTGTTAGCAGCAACTAGAGTTTTGTTTTCAGCACGAGCTTCTTCGACAAGAGAGTTGAGATGCGAAACACTAGCTACCAGACCATCGAGCTCAACCTTCATCGACGCGAGATCCGGTGCTGAAGCGTCAGCATCACTTTTGATCTTCGCGTACACCTGCTCAACCGTGTCAGCCATCTTACGCTCCAAAAGAGCCTCTAGTTCATCAATTCTTCTAGCGAGTTCAGCACACGTCACCATGACAGCACTTTGCAAGGCACAGGCACTCAATACAGGGCAGTGGCAGCAGCAGTGGTGGCAGAAAACTTTTGTCGAAAAGCAACTGAAGGCTGACCAACCTGTAAAAGCAGAAGAGCTTTAGCCTGCGCTGCTCCAACCACCGCTGCTGCTGCCAAATGAGCCACAGACGACGGTGCCGCCACTTTTCACCACGCCGGGATGATGCCCCACGCACACTGCGCAGCACTTGGCGCAGACAATCCAAGCAGCGAAGCCTTGAGTTTGCTTCGCTGGCGGAGCGATCGGTGATGGTGGCCACGTACTTCCCGGAGCGCGCGTGGCAGTTGACTGAAGCCTTGCTTAGGTTGCACGGCTACGGCAGTTTTCCTGTAAAAGCAGAAGAGCTTTAGCCTGCGCTGCTCCAACCACCGCTGCTGCTGCCAAATGAGCCACAGACGACGGTGCCGCCACTTTTCACCATGCCGGGATGATGCCCCACGCACACTGCGCAGCACTTGGCGCAGACAATCCAAGCAGCGAAGCCTTGAGTTTGCTTCGCTGGCGGAGCGATCGGTGATGGTGGCCACGTACTTCCCGGAGCGCGCGTGGCAGTTGACTGAAGCCTTGCTTAGGTTGCACGGCTACGGCAGTTTTCCTGTAAAAGCAGAAGAGCTTTAGCCTGCGCTGCTCCAACCACCGCTGCTGCTGCCAAATGAGCCACAGACGACGGTGCCGCCACTTTTCACCACGCCGGGATGATGCCCCACGCACACTGCGCAGCACTTGGCGCAGACAATCCAAGCAGCGAAGCCTTGAGTTTGCTTCGCTGGCGGAGCGATCGGTGATGGTGGCCACGTACTTCCCGGAGCGCGCGTGGCAGTTGACTGAAGCCTTGCTTAGGTTGCACGGCTACGGCAGTTTTCCTGTAAAAGCAGAAGAGCTTTAGCCTGCGCTGCTCCAACCACCGCTGCTGCTGCCAAAATGGAATCTCCGCCGATAGCATGAAAATAGCAAAAGTCATTCTTTTACATAAAAGTGATGCGATTGATTAAATGAATAATTACCAGCCAATTTCAGTGCTACCCATTTTCTCCAAGGTCATGGAGAAAGTTATAAATTCTAGACTATCCAGTTACCTTCAAAAGCTGAAATTATTTTCCGAATATCAGTATGGATTTCAAAAAGGGAAATCTACTAAATTTGCTTTAATTAAAATCAAGGATAGCCTTATTCACAACATAGAAAACCGTCTTTATACTGTAGGAATTTTTTTAGACTTTAATAAGGCTTTTGATTCAGTAAAACATGATATTCTCACGAAGCCAGGGAGGACGCTGTTGTTTTAGAAAAGAAACAAGTTTATTGGAGCGAACTTGTGCTCCCCTAACAACTCAGAAAAATACAGAGGCGGCGAAGCAGCGGTCAACAGTCACGTGCGTCGGCGAACGTCGCAGAGTCGAATACCCCGGCGTCTGCTCTGCAGGCTTTTAAATGCAGAGCATTTCTTTAACTCACGATGTCACCCGGCGTTGTCGGCGTTGGCGTGCCTCGGCGTCCGCAACAGCCGTTCCAGGTGCGCCCTCTCCCCCACTCCTCCTCATCCGCATCACGCTACCCTCCTCGCTCTCAACAACAGGTCTGCACCCCTCCCCCTACATTATATAAAAAAATAATACTTACCGGCGCCTGGTTTCGATCCCACGACCCTGCGGGCGCAACGCAAGGTACATGGTGCTCTACCCACTGCGCCACAAAGCCGACACAGAATGGAAGGCTACGAACGCGCCTTATATCCTTGACTCATTCAAACTACGTCAAGAAGCTGCTGATACAACGCATTCACTACCTGTGGGCGGAACGCGAGGTACATGGTGCTCTTCCCACTGCGCCACAAAACCGACACAGAATGAAAGGCTACGAACGCGCCTTATATCCTTGACTCATTCAAACTACGTCAAGAAGCTGCTGATACAACGCATTCACTACCTGTGGGCGGAACGCGAGGTACATGGTGCTCTTCCCACTGTGCCACAAAACCGACACATAATGAAAGGCTACGAACGCGCCTTATATCCTTGACTCATTCAAACTACGTCAAGAAGCTGCTGATACAACGCATTCACTACCACCAGGTCCCCAAACACTAAACGTTAACGCAATACACTCACCCCCTATGCGACGCATTTACTCGAGTCCCCCTCGCGGGGAGATGGGTCCTTTTTTATCTTTCGGCGCGCGTGGTTCTCTAACCGTCGATTCGCATTCAGAACATTGTAGATAAAAAAATTATTCCGGGCTGTTCACGTTAGATCGGAATGCTCTCCCTATCAGAACAGATAACACATGCGGCACAGAAAGAAAGAATGGAACACGCGCTTTCCTAGGCACAGAGATAACACAGACCGGCGCACCCGGGCGGTACAAGCAAAACACAAATAAACAAACCCAATGCATGGTTCGCGGCAATATTGTTTTTCTTAAACTGTCACATTATGGCATAAGGGCAACTTCACTCCAGCTTTTCCGCAGCTACTTATGAGACCGTGAACAATTCGTCTCAGTTCATAATGTTCAATCCGACAGGCAAAAAATATCGTATGCTGTACCACAGGGCCCTATACTAGGGCCAACTCGATTTCTTTTATACATTAATGATATTGATTCGATTCCGTTCACCCAGGATATTGTTCTTTATGCTGATGATACGAATATTTTTTTTTTCGTCCACTGATTTGGCATCCGTCATCGCTACTCCAAATTCCTGGTTACAACAGCTTTCCTCTAGCTGCATGCAAATCAATTACAGCTTAATGTTAAGAAAACAAAATATATCATTTTCACGTCTAAGAATAGGCCTACGACAACTCCTTGCCCTCTAACCTTTCAATCCCGTCCAATGGAAAGAGTTCAAATACACAAATTTTTAGGCGTACTTTTTTACAAAAATCTTCTTTGGAATTACCACGTAGGTTTTGTTAAACACAATACCGCACAATCTTTTAGAGTGTTAAATAAACTGCGCCTTTTATTACCAACACCTGTAAAGCGCATACTGTATTTTTCCCTTGTCCGTTCTCGACTGCAATATTGTCTTTTGTTTTGGGGTGTTACTTCTAACTCCAACCTTAACTTTCTCGTTTCGATTTAGAAAAGGGGTATTTTTTTATCAATAACTTACCTATGGCTGTTGATACCTTACCTTATTTCTCACAAAATTTAATCATTAGTATCGGATATATGTACGAATTTAAGTTATCTGAGATCATATACCTAACATATGTAAGTGACCGCGAATCCTTTCTCTTGAAGTACACAGACACTCATCCACACTACAGCTTTCGGCATACTGTTTTCAAGAAAAACAGGATCAGGACGAATTACGGTACTCAATTGTTAGAATTGCAGATACCAAATCTTGTAAACCATCAACCCGACATAATATCCCTTCTTGATTGTTGTACGTCTTTATAATCATTTAAAAATGAAATTAAGCTTTACTTTATGAATTTATCATGAGTTACATCGACCTGATTTGCTACCTTCATGCTCTCTTTGCATCTGTTTTTTTAGTGTTTGTTCGGAATTTAAACTATGCTCCCCATTTTGTTTGCTGGCTACAATGTATGTATTAGTGTAATCCTGTATTTCTCGTGTCAAATGTTGGCTATTGTATAACTCTGTGTTGCTATCTGATTATCCCGTCTTTTCTTTATTTTCTTTCCTTTTTCTTTCTCTTGCTTTTTGTTATGTGAAGCGTTTTCAAGCTTAAAACGCTGTCTGTGCTGCCAGTGTTAGCGGGAGCCAGAGGCCAAGTCAGGCGACATGTACGTCGCCTTTAGCCTCGGCACCATGTACACCATTCTGCCAAAAATAAAACTTCAAACTTCAAACTTCAAACTTGTACTATGCTCTTTTTCAAATTCGCAAACTATTGTATCGGGTCATGGGGTCTGACTTACAACTCCGACATAGCATCATACAGCAAATTCCAAACCGGGTACTGCGTATAATCACCTGTAGTCGTTTTGATGCTCCCGTTGCCCCCCCCCCCCCTTTTTCTAGATCTTAAACTTCTTCCTATTACTGACACCGTAGCATTTAACGTTGCACCACTGCATTTCACCTGTTCAATGAACCCGACCTTCTGTACATCATCGGTAGAACTAAACTAGAAAACACTAACCAAACACGTTTTTCATTGCGAAATGACTTCTTACTTCCAAAGGTGCGCACGAACTACGGTAAACACATTCGCTTTTACTTCAATCAAAATATGGAACGAGCTACCTTGTACGGTTATAACACCAGCACGTCCATCAACGTTTAAATGTTTCCTGCGATCTTTTTTGACGAACCATCACATAGACTTTTGACGTGCACATCCACATTTCGCCTAGAGTAGTCTTTGTGTCATATATAGGATGCTTGATGTTGTTTAAATATTCCTGTGTTGTTTCAATGCTGTGTGTTTTATTTGTTCAATATATTCCTTATTTATTTCTAAAACATGCAATCTTACCAATTCACTATTTACGCGTAGTCTAGTTATTTTTTGTATTAGATAAGTAATAAAAAAATTAGGTGCCATTCATTGCTACAGCTGCAATGAAGCTATTTCTGTGTATACTATCAACAACAAGGGTTCCCACTACAGCTTATTACTCTAGGATCTCCTCCTGCATTGACTATTTTCCAGTGATGTACCATTCTTTGACAACAACAATAAAGTTCTATTCTATTCTATTCAATTCTATTCTATTCTAACATGGCGATTGTGACTGTCGCTACAAAGTGGCAATGACTTTAAAACTCCGCTGGTCATATGCATTCGCTGGGCGGAATGGCCTTCAATTTATTCTTTCTTTTCGGTTCTTTATTTTTTGGGATGTTGGTGCGGTCTTTACTGTCTATGCCTAGCTTAAGTTCACTGGATCGTATCTTGGATGTGCGCAGCACTTGTGTACGTTGCCCCCCTTATCCTTGATGATGAATTTGAATTTTATTGGCGCAGCAGCCAAATTTCGCTATAATGCGCCAGACACAAGGTAATATATTTTGAACACACTATGGTAAAATGCTCATGTAAAAATTACGTAAAGTGGTAAAATCAAAGTTTCTGTAAAAGCTTGAACCAAAAATTTAAAAACCGCTCAGGTAAAAATGAAGTAACATGGTAAAATCAGTTTTTCTAAAAACTTGATCCTTCTTTCTCCGAAAGGTTGGGTACATTTTTTAGGCGTGGACGTTTGACAATGACACAGACATCGGCAATGCAACGCGGAAATAAAGGTTTTTCACCCCCGTTTTCCTTCTTTCTGATTACCTTTTATTACGTCCACTTCAGTGGCGGACTTTTTACAATGACGCTGACGCATAGGAGAAGTACAAACCGGACAGACACTGTTCCGGCCTTACCCAGCTTTTATATGCCTACATAATATTCATGCACAGCTTCCCATTGTCGCCACGCGCTCGTGCGCTGTGTGAAGCATCTGATGTCCATCACCTGCCTCTCTTGTGTAACTTGTGGTGTTGTCAGTGCGCTTCCTTTTGTTTTCATTTTTTTTCGTTGTTTCATTATTCTCTCTCTTTATTTCATCTTCCTTGTTTGAACATATGTATGACCTTCTTACTCATCCCAGTGCTGTTATCGCTTGACCGTAGTTTGTTTTCTACGTTACCCTGTTCCACCATATCTAACACTACCATATGTATTGTACATTTATTGCCTGCTGGTGGGCTACCTTCTCTTCCCATTCTTCAATAAATACCTACCTACCTCTGTACAACAACGCGGGGTAGTCGGGGAGACACTGCATGAAAATACAGGTGATTAAGGGTGGTTTAATAAGAAAAAGAAAGTGGGGCTAAGGTGTAAATACTGCAATAAAACCGAAAGCTTGCAAATAACCACCCAATAAATGGCGGAGAGTATCAGCGGCGCAAATATCCAACAGCACATTCTTCTAAACGAAAAGCTGACAGGAGCTGAAAGCGAGCGATGAAGTCGACAAGTAAACAAAAAGAATTTGAAGGACATGCCGCCGTGCGAGCGTGTATGACCAGCGGAGCTGTGAAGTTATTGTTTGAACAGGGTCCCAATGAAGTTGTAGCTATGAAATAAACTCGCTACTACTACAGACACATTCGTCGACAATGTCAAATCAATGCACGTGCGTTACGTGTGATCTGTTGGGCTGGGTCGGTGTGACATCTCAAGCCAAATGTATCCAGCACGAAACGTGTAAAGCCCCCTGTAGTAATGGCAGCGCCGATGGGCTCCCTCTCTCATCTCGTGCGTGTTTTATTCCATGTCCCCTCCGTCGGTGGGAGCGCGGGGGTTGTCTCCACCGGTGGAAGTGTTTTGTTCCCTGAGCAACATCAGAGGAATGCGTTTTTTCTCCCCTGTCCGCCAGATGGAGGGCGGAGGTCAAAGTCCCCAGGTAGTTAGCGCGCGGCTTTCGAGTGACGACCGGTCGAAGGAGGCAGCTCGGCGACAGAATGCGCACACTTGAACGAGTTTGCCCGGAGCTGCGACCGAGAGCTGTCGCATCAAGACGTGCTCCCGTGGCAGTTTCTGGGTGCCAGAACCCGCGCATTTCTCTCCAACCTTTAGCCCTCCGGGCCCCTCTATCAGAAATCGTGCGGCGATACCTCCCGCCTGCTCTGCGGAGCTTTTTAACTTCAATCCAGTTTTCGCTTTGTCTTGTGCCGTCTTCAGTGCCTTCTGTATATACGGGCTTCTATATTCTTTCAAACAGATTTTTCCTCCTCCTCTCCCCCGGCGTCATCGTCATCGGGCACTCCACACGCTCCCACGGCGACACTGCTCGACCTCTACCACGAACCGAAGTTTACTCCCCACCTTTTTGGCCCTGCCCAATCCGAATTGGTCACCGCCGAAGGCCTCAAGGGTCATCGCAATTAACCCAATGTCTGAAGACAATCCAAAGACACACGAGAATGTCCAGTTGAAGCCCTGTTCGTCCTCTTAACACGCTTTGCTTCGCGATATACGCTCCGCCCTTACGCTTTCAAATGGCTTTGATCTGTTTCTCACGCGTTCCGCCGGCGCTCGTCCTTTTCGCTACTGTCATTCGTTGTTGAGCAATTTGAAAGGATGCACGACGAATCATATTGCGCTCAGTCATAGGGTACACTTGCATACAACATCGTGCGGGGGTTGGAGTATCGGAGGAAAAATAAAGGAGAAAATGAGAGGTGCTAGGGCCACCGTCGCAGCAGTCATTACTGCAGAGCTAAGGCTCGTGCTATCGAACTTCTCGTGCCTGCGCTTCACACTCATGTGGTGCCCGAGTTTACGTGCGGATAGAACGGCAGCTTATTGCGGTTACGCTGTGAGACCATGGTTCATCTCGTTTCCGACAGAATTTCCACGGAGGAGAATTGTGAAGGCCGGTGTTGGGCGTACCAGGAAACACGCACTCCTGAACGCGCTGCGCTAACCTGAGGAGTGGATGATCCAGCCTCTCGGGGTCGCGTTCTCGTGCCGCACTGTTTCTCAGAAGCTACAAGAAAATGACGATCCCATCACTCCTGATTCCACCTCCCCTCCACAGGTCAGGATGGGATGGCGCTTCCCATTTCGCTGCCAACGTCATGTCTAGAGCGGAGACTTCCGTTAATGAGGAGGGGACGACAAGACTGCGCACTAAATCGTCATTGCGCTTCCCTGGTGACGTTTCCGTCTGATGTATTGGCCCCGGCTTTGAGGGCCTTCACAGGCCACCATTAAATGCCGCAAGACGTATTTCACGTGCTCCATAACATACAGGGGTGGTTACCCTTGCGCCTTACCGAGTCAAGGAAATGTCCATTTCAGAACAAACCAAGAAACCCCTTTAACTGCAATAGCATCGTTGTTAATTATCGCCCCTGAGGTAACATAGATGTTTGAATGGTTTCTCTTTTGTATTGCACACTGCGTAATTCGACATAGCGTTGTCGTTCTAGTCAAGGTAGTCCATTTGCTGGTCGACTCACGCTTTCTAAGCGGTCATTGGCGTTTATCGTTTTCGTCCATTCCAAGTTTCAAATCGCTGTTTTCATGTCAAAACAGACCGGCTCAAGTTAAGATTTTCAGCGTTGCGCATCGAAAGCCACGCCTGAGCTGCGTGTTGGCACTTGTTTGGCAAGTTGGCGGTTGAGCAATAAAGGAGCCAAAGGCGAATTGCAAAGCCAAGAAGACCACATCAGGATAAAAAAAAAACAGGACGATCGATACGCTAACTTTTGACAAGACCTATTTGAATGGTTTAACATCTACATACCCGCACCGAAAGCCGAAGCAAGAAAAAAATTTATGCAAGTCTGTTTGGGCTCAAGTTAGAGTGAAGAATGGAAAATCTTTATCGTTATGTTCGCCCCCCTGGAAGCCCTGTGAAAGTGTTTAGTGACCTGTATATTCTATTGAGACCATGGACACCGAAGAGTTAGTCGTCGGAGGGGATATCATTTTTCCTGAAATCGATTGGTCACAGCCACACAATACTGAAAACTCGGGAAATGCATCAACTAAAGAAGTGATAAAGATATGCCACTCCTTTGCATTGACTCAGCTGGTGTTACAACCGACACGTGGAAACAATATATTAGATCTTCTTTTCACAAACGTTCCCATGGCCGCACAGTATACGGTGGTTGTGCAAGGAATAGGGGATCACGATGCTATAGTTTGTACCATGAACCTCAGATACGCTAAAATTGCAGATGGCGGCCAACGCCGCGTATATAGTTACAAAAAGGCCCGTACACATCATATATCCCGAGCATTAGAGGCGTATTTTACCGTTTTTGAAACCTTATCGGAAACATGTGACGTGCACGCGTTGTGGCACATATTTAAAAGTAAAATTTATGTGCTTAGCGAACGTTTTGTGCCATAATGGGTGATGACGTCACGCCGCTGCAAAAATTAACCGTGGTATACAAAGGAAGAGCGCAATATCGCCAAACGAAGGCAGTATGCTTATATAAAATGTAAAGCCAGTCGGTCAACCGCAAGAACGCTTAAATTGCGGCAGCTTACAAAAGAAATGAAAAGTACTGTGAAACAGGCTAAGAACGAATTTTTAGGTTCTTTTCACTCGCGTATTAATAGCCAGCCTAAGTTGTTCTGGACGCTCATCAAAATGAACAGAAAAGATGACGTATCAATTCCCCCAGTAGACGACTCCGGCAGCATTGTTCATGACAACCTTGTCAAAGCAAACTGCTGTAATTCATTCTTTGCTTGTGTTTTTTAGGCACGTGGAAGTGCCAATACTGTAAACATGGATTACGGCAAAATGGGCGGCCAACCCATGGTAGACATTGAAATAGATCAGAGAGGAATTGAAATATTACTGAAGCTATTTGATGTAGGGAAGGCTTGTGGACCTGATGTTTTACCGGCTGCATTACTGTCCCCGTGTGCTGAGTCAATTTCGAGATATATTTCTATTATTTTCAACAAGTCCTAACAAGAAAGTGCCTTACCTGAAGATTGCAAAGCTGCAAAGGTTGTTCCTGTTGTTGCATACGTTGTCATCTCACCGCTGCCAACCCGTTGCTGCGTACGGGAAGGCTGACCCGAGCCGAGCTCCGCCGCCTCCGACATACGTGTGGTAGCGTGGTTTGAAGCGAGCGGCCAGCCAGTGTTACTGCTGTGAAGAAGTCCAGAAGCCGTACGCAAGACGTAACTAGTTTACTTCATAGCGAGAGGTGAGCCGAAGCCAAAGAGAAATGCCTCGACGGGCGAGGTTACAGTACAGGACTCGGGCAGAGTGACAGCATTGATTCACTGCTCAAACAGGAATGAATTACAGCGCTTGGGGGCGGTCGTATTCATACCCAAAGCGCTAACGGTCGGAACAAGCGTTCCCTCTAGATTGTGCACCCGACATGAACAGCACACACACACACAACACTCTTTCCAGAGTTTGTGAGCAGTCGGTAGTAGCGGCGCACGCTGAGTCCGAGAGAGGGGAGAGAGGAGGTCTCTGCAGCGGACGCGGGCATCTGTGTCCTTGGGGCAGGCCTCTACGTGTTGCTGTCGGCACGCCATCGAAGTTTGATCGCGCCGATAGATAGGCGCCAGAGATCCAGGCAAGTCGAGACTTGCAAGCGTGAGTCACCGACAGAGATTTAGCGTCTAAAGGTCCAACGAGACGAAAGATCCAACGAGACGAAAGGTCCAACAGTGGATATTCCGTCTCGTTGGATCTTTCGTCTCGTTGGACATTCGGGCTCGATTGGACCTTTCGTCTCGTTGGATCGTTCGTCTCGTTGGACATTCAGGCTCGATTGGACCTTCCGTCTCGGTGGATCTTTCGTCTCGTTGGACATTCAGGCTCCTCCGCATTATATGAACGTCTGAAGCACTCTACAATCACCTTCACTACCCAATTCACCAAATTAATAGCGAAAACGTCTGCGTTTCATGTGCGAGTATATCACTTCGCTTAGGTACACGATAATTTAAATTTTAATATACTCCCGGTATCAGCCTTTCCACGTGGTCCGGAACGCTGTTTCCGAACAACAGCTTCACGAAGATGAAATGACTAGTTTACGAGATATATGCTATCACCGTCATATCGACTGAAGAGCGCCCACAACGAAAAGTTTTGCGAATGCGCTGGATTCTGCTTTATGCCTGTGTGTGCCTGTGTTAGGGTGTGCGAGATTTAATCCATTCCCCTTAGGAAAGCGCCAATCGCCTATCTAAAAATAATATCTTCCTACGAACGAACTCAAGTTCCTTCCCGCCGCATGGACACGTGCAGCAAGCCTACCTGAAATCTGCGAACATTCACTTCCTCAATTGTGATCTTTCCTATTTTCTTTTATAATTTAGATGGTTTTGCGGGAGTGCAGAAGTCCCCTTTATATCAGTCAAATAACTTTAGTCTTTATACCTGGAAGCCTAACTATTTATAAATATCAGAAATTCCCCATTTTACTGGGCTGCCTTTCGATCCAGCGCAAGAGTGTTCGCAATACCGGCCTCACCAGAGTGAATGGATAAAGCCCGAAAGGCTATGTTTAGTTCGTCTGTGATCATTCAACTATTTTAAGGAACTGAGTAAGCTAAATACCGCCGGGATATTGGCCCTCAAGGGCGACAGTGCAGTGTATTTACGCCACCCTTCTATAGAAGTGTTGTTCTCGGGCCTCAATTTCCCAGCGACCGACATTACGTGGGACGCGGTTCGGTGAAAGCCTATCCAGTTGTTTTTTGCAGCTCCAGGACGAACATTGGCGATTCATTTTTGTCCACTTCTTGTACGAGCGGAAGGTACATATTTGTTTTTAGAAATGCGGGGGCACGTTTTAAGCGGTCTGTGGGACGTCTCAGCACGTATTAGACGGTTTAGCGGACGGCAATACCTGCGCGATTTGTGTTGGCCATAGTGTCGGCAGAGGGTCGAGAACTCCCGCCAAATTCTTCAAGCATTTAAATGTGACCAACTGAATTGAAAAAGCGCAGAAAGACGGGACAAGAAACAGCTACACACTGCGGTGTTTTTTGCACGTCTTTTTGCGCTATTACTATGCATCAATTACTATGCACCAAATAGCCGAAGCCACCGTTCTAACGAAGTTCAAATATGACGGAGAACGGATTTTTTTTTCTCGGAAAGGAGGAATATGCACCCTTCACAACAGGCATGACCACGAACACATGCGGACCACCTGTGACGTTGTTCTATACACATTACCTTGTGTATGGAAGTCGAATTATCCAAAGGTGATGGTGCAGCAGTGATTTGTAAACATGGCGGGACTACTTCTGGAGATTATAGTCTGGAGTCCCTACCTTGGACAGACACGCAGCGTTCCCACAAGGCATTTAAAGCTGTGCTGACATTTCTGCGCAGCAGCGGCCTGTCAGCGATATTGTAGTTGAGGCCCGTCCGGCTAAACTTTAACACATGCCCAGCATAAGTATAGGCATCTTCTGTACATAACCATTTATTCATTTCTCCACCATCTTCATCTTTTTTAGTCCTCTATCCACGCTCTTTCCTCCTCTTTCCCTTCCCACACACAGAATAGCTGGCCAGATATACTACCATCAGGCCGACCTTTCTGTTTTTTTTTATTTCAACAGAATTCCTATCTCTCTCCCTAGACTTTGTTTTGACCACTGTGGTTGCGTTTGTGCGACCTGCTTAGTAGAAAAATTAATTTTAAAGTGTTGACCTAATCTCTGCAACCTCCTTGCCGATTTTCTGTGACGTTTCGTATGACGTTTACTCTTGTAGGCTTTGCTTGACTGAGCCCACTGCGGCTCGCTGACCATATGCCGGCCGCCCGCGGGTCGTCGTAATTCATTCCCTAAGTTTCAACTAAGCCCTTACAATAATTAAGTCCGGAAGAATGTGGCTTTATTTTGCTATTTGCAAAAAAGCCCAAGTCAATGTATCTCTACGCTAGCGCACATGCAATACGTATATTGGCTTACGACACTTCACTGAGTTCGCTTCACGGGAGCTGTAAGCTGCCTTTGCCCGCGCAACTGGTACGCTAGTAGAAAATCTAAGGCCAATAAAGACTGGCAGAATATTCAGCGAATTTAATGGAAGTAATAAGCCGAAACATCGTCCAATACTCTCTTTGTAAAGCGTAAATTTAAGGTACACGAAACACTGTTTGCGCAGGGTGAGCTAGCACAGAGGTCAGCAGCACGATCGCACATGTGCAATCTCTTTTTACCCGACTGAAGAACGCAGTCTCTAGTGAAACATATTTGTGTGGAATTTACGGATGCAAAAAAAATTTCCTTTAAGCTGCTTACATCAAAACTCTGACTTAAAACATACTTGCGCTACAAAGGAATGTCTATCTCTTGCTCCGACAATTGCCGCTTATATCAACCAGGAGCGATTAATCGTTGCTTTGTTTTGTGCCGGG
Source organism: Haemaphysalis longicornis (assembly GCF_048455015.1). NCBI lineage: Eukaryota > Metazoa > Arthropoda > Arachnida > Ixodida > Ixodidae > Haemaphysalis > Haemaphysalis longicornis. Next base: position 85,839,553 of record NW_027526203.1, on the reverse strand, counting down.
ATGTGCTGGTTTTGGGGATGTTTTGCAATAAACTGTTAAAAGGGACATGGACACGTTTACGTGTCCATGTCCCTTTAGACAATGCGGTTCTTACCTTCTCTAGATACTACTAAAGTGCTCTATGTTATATTTTTTGTGATTGGATTGTGTTGCTTGTAGAAGTGCCGCATGACTGACCGGCATGCGGAACTCCCCCGTTCAACGAGAGAGAGAGAGAGAGAGAGAGAGAGAGAGAGAGAGAGAGAGAGAGAGAGAGAGAGAGAGAGAGAGAGAGAGAGAACAACTTTATTTAGCCGCACAAAATTGCGGCGACTGCGTGCCGAAAGGGGTGGTTCCCTCTTCCCGGGACCCATATGCTTCCGCGGCTGCCTGGCCCCTGGAGATCAGGACGAGCTGGTCTTCCAAGGCGGGGCTGGTTAGCAAGGTCTCCCATCGCTCGTTAAGGGGTGTGGGAAGGGTAGTGGAGGGTTGGATAACGGGTGGGAGGATTGTCTCGGTGAAATCGCACTCTTCGATGACGTGCCGGAGCGTGCCCAATTGCCCACAGAATCTACACTCTTTCTCCTACATCTCGGCGTACATTCTGTACCCCGTTCAACGAAGTCCGTTTTTTGGGAGCTGGCTGCGTTGGTGGAGAGCATCTATGCAAAGGAAAGTTACCCACCAGAGTGGCTGCACCTGTTGGACGCGCGTGACTCCTTGCTGAAGTTTTGGCGGCTGCCTTATTGAAGCTGCTGGGGTGTTATCCTTCTTGGATAACTGCTAACTTTTGTATAGCATATTAACCGCAAGCTTTTCATGCATAAAAAAAATTTGGAATGGACGACTGCTCTGAAGCACTAGATGCAGTGCATCGTAGCAGAAGGTTCGAATCTCCGGTTGAATTTTTTTTTGGGTGGGGGGGGGGAGCTTATTTGTTTTTGTATAGGTAACGTTTTATCTACTGCATTCAACGCGCTGGCGAGTTTTCGTTGGCGTGATATTGACATATCACCGGCAGCTTGGAGGCACAGTGCCGAATCCGCCGACTGCCGGTCTCGTGCGAACGCGCCTCTTGAGACACAGAGACAAGCAAGGCAAGCTCCGAAGTTGGAGAAGCTGAGCGTCTCCGATGCTGAAGAGGGCGTGCAGCCACTGCGAACGCGTCATCTAGTACAGGTTACGACTTTAAGCGCGTCTGGCATCCTTATCTGACCTATAATGCAGCCGACATCCCTTTCCCTCCCCCCTCCCCCTCCATGAGCTGTGGGAGATTCGGATTACCAGCGACCAGCTTAACGTCCAGCAACTACTGGCATCTAGGGCGTCGGTCGCCCGGTCATCACTTGGATTCCCGGACTAGGGAACCACTCCTACTTAACAAGGCTCATTAAAGTTTCATACTAATACTACATGCGACATCCAACCAGCGATAACCTTGGGCGCCAAGCATGTGGCTGCGGGGAACCAAAACCGAAACTGGTTTGAACAACTCTCCAAAAGTAAACGACAACAACTACATTCCGATACATGTGCTTGTTGCCAGTAGTAGTAGAGCTACTTCTAAAACAATAACATAGACAAAGAATCATCTGCGTATATATAAAGTTTAAAATCCTGGGTATCGTCCAAGCACGTCGCGTGACGTTTCCTGTGAGGTGAACTTGTCTTGAAATACGATTGGACGCTGTTTATTGTACTAAATTTCATGCATACGCAATTTCGCTTACGTTAGTGCTATTTTTTCTTAGATAAAACATAAGTGCTATTGGCATGAGGTGAAATCGTAAGAATGTAGTTTTGTGGTACATTTCGTGGGAGTTTGAGGCAGTTTCGGTTTCGGTTCTGCCGTGCAATACGTATATGGTTTCTAAGGTTTTCTGTAATCGCCGATTGGTCATACTTCAGAAATCTACATGATCCGCTATTTACGTGTTATTGCCTTCAGAAATGGGCCGCATAAACCTCCTTGCACCACTTCAAGCTAACGAGTATCGTTTCATGCAGTAAGGCCGAGCCGAGGTGGACGCAGTGGCTGAACTCCGGTGCTCCACTTCATCGGAGATGGTGAACCGCGGGGCGTCTCTCCCGCAACTACGGATCTCACCTAGACGCCTTTTCTCCGTACTATGCGCCACGTCATCGGCGAATCGGTCAATTAAACACATTCGGCCAATAAGAAAAGGGCTCTACCCCTAGATTTGAACCCGCACAGTGGATGCCAACGCTTCGTGCTTCATCAAATTACGCTTCCTTAACATGCAACGAGGCTTACAAATAACAGGTACATATTTTCAGATCCACCTCCGTCGTATCGGACATTTGCGACATGTTTTTAGCGGTAAAAATAGGCGAACACAAGAAAGAGGACAGGACAGACGTTTCCAACATTGCATCGGACATTGCTGTTTACTTGTTGGATTGCAGAACTATGAGCTGCATAGGTGAGCATTGATTGAATAACGTTTGTGCAGTTGGCTTTATTTACCCCAGCCCCTAAAAAATCGCGCCAATCCACCCCGTGAATGTGGTTGGAAAGCAAAGCTGTAAACGGCACCCATGACGATTTCCCATGCGACGTCACTTAAATTCACTCACATCGCTGTACAAATAGTAAAACCAGAGGGGGCTCGACACCGCCACAAGCACAATGTACAAGTTTCTGCTCTGCTTCCAGGCAATCGTGTCGTGGCTACCTGCCGCCGCCCCTCCCGCCTTGGATACATTGCCCGTGACCGGACCGCTCCCTCCGTCCTCAACACCGCCCTGGATCCCCTGGGCGCCGCCATGCTGTCACAGCTTCTCCGGAAATCCGTTCTTGGCCGAACCAGGCGCCTTCGCCTGGCAACAACCCCCAACATCGACGTCATCAATCACGGGACCCCAGCAAATCACATTTAACCCGCCCGACAACACCGGCTGCTTGGGGCTCGACACCGCCACAAGCACAATGTACAAGTTTCTGCTCTGCTTCCAGGTTAGTTACCTCGACTGTGCCAAAGAATATCGTAGCAGTAACTGTTTCCTTTTCGCGGTGTCTGGCCCAGTGCTCTGCATTGTATTGCTGTTGTGCGATTGATCTCCGATGCCGGCGCTTGTCTTGTACTGTCAAACCTGCTCTTATTGCTATCTGGTGACGCAGAACTCAACCCAGGCCCACCCAAAACTACCCCTGACCCTATCCTAACCACTATTCGAAAGCTACAAGCTGGGCAAGCCACCCTACGTACCGAAATAGAAAAGCTCAAGCTAACCCATGAAACACATTCCTACCAGTTGTCCACTCTAACCAATCGACTGCTAGCGCTCGAATCTTAACTAAGCAACCGTAACATGAATGCCGAAATGACCACTGACGACCAGTTAATCCAGGAAATAGCAACGTTAAAAACCGAAAGCACCGAGTTAAGCAACCGCCTCCGAAGAAATAACCTGCTGTACCTGGGTCTAGACGACACAGATAAAGAGTCATGGGAGGAATCGGAAGAAAAAGTTGTGGCTTTCTGCCAAACAAACCTAAACTTCCAACTTAACGCATGTAACATTGAAAGGGCTCATCGTATCGGAACCCCCTCTCTCAACAAAAAAACGTCCTATCATCGTCAAGTTTACTAACTTCAAAACAAAAGAGCATATTATCATGTGGGCCAAAACTAAAAAATACTGACTACGCGATTAGGGAAGACTTCGCATCGGCCACACGCCTAGCCCGGTCCAAACTACTAAAATTCATAAAACCTAAAAATTGCGCGTTTAAACTGAGATTAGACGAGGTACTCGTGGGCAATAAATGCTACATGTACAACCCTGCCACCGATAGCATTAGTGAATGCACAAAATTTTCGATTAGCTCTGCGGGTCATGACGAACCACCTCTTGAAACTAACAATGGCGTCAAATGACGTAAACCAGATAGTCCCACCAGCTTCCCATCTCAACGGCGACCGTTATCATTCCTGCAGCTTAAGGTCATGTTCACCAACATCAGAAGCGTAATGTCAAGACGCACCGAATTTTACAGTTTTATTGATGACACTGAAGCCGATCTCGTAGTACTAACCAAAACTTGGCTGCACAGCAACATCAGTGACAACGAGGTCTTCCCTTCTAACCAAAACTTTAATCTGTTTCGCCGGGATCGTGTCGGTCGCAGAGGAGGTGGCGTCCTCATCGCTGTCAAAAACACACTGTCATCATCGCTCGTATTACAGGACGATAACCTTAAATTATTGTGCATCCTCATACAAACCCCGCGGTCAAATCGATTTTCAGCGTCTGCTACCGGCCACCTGACAGCCACCGATCCTTTTGTGATTCACTCACACGTGCCCTAACTGACATAAAAACCAAACATCCTGACACTCCCGTTTTCTTATTTGGCGATTTCAACTTCCCTGAGATAAGCTGGACTCTGCTTTCGACGCCGAACAGAACCACTACTAATGAAGCCAACCAATTTATTAATCTTGCTTTAGACTTTAACCTTCACCAAGTTATATCATGCCCAACACGGGGCAACAACACACTCGATCTGTTACTAACCACCTGCCCTGATGACATTAAAAGTGTAAACGTTTGGCCCGGCATTAGTGACCACAGTCTGCTCGACATCACCATAGCCCTTCCGTTTGCAAGAAGATCCCCTAGCACCAAACTGATTACAGACTACAAGCGTGGTAATTACGACGCCATTAACAATGAAGTTATGCGATTTTATTCTTTCTTCTGTAAAACCTACGAAACACGCACTCCTAATGCTAACTGGGAATTGTACAAAAATGAACTAATAAACTTAAAAAATATATTTATTCCTTGCCTACTTGTGAAATCTGATTCCAATAACCCATGGTTTAATAACTGCCTAAAACGCATTCGTAATAGAAAAAACGCCTCTACCGAACAGCCAAAGCAAAAAATGAACCACTAGCGTGGGACCGTTACCAGTCATGCGCGACTCAATACGTAAAAGAAATAGCAGATGCCAAAAATAAATTATTTTCAACGGACCTACTATCCATACTGAAAACTAATCCCAACAAGTTCTGGCGCTTACTGTCCCCCACGTCGAAGACTAATCAACTTGAACTCACAAACACGGATGGTCAACTTATAGACATTAACAAATGTGCTACAGTTCTCAACGACTACTTCACATCTGTGTTCACTCCTGTTAACAACGCATCCATCACAGCTCGAACATACACACCATCCAGTGCACAGCCCGACATTCAATTTACTCCTAAAGGTATAGCCGAATTAATTAGTACACTGAAGCTAACATCATCTGCCAGTTGCGACGAGATTAACAGTAAGTTACTAAAAAATACTATCCTCGTCTCAAGTGAAATCCTATGTCTAATATTTGATCAATCCGTACGCAGAGGCCAGGTCCCAGACGACTGGAAAAAAGCAAAAATAACCCCCGTCTTTAAATCAGGCAATCGCTCTTCACCAGCTAATTACCGCCCTATTTCTCTTACGTGCATATCGTCCAAGCTTCTCGAACACATAATAGCATCTCATGTCATGAGTCATCTGGAAAGCATGAATTTCTTTTTCCCATACCAACATGGATTTCGGACATTTTACTCGTGCGAAACACAGCTCGCAGAGTTTGCGCACGACATTCTAGTTAACATGGATAACAACCTTCAAACGGACGCCATTTTCTTAGACTTTGCAAAGGCATTTGATCGCGTCCCACATAACCAACTATTCTCAAAATAACTTGCCTCGGTTTGCCTACAAACATAATAAATTGGATCCAGGGCTTCCTTACAGGCCGCATGCAATTCACGTTCGCCAATAACAACCAATCACCGCTTACAGCTGTTACATCGGGGGTACCACAGGGCGCCAGTCTGTCCCCACTTTTATTTCTAATTTATATAAATGATCTGCCAACTAACATAAAAAGTAAACTAAGACTTTTTGCCGACGATTGTGTCCTCTACTCTGCAATTAAAAGCCCCGACGATAACAGCACCCTGCAAGATGACCTTAACACTATCGCATTATGGTGCAATAATTGGCTCATGCCCCTTAACTTATCGAAATGCAAACTAATCTCATTCTCTCGTAAACGCTCCATCACCCACCACAGTTACAATATTAATGCTGTTCCCATATGCTCTGTAACATCGTATAAATACTTAGGCGTTCACATGTCACCATCATTATCGTGGGAATTACACATCGAACAATCTGTTCCGAAGCATAACGGACTCTTGGTTACCTCCGGCGAAATCTAAAATCTGCGGCCACAGAAATAACAAAAATTACTTATCTAACATTCGTGAGACCAAAACTTCAATACGCGTCATCAATCTGGCATCCAAACCAAGCATATCTGACCACTAACCTAGAATGCATACAAAATCGCGCAGCTAGCTTTATCACCTCCCAGTTCTCCTCCGGTACCAGCGTCACATCTTTAAAACAGCCCATCTCCCTTCCGTCACTTGTATCGCGCCGTCATATCGCACGTTTATGCCTCCTTCATGGGGCCTACTATCATCCAAAATCCAGGCATGAATTGTTAAAACCGGCCCACCGCACGTCAGCCCGCCTAAATCACACCCAGCCAATAGCACACTTACCCGGTCGAACATCGGCATTCACAAGTTCATTCTTTCCCAATGCAATAACCCTTTGGAATTCGCTACCCGACAATATAGTATCATGCACTGACCGCGCATCTTTTCGAAAAAAATTGGACAACCATTATCACCACTCCGAACATCAATTAGCGTCTCGACTGGGGCCAGTTGGTTCATTCTGATCTTTAACAACAGCGCAATAGACAAGGACTAGAAAAGAAGCACAGACAAGCGCTGACAACCAACTGAGCGTAATTTATTGCTGCTCGCTTATAAATACGCTTCTCACACATAAAAATACACAAAAAACCGAAGATTTACACAACCATGAGAAAACGTAATCACGTCTTGTCATATATACAACCACACGTTTACCCATTAAGGTAATTTATCTCTTTATGTGTTAAAGCCACCGAAGGCTTGCTGACGCATTTTTCTTTCTTCACCGCAATCTCGAACGCTTCGTGTATCTCCCTCGTGTCTGTATCTCTGTACCGCTTCAAAATGGCGCAGTAATCCAGAAAGGGCACACAGCCGCATGATGTGCAATGAAGAGCCAGGTTGCTTCCCGTGCGTGTTTTCATCGAGTTTGCGTGTTCACGCAGCCGGTCATTCACGCATCTTCCAGTTTGCCCGATGTACGATCGACCGCAACGAAGGGGAATGTCGTAAACAACTTCTTTGGTGCACATCGTGAAGCGTGTGGCATGATTCGTGGTGCACGTTCTTCGATCTTCATTATGTGACTCAGCATTCACTTTGCCACACAAGTTACCCAACTTGTTTTTTGCTGAGAAGACCACATTCACGCCCGCCCGGTTTCCTACTTTCTTGAGGCGATGCGATACGCCATGAATATACGGTATAACTGCGACCTTCTTCTTGACTAGCTCCGGCAATTTCTGCCTACGAGTCCTTCGTCCAGTAAACTCGGCTAGGAGCCTTTCCGCTACCGCCGTCAGGCATTGGTTCGGAAAACCTGCCGCCCCCAACCGCCTCACTTGGGTACGAAGGACTGCCTACGAAGGACTCGTAGGCAGAAAGTGCCGGAGCTAGTCGAGAAGGTCGCAGTTATACCGTATATTCATGGCGTATCGTATCGCCTCAAGAAAGTAGGAAACCGGGCGGGCCTGAATGTGGTCTTCTCAGCAAAAAAAAGTTGGGTAACTTGTGTGGCAAAGTGAATGCTGAGTCACATAATGAAGATCGAAGAACGTGCACCACGAATCATGCCACACGCTTTACGGAGTGCACCAAAGAAGGTGTTTACGACATTCCCCTTCGTTGCGGTCGATCGTACATCGGGCAAACTGGAAGATGCGTGAATGACCGGCTGCCTGAACACGCAAACTCGATGAAAACATGCACGGGAAGCAACCTCGTTCTTCATTGCACATCATGCGGCCGTGTGCCCTTTCTGGATGACTGCGCCATTTGGAAGCGATACAGAGATACAGACACGAGGGAGATACACGAAGCGTTCGAGATTGCGGTGAAGAAAGAAAAATGCGTCAGCAAGCCGTCAGTGGCTTTAACACAAAAAGAGATAAATTACATTATGGGTAAACGTGTGGTTGTAGATATGACAAGACGTGATTACGTTTTCTCATGGTTGTGTAAATCTTCTGTTTTTTGTGTATTTTTACGTGTGACAAGCGTATTTATAGGCGAGCAGCAATAAATTACGCTCAGTTGTTTGTCAGCGCTTGTCTGTGCTTCTTTTCTAGTCCTTGTCTATTGCGCTGTTGTTAAAGATCCGAACATCAATGCTGATTCATAACATAGATCCTTACTAGTTGGAACCTGCACAATTGCTCTTGCTTGTCTTTTCTTTTTCTGTGCTTTTATGTCTTATAACTGAACATGTGTATTTGGTAATTTGGTATTAGTTTTCTCTGATCTGCTTTTTTTTGTTGTTGTTAGTTGTGCTGACTGATGCATGTCAGTCACTAATTTTTTCTTTCGTTTTTTTTTTGTTGTCTTCCCTATATGTATTTGCCCCCCTTATGTAATGCCTTCGGGCCCTTAAGGAACTAATAAATGAAATAAATAAAAAAGTGAATTGCACTTAACAACACCATTTATTACTTCAAAGAGATATTCTTGGTAAGGTTAAATCAATGCATGATGCATGAACGGTGTTTGGTTGAGTTGAATTGGTGTTGCACAAGCGTGGAAACTTTTTTTTATAAAATTAAAGTTCCAACCCGGTGTTAGACGATCTGACTTCTCCGTCTCTGCGCCGCGGACGGAGGCGGCGAGATTGGCGGCAGAGAAGGAGGAGGAGGACGAAGAAATACTTCTGGTGAGATTTCTGAACGGACCAGAGTGCAGCCCTGGGGAGTGATTCCTTCTTCTGTGGGGCCCATATTCATTCCGCGCGGCCGTGTTCTGTCCACCCGCTGGAGCTGGGTAGGTAGAGAGGGCCTGGACAGCAGCATCTCCCATTGCTCTTGTTGGGTAGTTGACGCAAAGAGAGGAGGGTGCTCAGGTCTAAAGTCGCACACCCCGATTACGGGGCCGGGTGTTCTTACTTCTGAGCAAAATTTACATTCAGCGTCGTAGCGATTCGGATACATTAAGTGAAGACTCGTAGGCTGTGGGAAGGAGCCCGGATTGTATGAGCCGTAGGGTAGTTTGTTGTTCCCTGGAAAGGTCAGGGTAAGGAGAAGCTACGGTCTGTCTCAGAAGGCGATAATGCTGTGTTGCCTCCCTGAGCGTGACAAACGGATGACTGTCCTCGTGTAGCTCCACAGCACGGGAGGTAAAAGCGCAAGATTGTCGGGTGGGCATATTTGCTGCCCTCCATTGAAGCGTGAGGGGGTGTCCAGATGATCTGTACGTAACCGTTTAGAGAGTGGTTTTTTAGCACGCGCAGTGCAGGCCAGGACACCCAACTCGACTAGTTATTCCAGTAGGCTTGCTTGGAATCGGTGACTACCCTCCGAACTATTCTCCGGTTGAGTTAGAGCCAAGGTAATGGCTGCCTGTTCTGCTGCCGTCATTTCTTGGGTCTTAAGCGAGGTACACGCAAGGAGGTTGGTTCTGGAGGTAGGCACGATGATGGCGTATTGCTGCCCTCGATGTTTGGAGGCGTCTGTGTAGATAACTGCATGATCCCCACCGAGGGTGGTGTTTAGCGCTTGAGCCCGTGCTTTTCGGTGACCCTCGTCATGTGAGGGGTTCATATTTCTAAGCAAAAAGAACATCTTTAGTTTTGGTCGCCAAGAGTCTGGTAGTACGTCAAGCGGAGTGACATTCTGGGATGCCCAGCCAATCTGGTGAAGCATGCGGTTACCCACCGCAGTTCTGAGTCGGATCTTCTGTGTTAGAAAGATGGCCTTCTATCAGCTCTTCCACCGTGTTGTGGATCCCCGTGCTAAGCAGCCTCTATGTGGACGCACTCATGAGAAGACCAAGGTCTGCTCAACCGCCTTTCTAATTATTATTTAGTCTTCCTTGTCGAGAAGAAGACAGGGAATTGACATAAGTGACTCTCGAGAGGACAAAAGCTTGATTTAATCGAAAGGTACCGGATTCCTTTAGGCCTGGCGTCTTGGTGGCAACTAGCCTGATCATGTGTATAATTTGATTGATGCTGTTTTAGAGATGCTGCAAGGAGACGTCACTCTTGGTGTTAGCCTTGAGATGTAGGCCCAGGATCTTGATGCTGGGGCTTCGAGTGATGGCCTGGCCATCAAGGAGTATTTGAATGTATTCTTTTATTTGGCGTGAGGGCGGACGACAAGGAGCTGTGATTTTTCACGTGAACACTGGAGGGCACAGGCTTTCGCTCATTGGCGTACTAGAAGTGAGATGCCATGCATTGGTGTGAGCTTCCTTTAATTTTTGTAACTCTTAGCACATGAGCAAGGTGCGCACAGGGCCGCTAGACGGGCATGAGTGGTCGCGTGACGCTTTCACGTGGCATTCAGCGAGAACGCAGGGGGTAATTTCATTTTTTCATTTCATTTTTATTTCCTTAAGGACCCCACTGGGGGGTATTACATAAGGGGTGGATACACAGGAAAAGAAAACATTTGAACACATTAATTTTCGCAGCACAGGTGATTTGTAACATTTGTAATGAAGGATGATGGGCAGGTGGTTGAAACAATGGAGCAGGGAAGGTCGTTCCAATCCTTGACGGCGCGGGGAAAAAAAGAAGCGGCAAAAGTGACAGTTCTGTTGCGATAACGGGACACTTGAAGTGGATGGCTTGTGCGGTGTGAAATGTATGTCGGGGGGAGGATGTAAGGAGCTGCATTGAGGGAAGAATGAAAAAATTTATGAAAGAGGGAAAGGGTGGCGATACGACGGCGAACAGAGAGGGATGATAAACCGGATTGTGCTTTCAAGGATGAAACGCTGATGTCGTACGAGTACTGCGAATGAATGAATCGAACGGCGCGATTTTGGACAGATTCCAGGTCGTTAATGAGGTATGTTTGGGGCGGGTTCCATATGGGGGAGGCATATTCGAGTTTTGATTTGATGAGGGACTGATATGCCAGTAACTTCACATGTTTTGGTGCATGACGTAGGTGACGCTTCAAGAAGCCCAGAGTTTTATTTGCCGATGAAATGACGTTAGTAATATGCGCATTCTAAGTAAGATCGCAATGCAATGTGACACCAAGATACTTGAAGGATGGTTGCGACTCTACAGGGACTTTGGCGATATGATAAGAAAAAATGAAAGGATTTTTACGGCGGGAAAACGTAACAAGTTTGCATTTGTTAGGGTTAAGAGACAAAAGCCAATTATCGCACCATTCTTGAATGTGGTTAAGATCTTTCTGGAGAAGAGTTTGATCGTGAGTGTTAGTTACTGTTCGATAGATTACACAGTCATCTGCAAACATGCGGATTTTGCAGGATACGCTGAGGGGTAGGTCGTTAATATATATTAGAAACAGGAGGGGGCCAAGAACTGAACCTTGAGGTACACCTGATGTTACTTTGAGATACGCGGAAGATTTATTATTGACATGCACGAACTGAGAACGGTTAGTTAGAAATGCTTCGATCCAATTTAGTACACTTGGGTCTAAGTTTAACTGGGATAGTTTTAGCATTAGTCTTTGGTGGGGTACTGTGTCGAATGCCTTTGCGTAATCAAGAAAGATTGCGTCAGTTTGTAAGTTGTTGTCAAGGTTAGCATGCAAATCGTGTAGAAATATTGCTAGTTGTGTTTCGCAGGAGAATCCTTTCCTAAAACCATGCTGGCTGGGGTGAAAAAAGTTGTTAGAATCTAGAAAGTTTACAATCTGAGAGTATATGACATGTTCCATGATTTTGCACGGGACGGTTGTTAAAGAACTGGGGCGGTAGTTCAATGGACAGTTCTTATCACCTGATTTGTAGATGGCAACGACCTTGCCCATGTTCCAGTCATCTGGAAGAATGCCTGTGGAGAGCGACTGCGCATACATCAAGCACAGAAATGGGGCGATGGTTTCATGGATGTTTTTTAACACTTTTGAATTAATATCATCGATGCCACCTGATGAGGACAGTTTCATGTTTTGAATAACACATGAAATACCATCTGCGCAAAAAACAATTGAACACATACAGGATGTCATCAGCACCGGGGCAGGAGGGGAAGGTACGCTAGATTCGTTAGTAAATACAGATGAAAACGAGGCGTTAAAAACATCAGCGCATTGATTATCTGAAAGCACGTGACCGGAGTCATTAGTAAGGTGGATGGTGCTGGTAGACCGAGGGTTCACGATTTGCCAGAATGTTCGTGTGTTATCGGTTAGCAGGGCTGGTAAATCATTGTTCAAAAACGTATATTTCGCGTTAGTAATAGCGGTGGTATATTCTTTTTCGGCTGTGTGGTATTTTGCCCAAGCGTCAGGCGTTTCTTTTGTTTTTGCTGTGCGAAAAAGGCGCTTTTTTCTATTCGCTAGTCTCTTTAGTTTGTTTGTAAACCACGGTTTCTGCGGCGTGCTACGGAATGATTTTGTGGGGATAAATTTGCCAGTTAGTTCATTCATCTTTCTTTTAAAGATCCCCCAGTTATCGTTCACAGATCGGGAATGAAAGCCATGTTCGAAGACTGGAAAGAAGTTTTCGAGCTCGTTGTTTATGGCCTCATAATTACCTTTATCGTATAAGGTAATTGTTTTCTTGAGTTTGTCGCGCCGCTCAAGAGGGAAGGAAAAATCTGCATGTATTACTTTGTGGTCACTAATTTCGGGTAGGCATGAAATTGACGATAAGGAATCCGGACGGTCGGTTAGTATTAAATCTAGGATGTTAGCACAGCCGCCTGCTATGCGCGTGGGCTCTGACACTACTTGAGATAAGTTAAAATTCAAACAAACGTCTATAAAATCTTTCGTTTCGACATCGTATGCCGACGAGGGTGCAGGGTTATGCCAATCAATTTTCGGAAAATTAAAGTCACCGAAAAGTAAGATGTGAGCGTTAGGGTAGGTGGTCGTGAGTGTGCTCATTATATTGTTTAAATCACGTGAAAAGCCTGTATTGGTGTTTGGTGGCCTGTAGCACACCCCGAGTAAGAATGTTTGAGGGGAAGCATGGCAAATCAGCCACAAAATTTCGAGGTCAGATTTTATGTCGACAGCAGAACAGGGTATTTCTGGGCCAACAGCGATTAGCACACCACCTCCCCGGCCGCGTTTGCGGTCGGTGCGGAATAACTGAAAATCTGGTAAATCCGAGAGCACTTCGGCGTCAGTAACTTCATTGGTTAGCCAAGTTTCTGTTAGTACCAAAATATTGCTGGTGGAAGACGCCACAAAGTTAGACACGAGTTGACACTTCGGCATGAGACTGCGAATATTAGTAAAGATAACAGAAAAAGAAAGTTCATTTCGTGATTGGATTTGGCGGTGGTGCGGTTTGGTCTGCGGGCGCGGTGATCGCTATGCGACTTCTATGACCGATTGTGATGCGTGGTCAAAAATGTACCGTTTGGAGCCCATGTGCAAAGTTTTGAAGCGTATCTGGAATTTTTCTGATTTCTGCTTGGCGAAAGCAACGAGATGACGACGGGCAGTACGAACCGAGAGGGAATAATCTTCGCCAATGCTGAAATCTGTTCCTTTCAACTTTTTGGCATTTGAGAGGGTGTTTTCTTTGGTTTTGTAGAATGTGAACCTGACAATTATCGGGCGGCAACGATCAGGGCTGTGGCGGCCGAGGCGATGCGATCGATCTATTTCTTTCGGGTCAATTTTTATTTCCAAGTTTTCAAGACAGTGGTTAATAATAAGTTCTTCTGTTTCAATATTTGTTTCTTTGGCGTTAGTATCTGGAAGGTTATAGAAGATTAAGTTATTGCGGCGTGACCGGTTTTCTGCGTCATCCAACCGTTTTTCAAGTTCGGAAACTAACTGTGTGGTTGCGGTAGTGTCGGCTTGAATAGCGGCGATGTCAGCTCGAATGGGCACAATATTCTGGTAATGGCGTTCTAGTTCGGTCATGCGCTTCCCCAAATCCGACAATGTTTTGTCGGTTGTTAGGAGCTGTTTCTTCACTTCTTCAAAATCTGATATTAGTTTGCTTTGTCCAGCGCTAATTTTTCCGAGTTCTGCGAGGATTTCTTTCATTTCCGGACCAGGGTTAGTTTCAATGTCGCCGGATAACAACAAGAGTACAGAGAAAACAGCATGTAAACACTCGGCAAGGATAGCGACAAGACACTGTGGGCCCGGCAGCTGCACTAGAAAGTAATCACTTGATTTTTTCGCGTAGAGACTGCTGTGCTTACTAACCTGCATTGTTGGGATGAACGGGTAAGCGAACTGCATTGTGTCACAGCTGCCAAGCCCACAAGCTGACGCCGGTGACCGTTCGCGATATATAGGTGCTCGGAGTGGTGATGACTTCGATGGGGCTGTCCAAGGTGAAGTGGGGGAGGAGTAGTCAAGCCATGGCGCTGGCAACAGCGTCGGAGCGGTAGCGCAGGGGGGAGGGCCAGTGCCTGCTTCGCCATTGCCAGGAAGGAAGCTGCATTTCGACGACGGGTCCAACGGAGTGACTGCCAGGCCAGGCAGCAGCAGGCGAACGACGGTTACAAGGAACACCTGCATTGTTGGGATGAACGGGTAAGCGAACTGCATTGTGTCACAGCTGCCAAGCCCACCCAAATCCCATAGATGCGCTTGGTGAGTACACCACCTGTCTTCCCGTCTTCGCGTGGTCTTGTAGCTAAATCGGTGAGACGACGGGCTCTCGCTTTGTTAGTCTATTAGTTCCAGGTTCGATTCCCGGCGGTGCCGGTAAATTCTTTTATTGTTCGCTGGAGTTTTCTGGTGACACCAACGGTCGCGATAGAACCCTTGGGGCAAAGAGGTAAAAATCTTTGCTTTAAAATAACAAGGTCATCCAAAGCACGAAAACCTTGTAACACCTGAGCTTCTTGAAATGGTGAAACAGAAACATGCCTTATATGCCAAATTTGTGAAATCAAGAGATCCAGCTCTGCTAAAGCAGTTTTAGCAATATAGAAACAGTGTAACAAATCAGCGTAGGGCTGCAAAGGATACTTATTTCATGGGAATGTTTCGTGACCCAGCCAATCAAGGAAGTGAGGTAGTCTGGCGAAATTGAATGGTCTATAAAAGCCAACTTCTAATTCAGCTATTCCGGATGTTCTGTACCATAACGGACAGAAACTATCTGGAAATGCTATACCTTACGCATTTAACGAAATCTGCTCATTAAAACCTTCGTCTAGTGATCATGACGCACTAAACAGCTATGCTCAGTTCCTTCCTACAAACACGTTTATTAACACTCTATTTCTTGCCCTGACTAGCCCCTTAGAAGTTTTTTCTACCTTTAGCGATATAGCTAATAGCCGGTCTCTGGACGCCGATGGTATCCAGATTCGCCCCGTAAAGTATGTGCTTGATATTATATGCCCTGTCCTCACCAATATTTATAACCTAATATTATCCACCGGCATGTTTCCCAAACAAATGCAGACATCGCGTGTTGTTCCTGTCTTCAAGCACGGTGATAAACGGGCACTGAACAATTATCGACCTATTTCTATCATTCCAGTGTTTTCGAAGGGTATCAAAAATTAATTCAAGTCAGACTGCTAGCATTTTTTAACCGCCGCAATTTATTACAAGACTTTCAACATGAGTTTAGGAAGCATCGCTCTACTGAAACAGCCCTCTTGACTCAAAAAGAAATAATTATAGATGCTTTCCATCGCCAACAAATGGCTTTAGGTATATACGTAGATTTCTCCAAAGCATTTGACTTAATCAATCATTCTATTCTTCTTGGCAAATGAGAAAACTATGGTGTGCGTGGAACAGCGCATGCGCTTCTAAAATCATATCTTTCAAACAGAACACAATTCGTAGATAACAACAATGTAACATCTTCGCGGACGCCGGTTGTTCAAGGTGTGCCACAAGGAAGCAGTCTAGGACCAATTTTGTTTTTAATTTACATAAATGACGTTTTACATTGCACAGACAACGCCACATTTGTTTCATATGCAGATGACCCGACAGTTTTTATTACAGGAAATCCGGAAACAGAGATAGAAGTGAAGGCCAACAAAACGCTGTCTAACATAGATGCCTGGGCCTCGGTAAATTCTTTAAAAATTAACCCTTCGAAAACGCAAGTTATCTTGTACACGACTAAAGGAACAGCCACAAAAAAACTGAATTTATTTCTGGCCTCTCAGCAGTTAGAGATGGCGGATTCAGTTAGTACTCTTGGCGTACATTTCTCTAAGCACCTTGCATAGAATGAACATGTTAATAACCTCCATTCAAAGTTGTCATCCGCAATTGGAGTCCTTCCACGTATGCGACGCATTCTCCCTACAAAGGTAAAAATCATGATTTACAATGCATTGGTATCATCTCTGCTGCATTACTGCAGCATAGTGTGGTGTACTACTGGTGTCACAAATTTACGCAAGCTGTATTTACTGCAGAAAAGAGCCATACGTCATATTGCTACCGTGCATTATACTTCTTCAACAAAACACGTGTTTCCACTGTACGAAATTCTTCCTCTGTTTTGTTTGTATGATTATCGGTTAATGTTGTGCTACAAAGCTTTCGTTAAGTATGGTACCGATACCATAATAAAACTTGCTAAGCTAAAAGGCAACACAAGTGTTCGCATAACAAGGCACAAAGAAATGTTTCCTGTACCCACACCTAGAACAGCTTATGATGAACAATCTCTGTCTTACAAACTACCTTCCTTGCTAAATTTAATAAACCATGAAGATTTTGATCCGTCATATAATCCAAATGATCTCATCAAACGCTTCGCCCAGCTCATTTCATCCCGGGAATAGTACAAGCCTTGAACTTTATTCCCTTTTCTTTTAGATTGCTGCTTTTAGTGTTCACGTCACTTCATGACTATGCCTAGGAACTTTTCTGTACTGTAGGTGCGTTATGTCACATAAGTTTTGTATTACTCGATGTTATGTAAAATTTGTCAATTTATTTGCATTCATTGTTCCTGATTGATCATCAAGCTGCTGTTTTGCTGACTTGAAATGGGGTCGGGACCTCGTCAAGCTGCTCCAGCTTTTAGTCCCTTACTCCTCCTTTTCAAAGGAAATAAAGCTGTTTTATTGATTGTTTATCCGAATGAGCGCAGTAAACGTATTGTTGGACATTTCGTCTCGGTGGATCTTTTGTCTCGTTGGACATTCAGGCTCGATTGGATCTTTCGTCTCGTTGGACATTCAGGCCACAAGCGACCGACAGGGCGGGGGGGGGGGGGGTAGGGAAGGAGGCTGCTTGAAAGGCGCACGTAGTGGAGTCTTCGCCGCACAGCCAAGGAGTGGTGAAACAAAGCCCAGCGGTGAGCTCATTCGTAACACTGTGCACAAGGCGGGACCACGTAACAGAGTTTGAAATTACCGGCCGATTTCCTTGAAAAGTACTGTGTGCAAAGTGCTTGAGCATATACTCTTTACTAACATTATTAATCACGTAAACAGATTCTCCTTGCTAAGCACTTGTCAACAAAGATTTCGTACCGGTTTTTCCTGCGTTACTCAGCCAACAGAGCTAACTCACGATGTAGCTAGTGCATTATATAACGGCTGCTCGGTTGATTCGGTTTTCCTGGATTGTAAAAAAGCTTTTGACGTTGTTCCGCATATTATATTGGTACAAAATTTATCTTGGTATAATTTGAATAAATCAGTTATTTCTTGGGTTCAGGGATATTTAACCTCAAGGCACCAGAAAGTAGTATTAAACAGTCAACAGCCGCACGAGATAGAAGTAACATCAGGTGTACACCAGGGATCTGTTTTGGGCTCTCTGTTGTTCTTAATTTACATAAATGATCTAAGTGTTAACATCTCATCTCATGTAAGATTATTCGCTCATGATTCCATGTTATATAGAGTTATTCATAATACGAGTGATTGTTTTGCCTTGCAAGATGACCTAAACAGGGTAGCAGAGTGGTGAAAAAAGTGGGTATGCGTATAAATTTGCAGACAACTGTACATTTGTGTTTTTCAATAAAGCGTACTCCCTATCAGGTTAAACACACAATTAACTCTGAGCAGCTTTCATATATTCCTGAGTTCAAGTATCTTGGTGTTTTCTTTACCTCCACTCTGTCGTGGCACCGCCATATCGAGTATATTTAAGCCAAGGCATGTCGAGTATTAGGATTCTTGCGACGCAATACAAAACATTATCCATTCCAAACTAAACAGCTACTGTATTTTATGAACGTTTGCTCTATTCTTGATTATTCTTGCACTGTATGGGACCCTTGGCTAAAGAATGACGTCCAAAAGTTCGAAAGAGTGCAAAATTTAGCGGTCCGTTTTGTGTTCCGAAATTGCACTACGAATTTCATTGTATAGCGTGCGAAAGAGATTCTTGGATAGGAACCATTAGAAGAACGTAGAAGGACTCTTAGGCGGAAGTTATTTCATAATATCTTTCACTCCAGTACTGGCATAGAGCGAGAAAACTACTTTTTAGGCCTGATTGTCTCTTAACGTTTGGATCATGTGAATAAGGTAAGAGAAATGAAGTGTAAAACAGATGGCCCAAGAAAGTTTTCCCCAGGACCATATCGAATTGGAATCGGCTAGCTCGCGATGCTGTGACATTCATGTCTAACGATGCATTCTTTTCCATGTTGTGGCCCAATTTGTTGTAACATTCAAGTTGTGTATTCAAGTTGTGTATGTTGTTTAAGTTTTACTCTGCATTTATTGTTAAATCACTTACATTGATTAGTGTACATTTCCTTGTACCGCCCCCCACTGTAATGCCACAGGCGTTGTAGTATTGAATAAATAAATAAGTAAATAAATAAATAAATAAATAAATAAATAAATAAATAAATAAATAAATAAAACACTTCAAGCATTTCATCCCAATGCAGGTGCAAAGACGCATCGGTAACGCTGCGTTCTTTCTTACGTGACGAAATCATCTCAATGCGCGAGATTTTATTATCACGTTTCCTTCATTTATTTACATGAAAAGTTCTTTTCATAGCTCCGTGGTCAGTTCCAGGCGTGCTGTTAAACCAATGTTGAGCTGTCCATATAAACTTCGTTGTGCTCCCTGCAGCAATCATGTTGTGTTTCAGATTCGGCTTCGGCTCTTTTGGTTCCACCAAAGCCCTAGCTGTGTTCTACCTTCCGGGGTGCTTAACGTGTAACATGTATTGCAGTTTTTTACGCACAGAACTTGACCTAACGAAACCCGATGTTGCAAATTCCCCGAGCTAACGAACAAATTTGGATTCCCCCGCAGGCATGCCTATTCGGCTCCATGCTTTTATGAACTCGACAAACGAAATAGCCTGAGCGCCATTTCCGATTTAAACAAGCATTTCTGGAAACAGACACTTGATGATGGTTGGTTGTTTTTGGCGCAAGGCCGACTACGGGCAAAGAGCGCCAAGAAAAAGTGGTTTTATGAGGATTAGATGATTCAATAAATTCAACTAAAAATTCAACTAAGAATATAGGTGAAATGACATAAAAAACAATGTAGATGACTGGTGTAGAGGGCCAGGGTGTCAATATGCATGGTAAGTAATGAGATGCAAAGCTTGACACCGCTAAGCAACTTAAAAGTACGCTTGGGGGTGATTATGGGGTCCTTCCCTAAAAAGTGCGATGGGTGTACTGGATTGTGTTGTCTGTATGGTGGTGAGAAGTGTCTGTGTCGTGTTTTTTCTAGTGCTTTGCATTGTATGAGGATGTGGAACACGGATAGGGCCTTTCCGCCCCTGGTGCACAAAGGTCTTGTAGTTCCAGTGAGAAGGTGCGAGTGCGTTGCATGTGTGTGCCCTATTCGTAATCTAGCCAAGGCGACTTCTGTATATCTATTGCGTGTGTCGGTGGTGTATAGTCCCAAGTATGGTTTTATTACGTGTAACTTGTTGTCTGTTCACTCCAGTGTGTTTTCCATGTTTTGAGAAGTTGTCTGATGTGTGGCTTCATGTCGGTGTAGGGTAATGTGGTTATATCTACTCTATTCAAGAGTGTAGCAGCAGCAGCCATTCGATCCGCGGCTTCGTTCCCGGGTATACCACGGTGGCTAAGGACCCAGCAAAGGACCAGTTCAAATTTGTGGACAAACACAGACATAACACCCTTGACAATAAGATTGACAACGTAATTTTTCGAAGACTTTGTTGACGACAAAACCGCACAACACTGAGTGAATATGTATAGATAATGAATTGTGGGATGTGGCTTTGAAGTATGATTAACAACAAGAAGTACACTGTTAGCCTCTGCTGTAAAGATACTAGTATTACTATTCAGAGTTTTAGTGACATTAAGGCCGGGTCCATGCGCAGCGCAGGACACAGAGGTGGCAGTTTCAGAGGCATCTGTATAAAATTCCGAAAAATGATACTTCTGCTGCAAATGCAAGAAGTGCTGCAGAATTGCACATTTAGGAGCTCGGTTTTTATCTACGTGTATGAAAGATGTGTCGCATAATACAGGGCGGAGATGCTATGCTGATATAAAATCTGTTACAGAAGTTTCGATGGTATCTGAAAGGAGACAGCAAGCCGTGACGCTTTTTCTTTAACTCTGAAAGAAAAGGGCGCAGAGAACGATGGTCGATTTAGCAGGAGTTCCGTCATGAAGGTATCATAAAAAAACTTATTTAAAAAGATGGTGAGGCATGGAAGAAATTTTAAAACCATAACGGAGATCTGTGTGTTCCCGCTGACGTTATAGGCTCCATTTGTGACACTCCATATAGAGGCTTTCGACGGGGCTAGTGCGGAAGGCGTTACATGATAGGCGAAGCCCCAGGTGAAGCACTGGGTCTAGCATTTTGAGGGATGTTTTACTTGCTGACCCATAAACAACACTTCCATAGTCCAATCGTGAACCTATCAGACTAGTAAAAACACGTAAAAGAAGTTGTTTGTCAGCACCATATGAAGAGTGGGGGAGAACCTTGAGAATAGTCTTAGCCTTTAAGCATTTATGTTTAAGTTGTTTTATATGTGAAATGAATGTGATTTTTTCGTCAAGGACTATGCCCAAAAACTTGTGTTCATTTCTGACTGGAATTGAGACACCATTGAGTTTGATGTCTGGATCCGGCAGAATGCCGCGGCTTTTTGAAAACAAAACACAAGTACACTTTCCTGGATTTAATTTAAAATCGTTGCTATCTGCCCAAACAGCTAGCTTGTTAACACCAAGCTGGACTTCGCGCTCGCAGATAGACAGGTTACAAGACTTAAAGGATAATTGCACGTCGTTTACATAGATTGAGCAGGAAATTGATGGTGACAATGCCTTTCTGAGTGAATTAATGTTTACAATAAACAGAGTGCAAATCAAAACTCCCCGTTGCGGCAGGCCATTTTCCTGTACATGAACCCTTGAGAGTGCTTTTCCAACTCTAACACGAAAGGTTCTTTCAGACAAGTAGCTGGAAAGAGTGTTTAGCATGTTACCCGACATGCCGAAGGACTTCAGGTCGCTTAGGATATCGTACCGCCACGCGGTATCATACGCTTTTTCCAGATCGAAGAATACGGTAATACAATATTGCTTGCGGAAGAAAGCATCTTTGATATGCGACTCTAATGCAACGAGCTGATCGTTGGTAGATCGCCCCGCCCTAAAGCCTGCCTGGCAGCTCTCGAGAAAACCGTTGTACTCTAAGTACACGAGTCTCCTGTTCATTATCTTCTCGAGAAGCTTGCATAGGCAGCTTGTCAAAGAAATCGGCCGATAACTAGCAGGGGAGGAAGTGTCCTTCCCTTCTTTCAGGAAAGCCACTACTATTGCCTCCCTCCAAGAGCGTAGAATGTGTCCCGAAATCCATATTTTATTGTATAGATGTAGAAGTGTTTCAAGGGTGTCTGAGTGTAGGTGTTGTATCATGGTGTATGTGATTTTGTCTGCACCTGGAGCTGAAGCCTAACATTTGGTCAGGGCTGCCTTCAGCTCATGAATTAAAAAAGGAGAATGGTAGGAAGTGTGTGACTTGTTGCTATCACGCAGTGACTTCTTTTCTGCAGATGTTTTGTGTTTCATGAAAGTGTTTGTGTAGTGTGCTGAACTGGACACGTGTTCGAATTGTTGTGCAAGTGTGTCGCCTGGTCTTCATATGTGTCCCCTGTTGTGCTCACCAGGGGCAGGTTGTGTGTCTGTTGTTCTTTGAGCTTGCGTACACGTGTCCAAACTTTGTGTGTGTCCATGTATGAATTACCGGATGTCAAGAAGGTGTGCCAACTCTTTCGTTTTGCCTCACTGCGCACACGTTTTCCGAACGCATTGACCACTTGAATAAAAGGAGATTATCCGACGTGGGGTAGCGTCGAAGAATACCGCACGCCTTGTTCTGGGCCTCTGGCGCCCACCTACAGTCCTCATTCCACCACGGCGTCCTCTGATTGCGCGGGGCACCAGAGGCGTGGGGAATGGACTTTTTGGTGGCGTTGAGGATGTGCACCGTGAGGAGTTGGGTAGCTTCTTCAATGTGTAGGTGTCTTATGGTACGTAGAGTAGTCTGGATGTCTCTGGAAATGTATTCCAGTTAGCTCTTGCTTCATCGAACCTGTTCTGGGAAGACGGGCCCTTACCTATATATGTTGGTGAGGTGGGGAAGTGGTCCCTACCATAAGGGGCAGTGTCCACACTCCACTCGAGAAAGTGAAAGAGAACTGCGGGGCCAATAGCCAAGTCAAGATACGAGTGTGTGCTGTATCCTATATTAACGTATGTAAGCTCATTTTTGTTGAAAAGGCATGCTCCGTAATATGTAAGGAATTTCTATATAAGGCGAACTCGGGCATCCGTGCGAGAAGAGCCCCCAAGAGAATTGGTCGCCTGTTAGGATGTATGGTTCGGGCAGCTGGTCGACCAGCGCCTTGAAGTCAGAGCTCCAAAGTGCAATATCAGGAGGAATGTATATGGAGCATACCGTTATAAACCTATTGAATATTATTGTGCGAATTGCTACAACCTCAAGGACAGTGTTCAAAGTCACCGGGTGGCATGCTAAGGATTTCCGGGCGATTATGGCCACACCCCCAAAAGAGTGTGCAGCCATCCCTGGCCTTTCTGTATACCAGGTAACTATTTAAGAAATTTGTGTGTTTGGAATGCAAATCTGTGTCCTGAACAGCCATTACACTGGGCTGATTAGCATTCAGTATTTCGTATACATCGTCAAGATTTTTAAGGCCTCTGCAGTTTCATTGTATTATGTTTTCTCTTCCCATTATGAAGTGTTCGGAGCTGCTGGGGTGTGACTATTTACGTAAGGTCTTTCGGGGCTTGCACTCTTGAGAAGGGTTTTTTATCCTTCTCTAGAGGTTTAGATGGAGGGACGCGCTCCTTCCACGCCGAAGCAGATAGGAAAGGTCCCACATCTATGCAATCATCAGATTTTGAAGTGGTGACCGTACCCCCCGGACGATGACTGGACCCTCCAGACTTGGCACCCTTTCCGGTGCCCTTCCTTCGAACCGCGACCTCCGAGGGCGTCAGGAGCGCCCCGGGTGGCACAGGCGGTGCGGCGGGGGTGGGAACTACTGCGGCTTCTTCTGCCTGCATCTCCTGTGTGCCCTCACGTGTGCTTCGGGCCGGTGGAGAGGAAACGGTGGATGCAGCAGCATCCCCAACGGACGTGGATGCCACCACAGCCGCTGCTGGCTCAGCGAGGGGGGCGGAAGGGGGTTCGGCTGCCCAAAGCAACCCAGGGGGGGGGGGGCGATAGCGGGACCAAGTTCAACTCTCGGTACTGGGTCCCCGCCAAAACCAGACGCCTCTCCGCCCTCCGGCGAGCTGCGTCGGCGTGCCTCCCCAGGGGGAAAGAGGCGAATCTCTTTCGCGCCTCGTGGAAGGTGATGTTCTCTGTTACTTTCACATTGATTATTTTCTCTTCTTGTTGGAATTTCTCACATTTGCGGGAGTACGCCGCCTGTGGTCCCCCGCAGTTAACACAATTGAAGGTGGTGGAGTTGCAATTATCTGTCGGGTAGTCCTGTGCGGCGCATTTGGCACAGGTCGTTTTGCCGCGGCAAGAGTTTGTGCCGTGCACGAACCGCTGGCATTTGAAGCAGCGACGCAGGATTGGTTTGTAAGGTCGGACTAGACATCGTATGAAGCCTGCATTGACCGACTCTGGAGCGTTGAGCAGTCAAATGTCAAGATCAACTGTTTTGTACGGATTTCGGTGTCATTTCGACGCAAGGTTATTCTTCGCATTGCCGTCACGCCCTGATCTCGAAGGCCCTCGAGCAGATCTGTCTCTGTTTCGTTCATCAGGTCAGGATCAGAGATAACGCCCTGTGACCTGTTCAGCGTGCGGTGGGGCGTGATCTTTATGTCTGTATCTACCATTCGGGTTTCTTTAAAGAGGTTGACAGTTCATGGCTGTAACTTTTGAGCAACTTTAGACGGAGACTGATACAAAAAGGGACACGAAGACCAGCAACACATATATATATACACTCACTAACAACAATTGATCACCGCGCATGACCGGATGAGTACAGGTTCCAACAGAATAAAAAAATCGCGCCAAACCACCCCGTGAATGTCGTTGGAAACAAAGCTGTAAACGGCACCCATAACGATTACCCATGCGACGTCACTTAAATTCACTCACATCGCTCTACTTATAGCAAAACCAGAGAGAAGTCAACTGCACTTAACCACATCATTTATTACTTCAAAGAAATATTCTTGTTAAGGTTAAATCAATGCTTGAAGCATGAACGGTGTTTGGTTGAGTTGTACTGGTGTAGCGCCAGAGTGGAAACGTTTTTTTTAATAAAATTAAAGTAAGCTACAACCCGGGGTTAGACGATCTGTCTTCTCCGTCTCTGCGCCGCGGACGGAGGCGACGAGATTTGCGGAAGAGAAGCAGGAGGAGGAAGAAGAAATACTTCTGTTATTTCTGAGCGGCCCAGAGTGCAGCCCTGGGGAGTTATTCCTCCTTCTGTGGGGCCCATATGCAGTCCGCGCAGCCTGTGTTCTGTCCACCCGCTGAAGCTGGGTAGGTAGACAGGGCCTGGACAGCAGCATCTCCGATTGCTCTTGTTGGGTAGTTGATGGAAAGAGAGGAGAGGAGGCGGTCAGGGCTAAAGTCGCACACGCCGATTACGGGGCGGAGTGTTCCTACTTCAGAGCAAAATTTACATTCAGCGTCGTAGCGATTCGGATACATTAAGTGAAGACGCGTAGGCTGTGGGAAGGAGCCCGGATTGTATGAGCCGTGGGGTAGTTTGTTGTTCTCTCGAAAGGTCAGGGTAAGGCGAAGGTACGGTCTGTCTCAGAAGGTGATAATGCTGGGTTATCTCCCTGAACGTGACACGCGGGAGACTGTCCTCGTGCAGCTCCATAGAACGGGAGGTAAAAGCGCAGGCTTGTTGGGTGGGCGTATTTGTTGCCCTCCATTGAAGCGTGAGGGGGTGTCCAGATGAGCTGAATGGAACCATTTAGTTAGTGGTGTTTAGCACGCGCAGTGCAGGTCGGGACACCCAACCCTACTGGTAATTCCAGTAGGCTTTCTCGGAATCGTTGACTATCCTCCGAACCCCTGGTTTAGCGAGAGCCAAGGTAATGGCTGCCTTTTCTGCTGCCGTCATTTCTTGGGTCCTAAGCGAGGTACACGCAAGGAGGTTGATTCTGGAAGAAGCCACGATGATGGCGTATTGCTGCCCCCGATGTTTGGAGGCATCTGTGTAGATAACTGCATGATCCCCACCGAGAGTGGTGTTTAGCACTTGAGCCCGTGCTTTTCGGTGACCCTCGTCATGTGAGGGGTTCATATTTGTAAGCAAAGGGAGCATCTTTAGTTTCAGTCGCTAAACGTCTGGGAGTACGTCAAGCTGAGTGACATTTTGGGCTGCCCAGCCAATCTGGTGAAGCATGCGGTTACCCATCGCTGTTCTGAGTCGGACCTTCTGGTTAGAAAGATGGCCTTCTATCAGCTCTTCCACCGTGTTGTGGAGCCCTGTGCTAAGCAGCCTCTGTGTGGACGCACTAATGATAAGACCAATGGCCTGCTCGACCGCCTTTCTAATCATTATATAAAGCATCTCTATGTCTTCCTTGTCGAGAAGAAGATAGGGGTTTGTCGTAAGTAACTCTCGAGAGGACAAAAGCTTCAATTAATCGAAAGGTACCGGATTCTTTTAGGCCTCGCTTCTTGGTGGTAACTCGCCTGATCATGTGTATGATTAGATTAATGCTGTTTTTGAGGCGCTGCAAGCAGACGTCACTCTTGGTGTTGGCCTGGAAATGTAGGCCCAGGATCTTGATGCTGGGGTTTGGAGTGATGGCCTGACCATCAAAGAGTATTTGAATGTATTCCTTGGTTTGGCGTGAGGGCGGACGACAAGGAGCTGTGATTGTTTACGTGAACACTGGAGGCCACAGGCTTGATAGCACATTGGCGGACTAGAAGTGAGATGCCATGCATTGGTGTGAGCTTCCTTTAATTTTTGTAACTCTTAGCACATGAGCAAGGTGCGCACAGGCCCGCTAGACGGGCGTGAGTGGTCGCGTGACGCTTTCACGTGGCATTCAGCGAGAACAATGGGGGTAAACCCGTAGATGTGCTTGGTGAGTACACCACCTGTCTTCCCTGTCTTCGCGTGGGCTCGTAGCTAAATCGGTAAGACAATGGGCTTCCGCTTTGTTAGTCTATTAGTGCCAGGTTCGATTCCCGGCGGTGGCAGTAAATTCTTTTATTCGTTCGCTGGAGTTTTCTGGTGACAGCAACGGTCGCGAAAGAACCCTTCGGGGGTAGAGGTAAAAAGCTTTGCTTTAAAAACATGATAACCATACAATCATATTAAACTATCTAGTATTGCTCAGCAACTGGATTTCTTTTTCTGACAAGGCGACTGAAGGTTGGGTTCACGCATGCTCCTTTGATTGCAGCCATGTGCCATGCTTCAACAATTTCTCTGGTAGTTCGATTAAACAAAGGCTCGCACTTGTCTAACGTACATTGCTCACAGTGCATTGCCAAATGCGTACATGGCCTTCCTTTCAAGCTGGACAAGTGTTCCCTAAGCCTAACATTTACACATCTGCTTGTTTGACCGACATAATGCTGCCCGCAAGGGAAAGGAATCTTGTAAACTACGTTCTTTCTGCAGTCCAAAAACTTGTGTTTGGCACTCATCGTGCACTTCCTAGTTTCGGCTCTTTTTTGTCCTCCGTACAATTTATTCACTGCCGGGCAGACACTCCCCACCTTGTTCTTTGCCGCGAAAACGACATTTACATTATACTTGGCTGCAACCTTTTTAAGTTTGTGTGACAGTCCATGCACGTAAGAGATTACTGAAATTTTATTTTCTGGGCTTCTTTCCTTCGCCTTGCACTCCGACTTCATTCTTTTCAATAGCCTTTCGCAAGCAGTCAGCAATGCTGAGGTTGGGTACCCAGCCTTTTTGAGCCGGTGCTCTTGCTCACGGTATGCGTCACCCATTTTGTGTTTGCAAGTCTTGGTGAGAGCGGATTTGAAACATCCCATGGCGATAGCGTTTTTTACTATCCTTGAGTGCCCAGACGTGTAATCCAGGAGTGGGTTTTCCGTACGTGGCGAGTATTTCCAGCACATGTGGTGCTCTTCAAATGTGAAACTCACATCCAGGAACTGCAGCATGTTTTCTTTCGGTACCACATACGTGAAACTTAACCCTTCGCCTCTAACTCTGAAGACTTTTAACACATGTGCTTTGAACACCTCCAACTCTGTATATTGGCCCAGTACTAAATAATCGTCTACGTATCTGGAGATTCTGAGCACACTTCTTTCTAAATCAGTCTTTACACGACTATCCACCCTACTCAAAAAATTGTACTTAACACAGGGGCTACTTTCGACCCAATGCACACGCCCTGTTTCTGAAGGAACAGCTTGTCTTTGTACTTCCCGTAAGTACTCTCCAGATACAGACCCAGTAGTTCTACAAAGGCTTCCAGCGACATTCCACCTATATTAGGAAACGCGACTTCATCATTGTACTGTTCAACACAATCTCTCACTCTCTGCAGTAAACCCCCCTGAGGCAGAGAATAATACAGGTCTTGTATGTCAACGCTGAAACCCATGTAACTCCCTTCCTTCATACCCGAAACATAGTCCACAACTTCTTCAGAATTTTTAACAAGAAATGGGTCACTCACTCTCAACGACGCGAGCATTTTTTTAAGGAAGGCAGATATTAGAAACTGCCACGAGTTGTGCTCTGAAACAATGGCTCTGAACGGAACTTCAAGCTTATGTGTTTTTGCTGCGAGAAACACCTCCAGCGTTTTCCCTTTTCCTTCTTTTACTTGTGAAGCCAACTTCTCTAGATTGCACCTTTCTAGCAAAGCCAATGCTTTTTTCTTTGCATTCTGAGGCTTTACTGTTACTTCCCTAAAGCACTTGTGCATCACGTCCAGGCCTTTTTCAGAGTACATAGTATCAGTCATCACCACAAGGCACCCTTCTTTGTCTGTTCTTACTTGTCCAACCTCCTTTGAATGTAAAGAGCGAGCCAACGAGGTGATACACAGTTGCCGTTTACACTTGCGTTTGGCATCAGCTACGACTTCAACACAGTCTCTGACACACAACTCCTTCTCCGCTTCACTCACGTTCCTGGAGATGTGCCTTGCTAATGCCAGCTTCTCCGGTGTTTGTAGCGACGGTTCCGTGCAGAACTTGGCTCCCAACCTGAGAATTTCTTGCTGCTCTTCATCCACGTGTGCGTCACCAGCTTCTGTGGCTCTGCGTTGACCTTCTCCTTTTTTGGCAAAGAGGACCAAACCTTGCGCCACAAAACCTCCGTGAGGTTCACTGCACAGTCGTACCACTCACGGTGTACACTCTCCAGTCCTTCCTGCCGACCACCTCAGAAGAATTGGCCACTCGAAGACAGTCCCTCAGATACCGACACTGCCTTCAGCACTCTGACCGGAGGGTGTGCAAAATAACAGGCCCAGATAATGAATTCTCGGCTAGCAAGAAGTATGCGCGCGTAAACAAGCTCAAGGGGCGTCACTTCCGAAATTACATGCGAAACAAGTGTATCGTTGACCGCTATAAGCATTCCTCCTCCGGATCGAACGTCATGGTCGTATCTGTAGGAACAGTACAACTTTTCACAGTCTAATATCTCGCTGTTCTTAATTTTTGCTGAAAGCCATGTTTCAGTCAGGATGACAATATCAGCGGAGCAAGAATCAACAGAGGAAGAAAGTGCTATGGATTTGTTAAGAACGCTTCGAGCATTTTTTTTTTTCAGTTTCAGTTTCAGTTTATTATTCGTAACACAGTATACAATGTGTGAAAAAATATTATACAGAAAGGGGTCCCAGAGTTTGGCACTGTAATGGGACCCCTTGTAATAGGGGTCTCATTACATTTGTGAACATGATGGGTGCATTGTTTACGCTTTGTGTGGGAGATAGCTATGCGGTAGTGTGTTGGGGGCCAGCAGATGAAACGTTATCAGTAACATGTGTCCTTCGGGAAAATTGATTGATTGGAGCGTAACGCGCCAACGCAACGCAGGTGATGAGGCGCGCCGTAGTGGAGGGCTCCGGCTTAATTTTGACCACCTGGGGATCTTTATCGTGCTCCTAAGTCTCGTGCACACGGGCGTTTTAGATGCGGAGCATCTCTTGCACGGTGTATGTCCCGCGGCGTCGGCGTCCGCACTCACACTACGCACGCGCAACTCCTCCCCGCGCTCCAACAGCTGCGCGTTACTCTCTCCACTTCTCTCCTACCACCTGCTTGCGCTTCTCCTGCGTTCTCGCTTTTCCTCTCGCGGCGCATGCGCTACTCTCCTCCTCTAGTCTGCTCTCCTTCATGTGTGAAAATAAGCGGGTAGAGCGCTGCGCGCGTTCAGTGCAGCGCTTGCTTCGGTTTACTCCGTTGATGCTTCCGATGAAGTGTGATGGAAGCAACGTTCCCGTCAGTGAGTGGGCTGACGCAAGCACGCGTCAGCATCAGCCCAAACACTAATAGCAACGTTACGTCCACTCAATACAAAGCTGCGAAGCGAAGGGCACGCGACGCTGAACGCAAACGCTTGAAGCGAGCGGCGGACTCGGAACTTCGTCAGCGCGAAGCAGCTTCGAAGCGTCAACGTCGAGCAGCGGACCCTGAGCTTCGGCAACGTCAAGCAGCGTCGGTTCGAGAACGTCGAGCGGCGGTACTGGAACTTCGACAACGTGAAGTGGAACGCGAACATACGAAGCGAGCGGCGGAACCGAACCTTCGAGAACGGGAAGCCGTTTGTAAACGCCAACAACGTCTACATTCCCAGCGGGGGTTCCGTTGCGTTCCGTTGTGCTAGTAGTTGGGTTTGGGGGAAATGTAGGTGAACCCCGCGATGCTCCGCATCCTACTCAGGGTTGCCCTCGGGAAGATGAGGTAATTTTTGCTTTTCGCCTCCATCAGAAAAGCGGCCGCCGCGACCGGGAATTGAACACGCGACCTCGTGCTCATCAGTGCAACGCCTTAGACACTGAGCCACCGCGGCGGGTAGATTTAACGAAGTAATTCGCGGTTCTCCGTGTCGTCGTTAGATCGGGTTTTAACCGTATTTTACTGCAATTCAAAGTGTTTCTGGTGGGACCTAGACACAAAAAGGGGAAGAGCGCGGGGTAGCAACCGAAAGGCTCCCACCCGTATAGGGCAAAAAAAATTTGCGGTTTCACGCACCGATGTCACACCTGGGCCTTAGTGGGGGCCTCGGATGAATTTCTACCGCCTGTGGGTCATTAGTGTGCGCCGAAATCTCGCGGCACGGGCGCTTTCGTTGTTCGCCTAAATATCAAAAACGGCCACCACGACTGGGAGCAAACCCGCGTCTTTGGCTCAGCAGTAGGAAGCCTTAGCCACTCAGCCACCACGGCGGGAGTGTCTAGAGCTATTACTCCACTGTGTGAGATGTGGATGACCAGCGAAGCACTCCACGCAAAGGTGACATAATTTTGAACAAAGCTACAAACTCATATATTCTGAACCAACTAAACATGATGGGTGAATGAAACTCGGCAAATGACTCTCAGTGGACAATTGTAATTTGAGTTTTGTTGGGAACGTTTGCACAAAACAAGTCACAGCCGTTTTCTGCAACCATACTCCATCCGTATACATCTTGTGTATGACAGTAGACAGAAGACGGAACGGTGAACTAACTGTGACATACAAATAAAACTCGCCGCAACGATAGTCGCGTGTGGAGAAGTGATCATAAATAGAGACGGGAACTTTCGGCAAAATGCCTATTTTTCCCTCGAGTCCGCAACACGTTGTTTAACATACCCGCATGAACTAAGGGAATGGGGACATTTTAATCTGCAATAGTTTATTGTGCCCATCAGTGCCTACTTGAACTTTTAAAGCAAAGCTTTTTACCTCTACCCCCCAAGTGTTCTTTCGCGACCGTTGGTGTCACCAGAAAACTCCAGCGAACAAATAAAAAATCGCGCCAATCCACCCCGTGAATGTGGTTGGAAAGCAAAGCTGTAAACGGCACCCATGACGATTTCCCATGCGACGTCACTTAAATTCACTCACATCGCTCTACAAATAGTAAAACCAGAGAAAAGGGAATTGCACTTAACAACACCATTTATTACTTCAAAGAGATAGTCTTGGTAAGGTTAAATCAATGCATGATGCATGAACGGTGTTTAGTTGAGTTGCATTGGTGTAGCACAAGCGTGGAAACTTTTTTTTATAAAATTAAAGTTCCAACCCGGTGTTAGACGATCTGACTTCTGCGTCTCTGCGCCGCGGACGGAGGCGGCGAGATTGGCGGCAGAGAAGGAGAAGGAGGCGGAAGAAATACTTCTGTTGAGATTTCTGAACGGCCCAGAGGGCAGCCCTCGGGAGTGATTCCTTCTTCTGTGGGGCTCATATTCATTCCGCGCGGACTGTGTTCTGTCCACCCGCAGGGGCTGGGTAGGTAGAGAGGGCCTGGACAGCAGCATCTCCCATTGCTCTTGTTGGGTAGTTGACGGAAAGAGAGGAGGGTGCTCAGGACTAAAGTCGCACACCCCGATTACGGGGCCGAGTGTTCCTACTTCTGAGCAAAATTTACATTCAGCGTCGTAGCGATTCGGATACCTTAAGTGAAGACGCGTAGGCTGTGGGAAGGAGCCCGGATTGTATGAGCCGTAGGGTAGTTTGTTGTTCCCTGGAAAGGTCAGGGTAAGGCGAAGCTACGGTCTGTCTCAGAAGGCGATAATGCTGTGTTATCTCCCTGAGCGTGACAAGCAGATGACTGTCCTCGTGCAGCTCCATAGCACGGTAGGTAAAAGCGCAGGCTTGTCGGGTGGGCATATTTGTTGCCCTCCATTCAAGCGTGAGGGGGTGTCCAGATGATCTGTATGAAACCGTTTGGGGAGTGGTTTTTTAGCACGCGCAGTGCAGGTCAGGACACCCAACTCGACTGGTTATTCCAGTAGGCTTGCTTGGAATCGGTGACTACCCTCCTAACTACTTTCCGGTTGAGTGAGAGCCAAGGTGATGGCTGTCTGTTCTGCTGCCATCATTTCTTGGGTCCTAAGCGAGGTACACGCAAGGAGGTTGGTTCTGGAGGTAGCCACGATGACGGCGTATTGCTGCCCTCGATGTTTGAAGGCGTCTGTGTAGATAACTGCACGATCCCCACCGAGGGTGGTGTTTAGCGCTTGAGCCCGTGCTTTTCGGTGACCCTCGTCGTGTGAGGGGTTCATATTTCTAAGCAAAAAGAGCATCTAGTTTTGGTCGCCAAGAGTCTGGTAGTACGTCAAGCGGAGTGACATTCTGGGCTGCCCAGCCAATCTGGTGAAGGCTGCAGTTACCCACCGCAGTTCTGAGTCGGATCTTCTGGTTAGAAACATGGCCTTCTATCAGCTCTTCCACCGTATTGTGGATCCCCGTGCTAAGCAGCCTCTATGTGGACGCACTCATGAGAAGACCAATGGTCTGCTCGACCGCCTTTCTAATCATTATTTAGTCTTCCTTGTCGAAAAGAAGACAGGGAATTGACGTAAGTGACTCTCGAGAGGACAAAAGCTTGAATTAATCGAAAGGTACCGGATTCCTTTAGGCCTCGCTTCTTGGTGGCAACTAGCCTGATCATGTGTATAATTTGATTGATGCTGTTTTAGAGATGCTGGGAGGATACGTCACTCTTGGTGTTAGCCTTGAGATGTAGGCCCAGGATCTTGATGCTGGGGCTTGGTGTGATGGCCTGGCCATCAAGGAGTATTTGAATGTATTCCTTTATTTGGCGTGAGGGTGGACGACAAGGAGCTGCGATTTTCTACGTGAACACTGGAGGCCACAGGCTTTAGCTCATTGTCATACTAGAAGTGAGAACCCATGCATTGGTGCGAGCTTCCTTCAATTTTTGTAACTCTTAGCACATGAGCAACGTGCGCACAGGGCCGCTAAACGGGCATGAGTGGTCGCGTGACGCTTTCACGTGGCATTCAGCGAGAACGCAGGGGGTAAACCCGTAGATGTAGTTGGTGAGTACACCGCCTTCGCGTGGTCTCGTAGCTAAATCGGTAAGACGACGGACTCTCACTTTGCTAGCCTAATAGTTCCAGGTTCGATTCCCGGTGGTGCCAGTAAATTCTTTTATTGTTCGCTGGAGTTTTCTGGTGACACCAACGGTCGCGAAAGATCCCTTGGGGGGTAGAGGTAAAAAGCTTTGCTTTAAAAGAGTATACTGGCACCGCCGGAAATCGAACCTGCAACTAGACTAACAAAGCGAGAGCCCGTTGTCTTACCGATTTAGCTACGAGCCCAAGCGAAGACTGGGAACGCAGATGGTGTACTCACCAAGCACATCTACGGGTTTACCCCCTCCGTTCTCTCTGAATACCACGTGAAAGCGTCACGCGACCACTCACGCCCATCTAGAGGCCCTGTGCGCACCTTCCTCGTGTGCTAAGAGTTACAAAAATTAAAGGAAGCTCACACCAATGCGTGGCATCTCACTTATAGTACGCCAATTTGCTAAAGTGTGTGGCCTCCAGTGTTCACGTAAAAAATCCGAGCTCCTTGTCGTCCGCCCTCACGCCAAATCAAGGAATACATTCAAATACTCCTTGATGGCCAGGCCATCACTCCAAGCCCCAGCATCAAGAGCCTGGGCCTACATCTCGTGGCTAACACCAAGAGTGACGTCTCCTTGCAGCGCCTCAAAAACAGCATTGATCAAATCATACACATGATCAGGCGAGTTGCCACCAAGAAGCGAGGCCTAAAGGAATTTGGTACCTTTCGATTATTTGAAGCTTTTGTCCTCTCTAGAGTCAGTTACGTCAACCCCATGTCTTCTCGACAAGGAAGACATAGAGATGCTTTACATAATGATTAAAAAGGCGGTGGAGCAGGCCATTGGTCTTCTCATGAGTGCGTCCACAGAGAGGCTGCTGAGGATGGGGCTCCATAACACGGTGTAAGAGCTGAGAGAAGGCCATCTCTCAAACCAGAAGGTCCGACTCAGAACTGCGGTGGGTGACCGCATGCTTCACCAGATTGGCTGGGCAGCCCTGAATGTCACTCCGCTTGACGTACTCCCAGACTCTTGGTGACTAAAACTAAGGATGCTCCCTTTGCTTAGAAATATGAACCCCTCACATGACGAGTGTCACCGAAAAGCACGGGCTCAAGCGCTAAACACGACCCTCGGTGGGGTTCATGCAGTTATCTCCACAGGCGCTCCAAATATCGAGGGCAGCAATACGCCTTCATCGTGGCTACCTCCACAACCAACCTCCTTGCGTGTACTTCGCTTAGGACCCAAGAAATGACGGCAGCAGAAGAGGCAGCCATCACTTTGGCTCTTACTCAACCAGGGGTTCGGAGGGTAGTCACCGATTTCCAGCAAGCCTACTGGAAATAACAGTCGGGTTGGGTGTCCTGACCTGCAGTGCGCGTGCTAAAAAACCACTCCCCAAACGGTTCAGTTCAGCTCATCTGGACACCCCCTCACGCTTCAATGGAGGGCAACAAATACGCCCACCCAACAAGCCTCCGCTTTTACCTCCCGTGCTATGGAGCTGCACGAGGACAGACACCCGCTTGACACGTTCAGGGAGATAACCCAGCATTATCGCCTTCACAGACAGACCGTACCTTCGCCTTACCCTGACCTTTCCAGAGAACAACAAACTACCCTACGACTCATACAATACGGGCTCCTTCCTACAGCCTACGTGTCTTCACTTCATGCATCCGAATCGCTACGACGCTGAATGTAAATTTCGCTCAGAAGTAGGAACACTCCGCCCCGTCATCGGGGTGTGCTACGTTAGCCCTGAGCACCCTCCTCTCTTTCCGTCAACTACTCAACAAGAGCCATGGGACATGCTGCTGTCCAGGCCCTCTCTATCTACCCAGCTTCAGCGGGTGGACGGAACACAGGCCGCTCGGACTGCATATGGGCCCCCCAGAACAAGGAATCACTCCCCGGGGCTACACTCTGGTCCGTTCAGAAATTTGAACAGAAGTATTTCTTCTTCCTTCTCTGCCGCAAATCTCGTCGCCTCCGTCCGCGGCCCAGAGACGGAGAAGTCAGATCGTCTAACACCGGGTTGGAGCTTACTTTAATTTTATAAAAAAGATTCCACTCTTGTGCTACACCAATACAGCTCAACCAAACACCGTTCATGTATCATGCATTGATTTAACCTTACCAAGAATATCTCTTTGAAGTAATAAATGGCGTGGTTAAGTGCCTTTCACTTCTCTCTGGTTTTACTATTCGTAGGGCGATGTGAGTGAATTAAACTGGTGTCTCATGGGTAATCGTTATGGGTGCCGTTTACAGCTTTGCTTTCCAACAAGATTCACGGGGTGGATTGGCGCGATTTTTTGGGCGTTTTAGCGCCTCTCTTGACTGAATGGGCTTATATGATGATATGATATGTTTTATTTCTCTCAAACAAAGTACACAATCAAAGTGCGCAAATCGAGGCTTCGACGGACGCCCGTCTGGTCGGGAATGACACTGAAGTACATAATAAAGAATACGCCGACCACCAGAGAAAATAAAACGATGACGTTTCGGCACCCCGAACGGGAGCCTTGTTCACACTAAAAGCACAGACAGAGAGCTAAGAGTTTAAGTAGTATGAAGCACGTGACCTAACACCTTGCGTAAGCGGGGGGAAGGTAGCCGTCAGTGCGGTTCAGGGTGTTTTTGTTCGTCTGTATCATTATGGATTCAAGATACAGCCTAGAGGCGAAGTCCTTCTCGGTGGCGATAACACGTGCCTTGCCCCAGTCTACCTCATGGTTAGACGATTGTGCATGTTCCGCGAGGGCGTTAGTGGACACTTTTCCTTTCTTTACGTCATTACAATGCTATTTTAACCGTCTTTCAAAATTTCCAGATTCCCCTATGTATAATCTATCACAGTTCGCGCACGGCACTTCATATACAACACCGGGAAATCGTTCTTTCGGTAATCTATCTTTCACTTTCACAAGAGCGTCCTTTAGCTTCTGGCTAGGAACGTGGGCAACGTGCACGTCATACGTGCGCAGGACTCGGGCCAAAGTCTCACTCACTCCTGGCACATACGGACTGCTGCATCTTTTTGAGCATCTCTGTGAGGCTGCAGAGGCGCGATCCAACTTCTTTTCCACCGAAGTCACGAAGGAATCCGGGTAGCCGCTTGCAGACAGGTCGCGACGTACACGTTGGACATCAGCCGAGTGGTCGGCAGCCGTGGAGCAGATAGTGCGGGAACGTTGCATTAAAGAAGACACCACGGACCTCTTGTGCGCTGCAGGGTGCACCGACTTGAAGTTCAAGTAACATCCCGTGTGCGTGCTTTTTCTAAAAACAGCGAAAGATAGTTTAGTACCATCCCGTTTGATTAGAACGTCCAGGAAGGGCAATTCTCTGTTTTCTTTTTCCACTTTGAACTGAATGGAATCTTCACTGCAGTTTAAGTGATGCGCAAATGAGTCCAAATTTTTTTTCTTAATTTTGCAGAAGCAATCGTCAACTCAGCGAAGGAAAATCTTCGGGGCTGGAGCGAACGAAAGCACTCGTCGTTCTACAAACTCCATTGTCAAATTGGTGGCTATTACCGAAATTGACGCCCCCATGGCTGTACCATGAACTTGCAGCATTCCGTATGTGCCGGTATTGAGTGAGACTTTGGCCCTAGTCCTGCGCACGTATGACGTGCACGTTGCCCACGTTCCTACCCAGAAGCTAAAGGACGCTCTTGTGAAAGTGAAAGATAGATTACCGAAAGAACGATTTCCCGGTGTTGTATATGAAGTGCCATGCGCGAACTGTGATAGATTATACATAGGGGAATCTGGAAATTTTGAAAGACGGTTAAAAGAGCATTGTAACGACGTAAAGAAAGGAAAAGTGTCCACTAACGCCCTCGCGGAACATGCACAATCGTCTAACCATGAGATAGACTGGGGCAAGGCACGTGTTGTCGCCACCGAGAAGGACTTCGCCTCTAGGCTGTATCTTGAATCCATAATGATACACACGAACAAAAACACCCTGAACCGCACTGACGGCAATCTTCCCCCCGCTTACGCAAGGTGTTTAGGTCACGTGCTTCATACTACTTAAACTCTTAGCTTTCTGTCTCTGCTTTTAGTGTGAACAAGGCTCCCGTTCGGGGTGTCGAAACGTCATTGTTTTAGTTTCTGTGGTGGTCGGCGTATTCTTTATTATGTACTTCAAAGTACACAAAGTACACAATGAGAGAGGACGGAAGGGAAGAAGCTGCCATATGCAGCTTGAAGACCCCTTACGCCCCACTTAGCAGTTATGTGGTTAGAGTACAAACGCAACGCGACAATGTGAAAAAATATACACAACTACAGAAATTCAGATCGGTAATAACATTGTTATACAATTCTAAATATATACAAGTACACAATTCCACACAAGTACCATTACACAATTCTAATGTCAAAGGCAAGAAAAATACAGCGAAAATAATACATCATGACATTTCATTGTAAAATTGTTACTTAGATGAGCCTATTCGGTTGAAGGCTCAAGAAGATGTGTCAATTCTATGAAAGTTGTCGTAGAAAACATTCGAATATTAAAGTTATTACCATCGAGAATATTTAAGTATTTGGGTAGATTCCAAGATAAGGACTGTAGATCTTGTCATTTCCAGAAAGCAATTCGATGTCACTACTTACTACTCTATTTTTTGTTGTATATATCACAGCATTCGTCTTACACGTATTAACCTTACGACGATTTCTATTGCACCAGCAACGCAAATATTCCAAAAATTGGTTGCCGCAGAGTGATAACTCAGCTAGTGTGTTTCTTGTGGCAAGCATTGTAATATCATCAGCGTAAGCTACGATATGAACTGGAAAAGGGATATCAAAAATATCATTTAGATATACCAGAAACAACAAAGGCCCCAAAATGCTGCCCTGTGGTACACCAGACTGATGGACTCATCGTCTGACAATCTTTTTTTGAAAGACACCATTTGTCTACGGTACATTAGGTATGACTGTATTAAAGGAAGGCCAATTCCCCGAATGCCATAGTGACTGAGCTTTTGAAATAAGACAGAGTGATCAATCAGGTCAAATGCCTTGGATAAATCTACGTATATGCCGACAGCAAGGAGCTTTTCTTCAAATGCGTCAATTATAATTTCTTTTTGTTTCGTTTCTGCATCATCAGTTTCTGCAAGCGGTCGCGCTTCGCTGATGCTCCTGAGTTTTTCGCTTGTGTCCGCGTTTTTTGCTGCGACGTTGGCCCTAATGCAGTGTTCCATAGCTTTCGTGAATGTGTGCTGACACCACTGAACCGAAAATTCCGCCCACTGGATCTTCCAGCCGCCCAAAACCAAGGCCCGACTACCCCAGCCGGCGGTTAGGCCTAACCTTCCGCCGCCTCTCATGGCCTCGCCCCACTCGGACTGCAGATTTCGGCGAAGAGGCTGCATGCGTGGCTGTCACGGCAGATGCGGGCAGCCGCACATCTAAGTTGGCGCTTTGTTCGACGCAACTTCAAGACGACGCAGCGTCTACAATGGCCAGCGCAACAATCTTGCAAGAGGTCCAACTCAACCAGACCCCCATTACCCGACAAGTTTCTGAAACGGACAACTACGAAGAGGACATCACCGAAGACCAAATGCAAGAAGTTGAAGAGGACGACGGAACTACTGACGAAGAGGGATGGCAACGAGTTCCCCTAGCCAAGAAAAGGCAGCCCACACGCACTGATCGGGTGAGTCGATCCCAGCATCTATTACAACTGAGACCTTTGGCCAAGATTAAAATTAGGAACATCCCCCGACACGCTATCGCTAGCGCAATCGGACTCACAGCCCCCAGCCCCGAACTAGCTGAAATGGCAGCCGTAACATTTGATGATGCTGCAAACAGCGCGCATATAACGCTGTACGATGAAAGCCATGCAAACAAGCTAGCCAAAATAGATCACCTTTCATTCCGCCAGAACGGGAAGATCGAAACTATCGAAGTGGCGATAGAACTCATGCCCTCCAACAAGAACACCATACGAGGTGTCATCCGAGTAGACCCGAATGAAAGTAATGAAGCAATCCACAGCTGGATTCGATGTGAACAAGCTGAAGTTCTTCGTGTCCAGAAGATCGGCAAATCGGACAGAGCCATTCTTACATTTAACTCGACTACCTTGCCCAGAGTAGTGAAATACTACATGGAACTGGTACGCGTGGCTGAGTACCGCCCCAAAAGGTTGGTGTGCTTTAACTGCCACAGTGTGGGACACATGTCCAAGTACTGTCCGTCACCCAGCGTGTGCAAAGAATGCGGTCGCACCCACGCTGCTGAAGGAGAGTGCGAGTCCACGACCTTTTGCGTCGCGTGTCAAGCAGATGGTCACCTAGTGGTTAGCAAAGTCTGTCCCAGTCGCCTTCCCAAACAGGAAGACAAAGTGTCTAAAACGGGCCCTCAAAACGATCAAGAACCCAAACGCAGCAGTAAAGCCTTGCATCGACATGTCACTAGTGGTGTCTCCTGGGCTACCGCCGTCACAGGATCCACCCAGAAAGCCGGCCATAACCCCATAATGCCGCTACCGAATGACCATCCCATAGTGCTGGAAAATTCGCAGCTAAAACAAAACCTTCAGGAGCTTCGTTTGGAGCTCGAGGCATTGCGTAAAGAGCTTGCATTCCTCCGAAGAGCGGCTACACGTCGTCAGTTTGTTTCCCCTTCCCGATCTGCACCTAAATCTGCCCGACAGAGCCGTTCTCGCATTTCACGCAAAAAAGCAGATGTAGCTTCGCAATCGACAGGCTTCAGCTCCACGCCTTTCATTACTCAAGAAGTGTTGGCGCAACGAGAAGCGCAACTAAAGTTTGAAGCATCCAAGGAATGGCAAAAGGCTTTGAACAATATTGCGGATCTTCAGGGTCAATTTACCACTCTGAGACAAGACATACAGAAGATCGTGGAGGAAATGCACAAAGTCACACAAATGGTCACTCCGCATACTACGATATGTAAAAATAAGCCGCCTCAATAGATGCCCCACTCGATGCCCCCAAGCCGTTTAATAATGCAATGGAATTGTCGTAGTTTCACTCAAAATGGACCGCTACTCACCTCACAGATATCTTCAATTTGTCCACTCGCCGTACTTCTGCAGGAGACGAGAGGCTCATGTAGGATTCCCAACTATACAACGTACATGGATCCTAAAATCACTTACACCCCCAAAAACCCGGCGAAAGTTCCCAATGCACCTGGACAGACAGCCGTGTTGGTACATAATTCTTGCCAATCTGTTCAGCACCGATGGGATGCAGCAAGTAATCCTAACAGAGAAGTCGTCGTCGTTCGCATTGAACCGCCACGTGGCAAACCTCTGCTCGTAGTATCAGTCTACTACCGGCCGCAATGCAACTCAGGAACAAGGGACTCATATGATTGGATTTCGCATATATTTTCTCTAAATTTTAACGGCCCGGTTATTATTGGTGGAGATTTTAATGCTAAAAGCACACTATGGGGTTACTCCCATTGTGATCTCCGTGGAAAGCTTTTGCAACAAACGCTGGAATTTAGCCCCCTACAACTGTGCAATAACCTTTCGTTCCTACTCGAGTCGGTCTTCACAGCTCACAACAAGATACCACTTCGGATCTTACCATCGCTACACCGGGCATAGTAAAAAGATGGCAGGCCCTGACGTGTACGTGGGGCAGCGACCACTTCCCGATTCTAATCCACCTAAACGGTCAAAAATTACGCACTAAGAATACGTATACTGCCGTCAACTGGAATGTATTCCGTTCACTATTTCATACGGCTCCTCAACCTGACCTATCTGAGTTTGTCGCCACCCTGAATGAAGCACGCAGCTTGGCTCTAGAGTCCGTGACTAGTACCGTCGAAGTCGATCTACCGGATGCGCACATGCACAGACTCCTGCGTACTGCTGAACGCCTCACAAAAAAATATCGAACACACGGAAAACGCCACAAAGATCTCATGAAACTTAAACGCCACTACAAGATAAATGAATACCAGAAAATTCTTCAGTCTGAAAATTGGCACAATCTCTGTCAACGCCTTGGACAGGAGAGAGGTATTTCGCGCCTATGGGGCCTTTTTCAAAGTCTAAGCGGTCGAGCAAAGGCAAGACTGCAGATCGTACAGGAAATGTGCTTGCACTATGACTACCCTGAATTTGAAAAAACTCTTATAACGACCTTTTTCCCCCATGCTACTACCGACAAAGCGGCTCAAGTCAAGTCAAGTCAAATTTTATTTACCAGATACACACAAGTGTAGCTCTGGATGGTCTCCTGGGCTAAAAGCTGCAATGAGCAGCTTGACAGGGGCCCGGGAGCCTTTGTACATAATGGCAACAATCCAACATTGACAATTTACAAGAAGAAGAAAATAAATTACGGTACGCTTACATCTCGCTCGAAGTAACGAAACAAACACAAAAAATACCGATACATTCTCACTGACCTAAGTAATGTTCATACAATCAATGCACACTCATACATTGAGAATTCTATACAGGGACATAAAACATACATGCGTCATAAGTACGCAACGTCACAAGCAATAAAATTTTATGACACAAACACACTAAGGTACACATGGTAAGTTAATAAAATACTCGCGTAAGCACTTGCGACTAACGATACTTACATTTTTATATTTATTAAGTAGCACAGGGAGGTTGTGTTTTAATGATTGCAATTTGTATTGTGTACGAAAACGGGGAACGAACCATGGTTCAGGATCTCTAGTGTGGACAGCTGTATCGTGTGGCCGTAGGGATGATAAAAGTATTAAAAAATTTTTTAAAATACATTGGAAAAAGAAGAAACAGTGCATCAACCTGTAGTTATAGTGGTTTTCAAATCGAATGATATTATATTTTTGAAATAGTTCTCGAGTGCTAGCCATTCGGTCAACACGTGCTATATGGCGTAAAGCTGCTTTCTGAAGCACAGTGATTTTATCTATATTATTTTTTGTAGTCGAACTCCAAACGAGACTGCAGTAGTTAGCCTGAGATGCAAATAGAGCATAGTATAGTTGAATTTTGACATTAACCGGCACCAATGCTCTACTGCAAGATAATGCGGCCACCGCGACAGATAGGCGTCGACACAGAGATTGTATATGACTATTCCAACTCAGATTGCAAGTAAGTATAAATCCAAGAACTTTATGTTCGTCAACAAGCTCAATGTCCCTGTCACAGAGTGATATTTTCTGATGTAAGATGAACCCCTTATTTTTAGGCCTGAAAAGTATAGCCTTCGTTTTTAGTGGATTTATTTTAATAGAGTTTGACTTAGACCATTTGTGTAATTTCTCCAAAGTGTTATTACATTGTAGCACTAGGAAGTCAGGGTCACTGCCAGTAAAAAGCAGGGTGCTGTCATCTGCATATATATAGTAGTGTGGAATGAGGTCAATATTCACTACGTCATTAATATAGATATTAAACAATAACGGACCCAGTATACTACCCTGTGGTACACCGCTTTGCACTGGGAGAGCCGATGAGTTTTGATCCCCTATACATACGCATTGAGTTCTATATTTTAGGTAGGATGTCATCAAACTTAGGGGGCTTCCGCGTATGCCGTAAAACGAAAGTTTATTGATTAAGATATCGTGATTAAGGCAATGGAACGCTTTGGTAAAATCGATAAAAAGGCCAAGCGAAAATAATCCAGAGTCAATATTTTGGGCTATACGCTCTTTAAGTGCTAAAAGGGCGGTTTCGGAAGATCTTCCCTTCCGAAAACCGAACTGCGAAGCAGTGAGTGTTTGGTTCTTATCAAGAAAATCGGTTACGCGGCACGAGATAATTTTTTCTAAACCTTTAGAAAAAGTGGGAAGCACAGATATCGGCCTATAGTTATTCTTATCGTTTTTATGACCGCCTTTATGAATTACACGAACTCTAGCTTCCTTCATATCATTGGGAAACGTGCCCGATTCAAGAGCTAAATTATAAATGTAGGACAATACTGAAGCAATTGATTCGAGGACATACTTTACTGGTCTGATTTGTATATCGTCCTTGTCTAAAGCTTTGCTGTTGTTTAAGCTCCTGAATGTTTTGAAAACTTCAGTTTCGTCAGTCGGTTCAAGGAACAAGCTATTTATGGGACTGTGTTTTAGCGTGGTTAGATCCTGATAATATTGCTCATCAGATAACGCTGCGCTTACAAAGTGCGAATTGAAGTAGTCGGCAAGTTGCGTTCCGCGAAATTCATGGCCATTTACGTTTATCGTTTGAAGAACATGGCTTTCTTTATTTCGACCAAGAATAGTATTCATGACCTTCCATACTGTATCAGGGCGTACTCTACCATTACTGGTTAAGAGGTTGTTATAATACACTGCTTTGGCTTGCTTCAGTGTTCTATTAGGTTATTCCTAATTGCTTCAATTCCTTCAATTTTTCCTGCGAACGTGTCCTCAAGAAAGTATGGTAAAGGCGGTTTTTTTCTTTTATAGCTTTTTTATGCTCTTGCGTTATCCAGGGCTTCCTGAGTCTTTTCGAGCGT
This sequence comes from Haemaphysalis longicornis, assembly GCF_048455015.1. Taxonomy (NCBI): domain Eukaryota; kingdom Metazoa; phylum Arthropoda; class Arachnida; order Ixodida; family Ixodidae; genus Haemaphysalis; species Haemaphysalis longicornis. The sequence goes on along the minus strand of NW_027526203.1, from coordinate 85,795,429 downwards.
TTAACGGTAGTGAAAGGAAAATGTTTCCTATAAATGCGGACGAAAGGTTCGATAAAACTTGCGTACGCTTCATTGACATCCCTTTTCTGCATCACGCAGCTCCAATCATACGTGCTTATTTCCTGTTTAGATGATTCTAATCCGTTCTCGGAAACCAATTGAAACGTGAATGAATTGCTGGTATTTCTTTTGTTTGTACCAGGGTAAATCATAAACACCGGGCAATGGTCACTAATGTCTGACGAAATTGTTCCTGCTGTTGAAATATCAGCATTAAAGTTTGTAATGAGCAGGTCAAGACAAGACGAGCGCGAAGGTGTAACACGCGTAGGCCTGGTTATCGTGCTCATGAAGCCAGACGAAAAAAGCCTCGTAATAAATACGTGTGAATAATTGTTATCATTAAGAATGTCGATATTAAAATCGCCTCCACATACAAGAAGAAAACGGTTTAGGGAAACATATTCCAGAAGCCCGTCAAAGAAATTCAAAAACCTTTCAATGTTTCCAGTTGGGGGGCGATATACTGTTGAAATAATTTCATTGCCAGTTTTTACCATTATTATTTCGTAATCCGGCATTAATGAGCAAAACTCTGGTACTACTTCACAGTGGCGACAATTTATCGCGTAAAGTGCTACACCGCCACCTCGTTTACTTGTTCGGTTCATGGAAAAAAAAATCGCGCCAATCCACCCCGTGAATGTGGTTGGAAAGCAAAGCTGTAAACGGCACCCATAACGATTACCCATGCGACGTCACTTAAATTCACTCACATCGCTCTACAAATAGCAAAACCAGAGAGAAGTGAAATGCACTCAACCACACCATTTATTACTTCAAAGAGATATTCTTGTTAAGGCTAAATCAATGTATGAAGCATGAACGGTGTTTGTTTGAGTTGTATTGGTGTAGAACAATAGTGGAAACTTTTTTTTAAATTAAAGTAAGCTCCCACCTGATGTTACGATCTGTCTTCTCCGCCTCTGCGCCGCGGACGGAGGCAACGAGATTTGCCGCAGAGAAGGAGGAGGAAAAAGAAATACTTGTGTTCAGATTTCTGAACGGCCCAGAGTGCAGCCCTGGGGAGTGATTCCTTCTTCTGTGGGGCCCATATGCAGTCCGCGTGGCCTGTGTTCTGTCTACCCGCTGAAGCTGGGTAGGTAGAGAGGGCCTGGACAGCAGCATCTCCCATTGCTCTTGTTGGGTACCTAGTTGACGGAAAGAGAGGAGGGTGCTCAGGGCTAAAGTCGTACACCCCGATTACGGGCGGAGTGTTCCTACTTCTGAGCAAAATTTATATTCAGCGTCGTAGCGATTCGGATACATTAAGTGAAGACGCGTAAGCTGTGGGAAGGAGCCCGGATTGTATGAGCCGTAGGGTAGTTTGTTGTTCTCTGGAAAGGTCAGGGTAAGGCGAAGGTACGGTCTGTCTCAGAAGGCGATAATGCTGGGTTATCTGCCTGAACGTGACAAGCGGGTGGCTGTCCTCCTGCAGCTCCATAGCACGGGAGGTAAAAGCGCAGGCTTGTTGGGTGGGCGTATTTGTTGCCCTCCATTGAAGCGTGAGGGGGTGTCCAGATGAGCTGAATGCAGCCGTTTGGGGAGTGGTTTTTTAGCACGCGCAGTGCAGGTCAGGACACTCAACCTTACTGGTAATTCCAGTAGGCTTGCTGGGGATCGATGACTACCGTCCGAACCCCTGGTTGAGCGAGAGCCAAGGTGATGGCTGCCTCTTCTGCTGCCGTCATTTTTTGGTTCCTAAGTGAGGTACACGCAAGGAGGTTGGTTGGTAGCCACGATGATGGCGTATTGCTGCCCTCGATTTTTGGAGGCGTCTGTGTAGATAGCTGCATTTTCCCCACCGAGGGTGGTGTTTAGCGCTTGAACCCATGCTTTTCCGTGACCCTCGTCATGTGAAGGGTTCATGTTTCTAAGCAAAGGGAGCATCTCTAGTATTAGTCGCCAAGAGTCTGGGAGCACGTCAAGCGGAGTGACATTCTGGGCTGCCCAGCCAATCTGGTGAAGCATGCGGTTACCCATCGTAGTTCTGAGTCGGACCTTCTGGTTAGAAAGATGGCCTTCTATTAGCTCTTCCGCCGTGTTGTGGAGCCCCGTGCTAAGCAGCCTCTCTATGGACGCACTCATGAGAAGACCAATGGCCTGCTCGACTGCCTTTCTAATCATTATATAAAGCATCTCTATGTCTTCCTTGTCGAGAAGAAGACAGGGGGTTAACGTAAGAAACTCTGGAGAGGACAATAGCTTCAATTAATCGAAAGGTACCGGATTCCTTTAGGCGTCGCTTCTTGGGGGCAACTCGCCTGATCATGTGTTTGATTTGATTAATGCGGTTTTTGACGCGCTGCAAGGAGACGTCACTCTTGGTGTTAGCTTTGAGATGTAGGCCCAGGATCTTGATGCTGGGGCTTGGAGTGATGGCCTGGCCATCAAGGAGTATTTGAATGTGTTCCTTGGTTTGGCGTGAGGGCGGACGACAAGGAGCTGTGATTGTTTACGTCAACACTGGAGGCCACAGGCTTTAGCACATTGGCGTACTAGAAGTGAGATTCCATGCATTGGTGTGAGCTTCCTTTAAATTTTGTAACTCTTAGCACATCAGCAAGGTGCGCACAGGGCCGCTAGACGGGCGTGAGTGGTCGCGTGACGCTTTTACGTGGCATTCAGAGAGAACGCAGGGGGTAAACCCATAGATGTGCTTGGTGAGTACACCACCTGTCTTCCCAGTGTTTGCGTGGGCTCGTAGCTGAATCGGTAAGACAACGGGCTCTCGCTTTGTTAGTCTATTAGTTCCAGGTTCGATTCCCGGCAGTGCCAGTGAATTCTTTTATTTGTTCGCTGGGAGTTTTCTGGTGACACCAACGGTCGCGAAAGAACCCTTGGGGGGTAGAGGTAAAAAGCTTTGCTTTAAAAGGGTGGTATCCGCTTATGGTAGGCAGGCCAACATCATTTTGACACCACGTTTCCGATACCATTATGAAGTCAAATTTAAAACTGAACTGGTGAAGGAATAGATCTATTTCATCAACTTTGTTTCTTACAGAACGTGCGTTGAAGTGTAACGCAGACGCATTGGAAGGTTGAAACTGTTTAACTTGAGAGGGCGAGGCAAGTTCGAGATAGCGCATTTTAGAATTGGTCTGGTGCGCTACCTGCTGCGCTCTTTTCAGCAGATCTTTTCTAGGTCCCTTTCGTTATTAATCTGTATCATGCGCGAGTCGTCCGTCTTTTTCGCAAAAATTTTTCCATTGAATGTCCAGGCCGACTTCCACGCATATTCTCGTTTCCTGCTGACGGTCATGCCTAGCAGTTTCTTAAGAGCCGGGCAGAGGTGTTCGTTTACGTATATTGGCTCGCTGTTTTGCAGTTCCAAGGCATCATTTGTGAGCCGCACTTTTTTAGCCTTCTGTAGTATCGCATTGCGCTTTTCCCTTGACTTGAGCTGCACAATAATGTTGCCATTATCCGAGTTCCGGACCGGTACACGGTGACAGCATTCAACGTCGAGCTTCGTTATGGGCTCTTTGATAGCTTCGCCAATCTTTGCTACGACCGCAAAAGTATTCTCGTTCTCGCACTCGACAACTCCTCGGATTTCAATGTTCTTGTTTCTCGAGTACTGCTGTGACTGCACAACGCAGCTCTCCAGTCCTTCCGTTTTACCTTCTAGGTCGTGGTACGATTTCTGGAGGGCTTTATTTTCGTTGTTAAGTGCAACATTCTTTTCTTGCTCTATCTTTAACTGCTGTTGAAGCTCCTTGATTGAAGCGTGGGCAAACTCTAGGCTTTGAGTGATTGCTTTGTGTTCGTTTTTTATTTCTCTTAGATCATTGCGTAGTTCTCTTTCTACAGAGTCTTTAAATACCTTCATCTCTTGTTTCATTTCATCTTTAAGGCGAGCAAATTCAGCTTTCATTTCCTCTTTCACCTTGGCAATGTCTTTGCTCATCCTGAACAGTGGTTGCACGCAACACTTCCAACCAAAGAACAACAATTTTTGGCAGCAGCAGCGACGACTACATTAATGACAATATCCCTTTAGGCAATAGACTGACCAGCACGAAGAAGAGTGTTCAGCGTGGCCGTACTGTGCGTCGCCGCTGCTGCCAAATGAGCGGCAGCCGAAGGAGCACTCCTTTTCTATCCGATGAAGCTGTGACGTAGGGCTCGATGCAGCAGGTGATGGCCAGGCTGATAGTCTCGCCCCTTGGTCGCCGCTGGGCTATCACTGTTGCTTCAGTTGACACCGAAGCGGGGGCGGGCAAAACTTGCAGCTTTCCGGCGAAAAGGGAACCTGCACGAAGAAGAGCGTTCAGCGTGGCCGTACTGTGCGTCGCCGCTGCTGCCTCTTCGTCCCCTGCCTGTTATCAAGATTCCTACGACCCTTGGAGACCTCGACTCCCCATTCACTTTGAGCGAGCTCCAAGTCGCTATGTCACAGGGAAAGCCGAAGTCAGCACCAGGTCACGACCGAATTAAATGGCAGGATGTCCGTAACCTACCACCTAATGGGCAAGAGGCACTTTTGGCTCTCGTAAACCAGTCCTGGGACACTGGAGAAGTTTCTGAGCATCTCAAAACGTCGATTATTCATCCTATACCCAAGCCGGGCAAAGACTCTCGTAAACCCGAAAACCTTAGGCCTATTGCATTAACCCCTGTCCTATGCAAATTAATAGAGCGAATGATCAATAACAGGCTTCAACATTATCTCGAGACGACTGGTTGGTTTCACCCGGCCTTAACTGGCTTCCGCCCTAATTTGGGAACGCACGACTATCTTTGGCTTCTCCGTCGAGTAGTGAACCGAACATCCCGCAAGAGTACTCCTGACTACATCGTCGCTCTCGATATTCACAAGGCTTTCGACAACGTCAGCCAAGAGGGCATACTCCGAGAATTGGCCGCTGCCTTCCCCAGTAAAAAGGCGCAGAAATGGGTTCGTTGCTTTCTAGAGCACCGACCCATTCGTCTAAACCCGCGGGACGCAACGCCCACAACCTACTACCTTGACAGAGGCGTTCCTCAAGGCTCGATTCTTGGACCTCTACTATTCAACCTGGCTATGAACCGCGTTTCTCGCACACTCGAAACAGACTCTACTGCACGGTTCGCCATGTATGCAGATGATATCGTCGTGTGGACAGAAGCTGCCGACTATGACTCCAAGGAAGGTATGCAAATTGAGCTTCAAGCTGCTGTGTTCAGCTTGGAGCGCACCCTCGCTACATTCAATCTGCAATTATCTCCTAATAAGACAGAATTCCTCAGCGTGGACGGCAAGCGCGCGACGAACCCGGATCAAACCATCGAACTTCAAGTGGCCAACAAGGTTATTACCTCTAAAAATGGCATTATTAAGCTCCTGGGGTTGCAGATAAGCAGCTGTAATAGTCCTGCTGCGTGGATTCGCCATTTAAGAACAACTTGGCGCTCCACATTACACTTAATAGCTCGCATCTCTGGAAAATATGGCGGATCACGTCAGAATGCATGTCTCACGCTTGCTCGTGCCGTTGCGCACGGACGACTGACGTACGGGTTCCCCGTTTATGAATTGCGTCCCCGCCATTTAAACGAGCTGAACATCCTCAACAGACATCTAATCCGTACCATCTCGGAGCTTCCACTCCATACCAAAACAGACGTACTGTCGGAAGCAGTTTCGCTTCCCCCCATCGCTAACCTGGTAGAGGAGACGACACTCCGCTTTCAGAAGCACCTTGAACACGTGCCTCAAGGACAATCTATTTTGAAGTGGGACACATTAAACAGTACTTTTAATGCTGACACTTTTCCACCTGCTATTCCACCCTGGGAGCCACCCGCCCTGGGCCACCTCAGGCGCCGACCCACTTCTCGCCGTAACCGCGCCGTACGGGAACAATATGTCCGCACTCTCGCCAACGACAAAGCTCCCGATGAAATAGACATTTTTACCGACGCATCCATCAACGGAACAACAGCAGCGGTGGCCTGGACCTGCCCTGACATCCCCCAGCTTAATGGCTCTCGCAATATAACAAACACATACGGTCTCACTGATGAAGCCGAACTTTTCGGAATCCTCGGCGCCATTCAGGCCATACAAAGTGCGACCTCATTTATCACCACCAACAAGTTCCGTGTCATCACTGACTCCCATGTCGCAATACGGGAACTGAACAGGTCCTTCTCGCCCAATTCTACGGCCACCAACATTCTTTACAAAATTCGTGACCTCACTCACGAAGGGTTCAAGATACGCCTGGTCTGGACTCCTGCTCACACATATGGAGCGGACGGAAACCATTCGGCGCATAATGCTGCCCGGGAGTGTTTCCGCAATCCTCCCATGGTTCCCGTGTCCATCCAAGGAAGACCTGAGCCCCAACAGGCATGCGAAATGGACTGGCAGCAAAAATACCTTCGAATTAAGAACCTCAGCCGGCAACGGCTTGCCGACGCCTCACCACCTGGTTTTCTTGCTCCTCTGCAGTCCCTGCCAAGAACAGGAGAAATTTTCGCTAATAAAGTCTACGCTGACTCGGCCTACACTCCGGACGTCATCTCCAAATGGACAACGCATAGGCACCTTGCTAGTCCTCGGTGCCCCTACTGTGGCAGCAACAATACACCGAATCTTTTCCACCTCATCTGGGCTTGTTCAGCTTACTCGACTGACCGCGACCAGTTCCTTACGACGCACGTACGCCCGACGACTTCTGAAGAACATGTCCAACACGTCAGAAACAACCCCCAAATTTTACAGAAGATTACAGAATTCGGTCTCAAAACAGGTCTCTATAAAGTAGTATGATGGCGGATCGTTCACCCTCTCTCTAGATGTACCCCCAAACACACCCCTTGTGGCTCCTGAACGGCTCCTTTTGGATACCCCAATCATGGTCGTAGTAGAGTGCCCTCGTCACAACTTCACCTGTGCATATCGTGCTAAGTGAACGCTCACAGTGTAGTGCAGACTTTATATGAACAATCTTCCCCTCCCCTTTTCCCCGTGCCCCACACCAGGGCCTATTGGCCTCCTCCTGTAATAAAGTCATCCATTCCATTCCATTGTTTCGTTAATGCCATTTCAGTGGATCTGTTTTCTAAATCCGAACTGGCAATCGGAAAGAACAGAGTGCGCACTTAAAAAGTTAGATAATCTGCAATGAATAATTTTCACTTTAGATAATACTGGAAGAATAGATACCGGTCTGTAGCTAGAAAAGTCTGAAACAGAACCAGTTTTATGTATGGCGACAACCTTTGTAATTTGCATTTGTTTTGGGAAGACGCCAGTACTGAGACATAGGTTATAGATATCTAACATTGTCGGGGCCAATAGGTCTATTACAAATTTAAACGGTTGAATTTGAAAACCGTCTTTATTCCTGGATGCACTTGATCGGAGGTTTGAAAACATCGATACCACTTCAGATTCGGTCGTTGGAAACATAAACAGCGTTTCCTGTACGCTTGGTGTCCCACAGGCATAACTAACAGGGACATCTATTTGCACGCACAACGTTTTCGTTATTTTGACTAAAAACCGATTAAACTGGTTGGAAAGTTCTTTCCCGCATAGAACTTCCTCTTTTTTTCAATCGAAGCAATTTGGCGGTGCGACCCGAAGTTGAGCGAGCGTTTTAGTTGTGGTCTCTCGCACTGTTACTTGAAGAGCGATCGAAAAGATTGCTGAGGTACTCCAGTTTTGCTCTCTTCAGTTCTCGGTTTAGCTGATTTCGGTGTTTTTTTATATATATCTAGTTTTTGAGGATCCCGTGATTTTATGAACTGCGCGTATAACTTAGTTTTAAATTTAATTTTTCGCAATGATTCTGCCGTTATCCAGGGTTTTCTATTTTTACATTTCCTGGCATGCCTGAGAGGAAAGGAAGCGTCATAAGCGGCCTTAATTTTGGACAGAAAACGTCGTAGGCTCTGTCAGCGTCATTTAGTGATAAGACGTAGTTCCAGTCATTTGCGGAAATCACGTTCCGAAAAGTTGCTTAATGTGTTAATATCGATACGATGATACGTCAAATTATTCGGCCTGCAAGCGGTATCAGGTCCAGCATTGTTAACGAAAGCAAAAATTGGCAGGAGATCGCTGAAGTCACCGGCAATGGTACCGGCATTTATGTTGGGTTTATCGGCATTAGTGATGATAACGCCAATACGCGTTGCCGTGGAACATGTAATGCGCGTCTGGGCTTCGATAACGTTGCAAAAACCATAGGCAACAATTAATGCCTCAAGTTCCTTTCCTGGTTTCGATACACATTTCATGTCTACATTCACATCGCCTGCCAGGTAAAGGGATCTTCCATTTGAAGACGCGTAATCGAAAAGGGCTTCTAATGTCTAAAAAAACGCGCCTAGTTTGGCATTTGGGGGACGATATAGAACACTAAAAGTGCTATTTCGACTTTCTATAGTCAATAGTTCGAGATCATCCTTTGCAAACGTAACTTGCAAGTTTTGCTCAGCGCGAATTGAATTACGAACATGCATCGACACGCCACCCCCCTTGCGATCAGGTCTGCTAAGGAAAAAGTGGTTATAACCATCTAGGGCAAAGTATTCGAATTCGTCATCATACCATGTTTCACTGAACATTATCACATTGAAAGAGAAACCAAGCGAGTCAAAAAACAACTGCAAATCATCAAACTTGTTGTTTATTGAGCGACAGTTTAGATGAAAAATTCCTAGTGTATTTTCATTTACAAGCCTCTTGAGTGCCGAAGGAGCTAAGAGTTTGTGACAACTCATCAGAGCGGTGCTAGTAGACAAGTAGCGGCTCAAACATTATCTACACCAGAATTCGCCCGACCATCAGGGTTAGAAGCCCCCGCCAGTGGCCGCGCCTGGCCGTTGCCGTCTTCTGGGGATCGCTCAAAGAGTTGGCTACCACTCCCAGCACCAAACACCCTCTCAACCTCCTTCTCGCTCGATATTTGCACCTTGGTTGCCCCATCAGATTGCCTGGCAAAAATTTTGCCGTTACTGGTCCATACAGACTTCCAATTGCACTCGTACGTTTTCTTGACACACATTGCAAGAAGCCTCTTCAGTGTGGGGCGGGGGTGCTCGTTCACATAAACAGCCGCTGGGCTGTTTAGATCGAGATCGTTGTTGGTGAGGCGTTTGTTTTTGGCTTTTGTTAGCGCGTTATCGCGTTTCGCCCGTGAGCGGATCTGGACAACGATGTTAGTCTTTTCGGCGTTCCGAGTTGGAACGCGATGGCAGACCTCGATATCGCTCTCGTTAATCGGCTCGCTGATTGCCGAACCGATCTTTGCAACTATGCTTCCAACAGATTCGTGTCCTTTTCTCACGACACCTTAAATTTCAAGGTTACTTCGCCTCGAGTACTGTTCGGACTGAACTAACCTATTGTCTATGCCCTGTACCTTTGTGTCTGTGAACGAACACTTGGCGCGAAGGGCCTCGTTCATTTTCTCAAGTTGCCTGTTGTTTTCAGCAGCTTGGTCTAGTGCCTTTTTGAGGTCACGTATTTCGTCATGGGCATTATCGAGACTTTTAATTATTTCTTTCTGTTCAGATTTCAGGTCACGGATTTCGATCCGCATCTCCCTCTCAATGGTTTCTCGAAATAACTTCAGTTCCTGCTTTGTTTCTTCCTTCAGTTTAGCTATTTCACCTTTCATTTCCTCTTTCAGTTTTCCCGCGTCTTTGGTCATTGTACAAGTGGTTAACAGAAGCTCTCAAGCACGGTGAAACAAAGCACTCTACTATAGCAATGCTATACACTTGTACACTTGGCAGCAGCGACGAAATATTCACAAAGCAAACGTAGTTTGTACAGTATAGATTCTTACTAACCTGTAGTAAAAACACAAAGTTTTCAGAGCGGTGCGTACATGGTTCGCCGGTACTTCCAAGTGAAGCCAGGAGTAGTGTAGGGCCCCTTTTATGCGGTCCAAGCCGTGACGCAGGACGACACAGCAGGTGACTGGTGCAGCTGACGGCCACACCTCCGGTGCCAAAAGATTGACTCTTGCGTCCACGCAGACGCAGTGATGGACCGTGTCGGGCGTCGCGTGCAGCTACTTGGTTGTGGGGCCCTGTAGTAAAAACACAAAGTTTTCCGAGCGGTGCGTACATGGTTCGCCGCTACTGCCAAGTGAAGAAGGGCTTGCGTTCGGGCTACTTGGTGTTCCATAACTACTTCTTAAGCGCCAAAAACTACAGGGACATAGAATGAGACAGGGACACGCGCTATCGATAGCGCGTGTCCCTGTCTCATTCTATGTCCCTGTAGTTTTTGGCGCTTAAGAAGTAGTTATGCCAAGTGAAGCCAGGAGTAGTGTGGGGCCCCTTTTATGCGATCCAAGCCGTGACGCAGGACGACACAGCATTGAAACATGGTTAAGTAGCGTGGTAGGGACGGAACAAAAGTAGAGACCACACAGGACTAGCGCTAGACATCAACTGAATTTTTACTACACGTATCGAAATATATATACGGGAGCGCGCATGCGTGAACATGCTCAAAATACAAAGACAAATCATGACAGGGTCAAGTGGTGCATTCGGTTACACACGTGGCAAGTTCGCATTCAGATACTCTATTTCTTTTTTTGACAAACTATTTAATAGATGCCGTGCTTACACACTTAACACCGCCTTTCATGATGCGCCACGCCTCGAACAATTCACGGCTGGCTTGGTCCTTAAAACAACGCAATATTTGTGTCTTCTCGTAAAGTGGAACACATTGTTGAACTCACCGGCAGCGGCGGCAATGGTCAGCTAAATGGCCCCCCGCAGAGAGCGCTTGAACAGCTGTACGGTGCTCCTGGAGCCTGTCGTTAATGCACCTACCAGTCTGCCCGATATAGCATTTTCCACAGGATAGAGGCACTTCGTACACAACACCTTGTTTGCAACCAACAAACTGCGTCGCATGTCTCTTAGCACAGCGGTTGCCCTTTTTCTCGCCATTCACCGCGGAGCACATTCGTGCTAGTTTATCGGGGGCGGAGAACACAACGTCGGCACCACATTTCCCCGCAACCTTTTTAAGGTGGTTGGAGAAATTGTGCACGTAGGGGACGACCACAGGCCTCTTTGCTTTGCGAGGTTCATCTCGCCTTTGACGTCGTGCCCCTGACTTGACGTCACGCAATAGGCTTTCCACCACTGATGCTATTACTTCCCGAGGGAAGCCGGCATCTTTCAAACGTGCACCTTGGTGCTGAACACTATCGGCGACTAGGTGCTGACATGACTTCTCGAGGGCACCGCGAAGACAGCTAACGCCAATACCCCTTTTCACTATCTTCGAATGAGCTGAACGATAATCCAAAATTGCCTTTTTTGACCGCGGCCTATACGCCCGACACACTTGTGTTCCACTGAAATTAAAACACACATCGAGGAACTGCAAGGACCCATCATTTGCTAATTCATGGGTGAACTTCAAGCCGTCCGTACACTCTAGAAATGTTTGCTTAACGGTCTTGACTAAAACATTTACTTCCTCTTGCTACACCGACCTAGTGACAACCATGTAATCATCGACATACCTAAAAATCTTTGCTATCTTAGCCGTGTCAATATGCGTCGCAATGATCCTGTCACACTTTGCTCAAAACAAATTACTTAAAACCTGTGCAATACACGACCCGATGCAGACGCCCTGTTTCTGGATAAAAGATTCATTATTAAAAGTGACAAAAGTGGCAGAAGATAAAATGACAGCAATTCTAAAAAGTTACCTACAGTTATACCCACCTTGTTCTGGAAGGATACTGGCCCAGACTCTTCAATTGCATCTCTGACTGCAACCAGAAGTTCCCCTTGAGGAATTGAATAAAAGAGGTCCTCTACATCGATAGAGTCCAATCCAATCCAATCCAATCCAATGCCCCTCGCGAGAGAGGGGCATCGGAGAGGAGAGTGGGTGAGCGGCGGAGAGCGCAGCTCGCACGGCGAGGAGAATGGGGGAGGGGCGGACGCCGACGACGACGACGCCGGATGCAGGGACAAGGCGAGTGAATGAGATGCAGTCGCATCTAAAAAATCCACGAGCCATGCGATACAAGCCGAGAAGAGCAAACCGTGCACGAGCCACATCGGCCGATCCGCCAGAGGCCCTTCCCGACGTCACACCTGTACACACGAGCTGTTTTGTTCCATGTCCTTCTGACGCACTGTGTTCGAGGGCTAACGGCGAAAACTTTTGCCCATATGCTCTATTCATAGAAAACCAAAAAAATGAAGAAAATCAACGCCGCCCAGCCACGCACAAGCCACTGAAGGTCAAAGACACCTTCTAGGGGAAAACCTGCTCATCTGACGCATCGAATTTATAGCCGGCGCGGGGCGAACATGTGCACAGTCATCCGCTGATCACGAGAACGCCACCGGAGGGCAAGATGCAGCACGTGTAGGACGAAGAAGGAACGATAAACGGACGTTACCAGAATGAGCATTTCGGCACAGCCATCATTTCCCGTGCCCGGTAACCTTCAAGGGCATTTGCAAACCTAGCAATAAGGGAATTATTTGCAAATAATGTTGCGTGCTGCCTAGTACTGATAATCATCATAGAATGCATAGTAGCTGAATAGTGGTATTCCCGTAGCTTCCCTAATCATCCGCTTCTGCAGAGCAGAATAGCTCAGTAATTTGTACTTAAATATTGCGCTTCCCTGAAAGATCTATGGGATTAATTGGTGCTCTGAAGAACCGAGGAGGTCGTTCTGCTTTGTCTTTCTGCAGTTGCGTCTTCAAGCAGCAGTTACCGATGATGCCTCTTCCACCAGAGCCGAGTGTTACCTTTTAAAAAACTCGGGTAAGGGCAAAATACTACTACAAATGCACTCACCGGTATTACTAACAGCATTGCAGGCGGGAGAAGCGTCGCAGCTGGAATTACTCACACCACGCTACACTTGAACGTGACTTGGCACATTCGTGTGCTTATTTCACACTATTAGCAGAAATAATTTCCGCAGTTGAGGACTTCGGCGCCACTCTAAGAATGCTGAGCTTATGTCGAAGGTCCAGGACAGATCCGCTATCATCTCCAAAGGACCCGTTGCTGACATAGCTATTCCTGACTGACAATATGCCATTCTGCCTGAACCGAAATTCCAGGATTCATGTGGTAAAAGAACTGCCGAAAGTTCTGAGCACCTAACATTCTCATTATCGAGATGAAATCAGGTGGAGCGCCTCGAAGTACTAGGATGCTCCCCGAACTTCAATAAACGTTGAGTGCTGTATTTCGCAAACAATTGATGTCTAAAATGAGCTACAACCCCAAGCCGCAAATTATTAATATGGCTCTGGTTTGTCATGTCTTTCACGCTTTTCGTTTGTTGTCGAATCACCCTGAATGTCACGTAAATCTGTTAAAATAGAAACTGTTGAGTGGCTAATCTTCACGAAGAAAAAAAATTTACTTTCCCAAAGCGCAAGACTTGTCCGTGGTTGTTACTGCAATTCAAATATTTGTCGTAAAATATGCTGCTCAAATAAACACGAATTGAGCGAGTTAGTGACTAAACGACAGTATTTCGTGCCTATGAATGCCCAAATGCCTATTCGCCTAAAACATGGAATTTGGGGGCTAAACTTCCGGTCTCTAATCATAAATCAGGAGTTACAGCCATTTTCTGCCACAATTCAAAGTTGGGCGAGTTGGTGATACATCTTGGGAAAAAGCGCGAAAAACGACTACACGTAGAAGCCAACGCAGGACGGCGCACTACAAGTGATTTTTATTTGGAAAGAACAGAAATGTAAAAAGCGCAACCTCATCAATGTTCTCGCACGAGTACATAGAAACAAAAAATACAAATAAAAACATAAAAACATTGTAAAAAAATCGCGCCAATCCACCCCGTGAATCTTGTTGGAAAGCAAAGCTGTAAACGGCACCCATTACGATTACCCATGCGACATCAGTTTAATTCACTCACATCGCCCTACGAATAGCAAAACCAGAGAGAAGTGAAAGGCACTATAACCACGCCATTTATTACTTCAAAGAGATATTCTTGGTAAGGTTAAATCAATGCATGATACATGAACGGTGTTTGGTTGAGTTATATTGGTGTAGCACAAGAGTGGAATCTTTTTTTATAAAATTAAAGTAAGCTCCAACCCGGTGTTAGACGATCTGACTTCTCCGTCTCTGGGCCGCGGACGGAGGCGACGAGATTTGCGGCAGAGAAGGAAGAAGAAATACTTCTGTTCAAATTTCTGAACGGCCCAGAGCGTAGCCCCGGGGAGTGATTCCTTGTTCTGGGGGGCCCATATGCAGTCCAAGCGGCCAGTGTTCCGTCCACCCGCTGAAGCTGGGTAGATAGAGAGGGCCTGTACAGCAGCATCTCCCATGGCTGTTGTTGAGTAGTTGACAGAAAGAGAGGAGGGTGCTCAGGGCTAAAGTCGCACACACCGATTACGGGGCGGAGTGTTCCTACTTCTGAGCGAAATTTACATTCAGCGCCGTAGCGATTCGGATGCATGAAGTGAAGACGCGTAGGCTGTAGGAAGGAGCCCGTATGGTATGAGTCGTAGGGTAGTTTGTTGTTCTCTGGAAAGGTCAGGGTAAGGCGAAGGTACGGTCTGTCTGTGAAGGCGATAATGCTGGGTTACCTCCCTGAACGTGTCAAGCGGGTGTCTGTCCTCGTGCAGCTCCATAGCACGGGAGGTAAAAGCGCAGGCTTGTTGGGTGGGCGTATTTGTTGCCCTCCATTTAAGCGTGAGGGGGTGTCCAGATGAGCTGAACGGAACCGTTTGGGGAATGGTTTTGTAGCACGCGCACTGCAGGTCAGGACACCCAACCCGACTGTTATTTCCAGTAGGCTTGCTGGAAATCGGTGACTAACCTCCGAACCCCTGGTTGAGTGAGAGCCAAAGTGATGGCTGCCTCTTCTGCTGCCGTCATTTCTTGGGTCCTAAGCGAAGTACACGCAAGGAGGTTGGTTCTGGAGGTAGCCACGATGATGGCGTATTGCTGCCCTCGATATTTGGAGCGCCTGTGTAGATAACTGCATGAACCCCACCGAGGGTCGTGTTTAGCGCTTGAGCCCGTGCTTTTCGGTGACGCTCGTCATGTGAGGGTTTCATATTTCTAAGCAAAGGGAGCATCCTTAGTTTTAGTCACCAAGAGTCTGGGAGTACGTCAAGCGGAGTGACATTCTGGGCTGCCCAGCCAATCTGGTGAAGCATGCGGTTACCCACCGCAGTTCTGAGTCGGACCTTCTGGTTTGAGAGATGGCCTTCTCTCAGCTCTTCCACCGTGTTATGGAGGCCCATCCTCAGCAGCCTCTCTGTGGACGCACTCATGACAAGACCAATGGCCTACTCCACCGCCTTTCTAATCATTATGTGAAGCATCTCTATGTCTTCCTTGTCGAGAAGACATGGGGTTGACGGAAGTGACTCTAGAGAGGACAAAAGCTTCAATTAATCGAAAGGTACCAAATTCCTTTAGGCCTCGCTTCTTGGTGGCAACTCGCCTGATCATGTGTATGATTTGATCAATGCTGTTTTTGAGGCGCTGCAAGGAGACGTCACTCTTGGTGTTAGCCACGAGATGTAGGCCCAGGCTCTTGATGCTGGGGCCTGGCCATCGAGGAGTATTTGAATGTATTCCTTGATTTGGCGCGAGGGCGGGTGACAAGGAGCTCGGATTTTTTACGTGAACACTGGAGGCCACACGGTTTAGCAAATTGGCGTACTATAAGTGAGATGCCATGCATTGGTGTGAGTTTCCTTTAATTTTTGTAACTCTTAGCACACGAGGAAGGTGCGCACAGGGCCGCTAGATGGGCGTGAGTGGTCGCGTGACGCTTTCACGTGGTATTCAGAGAGAACGCAGGGGGTAAACCCGTAGATGTGCTTGGTGAGTACACCACCTGTGTTCCCAGTCTTCGCGTGGGCTCGTAGCTAAATCGGTAAGACAACGGGCTCTCGCTTTGTTAGTGTAGTAGTTGCAGGTTCGATTCCCGGCGGTGCCAGTAAACTCTTTTATTTGTTCGCTGGAGTTTTCTGGTGACACCAACGGTCGCGAAAGAACCCTTGTGGGGTAGAGGTAAAAAGCTTTGCTTTAAAACAGAACGTGTTATGCAACATGGTCACTTCACGTGCGGTTCCAAAAATTCCAGTTCCGCATTCTGCAGTCTCAGTGAAGGGTGACACCGGCTGATATGGTGCGCTTCAATTATCTTTCTTTGGGTTCTTCCCTTGTGTCTGTACATGACTGTCGTCTTATCAAAGAGAGGCCTGCACCCATCCTTTTTTCACTCCTTACAATGCACTGCTAAGTGCGTGTGAGGTCTGCCCTTCAAAGAGCTGTTCTGCTCACGTAGTCGGATGTTGAGGCACCGACCGGTCTGCCCGATGTAGGCCCGATGTAGGTCTGCCCGATGTAGGCCGGTCTGCCCGATGAAGAAGTGTATAGGGTTATTCAGAATTTGAACGACACGGGTCCGGGATTAGATAACTTTAAGCCTTCATATATCAAGTTGATTGCGCATCTCGTCTCTGGAGCATTCGCCCACATTGTAAATCTTATCTTTAAGACTGGTGTATTCCCATCCGTTTTGAAAAACGCCAAGCTAACACCGGTGTTTAAGAACGGGGACAGACTTCACATATCAAACTACCGCCCCATAGCCGTATTATCCTTCTTTAGCAAAATTATTGAAACGCTACTTGTTCTGAGGCTCACAAGTTATATATCAAAATTTAGCATACTATCGGCGAATCAAATCGGGTTCAGGGCTGGGTATTCCACTGAACTTGCTTTAATATTTCTAACTGATAAATTTAAAGAAGCCATTGATGCGGGATATCTGGTTGGTGCGCTGTTTATTGACCTGTCTAAAGCTTTCGACTCTCTGAACCATACCATATTGTTTAAAAATATAAATGCAGTTGGAATTACCGGCCCTGCTCTAACCCTAATAAAAAGTTATTTATTTGATAGGAAACAAACCGTATGCATCTCTGGTACTTACTCTGAATTCAAATTAACAAATATAGGCGTACCACAGGGATCTCTTCTTGGTCCTCTTTTATTTTTAATCTTTATCAATGATCTCCCGCAATGCCTTAAATTTTCAACTGGTGTACTTTATGCTGACGATACCACTATCTTTACAACTGATATGAATTTAGAATCGCTAATTGTGAAGCTTAATGCTGATAGTAATAATTTAGCTGCATGGTGTCGGGAAAACATGTTAACCATTAACTCGTCCAAATCTCGATTTATTATTAGATGCAGAGCATCTGATTCACTCGCCTTGTCCCGCCGGCGTCGTCGTCGTTGTCGTCGGCGTTGTCCACCCCTCCCGCATTCTCCTCGCCGCGCCAGCTGCGCTCTCCGCCGCTCACCCCCTGTCCTCTCCGATAGCGAACACTCTCTCGTGAGGGGATTGGATTGGCTTGGCTTGGCTTGGCAGGGATTGGATTTGGATTGGATTGGATTGGATTAAAGTGAATTGTGTTGGATTGTGTTGCGTCATAGCCGCGGCAGACGCGCTGGGGCCGGCGCATGTGCAGTACTCTCTCTCCCGCGGTTTCCTCTCCTTAGGGCGCGCTGCGCATATAACCGGTGTGCCATTCTCAGGCGAAGCAACATCCACGCTTGGCTCAAACACCTAGAGTCCACGCCGCTTTACAAGTACGCCAACGTCGTCATCGACTGGGACCGGCTTACGCAGTCCCCTCAACGTTATGCGCGCTATAAAACGCGGTCCCTTCGCCGCTCCGCCTATGCGTCGCATCTACACAGGGGTTCCCGCGAGGGGAGGTGGGAGTTTTTTTTAGATCTCAACACAAAATAATCCCGGAAAACTCTTCCATCTGCCTAAATGATACTCAACTTCTTTGCTCGGACTACGCCACTTTTTTAGGTGTTGAGCTTGATAAACATCTCAAATTCCAAAAACACATCTCTTTTTTAACTAAAAAGGTAGCATATGGAATACGAATATTAATTAAGGTTCGTCCTTATTTTGGCTTGAAGACTCTAATTTCATTTTACTATGCTTTCATTCATAGTCACATTAGTTATTGCATATCGTCGTGGGGCAATACATACCCGACGCACCTATCCCCCTTGCAACATATGCAGAATCAAGCCATACGGATTATTACTCATAGTCATTTCCGTTGCAGTTCTTTACCGCTGCTTCGTGCACATAACATTTTATCAGTTTCTAATTTGGTTAAGTATTCTCTTTGCATCATAGTATTTAAATTCTTCAGCGGTAGGCTTCCCATCGAAATTATCACTGCTAACCAACTCCCACTTCAGAGCTGCACTCGTTTTGCCCTTCATAACAATGTTTTACCTCCTAAAGCTCAAACTAATTATGGTAAACAAGCTGTTCATTTTTCTGCTACTTACGAATGGAACTGTTTGCCTCACTTGACAAAAAGTGCTTCAAATATTTTTTCTTTCAAAAATAGCTTACGTGCTCATCTTCAGTCAATTTGAGTTCATTTTGTTCGCGTTTATCACATGTTTTGTTTGCTTTCTTACTTTGATTGTGCAATCTGTTTTGTAATATGTTTTGTCGGTTTCAACATAATACTGTAACCACTGTTTGTTAAAACTTTTACTTGTTGATGCTTGTTTTATAGGAGGTCCCCCTGCAGTCATTGACTTCGGGACCTCCTCCTGTATATACCCTTTGTATGTTGTTTTTTTGTGATAAATAAACCACCATCGAATCGATTTCACTTCTCTCTGGTTTTACTATTCGTAGGGCGATGTGAGTGAATTAAACTGATGTCGCATGGGTAATCGTTATGGGTGCCGTTTACAGCTTTGCTTTACAACCAGATTCACGGGGTGGATTGGCGCGATTTTTTTCACATTATAAATGTCTGTTCTTTCCAAATAAAAATCAGTTTCTAGTAGCCCGCCGTCCTCTGTTCTTTTCTACGTGTAGTCGTTTTCTCGCGCTTTTTCCCAAGATTTTCTGCCAAGCAGTCGCGATAAAGTTGGCTTTGCCGCATGGGCGTTTTTGTCGCTAGCAAGAAAAATGCACGGAACTGTAGCCAAAGAATGTTCGCTTAAAAAAAATTAGCGCGAATCCACCCTGTGAATGTGGTTGGAAAGCAAAGCTGTAAACGGCACCCACAACGATTACCCATGCGACCTCAAATAAATTCACTCACGTCGCTCTACAAATAGTGAAACCAGAGAGAAGTGAAATGCACTAACCACACCCTCTATTACTTCAAAGACATATTCTTGGAATGGTTAAATTAATGCCTGATGCATGAACGGTGGTTGCTTGAGTTGTATTGGTGTAGCACATGAGTGGAAACTCTTTTTATAAAATTAAAGTTCAAACCCGGTGTTAGACGATCTCACTTCTCCGTCTCTGCCGTCGCGGAAGGAGGCGACGAGATCTGCGGCAGAGACGGTGGAGCAGCAGGAGTAGCAGCAGGAGGAGGATGAGAAAATACTTCTATTCAGATTTCTAAACGGCCCAGAGTGCGGCCCAGGGGAGGTGTTCCTTATTCACTGTAGCCCATATACGGTCCGCGCCGCCTTGCTCTGTCCACCAGTTGAAGCTGGGTAAGCAGAGAGGGGCTGGAAAACAGCGTCTCCCACTGCTCTTGTTCGATAGTTGACGGAAACAGAGGAGGGTGCTCAGGGCTAAAGTCGCACACCCCGATAATGTGGCAGAGTGTTCCTACTTCTGAGCAAAATTTACATTCAGCGTTGTAGCGATTCGGGTGCATTAGGTGAAGACGCGTCGGGTGTGAGAAGGAGCCGGATCGTATGAGCCGCAGGGTAGTTTGTTGTTCTATGCAATGGTCACGGTAAGGCGAAGGTAGGGTCAGTCTCAAAAGGTGATAATGCTGGGTTGTTTCCCTGAACGAGACAAGAGGGTGACGTGCCTCGTGCAGCTCCATAGCACGGGGGGGGGGGGGTAATAGCGCAGGCTTGGTGGGCGTATTCCTTGCCCCCCATTGAAGCTTGAGCGGGTGTCCAAATGAGCTAAATGGAACCATTTGGGGAGTGAGTTGTTAGCACACGCAGTGCAGGTCGGGACACCGAACCCGACTGGTAATTCCGGTAGGCTTGCATGGTAATCGGTGACTACCTTATGAACCGCTGGTTGATTGAGAGCCAAGGCGATGGCTGCCTCTTCTACTGCCGTCATGTCGTTGGTCTTGAGTGAGGCACAAGAAAGGAGGTTGGTTCTGGAGGTTTGCGTACTGCTGCCCTCGATGTTTAGAGGTTTCTGTGTAGATTACTGCGTGATCCCCACCGAGGGAGGTGTTGAGGGCTTGAGCTCGTGCTTGTCGGTTCCCCTCGTCGTGTGAGTGGTTCATATTGTCACAAAAAGACGACGAAAAGGGCAACGCAGCGTGGCTCTCATCCCAGCTTAGGACGATGAAGCAGATCTGTGGGTGCGCGCTGCCTGCACGGGCTCTGCCTTAGTCGCCATGTAAATAAGGTATAAATACATCGTTCATGTTGTCTGTCCTGCCACCACTTAACCATATTTCTAAGCAAAAGAAGCATCTTTAGTTCTTGTCACCAAAAGTCAAGGAGTACATCAAGCGGAGTAACATTCTGTGCAGCCCAGCCAATCTGGTGAAGGATACGGCGGCCCGCCGCAGTTGTGTTCATTCGCAACTTCTGGATGGAAAGATGGCCCTCTATAAGCTCTTCCACCGTGTTGTAGAGCACCGTACTAAACAGCCTCTCTGTGGACGCACTCATGGAAAGAACAATGGCTTGCTCAACGGCCTCTCTAATCATTATATAAAACATCTTTATGTCCTCCTTGCCGAGAATAAAACAAGGGCTTGACGTAAGTGATTCTCGAGAGGACAAAAGCTTGAAACAAGACAAAAGGTATCGGATCCCTTGAGGCCTCGCTTCTTGGTGGCAACTCGCCTGATCATGTGTGTGATTTTGTTGATTTGACTGTGTTCGAGGCGCTGCAAGGTTACGTCACTCTTGGTGTTGGCCTGAAGATGTAGGCCCAGGATCTTGATGCTGGGGCTTGGAGTGATGGCCTGGCCATCACGGAGTATTTGAATGGGTTCCTTGAGGTGTCGTTTGGAGTGGGGGCGGAGGACAAGGAGCTGAGATTTTTCACGTGAACTGAAAGCCACAGTTTTTTGCACATTGGCGTACAAGAAGTGAGATGCCATGGGTTGGTGTAAGCTTCATCTAATGGCTATCGCGTGGCATTCAGCGAAAATGCAGGGTTTAAACCCGAGGGTGTGCTTGATGAGTGCACCACTTGTCTTCCCCGTCTCCGCGTGGGCTCGTTGCTAAATCGGTAAGACAACGGGTTCTGGCTTTGTTACTATATTAGTTACAGGTTCGATTCCTGGCGTTGCCAGTAAATTCTTTTATTTCTTCTCGGGAGTTTTCTGTTGACACCAACCGTCGCGAAAGAACCGTTGGGGGGTAGAGGTAAAAAGCTTTGCTTTAAAAGAACCTTTGCGTCGCAATGAAATCCGCAGAACGAGCCCAGGCTGTCGTTGCATCACGTGAGCTCAGAATTCAGATAGAAGAGGGACGTAATCAACATCCTTGCGTTAGGCACTGCAACGGAACACCTGCTGAAATGCGTCACTGTTGAGGCAGTCGTAAAAAGGTAAGTACTGCGCTTGAGTAGCCCGGCGGGGTGGGGTGCTTCATTGAATTTTTTTTTCGAGAACGGCAGTGGGGATTAACAAAGCTGCTCCGCTGAAATTAGGGTGCTCACGACAGCCTCTTCATTTGAGGAGTGTGAGAACACCGCTATGAGGTCACGTTTATGTCGATCATTAACGAAGGAAATTCGCGTTTCGTATTTGAATTCGAGCGCTTTGCCCACTGGGGGCAGAATTTTACCCTCAGCTGGCTGTGTGACCGACGATTGAGTTAGGATCCTTTCACATCGCAAGTAGACATTTTGAAGTAGACATTTTGAGTCACACGTCACCGTCTTCATGGGGGGGCTAATTGGTATTATTGGTCTAGACCAATCTGTAATCCTCAATGTCCGGAGCATAACGAACGTCGAAAGGGCGAGCTGAAACGAACCGCGTTCCGACTCATCTCTGTTGCGCTTGCGGCTAACCATGGCTTTAGAAGTACCCGCGCTTGCTCCGTTTTGCCTCTCCAATAACGAGTAAAAGAACCGGTGCTGCTTGTGGCGCGATTCTGCGAGCATGTTTTGGACGAATAAGTGGAAAAGGGGGGAATGGCGAAAGACGGCTGTGCCGTTAATAGGGAACTTGATAACTCCTACAGAGTTGTTAGCGCTATGCATGCATTTACGAGTAATGGAGTCGTGGAATCCACACCCATATCCCCGTAGGCAGGTGATTAATGTTAGATGAAGGGACAAAGATTCTACACGCAGGGAAATCGCCGCAGGTAGGCTTAAGCCCAACGCCACTGAACGGCCAACCAGCCTGACCAAATGTGCGAACTTGGCGAATGACGAGGCCCAGCATGTGAATAGAGTCAAAAATAGAATCGGTGCGAAGCGTGCACGCTTTGCTCTCTTGTCCCTGCGCAGATTCTTTTTTTGACTCTAATCACATGCTGGGCATCGTCATTCGCCAAGGTCGCCAAGTTCGGTCGTTTGCCAAGTTCGGTCAGGCTGGTTGGCCGTTCAGTGGCTTTGGGCTAAAGCCTACCTGCGGCGATTTCTGAGAGTATAAACGGGATGTGTTGATTCACGGCGGTTGCGAAGACTGAAAAGTGAAAATACCTTGAACCGTGCACCTCCCAAAAAATGCCAGTCCTGGTCCCAGGAGGTCTACAGTCGCCCGCTACTTTCTGCACAACAAAGGGCATGCATGCTCACTCACCGATGCTGGCATCCAGTCAGCATTGCTGCTCGCCTGCCCTTAAACTTTTTAATTCAACAGGAAACAGGGGGGAGGAAACACGGCCTCTCCTCTTTTGCTCAACTTCTCCTTTCACGCACGTCAAAGGAGAACTTCACCCAACGGCCATGGTGGGAGGTTCAGGCGGTGCTAATCGGCGAAGAAAGCGCCTTGCACTTTCTTGCACCACCTCCTGCCAAGGTGATATCTTTTCTACACTACGACACTTTTACCCGGTCGTCGTCTGGTCAGCATGTAGCCTCGATTTTTTTAACATCGGAGCCTTAAGTTCAACGCTGCAGGGAAAAATACCAAGAAAATGCCGAGTGCTCATGAACGCGTGCCTCGCGGCGACCGCCTAGTCCACGGCTCGCGCAGTGGCTTTAAAAAAAAAAAAACTTCAGCGCTGTGGTCATGCTAATGCTAAAGGTGAAAACACGCCCTGCTTGGGAGAGGTCACTGTAGCCGCCGCATTCTCTAGAAGCCATTTTGGGTAATTGGAGACATGGCTACGAGTGTGCCACTCCTTCCCGAGACGACTTGCAGATCCCGACACCGCTGCCTCGAGTCTATGACGAAGAGCTGACGGAAGTCTACAATGCTGAGGATTACTTTGCTCCGTACTGCTCCCCGCGAAGACGACGACGACCTCTTCGATGCGTATGACGACGATTACTAGCACCGCACCTATGCAAATTAACAGTGATACCGAAACTTAGCAATGTGCCCGGCAAAGCTAATCTATCAAAGCATCGCCATTGAAGTCTTCCCCGTAAGTGCAAGTTCCCCTGATTTTTTTCCAGGCTGCTGCTAGGTTTTTTTGTAGCCCCTTGTGTAGTTCTTCCGAGTCCACTCTTCCAGAAGAGTATGTATTCGTGCGCCAGTCGGCTGAGCTCAAAGTTGCGGCGCAGTTTCATGCTGCTCTACAAGTTTCTTCCTTTCGTTTGCGCTTGTCTTGACCCCTGTGCGTGAACCTTGCCCTTTCAGTGCGTTCGATGTATGACGCTATTGAACAGTGCCGATTTCATCGAGGATTTCTTGACTCCGTCAACACGCTGTTTTCTCTGATGATCGAGCATGACTTACCGCAATGCCATTGTGTTTCGCACCCGGCTGTACGAGCGGATACAGAAGCAATATTCAGAAGCGTCAGTTTTTAGCGCCGCCATCGGATCTGTATACCTTATGAGCCAATGGAAAAGAGTGATTCCCCGCGCGGACAAAGAGCTATAGGCAAAACATGCAAGGTATGTGGCCTTCATTTTCTCGAAAAGTACATTACGTATACGCATACGATTCACGTAAATTTGTCGAGATTGACCGCGCTTACTGGGCATTGAAGGAAGGTGCAGTTCCCGAAGGAAGGTGCAGTGCCCTCTTGCAAGCCAAAGGTTTTAAGAGGCGCCACCGGAGCTTGCGTGCACTGAGCTGCCATAACAGTGGGGACGTCCGAGACAGCAGGGCATTAAGCCAGCGAGCGTCCAAGACATTTACAGGAGACGCCCGCGAGAAAATTACCCCTCCCTTTCCTTGCCAATGCGTCGGTTCGATGCACGTCGAGTACACGAGCAATGCGAGCAGCAACAAAGTGCCGTGCAGGCGCTTGGGAGAAAACTTGGTAGACTTGGGATCGGGCTTTTTGCCCCACTTTTTCTGCCCCCCCCCCCACCCCCAGTGACAGAAACTAGGACTGGCATGGCACCTGAAGGGTCACCAATGAGCTACCAGCAAGCATTCATGCCACATTACGCCATGGTCATCTCGCGAGCACGCAGAGGCTGGGCAACGTCGTGTTTACTAGATCGCGGCATGCAGGCTGCGCGAATGCTTCCCTTTGTTCGATTTATATCCACAGTTTGCAATACTGCACGCGCTATAAATCAGCGAAGTAGTTTAATTTACCGGGATTTTCACTGTGGATACAAAAAAAAAGCAAAAGCACTCAAGCTGATGCGCGGCGGCCTGATGCAACTTTGGCCGTTTTCTTTTTTCTTTTTTTTGAATAAAACTTGAAAATTGACTCAGCTACCTACGTCAATGGCCACTATCATTACGTCGGAGGCATGCATGCAGCATGTGACAAACTAGAGGAGTGAGTGTGTATTTTAGTCGCAAAATATTCGACAGTAAATACATCGTGGCTGAAATGACAATGAGCAACAAGTTAACTTGACGTAACAACGAACCGTTCAGCCCGGCAAATCGGGAACCAAGTGCAAAAGCTCAAATTTTCCACCGTTAGATCATCATAAAACAGTGTACGCCACTACTGCAACGACACGCAGCTAAATGCAACGTACCGTGCGCGGCCGCCAAAGATGAAATTGTCAACCGCGCCGTGACGGCGTATTGCGACAAGAAAAGTTTGTTTACAGCCCTAGGTAAGATAAAGGCTCGTGTAGGGGCTAAGCGTTACCATTCAACAATGAAATGAAGCGGGCGCAGCGCCACAGGGATGAGTGAAGAAACAGCCTAATTTTGGCAACGTGTGGTACTGTTTTCCCGGTCGAGCGCCGCTGTCAGTCGCATGAAAAGGTGGCGCACGCTCAGGCTTCATTTAGAATACAAAGGCTGGACCACAGAACTCCAACGCAGCTGTATTTTTCATCCAGACAGCGACTACGGAATCCCGCGCTTAGCGAACCAACGACAAATATTCGCTCCCAGCGCACCGCGCCCAGCGTGTCACAAAGGTTGCTCGCGCTGGCATAGTTCGCGTCAGAAAGTTCGTTCGAGAGCGTGGAACTTCACGTACCCTTTCTCCATTTGGACCGGTATTTCCGCATTGCGTGCACTGCGGCACGAAGCAATGCTCCGGCATTGTAGTCCATCACCAAGAGCGGTCAATGCCCGCTTTCTATGTTTTGCTAATTGGTTTCGGTTTCAAACGACCGTACCAAAATGGCGTACCTAGTCACCGGAGTCGACGTGAGATGTCGGGGCGCATTTTGCATAGGGTCTATTCTTTGCCTCAACCTATTTTGCGCAGTCAAAAGAGCTAAACAGCTGCGCCCAATTATCGCATTAGGGAGTATCGCAATCGCCAGCCATTTTTTTTTTGTTACGAACGCCGGACGCCACCTTGATCGCTCATTGCGCCATTTAACTTCGTAGCCCTAAAAACGTATAGTGTTTACGCCACTTCCAGGATACTCAGAAAGGCGCTCATAAAAAATGCAATTTTATTTGAAAAGTTGCCCGCCGATAACGTGCGCGTTTTGTAATTGAGCGCAGCCGACTCCAATTTTGGCCGAAGCTGAAAGAGGACTTAACACCGCAGACTAACACACCGTGCGGACGCGGCGTCAAACGGAGACCCTGAAGGCAACGACGGCAATATCGTTTTTAAAGACGACAGTCTTTCTTGGGCTACATAATCCCAGAAATTTTCGTCTGTCTGTATGTCTGTCCGTCTGTGTGTTACTCGATATAGCCACCCGGCCAAAGTAATACAAGGCATGCGCAATGGTCTTATATAGTCACAGCTAAATCTACCCGTCTCAGTCCGATGTAATGTTCATACCTGTCAACATTGTTCAAGAAGAACAAAACATTACGCAAATGTAAGACAACAAATAATTACAGAAGTGATATTTGCAGTGTTCCTTTATAAAAAATCATACATGCTAGATTTTTGCGAAATTAAATACTTCATCAACTACAGGAAAAAAATTCACTCCGCCGTCGCCTGCTGTAGCCCGCACCACTATGGCTTCTGGCGCCATTTTAAAGGAGCCATGAAGACAAAACATGTTTGGTTCATTCAAAAGACGGCCTCGTTAGAATCATGCTGTCATCGGTTTTAACGTAAAGCTCGCTCAAATAAGCTATATTGTGAGACAGCCTGTGCTCTTCAACACGTTACGAACATTTCCTCGTAATCGGTACATTATCATCAGTGCTAGCTCTCATGGCCCCGGCATCATCATCACCTGTACATAATCATCATCAGCACTTGATGGGGTCTTTCGTCCGAGTGTCCGAATAAACCGGTCACGCTTTCCATCGTCTCTCAAGTGGGGGAGGGTGCCTTTCGGTCCCGCAGTCTACCTCTGCAGCGCCACTCCTGGAGCTCCGTTCGGGCCGCCGTCTGCCTCAGGAGACCATGCCCATGACGCTCGATCCAGCCAGCGCCACGACTACGCCTCCCCCGCAATGTTTTATCAGCCGGCAGCGAGATCCGCCCGACTTCGCTGGCCTTCGTGGGGATGATGTAGAAGAGTGGTTGGAGAACTTTGAAAGGGTCAGCGCATATAACGGGTGGGACGACAAGCTAAAACGGCTGACTGTCGGCTTTTCCCTCACCGAGATCGCGAAGACGTGGTACCGCAATAACGCGGGGCGCCTACCCGATTGGACGACCTTTACAACCGAGATCAGCAAGATTTTTGGGACATCCGCAGCTCGCTCTGAGGACGCGAAAAAGAAACTGGAAGCGCGCGTGCAACAGCCGTGCGAAAGCTACACCTCTTATATCGAAGATGTTCTCTCACTGTGCCGGAAGGTCAACAAGGATATGTCAGAGTCGGACCGCGTACGCCAGATACTGAAAGGTATTAACCAGTTCGCTTTCACTGCGCTCGCCCTTCAGAACCCAAGAGCCGTCTCGGATGTCACCACTACTTGCCAACGTCTTGACGATCTGCAGTCGATCCGCATTCAGCAGGATACATCGGCCACGCGCTTAGGCGACGAATACCTTCGCGTGCTTATAAGGCAGCTGATTCGGGAGGAGCTTGACGGCCGAGCCTCCGTGTGTGTTTCTGCTCCTGCTCACCACTCAGCAAGCACCAATCTTCGACAGATAATCAAGGAGGAGCTTGCCTGTGTACCTGGTCGGTCAGTGCCTGATCTTGCCGCCCCTTATGCCGTACCGTCCTATTCGGAAGTTGCTGGAAGGCCGCCCCTGCCCATGGCCCCGGTTACCTCGCAGCCTCTGCCCGGATATGTGGCAACGATCAACCATGCCATTTGGCCGCAGCCTTACTATCGCACGTGGGGACCGCCAAGCCCGCCGTTCATCCTTGGGGACCGCCAAGGATGAACGGCGTGGCTACGACACCTACGAGCGCGACGTAACGAGCCCTCGTTATGGATATCGCCAGCGAGGCTACCAATCTCCGACCCGCCAGACTCCTCCCCCAGCCGATTCCCCTGGGATACAGCGCAATTCACGTGATCAACGACGCCGCTCTCCTTCGCCTTTTCGCCGATCTGTATCGCCGCTTCGCCCCGTCGTGCACGACAGCGCTCGTCTCTCTGAAAACTAAGCCATGCAGTTTTTGGAGGGGAAACTGCATACAGGGAAAAGATAAAAACTCCTCCAAAGCATCCCTCGAACATTTTGTGTGTATTCGTCGAAGGCATCCGCATCGAAGCGTTGGTGGACACTGCTGCAAGCGTCTCAATTATTCATGCTGATCTGTGCAAAAGGTTACGCAAGGTGAGAACACCGTTTATGGGTCCCTCATTACGTGGTGCAAATGAGGCACGCATCGATCCTTTTGCATTATGTACAGTGCGTGTCTCCATTGAAGGAATTTGTCATCATATCCAGTGTGCCGTGCCCTCCACGTGTCCATACGACCTAATTCTTGGCTGGGACTTTCTTTGATCGACGTCCGCTGTCATTTGTTGTCGAACTCCTGCTATTAGCATCACAGATACTCATCATTCAACTGTTTCCCCGATAGAGCCGATTTCTTTGGTGCTGACGACCGATCACGTCGTACCCTCCCGTTGTGAGCACATCCTTTCAGTTTCTGCTAGCACTATACTTGACGGTGATGTCCTGGTCGTTCCCTGCAGCCGCCTCCTTTCCCGTGGACTTGCTGTTGCCGCGTGTCTCGTTCGTTTTTGCGAAGGGCAAGCTCTTATACCTGTGCAAAACACCACCGCAGAAGACGTTCTGCTTCCGCAAGGATCCACAATTGCATCTGTCTCCGATGTCGAGGTGACCATTCTGCCTTCGCGTTCCCGTCCCCTTACATGCCTGGCTTCAGCTACTACGTCCTCGAAGCCTTCTCTTGCAGTCACCGTCAGCCCGGACCTCACAGAGTCACAGAAATGATCAGTCTTGGAGCTTTTAAATAAGCACCGTGCATCGTTCGACTCCTACTCAACCGTTCTTCCCCACACAACCACGGCCACGCATCGCATCGAAACCGAAGGGTCGTCTATTGTTCGCCGTCGCCCGTATCGCGTCTCCTCATCAGAAAGGCAAGTCATCGAGGAAAATGTGGCTGACATGCTGAAACGCAATGTTATCCGGCCTTCATGTAGTCCTTGGTCGTCCCCGGTCGTGCTGGTCGAGAAGAAAGATGGCAACGTGCGCTTTTGCGTTGACTATCGTGCCCTCAACAAGATTACCAGAAAGGATGTATATCCCATGCCACGCATAGACGACGCCCTGGACTGCCTTCAAGGAGCCGAATACTTTTCGAGCCTTGACTTGCGTTCTGGCTATTGGCAGATCCCGATGCATGAGTCCGACAAAGAAAAGACCGCGTTTGCAACTCCCGATGGCCTATACGAATTTAATGTCATGCCATTCGGGTTGTGCAACGCTCCGGCGACATTTGAACGCATGATGGATTCGGTGCTCAGAGGACTGAAATGGAAGACCTGTTTCTGCTACCTGGACGACGTCGTTGTCTTCTCGTCGACGTTTACAGAACATCTTAAGCGTCTGGACGAGGTACTCACATGCATTTCTAACGCCGGACTTCAACTCAACTAAAAAAAATGCCGCTTTGCTACCAAAACCATCAAGGTGCTTGGCCATGTCGTTAGTAAAGATGGCATCAGACCCGATCCTGAGAAAATCGCTGCCGTTGTCAGCTTTCCTCGTCCCCATCAACAAAAAGACCTCCGTAGTTTTCTCGGGTTGGCTTCGTATTTTCGCCGCTTTGTCCGGAATTTTGCCACCATTGCGTCCCCACTGAACCATCTCCTACAGTCTGGCGCCCAGTACGTTTGGTCCGATGACTGTCAACGTGCTTTTGACGATCTGAAAGCCGCCCTAACGTCTGTTCCGGTGCTCTGCCACTTTGACGAAACAAAGCCCACTATACTCCACACGGATGCTAGTGGCCATGGCATTGGCGGTGTTCTTCTCCAAAGTGATGATAAACTTCGGGAGAGGGTCGTCGCCTACGCAAGCCGGTCGTTGACACCTGTAGAGAATTACACCATAACTGAACAGGAGTGCCTTGCCATCGTTTGGGCTGTTCAGAA
Organism: Haemaphysalis longicornis; assembly: GCF_048455015.1. NCBI lineage: Eukaryota > Metazoa > Arthropoda > Arachnida > Ixodida > Ixodidae > Haemaphysalis > Haemaphysalis longicornis. The sequence continues at coordinate 85,765,330 of NW_027526203.1, read as the reverse complement.
ATTTCGCCCTTACCTTCATGGCCGTCATTTTACAGTGGTGACCGACCATCATGCGCTATGCTGGTTGTCCACCATGAAAAACCTTTCTGGACGCCTTGGCCGCTGGGTTCTCCGCCCCCAGCAGTACGATTTTTCCGTGGTGTATAAGTCAGGGAAGAAGCACATGGACGCCGATGCTCTCTCTCGTTGCCCATTGTCCTCTTCATCTTACGATGCGCAGGAGCCTGCCGATAACACACTTTGTTTGGCCCCCGTTATCTTCTCAAACATTGAGGGACGCGTCGATTTGCCGTCGCTGCAACGCGCAGACGCATATTGTGGCCCCATCATTGATTATCTCGACGGTCGTTTAACACCTCCTAACAGCCGTGCGCATCGCCAACTCAGTAAGTTCAAACTATTTCATGGCGTTCTTTACCGGCAAAATTACCATCCAAATGGCAGAAAATGGGTCCCCGTTGTGCCTCGTACACTCCGGCGCCCTATTCTCGAAGCCTACCACGATGCAGCTACCGCTGGGCACCTTGGTTTTGCAAAAACGTACGAGCGAATACGTAGTCTCTACTTTTGGCCTGGCCTGTTCAGTTCTGTTGCCAAATACGTTCGCTCGTGCGCCTCCTGCCAGCACCGCAAGCGCTCAACTACTCCTCCTGCCGGACTACTTCAACTTCTCCCTTGTCCGCCAGAGCCTTTCGGGACCGTCGGCATCGATTTGTTCGGACCACTACCTCCAACGCCATCTGGATACCGTTGGATAGTTACGGCTGTAGACCATCTGACACGATACGCTGAAACAGCACCCATTCGCTCTGGAACGGCTGCTGAAGTCGCTGACTTTATACTGCACAACCTTATTTTGCGCCATGGCGCGCCACGCGTCCTCCTCAGCGATCGCGGCAGGGCTTTTCTGTCCGCTGTAGTCGAAGAGCTTCTGCGTGCCTCCAAGACCGTGCACAAGACAACGTCCAGCTACCATCCCCAGACGAATGGATTAACAGAGAGATTCCATCGAACCCTCGCGGACATGCTCTCGATGTACATCAGCCCTGATCATCGCAACTGGGATACCATCCTGCCATTTGTGACTTTTTCGTACAATACTGCAACGCAAAAAACGACTGGATACTCACCATTCTTCTTAGTATTTGGCCGCTCTCCCTCTATTACCTTCGAGTCGACTTTCTTCTATGCTCCTGTCCCCTCTGAAATGTCATCCCGGGAGCAGTACGTTTCACGGCTCGCCCACTGCCGCGAACTCGCGCGAAGTCGAACCGAAAGTCAACAACAAGAACGCAAAGCTCGCTACGACGTCGCACATCGCTCTGTTCAATTTCGGCCAGGTGATGAAGTATTGTTATGGACCCCTGTTCGTGTACCCGGTCTGTGCGAGAAATTCCTTCATCGCTTTCTTGGTACATACAAAATCACAGAACAGACTTCGCCAGTTAATTACCGTGTGACGCCAGTTGAACAGTCGTCAGATCGGCGCCGCCGTGGTACTGAAATCGTACACGTGTCTCGCCTCAAGCCGTTCAACCGCAGGACAGAACAATCAGCCGCGGCCAGGTGGCCGCTTCCGGCCGCGGAGGGGTAATTATGTGAGACAGCCTGTGCTCTTCAACACGTTACGAACATTTCCTCGTAATCGGTACATTATTATCAGTGCTAGCTCTCATGGCCCCGGCATCATCATCACCTGTACATAATCATCATCAGCACTTGATGGGGTCTTTCGTCCGAGTGTCCGAATAAACAGGTCACGCTTTCCATCGTCTCTCAATATAATTAGAAAAAAAGGGAATGGCCATGCGACCCACTCGCTCATTTCCCGCAACAGAACGTATGATGTCATACCAGCCTGCTCTATGGTTGACGGAAGCCGGCAAAAGCAAACGCAAATTAGGCTGAGCTTATAAGCTTGCAGAACGAGCTATTTGTGCTTACATTTAGGGCATATTCTTTTTAAAGCAATAAGAATGGTGGGACAAGCAGTGGACGTTACGAAAGCACAGTAAACATAGATGTACTGATGCGTACTGCTGTTGGTACTGCGCGCACTATGCTTGATTTAGCTGCACAGCACTGCGGGACTCTGAGGTTGTCTCAGACGACACTGCCGATTGACGCAAGCAATTAATGGTGTCTTACGTGACCATATTTGTTGAGCGAACAGTATGTTTTACGAGACCATTGTTTTCTCTCATAACAAAAAGAAGCCTGGTTTAAATACGGCTTGCTACAGTGTGGTGGCGCCATCTAGGTTCAGTAACGTAAACAAACGCGCGACGCCGCCGTAGGGCCCTCCATGCCAGCGCTGCCGTACAGGGTGGACGGACTGACACCCTTTGAATGGTTACGTGCCGCCGCAACTGGGTCAACGTTCTCAACGCGTTGTTCTTTTAGTTTGCCACGAGACTCAGCAACGCGAAACAGACAAAATGATTCAAATTTCGCCTCTAAACCGCGTTCTGGCGATAATTTTATCGCGGTTTTGATACAATGACTTGCTTGGGCGGAGAGCGAGTGACCCAAAATGGCGGCGTTAGCGTATATGTGTCTCCATCCTGTACGGCGGACGTTTGAATTAAGGGATCCCAGGCTGCAGAGCGGTCGGTTCCTGTGATGTCATTGCGGACCACGAAAACACACGATTTAGTGGAATAATAATAATTTTAAATTAAATTGATTGATTTCTCAGTGAATAAAACATCATTTGTATCCGGACATGCGCAGGGGGCCCGATAAAACACGAAATCTTCCGAGTAAAGCAAACTTGTATTTTACCTGTATTTTACCTTCTTGTAAGCATGCTGTGAATAACATTGGAGAGATTGTGTCTCCTTGTCTGACACCCTTCCTTATAGGTATTTTGCTGCTCTCCCTATGGAGGGTGATGGTAGCCGTAGACCCATTGTAGATATCCTCTAGTATTCTTACATAATGCTCATCTACCCCCTGGTTCCGTAATGCCTCAATGACTGCTAGGGTTTCGACCGAGTCAAATGCTTTCTCATAATCTATGAAGGCTATATATAGGGGTTCAGTATACTCAGCGCACTTTTCTATCACCTGATTGATCGTGTGAATATGGTCCATTGTTGAATAACCTTTACGGAACCCTGCTTGTTCTTTAGGTTGACTGAAATCTAAGGTTGCAGAGATTCGGTTAGCGATTACCTTGGTAAATACCTTGTAGTTGACTGACAATAATCGGCCTATAATTTTTCAAGTCCTTCATGTCGCCTCTAGACCACGGTAACATAGGACGTGTCCATTTCTCAGCACCGTAAAGGATTCTCCTGCCCTCCTAACCTCACTAAGCCCTATTACATCCCATTTAATGCCCTCTAATTCCTCTAACAACACCTCGAGACTTGTTTCGCTAGATAAGGTTCGCGCGTTAAACGTTGCCAGGTTCAGACTCCATTGGCGGCCTGTCCGGATCCAGGGATTCTTAGCACCCTCTGCTGCGTCACAGGTCTGACCGCCGCCGTGGTCAGTTGCTTCGCAGCCGTTGGGGAGTGAGGGCCGAGGGTTAATTGGCGTATTCATGGGAGGTTGTGGCCGTTACTACACCAGGGTGGCCAATCCTGCTCTGGTGAGGGAGTGCATTGCCGGCAATGGTCGCCGGGGTCAGGCCGCACCCCAAGCCCCTTTGTGCAATTCCATCAATGCGCGGATTTTTTTTTAATCCGGTGGGAATTGTCCGGCACCGGGATTCAAACCACGGTCCTTCTGCACGCGAGGCGGGTGTTCTACCTCTACGCCATCGCTGCTTTGAGGTATCTGTAAATAAATAAATAAATAAATAAATAAATAAATAAATAAATAAATTTTTGTGGGAGCAGCTCCACGTGTGACACCCTATTTTCGCAAGAAAGAATGCAGTGCGAGTTGTTTTTAAATAAAAGAACGCTGCCGAGCCTCACCGTGTGTGTGACGTCGTGTACTGCGAACGAATGCCGGGGTGGCTGCAAGAACCAAAGCCGGGGGTGGTGGTCGGAGGTGCCCAAGTATGGCCACGGCTCGGCGCCAAGATGACATGCCCTGGTCGGCCCGGTGGGGGTGCCTATTGGCCACGGTCTCGGGCCTACGCCTCCGAAGCACGTCTTGCGGTGGTCCTCACACCGGGGTCGCTCCAGCATGCGTGCCGGCTCCCGCTAGCTTCTGTCCTTCCGTCCTCAATAACCGCCTCTACGCCGCTGAGCACTGTGGACATGTATGAACCAGTGGAAACGACTTGCCTATACATACTTCGTCTTCAGGCTCGTGATTATAAGAGTCCCATGCATCAAGGAAGGAAGTACGTTTTTGGGACCAAGGAAGGCCCGCTTGAAAATCTGCTCCGATCCACCTCCCCCCACATCCAATACACGGGGCCCGAGCATGCTGTTCATTGAAGAAATAACATCCGGCACTTTTTTCTGCAACGTCTGTCGACCTATGAGCTTCGGCGCCACCCGCATGATGATTTTTCTGCACGTCCAGTTGCCTGAAAGCTCGGCTATTGTGTTCTTACGCAGTCCATAATGCATGCATGCTCCAGACAAAATAGCAAAGTAGCCGTAACAGTCGTGGAACTGTTGTTTTGTACACTAAGATATTTCAGTGCTATAAAGGTGCTATATGTGGCAATGGGGCAGTCTTATGGCCGAAATTATCACTCACCCATGCAAAGGGTGCAGCCGCCCCAGTTTTTAGTTCGCGAAGGGGACTAGTGCTCCTCATCAAACCATGTCCGAGGCTTACCTTTCCGCGTCTAGACATCACTAAACTACCTCAAGTGCGCAGCTCAGTCGCCCGCATTGAAAGACGCCACAGTTGAATGATTTAGACGAGCGTAGGTCCTGGGGTCTCTTAGTTCGAGAAGAATAATAAAAAAGGAGGCGATGATTCTCAGTGCTACGATTATCAGCATTAGCTTCACCCGACAGTTCAACATAAGAAATATTCGCGGCGTCACACTATTTTCACAATGTTGCACAAACACCATTGCATGTTGTTATGAATTAATTAGACACATATTATATCTAGAGAGAAGGGCAATCCCCTAAGGGCTGTGAGATAGTTAGAGAGATTGGCTGGGCAAGAGGAAGATGAAGACGATGGAGGACATCGCGCGACTGACTGGTTCGGGACGGATGACTAAACCTCTTACTGTGTTCCTGTTAACCGGTGTGTACTTGTGAATAGTTGCCCGTAGCATTTTTCTTCCCCCCCCTCCCCCGGAGGGGCGTGAGAAGGCCGAAGAGCAGACCTGTATAACGGTGGCCCCTATGATAACAGCTCACGGCAATGTTCGCGGTGACTGCCTAGCGCACGCGGCAAGGCAGTTTTGCGCTATGTGCCCGCACTTGTTGCAGCGGTAGTAGACGTTCTCGACAGGGTCGTTGCCGCCGGCCTCGGGGCAGTCGCGTCTGATATGCTGCAGGTTGCCGCAGTTGTAGCAGTCGCGGTTCTTCCGCTCACTGTTGGGGCAGTCCTGCGTGAGGTGGCCCAGCTGGTGGCAGATGTTGCACGTCTCCTCTTGCTCCTTACACCCGCGGGCAATGTGGCCCCTCTTGCCGCAGTTGTAGCACGATATCTCGTCCAATTTATGCTTGCAATCCTTGGAGATGTTGCCCGTGCCGTTGCAGCTGTAACACCGGCCCTCAGCCTCCTTGCAGTCCCTGGAAAAGTGACCTGCCCGGTTGCACTTGTAGCACCTCTTCCTGATGGGCGGCTTGTAGTCCATGCGGCCACTGTTGAATCTCGGGTATGAACCAGTCATTACCATTGTCATCATCGTCGTGTAGAACGTGCGAGTAAAGTGATCATCCCCGCTAAGGGCAGCCATAGCCCATGTCTCGCTTCTCTCGTTCTTCCGTTAATATTTTCTGGTGCCGTTAAACCCGGGAGGATGACCGCACGCGACAAAGGAGACCACCGACGTCCCCTCCGGCTTGAGGTTCGCAGAACCCCGCTCGTTTGACTGTTTCCGCTGATCAGCCCCGCCCTCAGCCGGAGGTCGGCATGGCTGGCCCAGACCGTCCAGTGACGACCGACAGTAAGTGTCGAACGGATGAGCTGCGCCGGCCGCAACGCATATTTCGCGTATCTAGACTGCTGGAGGCAGCTAATGAGCTTCTGGGAGCCCCGTCTCTATCTCCGCACGACTTGCAAGCGACCATTGATCTGCTTGATCCGCCTGTGTTCTGTTGTAAATTTGAATGTATTTGCTGTAACTTGACTCATGTACATTGTAGGATGTAATATTGTGAAGTGTATTTTGTGATGTATGTGATGTAGCATGTAAGTTGTAGAATGTAGTGTAGTGATGTATTCATTTTGTATCGGCTATGCATTTCTTCTTTACGCTTGACATGACGGTTGTTACGTCATTTTTCTACCCCACCCCTGTAACGGCCCAATCGGCCAACAGTACCTGGAAATAAATAAATAAATAAAATAAAAATGTATAAGATAGACCAGAAAATTATCGATATTCTTGACCATGAGGAAGTCGAGCGCGTATACTTCGAGGCCTTGGCTTCGAGAACCGGCTCCGCAGTGACTTGAAGGTCTCAAAGGCATCCGGCATGAGAGGTACCACCAACGCCACTCCTAGCAGGCCACATTTCCCTCGACCACTGACCATTATGTCCAACAGTGTTCGCACAGCAACCCGCAGAGGCGACCCCCCTCTCACGTGCACTTACATACACCAACCTTGCAAGCTGTCCCACCAACGCTGCAGGTTAGCACGGTTAAAGGTGGGCTGGATGAACTGCAGAGGCTTGGGAACCATTTCCAGGTGACGTCCCATGACCACACGGTCTTGTCCGACATGCAGCGGCCAGAGGATTCGACGTTTACGTCCACCACGCGACGAAAACCTAGCAAGAACCCATTCTGCCGTTTCCCGTACATTGCGACGTCGGAAATCTCTACTTCTAACAGTGCGCAAAGAGCTAGTCCGCAGAACTGCTCCAGGACGGCAGTGCAAAGACCGGTTCAGTCCAACGCGACGTGGGACGAGCGGAAGCTCTTTTTGACCCTGCGAGAACGAGAGAACACGATACAGACCAATACCCTGAGCATTTCGTCCACAAGCGCCCCTCAAGTGTCCGTACAGGAACAAGACATCGTCGCAGCGCAGGAATCTTCATACCAAAAGGCCGAACACACGAACATGCAGGTGGGACCTAAGAATGCGGTAGCCTCGAGTGTCTCAACAAAAGGCAAGGGTGAAGACCGCGAGGATACGCGTTCCACAGACAAGGACGACTCGGCTGCTTCCGTTCAACTGGAAGACAAAAAAGATGAGGCAGTTTCCGTTTGAGTACATCTTTGTTCCCGACTTCATGAAGGATGAATCCTTACAGGGCCTTCCTGGAAGTCAGCTAGCTACGTTCGTAGAAGTAGTCCAAGAGGGTGCACCTAAGTGCCAATATGAGTTCTTCCGTGTTGCTGAGGGTGGAAACTCTGAATCACACTTGATGACCCTTTCTTGTCACAGCGAGCAGCCATTGAGGCCTGGTCTCAAAGCAGCCGAGCCATATTCCGACTTTATTCCCATCAGGAAAATTTGCTCGCCAGAATCGGAAACCGCTCAAACGCAAACACGAGACAGGCACAAGACAAGTCAGAATCCACCGACCGATTCGTTGCATCAGAGCTGCAGGCGCAATGAACCGTTGAGACTTTCACAGCAGCAGCTTCAGCGGGATATGTACTCGACCAAACGACTGGACACGTCTCAGTGGGCTTGGAGCCCAGTTTGGATGTCGGCTGCTGCACCTTGGCGGCGTTTGGCTGTAGTGAAAGCTGCGAGACGGTGTATGCACCGGTGGAGACAAAAAAGGACAGCGTTCACTGGCGGCTTCATTAGGATTGACATAATGGACCGGAAAACAAATTGTTAGGATGGTGGATTGATTTATCGGCGTCCGTACAGCGTTTCTACTCGTGGCCGGATACGAACGTTCTGGGCGCGGGAGTGTTGAATCTCGGGTATGAACCAGTCATTACCATTGTTATCATCATCGTGTAGACCGTGCGAGTAAAGTGATCGTCCCCGCTAAGTTCAGCCATGGCCCAGGTCTCTATTGTGTCGTCCTTCCGTAATAGCCACCACGGCCGCCCCCACCGCAGACCACGCCGCGTGGGCCCAGGTCTCGGCCCCTGCTTCCTCCGCCGGCTCCGTCTTGGAAGCCCTCGTGGGCAAAGTGTCCCAGCTTGTGGCACTGGTAGCACTGCGTCGTCGTCGTGCTCCGCTGCCGCCTTGGTCTGCTGGCAACTCGCTTAAATGGGGCTGCGCAAACCACTGGCTCAAACAATACGTGTTCAGTCATGTTGCCTTGTGCTTGCGCTTCCACCACAGCCCCTGCCATTGGCGGTAAACCTGTGCTAACAGCTGCTGCCGCTCCGATATAACATTCGTGTGCCTCTTGTGTAGCAAACCCCACGAAGACATGATCGAGAAGACCCTTCCATTTAGCACAGATACACATTAATGGACGTACAACGAAAGCAAGCATAATTGCGAGCAGGTAGTACCAACCAGCAGCTTTTGCACGAGCAGTAATGTCATCAAGGCGCATGCAGCTGGGCTTTGGCGAAAATGTTATTTCGACACCAGCCTGTTGGCACCAGCCACATCCGATGATTACAGGCCAGATTGGGCTTTCGGATACCACGAACTCAACATGGTGGAGCCTACCGAGAACCCTCACATCCAGAAGTGCATAACCGATCGGTTGTATCATAGCTCCGTTGAAGGCAAGCAACCGTGTCGTGGATGCGGACTGGACTAAGTGAGGCACATGAGGGATGACCGAACGGTCCAAAATGTTGACGGTAGCCCCCGTGTCCACTAGAGCCTTTAGTGATTAGCCCAGCACGACCACGTCGAGACACACGTAAGGTGCATCGTGGGAAACCTTCGCCCGAACGGTAGTTTTGTCCGGCACTCCCGCAGCCACAGTGGGCATTGACAACACTACAGGGTTTACCTCGTCTGTAGTTGTTTCGCTGACCTTGGCCATTTCTGGTACATCCGAGTCCGTACGCCCCGAAGTAACCTCTGGCGACAGGCGAGGGGCTTGGTAAGTTACGCGGGTTCCGGCCCTCGACGAGCCCCGCTGGCGTTTTCCGGTCGGCTAGACAGAGAATCTGCTCGGCGGTCACAATCACGCGCATAGTGACCTGGGGCACCACACAGGTTCACTGGCAGGAGAAGGCTGCCGAACCCCGGCGTAAGGTAGCCGACAGTTGGAAGTCGAAGCGATGGGCTCAACTTGCTGTGCAGCAGGAGATTTCACAGCTGAAGCTTCGAGCGCCAATCCAAGAGCCGCACGGACAGTCATCGGCCGAGCGAGAGCCCAAAACGCTAAACGTTGTGGTTCTCCAGGGCGTCAACAAGTGCTCCGGTGCCAATGAGATCTTTTGTGGTGTTCAGAGAACCAGCGAGTGCCTTGTGCGTTAGGCTCTCCACGCGATTCGCGAGGTCCTCAAAAATCATACCTTGCGGTCGCACACGCTTCAGCTCGGCGAAATGTAGCTGCTGGAAACGGACGTCGACAAAGCGGTATTCCATGGCCGTAATCAAGCAGCGCTAGTCGAGTCTCGTGTATTCCGACACGTATTCCAATACATCAGAGGCAGGAGGGCGTAGCTGTGCCACCAGAACACGAACCACCAGAACACACCGACTCAAAGTGAATACGGAAGGCTGCCCACGAGGTAGAGCCATCAAAAACAGGTGGACGAAGTGGCACACACTGGTGCTGAGTTGCCACCTGCGGTACAACATGCGTGGAAGGTACAACGGGCGCAGTCAGGTCCGGGGCAACCGGCCGATACGACGATTCCACGAGTGCCATACGATTGGACAGGTCAGCTATTCGACCATTGGCATCCGCTAACCAGGCGGCAATCTCAGTGATTGAGCTCATCTTTTCGTCGATGGCGCAGTTATGGCGGTCCAGGCAGTCGACGAAGCTGCCAAATGCCCGAATATGCTTCGCTCCTTGCAGCAGAATCAGAGACAACGTTGGGGCTTGCCGTCGGTTGAATATGAGGCTCGCGCAGATCCTGACCTGTAGCGTGGGCCCCGTCGTCGACACGCTGGATGTATTGGGCGGCGGCCGGACTGCTGGACGGGAGACCATTCACGGGAAGCGATGCGGATGGGTCACTCGCCGATCTAACTCCTTGTGGCAAGAACAGGCCGCCATCTTGGCTTGTAGTCGCGCGGCTCTGCCTCTCAGGGGACTCCTCGATGCTGGATGCAGGCGCGGCAAGAAGGGACGGCATCTCGGCGATGGCTCGAGCTTGACGGCGGGTCATTATGTCTATCCCACCGCTGCCACCAAAAATGCTACGGGTAACTATTCACAAGTACACACCGGTTAACACGAACACAGTAACAGGTTTAATCATCCGTCCCGAACCAGTCAGTCGCGCGATCTCCTCCTTCGTCTTCATCTTCCTCTTCCCCAGCCCATCTCTCTATCTCACAGCCCTTAGGGGATTGCCCTTCTCTCTAGATATAATATGTGTCTAATTAATCCATAACAATATAGGAATGTTGTTTTAGGCTTGGAGAAGTGGTTACTGAAGTGAATGGCACTTATTATAGCTTTAACTGAAACTTGGTTAAATGATTCTATTCCTAGCAATGGCATATTTATTTGTTAATCAGGCTTCAATATTTTTTGTTGCGATAGGCAAAACCGCCGGGGTGGCGGTGTCCTTCTTGCTGTAAGTTGGTTGTGCCAGTGATCATCAGCACTTTTCTGGAATGTGTAGTAATTTCTTTAAAATTCAAATCCAGTAATATAATTGTTAGCGTTTTTTATCGCCCTCCAGATTGTACACATTGTTTCACTGCAGAAGTTTATCGTATTCTTGCCGAACTTGCTCGTCGGTTTCCGCAGTCAAACATAATTTTGGGGGATTTTAATTTCCCTGACATAGCGTGGTCTAATCAATTAACTTATAGCACACCATACTAGTCTAATGCGTTTCTACAATGTTGTCTTGATTTCAACCTCACCCGATTAGTTACAAGCCCAGCACGGCGTTCAACCCACTGCTCGGATATTCTTGACTTAGTACGGACTAACAACGCAGATATATGCTCTGATATAACACATCTTAATGGTTTATCCGATCATGACGGGTTAGCCGGTCGCATAGTTCCTCCTTTTATCAAACGGCAACCATTTAGCAAGCTCATTCGATGTTACAAAAAAGCTAATTTCGATCGTATTAACCACAAACTATCACTTTTTGCCATTGACTTTCTAACAGATAACTTGTCACGGACTGTCGAAGAAAACTGGTTACTACTGAAAAACGCTCTCACTAATCTGAGAGGTCAGTACATCCTGGTCGTCTCTATAAAATCCGATAATACTGCTCCTTGGTTTTCACAGAAACTTCGCCGCCTAAACAACAAGAAGAATAGATTATTCAGGCAAGCTCTAAAAATAAATTAACTGTTTCCTGGCATCGGTATAAGGAATGTGACAGAAAATATCAAAAATTGCTCAAAACCACGCGCTTACAGTTTTTCCATCGTGATTTATCGTCCATGCTAACACAAATAATCCTCGGCGTTTCTGGCGTGTCATCAATCCCAAGCATAACCCCGACATCGTGTTTACTGATCAGAATGGTGTAATAATAACCGGCAGTGACTGTTCGGAACTACTGAACAAAACATTTTCCTTAGTATTTGCAGTTGAATCTTTCCACCCACAGGCATGCAGTTGCACTGATGCGTTTATGCCAGAAATAGCTATAACCGAGGCTGGCATATATTCTCTACTGACTAATCTCAAGATTAGTTATCTAATGGTATTTCACTCCCCGATCCCAATGGTATTTCCCTCCCCGAATAAAAAGTTGCAAATAAATCCTTGCCCCCATATAGGTCACAATCCCATCTATCCCAATCGTCCCTAATGGTATTTCACTCCCCGAATAAAAATTTTCAAATAAATCCTTGCCACCATTTATGTCACAATCCCATTCTACTGCGGAACCAAACACCCTTTTTAGGTGTTATTGTTGACACTCACCTAAGGTTCCAATGCCATATCTGCCCAATTTGCAAAAAGATATCATTTGGCATTCGAGCTCTTCTTAGAGCTATACTGTACTTCAGTACGAAAACTCTGTTGGATTTATATTATGCATTTATTCATAGCCACTTGAACTACTGCATCACATCGTGGGGACGATCGTATAAAAATCACCTTTCAGCATTAGAAAACCTTCAAAACCGAGCAATGCGTATAATAATGTTTTCCCCAAAAATGTCACCATCTCTTCCTATCTTTACTCAACTTAATATATTACCTTTGCCAAAGATGTATTTGTATAGCGTTGGAGTTCTGTTGTTTGAAGTGCTGCATAGCCTCCTAGATCTTGACATTTTCCCTCGCCACATGTTAACCAACCCTAATTGCACTAGATTTTACTCCCGTCAGAACTTGTTATTGCCCAATGTAAGAACTAATTATGGCAAATTTAGTCGAATTTTTTTCTGCTGTTTCTTTTTGGAATGACGTACCACTGGAAATAAAGATAGTTAGCTCGCTTCAACCCTTTAAAAGAAAATTCAAAATGTTCTTAGCTACTCACCAGTAACTTCTAAAATATTTTTCTTGTGTGACATCTTTCCCTGCGTGTTCTGTTGTCAATCGATTACAATTTTCCTGTTTTTTCCACAATGTGTTGTATTTTCTTTAATATCCCATTCTTACACGACGTTTTATAACATTTGTATAACGTATGCTATATATACTGGTTGTATTGTGCTCACAACTTGTTATCGCCAAAACATCTAGCATGGGAGGTCCCGCCTGCGGTTCTGAAACCTTGGGACCTCCTCCAGTAAATTCCCCCAATGTTAATACACTCTTGTACTTTTCTGAATAAATTTGAAGTTGAAAGACGATTGCTTCTTCCGCTGACAACACTGGTTTAATAAAACTATTCTAAAAAATGTAGCACAAACCATCTTCCCAATATTATCCGCCCTATTCCAAAAGTCTCTAACCACCGGCGTTATACCCCATTACTGGAAGGTGGCGAAGGTTGTTCCGTTTTTCAAATCTGGTGATCGTACCTCACCCCTGAACTATCGCCCCATTTCACTAACCAGTACCATATGCAAACTCATCGAGCAGATTATACACTCCCAGATCATTAACTACCTCGAAAAACATAATCTTATTTTTCCGCATCAGCACGGTTTTCGTAAAGGCTTTTCATGTGACACCCAACTAGCTGGCTTTATTCACGAATTACATTCATCTGTAGACGCTGGAATTAAAGTTCACGCAATTTTCCTAGACGTTTCAAAAGCATTTGATCGTGTTCCTCACCATCGACTTATTCACAAGCTTACGGTACTGAACATCGACCCTGCTGTTATAACATGAATAAAGGACTTTCTTTCTAAGAGGATTCAATTTACATCAGTCGACAATCGCAACTCATCTCTAGACCCCGTACCATCTGGTGTCCCTCAGGGAAGTGTGCTCGGGCCCTTGCTTTTTCTAGTTTATATTAATGATCTACCAGACTGCGGAAATCTAGCATCAGACTATTTGCGGATGACTGCGTATTATGCCGCAAAATTCAATCTCACCATGACCACGACATTCTTCAATCTGACCTTAATGCTATAAACACGTGGTGCTCAACTTGGCTAATGCCTCTAAACCTTGCTAAAACAAAACTAGTGTCATTTATCAATCACGCCTCCCAAAATTCAGCATCCTATATATTAACCGACAGCCTCGTGGACAAAACTTCCACCTATAAATACCTTGGCGTACGTCTAACCAGTAACTTGACATGGAATAATCACCGTAACCATATCCACGCGTCTGCTAACCGTTCGCTTGGTTTCCTCAAACGTAACCTCAGACATGCCCTCGCGCGTTAGCGAAAGTTGACATATATTACACTAATACGCCCTAAACTAGAGTACGCGGCTGCCATTTGGGACCCTCATCAGGCATATTTAATAAATGACTTAGAAGCCTTACAAAACCGTGCTGTCCGCTTCATGTTTTCTGATTACTCACCCTATACCAGCGTAACCGGATTAAAAAATCGTGCTGAACTCGAACCCTTATCGTGCTGAACTCGAAATCGAACATATTTCGCTTAACATTATTTCATAAACTGTACTACCATGTATCCTTTCGTAACGAATTTATCTGTGAACCCGCAGCGATTTTTCCGCGTCGAGATCATTCATGCAAAATCAAACGCATCACATGTCGTACCGTTGCTTTTGCCGAATCATTTGTTCCTCGTACCACAATAGATTGGAATAATCTACCATCAAACATTGTTACTGAACCGAATACCATGAAATGTACTAATGCTTTGAGCAAAAATATCAATATATAATATGCATCATTTCAGTGCCTCCTTTCACTCAGTTCTTGCGTTGTCAAATGATATGTGCTAATATTACACGTGGTTATAATCTGTGTAGTTTGTTCTAGTTACTGTACCAATAGCTGTTTTTATTGTTCTACCGAATGTTTTTTGATTTGTTTCCACTCTAGTGATGTACATTTTTTGCCGTTTTTAGCTCTGTGTTTATTTTGTTCTTGTTGTATTTTTTGTGACACCTGTGTAACCCCCCTACCCTGTGTAATACCCTCCCCAAGGGCCTTCAGGGGTTTTTTGAGATAAAATAAAAATAACTTATGTCACTTTGGCAATTGTAGATTGCCAAGAATGGGTCAAAAGAGAATCTACTAGAACTAAAACAGGACCCGCTATAGGAAGTCGACGAGTCACCAAGAAGCCTGATATACATATTATGCTCTAATTACTACTAAGCTTCTTTAACTAGTTTCAAGGCTGCCATTTCTGAACTCTCAATTCGATCGCGCCAAACACATTCACCTAAGTTAACCTCTGTCCACACCTTTGGAACAGTAAATGAAGGCACGCTTATTTAGCCTGATCCGTGGCCTCGAATGCCGTCGGGGTCAGGCCCCGACGCGACGTGCAAACGTCTGACACATAAAAGCATGGCAACCATATAATCTGGAGCACGCGGCAGCTAGACGCTCCTCAAAACGCCCAAAACGTCAGTTTACGCACTCTCCCTCGTGAGGAGGCGAGCGAAATTCCAACTGAACGCATCGCTCACACCTTCTGCTCTGGCGGGGGGCCCAACCACCTGGTAAAAAACCTGGGGCCATTCGCCATGCCCGACAAACGGGTCATACACGGGCCGGACTAAAATCTGCGCGCAACTCACGGCACGAAAAAAACTGCTGTAAGAGGTTCTCACATCTCGCCTCACGCACGCTAATGCCATCGCACATGGCGAATTAACGTTCCACCCTACCCGACAAACATAAACTTTAACACTGTGTCATTAGGTGGAGCTCACCTTTCTTGAAAGCGGGCTCCAGCGAGACTCATCCCATCGTAGTGGGGCAGTGACACGGCGGGTACAGCGCATCCTTCAACGCGGTCCGAGACACTGACGCTGTCGGTTGGCCGGCTCGCATCCATCCGCCAAATCTGGTGACGGGGCACGCAGTCACCGAGGCTGAGAGACGCTGAAACCAACTTTTAGTCAGAGACGCGACGAGTTCCCGCAAGGACGTCACAGTGCTCAAGGTAACCGCTGAGCTCGGGCGGAAAGCCCAGCCGTCCCCTTGCAAGTATTCCTTGGAAGTAATCGTTTCGCTACCTGAATCGGATATGTCGAGTGTTCTGTGAGGAAAGGTCCCTCGTTGTACACCCAGAGTATGCAGGTGCGTAGAAGTCGCTCGGATTTTTAACGCCAAGCGGTCACTTCTCAGCAAGACAAAAACGACAAACTTACGATACCGTAGGTGGTGGTAGTGGTACCAGTGAAATGGCTCATACCCACTCAGGGGAATTGGCCAGGAAATGGGCGCCTTTGCGGAAGAAATTATGTAAATTCTGTAGGGAAAGAAAAATATTTAAATATTAGGCAGTAGATGACTAGAGAAATTAAGGTAAGAAGATTGTATAAAGAAATAAAAAGAGTAAAAACGAACACCATTGAATGAAAATTGGAAGTAAGAATCACGAAGAAACAATGTGGTGCAGGTGAAGCAGTGAGCTAGGCGCGCATAGGCTTGACAGGGGAATCCAGCAGGGCCCAACGATATCTAATCCGGCAGACGGCCTGATCTAGGATGAATCAGTGTAACGCACGGCAAAGATCCCAGTGGCAGAATCCCAGTTCTTTCGCCCCGAATGACAAAATCAGTGTAGCAGACAGTGGGATGTTTAGCCGGTTACATGTGCTTTCTAAGTACCTTCCCCTTATAGAGGAGAACCGTCGGCAGGTGAATAAGAAATCGTTTGAGCTAATCGTAAATTTGATTCTTCTTCTTCTTCTTCTTCTTCTTCTTCTTCTTCTTCTTCTGCTTCTTCTTCTTATCCTTCTTCTTCTTCTTCACCTTATGTAGTGGCTCGCACTCGCGAAGGGGGATTGGCTGGGTCCAGGTCTTTTTCTTTTTTTTTGCCTCGTATTTTTATTTTTGTGAGACATTTACAATATTGCTTTTCTTTGTTAATTATCTTTTTTCAGTTTTGAGGTATTCAAATGAATGATATGACTATTTTTCTGTTAGAGTTTCAGTTTCCTTGTTTACTGGAGCGTATACACACATTGCAGAAACATGCGTCGAAAAAAAAGAGCTTCTTGAAGGGTTTCTGAGCTTCCTTCGGCTACAACGAAAATCTTCCCTACTGTCCCCAAAAATTTTCCTCCCCATCAAAATGCGTAGAATACCTTTCAAATGGAAGATTTTCTGACAAGGGGCGACTTTACAATCACCGCGAGATTCACCGATTTACTTCTGTTCGTGAGCCAATTGTCAGCTGAGGACATTTTTCCTGCATGAGCAATCTTAAAGCGACCCAGAAAAGCCTTTTGTAAAAGTTACAAAAGGCCTTTCTTGTCGCGTAGTACCAATATAGCGATGCAATGCCGTTGGAATTATTTATCTACATTTAGTATTAGCTGCCAGAAGCAATTAAGCGCACCTCTCCCCCTTGCCTATCAATTCCTCCTCCCTCTCTGCGTCTTTCAAAGCAGCTGGAAACACTGGGAATAGCCATGTGACATCGCGACGCTCGACTTCCGTTCTTCGCTAGCTACATTCCTGTGCTATAGGCACGCGTCAATCGCTGAGAGACCCGCCTTTGCTTCGGGATTCGCAGGAAGGAGGAAGAGCAACCGGAAGCCAATGGCAGTGACGTTGCCGGCGACCGACGATCGGCCGAATCAGGGGGGCGCCTCGCCGTTGCGTCAGCCGCGATCGCCGTTGCGTCAGCCGCGGTCGCCGTTGCGTCAGCCGCGGTCGGCTCGCTGCGGCGGCGCGCTGATCGGCTGAGAAAGGCGATCTTCAAAAATTGTTTACAAATTATCCGTACAACGTATGGGGCTCACACTTGGCTCAAAAATCCTCCGTTATGTGTTCTACCACCTGAATGCATTTGATTGCCACCTTTACAAAGCTTTTCTGGGTCCTTTTAACAAAAGCTCTTTGACTGTGACCGTTGTGACTTCCTTCTGAATGTCGCATGCGCAGCGGAAGCAGAGTGGCTGACAAGAATTTTAGATTCGGTCTGATCTTTTTGGACGTACATATCATAATTCAGCGAAGGTGCTACGTATATACCGCGAAATTCATTGACGGCGGGGTCTAACGCAGTAGGGATCAACGCCGGAGGTTTCATTTGCGAATCTTGGCTGCAGTGGTTTCCTTATCGCAGAAAAAAAAAACACTTACGAAACTTTAAGGTTGGGGGCTCCGCTTGTTCCAAATAGTGCGGTGGTTGTTGTGTGCTTTAGGTGAGAAGAAAGGGCAATGGCGAGCATAGGCAGGATGGCTCTTGGCTTTGAGCATGGCCATCATAAAAATTGGGTTGACTTGTGGAGAAAGCAGAGCGCGCCCCATGGACCAGATTGCTCCATCCCGTTATCCTCCTCAGGTCTAAGCGAACCACGTCGCTGTGAATACTCTTACTTTCATAAGACAGGTATGGCTTAGGATAAAATGCGTTTTTAGTTTTTCCCACTTCTCTGTAGATGGATCATGCAATTAAAGGGCTATATAATAAATTCCTTTCAGACGATTATCAAAACGCGGGAATACCTACGTACTGCCTCCATGCGTGCGTTTCGGAAAAGTAGATCCCTGATTCACCCGCTCATTCTCCATTGTAGTACTAAACGTGCTTGCAACAAGTGAAAGGCTCGTTCACGCGTGACCGTCCACAAATTAATCAAGGGAGTGAAGGTGCGCGAAAAACGCCGAGCGAGCGTAGAGGTCTTACAATGATCCGCAGGTACTGTTCTTCAAGGTGAACAATCTGTTCTTGGTTTAGATTAGCGAAGAGCCCAAATCTAAGTTAATAGATTGGTGTCAGGACACTCAACAAACAGAGGAATACACAGAGAGTGCACGAGTCTGAGTTCATGGTTCACTCCTTGGATAGGTTCATTACAAATCAGAGTGGAAGAATTCATGGGGATAAAAGCAGTGCTAAGGATAGCAGGCGACGGAGGAACCAAATGTGAAAAAACATTTTATTGTGGGTAGTATTAACACACCAAAATCGCGAAGTATCGCAGTCTCAGGCCCCCGGGAACGGCCGCACATATTGCTTCCCTGAAGCATAGAGACCTTGGTCATCATCACCATTCAGCCGCTTATATTTATAGAGCTTGCGTTAGAAGCATTGGGCTACGCACTCTGGGGAGGAAATTACGCTAATCCTTTTTCCCAAATATATTACCCACTAATTGAGAATACTGGTTAACATGCAGTCAAACCAGTCGTAAACGAAAGGGAACGACACGAACAGCTTGATGAAGCTATAAAAGCTCTGTAAAAGAAATATAGATAAAACTTCCGACGTACCACACGGGAAAGAAAGCAAAGAAAGTCAGTTGTGCGCCCGAGTGACGAAGAAGAGGCGAAGTGCCAGCACAGCGCGTGCCAGCACAGCGCGAGGCCACGGGCGCATTTGCTGCTTCGACCTCTACGAGAGCAGTCGCCGTTCCAGTCGAAGGGCAGCGCGTTCCATCGCCGGCTGGACCCGTTTGGCATCAGCCTCCGCAGATATGGCCACCGGCGGCAGTGGTGGCCAGGTGCCTTTTGAAGTGGAGGATCTTCCCGGAGAATTCGGCGGCGCAGCTGCGGCCGAGGGGTTCTTCGGCGGCGGGATGCCACCGAACGCGGCCGGGGCTCCCGGATTCTTCGGCGGGGCTCCTGCAAACAACTTCGCCGGGCCGATGCGCGGGCTGTCTGGGGGATTTATGCCGGCTCCACCTAGGCACCCCCTCGAGGACCTCCGCTACGCCATGGATCCTGAATCGAGTGGTGGCATAGCCAGCGTGCAGAAGGCGATGGGCCTTCCTCCCTCTTTCCCCTGGACGCCGGGACCAACCCTCCCCACGGAGTACACGGCGTACGATGGCGTGACCGGAATGCCTGCCCCGCCGCTTCCCTTGTGGATCAGACCCAGCGCCTTCTACGGCATACCCCCGAGGGTCTTCGTCCCGCACTTCTCGCGCGAGCAGCTGCTTGCAGGCCTGTCCTACATGGGGGGCCCGACCTGGTTTCCGCAACCACTCCTGGTGCGGGGGCCGACGCCGTTCAACCCCGTTCCGCCATATGCACCGCCGCCTGCGTCGACCCCGCCGCGAGGCTACGACTGCGCTCCGCCTCAGGGCCCCAGAGGCGCCGCCACGCCGCAGTGGCTGTACCGGGAGAGCCCGTCCCGTGACTTGTCGTCGCCTGAACCCGAGCCGGACCACGACCTGGTGGACCGGCTTTTGGCAAAGAGGGAGGCAAAGGCCAAAGCAGAGCGCGCTGCCCAAAATGTGGCCCCGATTGAACCGCCGCCAGTGGCCCATGGAGGTGCACGGCCGAAAGCTGTACGCGTGTACAGCGCTGGCACGCTGAAAAGCCTCAACGTGGCGCCACGTAGGAACGACTCAGCGACGGCTGGGGGCGAACCTCGGCCTTCCGAGCCCTGGATCGACTACGCCTGGCCCGCGGAGCTCAAACCCGGCGGCAAAGACAGCAGGCTCGGTGCTCCTGGCTCCGCCAATGGCTCGAAGAACAGCCTGGGCAAGCACGCGGAGCCGCCGAGGCCCAAGTCAAGCATGCACGACGGCAACGGCCCCCGGAAACTGTCGTCCCCCAACGACCGCGGACATCGCCGGCGAAACGCGGGTGACGGCCTCGGAAGGCGCGCCCATCACCGCCTTGGGGCATCTCGATCCGCTGTTTCGTGCCCGGGAACCTAGAGCCAGCGCGGTGCTTCTCCAGTGGTCCACGACTGAATCAACGAGTTCTACAAGAAAGGAAGTCGACGATCGCACGTGGTTCAGCGGTGCCAGCATTAAAGCCGGAGAACGCAGCCACTTGGAACGTTCGAAAGATGGGGATTTTGCGCTCAGCCTGCCCAAGTGCCGGTCGTCGGTGTCACGTGACTGCAGAATCGCGAGCCACAGTGCCAGTGCCCGCGTCTGCTGCGGATGCGCTGGCGGCCGGCCACTGCGACACCTGAGCTGCGGAAGGAAAGGCTGGCGCGGACAAGACGAGTGATTCGGGTGCTGTGGATTACTGAGAGGTGCTTGCGAAAAACTCTAGACAAAGTGTGCTGAGCTGTCTTTGCCGCTGGTGTGCCTTCAAAATAAAGGATTGGTTGTGCCCCACGTGGAGTCGACTGCTTTCTTGGCCGGTCCTCTCGGGCTGGTTGCTTGGAGCGAACGAAACGTTAGCTGATTGATTGGAGGGCTAAAAGCGCCCACGCTACACTGAAGATGAGGCGCGCCGTAGTCGAGGGCTCCGGATTAATTTAGACCACCTGGGATGTTTGACGCGCGCCGAAACCTCGACCACACCGGTGTTGTTGCTTTTCGCCTCCATCAGAAAAGCGACCGGCGCGGCCGCCACTTGAACCCGCAATCTCCTGCTCAGCGACTAAAAGTTTGTTGTTCACTCGCTATTGCTATTCACTCGCGCACGAATGCAAACTGATTGAAACCTAATGCAATACTTTTATTACAGCGCAACAAAAACAACCACAAAGGCTCTAAAGCACACAGGACGAGCGCTGACTTGCAATTGAACTTTATTGCGGAAACATGACATATTTGATGATGATTATGATGTCCTCAAATATTTTGGCACGTACCCACAAGGGGGGATTGGCCAGGGCTAAACCGGTTAAATACGTGGGGACTTCAAAATACTTATTTCCGGAAAGAGGCTGTAAATGGAAACTTAGTTGTGAATGAAACCCGAATTACCCATTAATCAGCACCGTTTAGCAATTCAAACGACCTGAGGCAGAAAGAAAATTTTGAATGCAATTATATATATCCGTTCTTCCAAACCCCAGCTTTGATGCGCCAATAGATAATATAAGAGTTATCGATAAAGTAAACCCCAACCGCTCAATCGGCTCCTTCAAAAACAGTTGTTTAGCTGTTGAGAAACGGCGACAGTCGAGAAAAAAATGTTCGATGGTTTCGGGGACCTGGCACCGCACACATAGTTCTGTAGGTGAAAGTTCTGATCTGAACAGAAAGAAATTAAGCCTTGGAACCCTGCAGCGCAGCTCGGTGAAGGTCACCTCGCATTGCCGAGAGCCACAAAAATCAACACTCCACCCGAACTTTAAATGTTGGAACTCTTCAAATGATAAAAGTGAATCGGAACGGGTGGCGTCTAAATGCCAATATCGTCTTAGTCTCGCAGATGCAAATAGAGCCAGATTAGGAATTCCGAATTGAATGGGAGCTGTGACGGCGAGATTAGCAAATGGTCCGTTTGCTCGTTGCCCCTGATGTCCGTATGGCCTGGGACCCAAGACAAGCGTACCTCCTTCACGTGCCTGGGAACAAAATATAATAGTGTGTGGTACAACGGAGAGTCCGAAGAGGAAGTTAAAAGGGCACTGACACAAAAATTTTGCATCTTGTTTTTTTTGTTGCGATAGTAGCTAGTGACCTACTTATAACCTGTAGAAACCTCATTTGCTTCAGCGTGCGATGGTTGTTTAATTAGAGGCATTTTCAATGCGGCCAGTCGCAGTTTCGGTTTCAGCGAGTGCCGCGAATCGATGGATTTTGTGGATTTTGTGTGAACAAAGATGACCACGTGACTGTCGGAGGGATATCACAGAGGAGAGCCGCCGTAGCACTGCCGAATCCGCATCGACGGCAATTTCTGCGAATGCCCCCACGTACTGATCTCGTGAGGCGCTTAATTAAAAAGCGACCGTGGATGTGACGCAGGCGCTGCCAGTGCAAATGCTACCGCGGCTAAAGAACGACGCGCGATGCTCGAGACGGTGGGTGGCAAGACGCGCGATGGGAGCAGCCGGCCGGTCTGCCTACAGATGTGTTCCGCTTAGCACTGCGGCGGATATTCGAGTGCCACTCTCGTAAGCGGTGCAGATGACAATTTTTAATGCAACTTGCCATCACATCATTAACTCCTTTCTCATGTAAGCCACCATGGTCGGGACTTGGGGTCAATTTCGTGCAGCGGTAACAAGCTATCACTCGAGCCACCTGCGCCGGCCTGGGCCACTTCGCGGCCGTGGCCGCCGCCTGCACAGCGACCGTGCGGCTAGCTCAGTGGGCTTTTCGTGCTTCCGGCGCGTTTTCGCATCCAATGGTAATAAACAGTAATAGAAACAGAGTGCCTGGAATCGCTGTAGAACTTAGGTCGCGGCCAGCTGCCCGATTAGCTGACGAAATCACGGCGCCTCCGCCGCCAACGATCGGGTCGTTCGTTCTCGAGAGCAGAAGCTCCGCCCTCCGGCCCTCCGATTGGAGCGGCGAGCCGGGCGAGCCGGCGAAAAACGGCGGCAGTGCGGAAGCGGCAAACACAAACTCGTAACGTGTTTAGATGTTGTTTATTTACACCATATCCTCGGGATGTCGATTGCGCGTGGTCCTCTGCTGGCTGCGCGGTTGCGTTTCGCACACTTTAAAATAGATTTTAAATATGTTCTAGGCTGTATTCGCCGCTGATGTTTTGCAGATGATGTATATGTGTTCCCACCAATCTATCTCCGAAGTTATCTCGCCTTCAAAATTTTGTGTCAGTGCCCCTTTAACGCCGATATAACTGCCATCGAATCAGATAATATGATGATTTTTGATACATGCTGCGGTACCTTGCATAGAGGGAGAGCTATTGCTAAAAATGCGGCCATAAAAATGGGTGTGTAATCCGGGATTCGCAGCCAATAACTCCAGTCTAAAGATTGTGAAAAAATACCAATTCCAGCTTTCTCGTCCTGTGTTTTAAATGCATAGCATTTCTTTAACTCACGATGTCACCCGTTCTTGGCGTCTGTAGTTGTCCGCATCGCTCGCCTCGACATGCCCGGCTCAGACGTTTCGGTATCGGCGCGATCAACATTCGATAGCGCGCCCAGGCACGTTTCAAGGACACTCTCTCCCCTCTCTCGGACTCAACGTGCGCCGAGGCTGCCAATTTTACTGCTGACGAGCGCTCTCTCGTCAGCAGTTGCCACAAGTGCAACAACATTAACGTAACGCAAACTACTTAACGTCGTGCGCCCCCGGAAATGCTCTGCATTTGATCGTGCCCCTCGCGAGGGGGATGTTTCACTGCGTCGCCATGCGAACAGTTTGCCACGCTTTAGTTTCAGTTCCGTATCTCCCCGCCGCGGCCGTGGAGAGAAGGCGGCCGGCCGTGACTCTCGCCACCGCGGCGCTGCGGTTGCGAGTTGCGCTAGGAAAGCAAGCGTCGTCTGCTAGCGGGGAGCGGAACGCGTTCCGCTCAGCATCTCCGGTCTTCGCCACTTCTGGCTTCGCACTGCAAAAGAAATAGCTTTTTATTTAGCGCTTGTTTTCCGTCTGCCGATGAACCAACACGCCCAAACCTTTTCCCTTCTGAAGCAGGATACTTGGATAAATATTCATTTAAAATAGCGGCTAATAGCGAGCCTGGTAGAAGTTTTGCAGCGGAAGAGAAGGGGTTTTGAAAGTAAAACTCAGTTTCTCGCTCGATTGTGGATACCGGAATGACCTCATATAACTTAACAGAAATACAATCCAGGCATGATTGAACGAATAGCACTTGGGGGGAGATACGTTTAGGCCACGGAGATGTAAAAAATGTATGTATTTATATTTATATATTTATATTTATATATATATTTATATATATTTTATATTTTCATTTATATATGTATATATTTATATACATATTTATAGACGCGCATACACACACTAATGATGAAGACAGTCGAGCCGATAAGTAATTGAGAGCAACTATACCAAAAACCTGAGGCACAAAAACAAAAACACGAAATGCTTACCCCCCCCCCCCCCTTCCTCGCACTATGATCGTGTTGTGTCCTTTGATACTTTGATATGGCTAGCTATGTTACGTCGTTTTTATCGTGTTCTTTGGTGGACAGGGCTATAGAAGGCACGCTGACGCCTAGCCTTGCAATTTCCGCAGCCTCCACGATTTCCCTTGTCATCTGGTCACAATGACCCTGAATGACTTAACATTCGTCTAATTTCGGAATTGACTTTCCCGCGGTTCTGTTCCAATCTCGGCATTGTATGCCTAAGTGCCCCACTTTTATGGACGCTTTTATTATGTTGATTGAGTATGACGTTTAACGCGCCGACACTTCGCAGGCGATGGTGCGCGCCGTAATGGAGGGCTCCGGATTAATTTGGTCACCTGGGGGTCTTTAACGTGCGTCGGAATCTCGAACACACGGGCGTTTTTGCTGTTCCCCTCCATCAGAAAAGCGGCCGCCGTGGCCGGGAATCGAACCCATGTCCTTGGGCGCTGCAGCACAACGCCTTAACACTAAACCACCGCGGCGGGTCGTTGTAATCTCTTAGCCTTGTGTTTGGACACCTGCCCGTCTCGTGCACCACCGACGTTGTGCATACGACAAGCTTCGGTTTGGGCTCAATGTGCACTTTTGGGGGGATTTTTTAGAGAGGTACGGCTTTTTACAAATGGCCGCCAGTTTGCGGGCTAAAAAAAGTACTTTTAAATCGGCGGCGTTCGGCATTTTCATTAGCCTATAGGCTACATCATGTATGTGGGGAATCACCGCTACCTTCCTCTTTCTTTTTTTCTGATATGCCCTCGCCCTCGCTGCGGCGGTGCTTTTGCTTGGGCTTCCTGAGAATTTACCCTGCCACAGACGTCACCACGTAAACGTCACCACATGGTGACGTGAGGTCCCCACATGAAAAGGGTGGTAGCAAAGATATGCCTGCTTAGTGCACTAAGAAGATCATGCCAACAGGATGCAACAAAGCATACAAGTACAACGAGCACGCCTGCACAGATCTTGCTATCCAACTGACGTGGTAACGTCTGCGGCGGGGCAACTTCTAAAGAAGCTCAAGCAAAAGCGCTGCCGGGCGAGGTCGATGGCATGGTCAAATCAGAAAAAAAGAAAGAGGAAGGTAGCGGTGATCCCCTACATTCATGATGTAGCCCCTAGGCTAATGAAAATGGGGGTACGGCTTTTTACAAATGGCCGCCAGTTTGCGAGAGGCTAAAAAAAGTATTTTTACATCGGTGGCGTTTCCCATTTTCATTAGCCTAGGGGCTGCATCATGAATGTAGGGGATCACCGCTACCTTCCTCTTTCTTTTTTCTGATTTGACCATGCCATCGACCTCGCCCGGCAGCGCTTTTGCTTGAGCTTCTTTAGAAGTTGCCCCGCCGCAGACGTTACCACGTCAGTTGGATAGCAAGATCTGTGCAGGCGTGCTCGTTGTACTTGTATGCTTTGTAGCATCCTGTTGGCATGATCTTTTTAGTGCACTAAGCAGGCATATCTTTGCTACCACCCTTTTCATGTGGGGACCTCACGTCACCATGTGGTGACGTTTACGTGGTGACGTCTGTGGCAGGGTAAATTCTCAGGAAGCCCAAGCAAAAGCACCGCCGCAGCGAGGGCGAGGGCATATCAGAAAAAGAGAAAGAGGAAGGTAGCGGTGATTCCCCACATACATGATGTAGCCTATAGGCTAATGAAAATGCCGAACGCCGCCGATGTAAAAGTACTTTTTTTAGCCAAGGGCCCCTTGGCAGCCCTTCGCAAAAAGGCGCACCTCCCGAAAAAGGAACCCCACAAGTGCTCCAATGAGCACAAAACGGAATTTGTCGCATGCACAATGTCGGTAGTCAACAAGATTTCCTTGACAGGCAGAAAAAAGTACAGGGGGGGATTAAAAGAAATACGAACAACAGAGAACACAGCCTCCGACGCATGCTTCACTGTCTGGCTGCACTGTCAGGAAACTGCGGGCATGCGTAGTTCTTTCGGAGCGTTTGAGAGTGTGGGATACTGTTATGGGAAATGCTTGATAAAGAAGCGACGCCTGAAATTTATTAGATGTGACGCTGAGAGGAGAGAGAGAGAGAGAGAGAGAGAGAGAGAGAGAGAGAGAGAGAGAGAGAGAGAGAGAATAACTTTATTTGCGACGAGGCTCCGTCCTAGCGAGTGTCCCTCAGGTGAAGGAGGCGCGCCAGGTAATCCTGAGCCTTAGTGGCGGTCAGGAGCTGTAGCTCGGGCGAGGAGCTCCCGGTCACCTCCAGCCAGGTAGTGGGAGGGTTGGGTAAACGGAGCGGGGGTAAAGAGGGGCATTACCAAATGGCGTGTGGCGTGGTATCTCGAGCGCCACATGCCGGGCAGTTTGGGCGGGGCATCTCTTGCCGGCGGCCCTGTCTTTCCTGCGTCGTCGTCGTCCGCGTCCGCACAGCTGCGTCTCTCCTCCGCTCACCCCCTCTCCTCTCTCCGATAGCGAACACTCTCGCCCAACATCTGCGGGCGCGTGGCGCAGCGCACTCTCACTCCGCCGGTGGGCGGCGCTGCGCGCGGCGCAAGCACGCTGTGCGCATGTGCAGCGCCCTCTCTCTCCGTGGTCTCCTCTTGTTCGGGCGCGCTGCGCATATAAGCGGCGTGCCGCGCTCCGGCCGGTTTCTCAGTCGACGGTCGTCCGCGCTACGCTTGCTCTCTCTCTCCTCTCTCTCTCTCTCTCTCTCTCTCTCTCTCTCTCTCTCGCATTACCCGACGATTGCTCACGCAATTCGAGTAATCGACCCAACGGAAACGCACAATGGAACCCCCTTCAGCGTCGCATCACACCAGGGTTCCCGCGAGGGGAGGTGGGCGTAATTTTTTTGAGGCGCCTTTTAAGCCTTGCCGCCACTGAGCATCCTGTTGTTACCTACTACATTCCGGGGCCAAGCAGGCAGCAGGCTGATTGGAACTAGCATGATGCCCTTCAACGATCATCCTGCTCAGTGGCGACGCAGCCTGAATAGGCGTCTCAAAATAAACGACCGCCGTCGCTTTCTGATCAAGCATTTCCCATAAATGCAGGTCACACTCTCAAACGCCTTCGAAAAAGTGCGCATACGCGCAGTATTCTGACGTTGCAGAAAGATGGTGCGGCATGCGTCGTAGGCTGTGCGCTCCGTTATTCGAATTTCTTTTAATTCCCCCTGTATGTGGGCCGGACGGGCGGGTTTCTAAACGCAAGGCTCAGACAACATAATAACGACGCCCACAGAAGTCAGAAAGGGCACTTAGACATACGCTGCCGAGATTGCAAGAGCGCCGCCGGACAGTGCATTACGAAATTCGACGAATGCCAAGTCAATCAGCGTCATTCTGACCAGATGACGAGGGAAATCGTGGAGGCTGTGGAAAACGGAAGACTAGCCAAGAATCCGTCAGTGAGCCTTCTATAGCTCTGTCCACCCAGGAACGAGATTATTAACATGGGTGAGACGACATAACAGCCACATCAAAGGACACAGCACGTGCACCGTGCGAGGGGCGGGTAAGCATTTTGGGTTTTTGTCTTTGAATCTCGGGTTTTTGGCATAGTTGCTATCAATTGCTAATCAGGTGTGCGTTTATAAATATGAAATATCTCCACAATAAAACTTCAGCTGGAAATGAGGGCTCCTCCTGTGTGCCTCAGCTTTAGTCGTTGTTTTTGTTGCGCTGCATTATTAAGATGTATTGCCAACTCCCCAATACTGCACTCTGATAAATATTCTTTAGCACGTTAGCAGTATACCGCTCTCGCCTGGGGATTTTAGGGGCGAAGCTCCTTAAGTCATGGGTCTGTCCATCCCTTGTGTCTCGTGGTACGTGACCGCCGCATGCTTTCGGAGATGTCGCAAAGTGGGCCGCGTTGCACGCGCAAGAACCGGCTGCAACCGGCAGCGCAAACTCGGCACCGGGAGCGCGAGCTTGTCTGTGTTCGCCAACGGAGGCGCGAGCGCACGTGCACTGCGAGGGGGAGGTCACACAAGAGATCACGCCACAAACGCAGGCAGTCGTTCTCGGAGATCGAACGAGACGCAAGGACCCTTGCTCGTTTCCTCTCGTCTTGTTCGGGCACAAGGTCGCCCTAAATAAAAGTTCTTTCTTTACCGTTGTGTCCCATCCTACGTGACAAATTGTGGTGGAGGTGCGGAGTAGTCGTCGATGGCGCGGGGTCTTTCACCAGGTCTGGGCCTGGGAGCATTGACTCCGAAAATAAAAGTTGATTTGTACAATGTACGCACACAGTCTTACGTCTTTCTTAATGATGTAATGGGCGAACTTTCACGGGAGAGTTACGGTTACCGATGATCTCCCCCTCTCGAGCTTCGCCCCACTTATCATCATTCATTCCGTGGATATGGCGTGATTTTTTTTCGTTTCGTCCGTGACAGTGGTGGTTGGTGAGTGTGCTTGGGCTGGTGAGAGGAGGGGATATGCGATGGCCTGGCGCTACACATACATTAGGCTCGACGACGGGAACAGGGACTTCCAGCTTGAGGATAAGTTAATTTTACACTGCACGACACGCCGTTACACGCAAGACACGCCGTTCGAGCTGCCTAACATATTACCGCTTCGCCGCCCCGCATAATCCCGCCTGCTCGTCTCTGAAGAACGCTTGTGGCGTCTCATGTCGGCTGCACCTAATTCACCCCACCCTGTATTAATCCCCGAAATTCCCCGTATTTGGCTTGAAGGACACCCTCCATCACACCATGTGGGCATGATACAAAGATTCTTTCCCATTAATCTGTACGACAGAGTAATGGGAGGCGGCACTGGGTAGCTCAGAGCCGCAGAGGCAGAAAAGTCTGACAGGACAGTCTGCCTTGGCCACCGGCAAGCTTCAACTACCGGACACAGCCACCTCGTAATCGTGGTGGTAGTGGTGGTTCCAGTGAAATGGCGCATACCCACCCAGGGGGGTTGGCCAGGAAATGGCCGCTTTACCGAAATTTTGTAGGGAAAAAATATTTAAATATTAGAATAGATTAGTAGTAGATGACTAGTGAAATAAAAGTGAGGAGATTAGAGAAAAAAATAAAAAAGTAAAAACTAACACCATTTAATGAAAATTAGAAGTAGAAAACGCGAAGAAAGAAAGTGATACAGATGAAGCAGTGAGCTAGGCGCGCATATACTTCACAGGGCAATCCGTGACTTCAATAAATTTTTTCGTCCTGTACACCTCGACATCGACACCCCATTCACCAGGGCCGAGCTGGATGCGGCGCTCGCCAAGCTCACAAGGAACACTGCGCCAGGAGCGGACAAAATTACCAACAGAATACTCCGCAACATCCCAGAACAAATCAAGGAGGATCTTCTCAACAGAATAAACGAGGTATGGGAGAGTGGAACTATACCGGCGCCGTGGAAGCATGCCAACGTGACCATGCTGCCAAAGCCCAACAAGCCTATCGGATTGTCCAACCTCAGACCGATTTCATTGACATCGTGCGTAGGGAAACTCATGGAGCACATGGTTCTGGATCGCCTAACCCTTCACATGGAGCACAACAACAAAATAAGGATTGCAGACTCCATGTACGGTTTCCGGCCATACTTATCGACGCAAGATATTCTGCTACAGATCAAAGAGGAGGTCATTGACAACCTCAGCACGTCACACAAAAGCGCCATCCTGGCGCTTGACGTTGAAGGTGCGTTTGATAATGTATCGCACGGGGCCATACTGAAGAACTTACAAGACTCGGAATGTGGGGTGAGGGCCTATAACTACGTTCGGGACTTCCTTTCGTCTCGGACGGTGACTGCGGGCCTTGGAAAGCTTCGGAGTGACAAATTCCAGGTCCCAGCAAAGGGCACCCCACAGGGCTCAGTGATCTCGCCGTTACTTTTCAATATCGCGATGATCAACCTACCTGACGAGCTAAATGCAATCCCTGGTCTTAGACATGCCATCTACGCTGATGACCTCACATTCTGGACAGCAAACGGGTCAACGGTGTGATGACTGGCGTCCCACGAGTGGGGAAAAACCCGGACGACGGCGCAGAGCAGGTTCCACGAGAAGAAGAAGAAGATGGTGACCGGGCCATTTTCCATTAGAGGGTGTGTGCCAGGAGGGGAATAGCATCATCATGGAGGGCTGGCCTGGGAAGCGGAGCGAGCGGCGGAGGTTCCGGAGGGCAGCTGGACCAAAACGACCGGCAGGCGGGTCGAGGCTTTCGTGGCTTTCAAGGTTCGAGGTTCGTGGCCGCAGTTCCGAGGCAAGGCCTAGCGAGCGGAGCCAGCGGCGCGTGACTCAGCGGAACCGCGACTGGTCCACCGTCTTCCGAAACCCTGTGGCGAGGGCGTCAACGCCGTGGCGACTGAGCGCCATCCCTGTGGGACAGAGCCGTGAGCGTGGCATTGTTTTTTTCCCCCGCTTCTCTCCCGAACTCTTGTGGATCGGACCTGTTAGTGTTTTTTTTTTATTTCGCTTGTGTGCGCGTTCCGTCCCCAATATATTCAGTGTTGGAATACCCGCTCAACATGTGCTGAACCCATGGCATCACTTGTCGTTGATCATCCTCCGTGGGCCACACGCCCGCCTGCTTAACACGCGGTCTCACAAACGGGAAACCAACAGGATTCCCTGCAGGATTCCCTGCAGACCGCACCGAGGCATACCTCAAGCAGTGTGGACTTTCCGTCGCCTCACAAAAATCGGAACTTCTTGTACTAAGAAAGAGGACGAGAGGCACACCCCCGCCGGAAGCACCAGACCCGGAAGTGAAGCTTCATGGCATCCCTATCCCAAAAGTCGAAACACTGCGAGTATTAGGCCTCACTCTCCACAAGGACGGAACAGGAGCTGCTACACTCTACAAGCTCAAAAGCACCATCACCCAGGTAACCCACCTGGTCAAAAGGGTTATGAACAAAAAACATGGCCTCAAGGAAGAAGATACAATTCGATTAATACAAGCATTAATTATCAGCAGAATTACATATGGTACCCCATATTTGGGGATAAAGAATGCCGAAAAAGAAAAACTCAACATCCTCATCCGGCAAACATACAAATTGGCACTAGGTCTACCGGCGAAGACTTCGACGGAGAAGCTCCTGCAACTAGGGGTACATAACACGTGGGAGGAACTTGTAGAGGCCCACAGGGTTAGCCAAATTGAACGGCTGAAACTCACAGAAACAGGTCACCCAACTTTACGTCGTCTCGGGTATGAGGTGAACTTGGATTCCCAAACCCAAAAAAGCCGCATCCCACTCTGTCTGAGGGACTACATCACGGTTTCCAATATCCCTCGCAACATGCACCCTCTTTACCACAAAGGAAGGAGAAATGCCAGGGTAAAGGCACTGAAAAAAGCTTATGGTAAGGATAGCGGAACGAGGTACGTCGACGCCGCAAGATATTCAAGCGCAAACCATGCAGCACACGCGATAACCGTGACCGACTGCAAAGAAAAAGAACTAAGCTCGGCAACTGTCCCGACTGAAAACATTGACTCCGCGGAAGAAGCAGCGATTGCTCTCGCTACTACGACGATCAAGCAAAGCCAAGCTCGGATGATCATAATCACAGATTCCCAAACAGCCTGCAGAAATTTTCAGAAGGGTCTCATCTCCACAGTAGCGCTTAATATACTCCTGAAGCTAAAGGATCAAAAAGAATAAGATGTACCGGACATATACATCGTGTGGACACCGGGGCACGAGTTTCTAGAGGGTAATGTGGCGGCTGATGCCGCTGCCCGAGATCATTCCCACCGGGCAACAACCGCTACCCTCACCCCCATCACAGAAGCTCAAGCCACTCCCCCGCCGATGTTCCCACCTATCCCACGACGCACCAGGGACATAATAGAACATTACAGATTGAGCAGACGGAAATATCCACCTCCTCATCCACAACTCACCAAAGAAGAAGCGACGCAGTTAAGAAGACTTCAAACTAACTCTTTCCCGCACGCCTCACAGTTGCACATGATTCATCCCAGCCTGTACAGTTACGACTGCCAATTCTGCGGCACCCCCAACACTCTCTACCACATGGTGTGGGAGTGCAAGGGTGTGAAGGAACTCCCAGAGAGAGAGAGAAATGACCTTTATTGCGTTGTCCGGCGGGGGGTGCGGGTCAGGCCACGCAGGACTTCGCCGTCACCCCTGTCTATCTACCTATTCTAGGTATCGGGCTGACCTCGAAGCAATGGGCCTGGCCTGCGGCTCGGGCTACTAGGGGTGTCCCCGCCCCGCCTCCTGTCACCATTCCCGAGGGAAGCAACCGAGGGGGAGCGCGGGTCCTCCTTTCGCCGTTGCCGCGCCAGAGCAGCCTCGAGCCGCTGGACGGCCCTGAGCTGGAGTCCCAGAGGTCCTGGCGCCATCGACGGAGCAGTGGGAGGCCCTGCTCTCCAGCGAGGTCCTGGATGACCAGCGCGGCCTGGTGATCCGGGCCAGACAAGCAGCTGAGGGCCATGGCATCCTGGACTAGGGACGCCACCCACCATGGATGGTCAACGCTACTACACTGAAGATCATCCAGCTCTCAATCTTCCTTTTATAGGAATCAATAAACGTTTATTCCTCCTCCTCCTCCTCCTCCTCTACACACAAGACGGAACATACCCGCAGAAGCGTATTAATTGGCATGATTTCGCTGATTTCGCACGGATTTTGCGTTTCGTGTGAGTTCTAATCTCACGCATTGTTACAGCTTAGCGTTTAGAAATGTTTCATTGTTTGATAGAATTGCACGAAGCTAACATAGTCCAACGACCTTCACAGCGTGGATTGGCCCCAATTTGTTACTACGAAGCAGTGTATGTGTACCCCCGCCCTGTTTTAAGTGCAATGCACTTCTTAAGCGACCCTGAACCTGCGTCCACCGGCGATGTCCGCATCACATACCCACGTGGGGGATTGGCCAGAAATCTCCTCATCTTCCTTGGCAACGAGGGGAGATGGGCGCGCGCTGCCTGGCCGCTGACATGGCACATACCCACGTGGGGGATTGGCCAGGAATCGGGCGTGAGAAGGGCTAATGCACCCGCTTAAATGCATCTTTCTTTCTTTGTAGTTGTGTGTGTCTGTGTGATCTCTCTTTCGCGAACATTACCGAACCGCGCAAATTCAACTCGTGCATTCGCACTTTCACATTCTTCCCCTCGGGGAAATGCGGGGAATTTTCATCACGGTGAAGCCGCTTCACTCTCGACCTCCTGGAAACCGCCGAGCCCTCTTCCACAACTGTTATTCGGCGGTAGCGCGTTATCACAGTATTGCAGAAAGTCAACTGAAGCGCGAATGGACGTAGAAACGACCGAAAGCCGCCGCCGCCGAACATGTAGGCAACGCCGTTGCCCCCTGAAATTCTACCTTGCCGTGTAGCTGCGAATCCCTCTCGGCTGAAGAGCGACTCGCCCGTTTGGAACGCCGGCGTGAGCACATAATTATTCTTCAGCTTGAAAGGCCTTCCGAGCGATATTTTCGCTGGTGTATTTCACACCTAAGTATGCGTCCATAATAGGTTGCCGGCTTATGCGTGCCAGGTTTGGAGGGAGGAAGCGGGGGCCGTGCACACGCAGCTGGACTTCATGCCGCTGCCAATGACATGCCCGGTGCGCTGGCGGGAAATTTAAACGTGGAAGACTCATGCCTTTAATGCGCCCTGTCAGCTGTCTTCCATAATCGAGCAATATGGCTCTGTGTTGGTGTGTTACCCAGACAGTAAGATGCCGACGACGGGGGAGGGAAGCGGACAGCCACATGTTTGTCCACTAGAATAAAGCTCGAGTCCTTCCAGGTTTCACTCGCTATGAGGCGGACGCATGGCGTTCGCTTTGAAGAAGAGCAGGAAGTGAAGAAGCGTCGGCCTGAACAGAAGCGGAAATGGGCGCGACAACAATAGAAAGCCGCGGCCTCCACTGTTACCGCCTCAATTTCCAGCTCGTCGAGTAGCTGCGAATCCCTCCCGAATGAACAACTTGCTCGCTTGTAACACCGACGTGAGCCAATATTGCTTGTCCAGCTTAATTTAAAGGATTTCAGAGCGATATTTTCGACGGTGCCTTTCCCTGCTAAGCACGCGCACATAACCGGTGGCCGGTATATGCGTGCACCGGGAGCGTGCACGCGCAACTATAGGTGTCAGGCCTTTACTGATGACACGACCGTTGTGCTGGCGGAGGGTTTAAATGTGGATGTCACACAGCTCAATGCAACCTGTCCGTTCTCTGTGTTCGAGCGGGTTGGGTTGGTGTGTTACAGAAACAGTAAGATGCGTACTACTGTGCGGAAGTGAAACATGCAGCTCCATGTCTGTCCGCTAGAATAAAGCTAGGGTCCTTCCGAGTATTAGTCAGCTAATTTTCTTGGAAGTATGCTCAGTCGCAAATTACAAATAAGTGTGTTTTGTTTCGTGCTCGCCGTATACCCTGCGTCTAGCTTCGCAGGTCATCCTTCACAGAGTGGAAAGGAACTATTTTTTCGTTTACGTTGCATGTACACTTACAGTGCAGTCTAGTCGTAACGCCTGCGTGGCTGAGTTACACGTTCCACTACTGATCACGACGCCTCGATTCTGGTGGACACCACTTCCAATAACACAGGCGTAAAATTGAATTCCCAGCAGAGCGCATCCACTGGAGAGGTTCTGGCGGCCTCCTCTTCGAGTAAAAGCTTACGACTGATCCTTCCGACTAAAGTAAAATGACACGTGCCTTATCGAGTTTTTGTTTTCAGACGCCATACGTTGAGCTAAACATTTCTGATGTCCTGTTGCCGCTACTGTTCAAGAAAATATTCAGAAGTTACCACTCTCACCGAAGTATCGCAACCCGCGTGCGCCAAGTTTCAAAATCGTAATGTGTATAGCACGTAAAAATGATTTCCTCTTTCGTAAACACACTGCTTGGTGAGCTGTTGCATGAACATTTTTAATTACATCGGGATTCTGACAAGGCCTACGAAAATAATTTTTTGTCCAGAATATCTGATTGAGCATGCTGACTTGCGAGCAGTGCTAAAACAGCAACCACTCATAACATCACGAGAGTTCATATTGCCGGCTCATGAGCATACGAAAATATATCGCCCTAGAGTGGCCTGTTTTGCCGGTGCGAACGACGCGGGCATGTGCGCGTTGAACATTGCCGGATACGCCACACACGGGCACTGATACCATGGTAAGTCGAGCTCGTCGAAGCAGCGCACCTGCGCTGCTCACGGAGGGCTTCGCAGTAACTGCGCAGCCTCCAGGTGCTGCCGTCTGACGTTCACCGAAATATTGTGCAGTGCCACCTTTGTTCTCGTGATAAGACGCCCACCAGGACGAGTATTGAAGGCGCAATAATGTACTACAAAGCAGGGCGTGAGGGTCAGGGAGAAGGTGGTTTTTGCATCTTTCTGTTTCCTGGCGTAATTTCACTGTTTTCACTTGCGAATACTCGCATGTCAGTAGCTTCCTAAACTTAGTAAAGCATCAGACCAACGAGCGTGTTTTAACCTTTAAAATGCGGCGACAGTTTTTCACTCGTTGAAAAACTATACGCGTTTTCCGTAGAACCGCTGTGAAGTGCATGCGCTTGAAAAAAAAAATCGCGCCAATCCACCCCGTGAATCCGGTTGGAAAGCAAAGCTGTAAACGGCACCCATAACGATTACCCATGCGACATCAGTTTAATTCACTCACATAGCCCTACGAATAGTAAAATCAAAGAGAAGTGAAATGCACTTAACCACGCCATTTATTACTTCAAAGAGATATTCTTGGTAAGGCTAAATCAATGCATGTTACATGAACGGTGTTTGGTTGAGTTGTATTGGTGTAGCACAAGAGTGGAATCTTTTTTTATAAAATTAAAGTAAGCTCCAACCCGGTGTAAGACGATCTGACTTCTCCGTCTCTGGGCCGCGGACGGAGGCGACGAGATTTGCGGCAGAGAAGGAAGAAGAAATACTTCTGTTCAAATTTCTGAACGGCCCAGAGTGTAGCCCCGGGGAGTGATTCCTTGTTCTGGGGGGCCCATATGCA
Organism: Haemaphysalis longicornis; assembly: GCF_048455015.1. Lineage (NCBI taxonomy): Eukaryota > Metazoa > Arthropoda > Arachnida > Ixodida > Ixodidae > Haemaphysalis > Haemaphysalis longicornis. Next base: position 85,728,927 of record NW_027526203.1, on the reverse strand, counting down.
GTCCGAGCCGCCTGTGTTCCGTCCACCCGCTGAAGCTGGGTAGATAGAGAGGGCCTGGACAGCAGCATCTCCCATGGCTCTTGTTGGGTAGTTCCCCGCACGGGGCACCTTGAGCATTCATGGTGACGGTGAGCAGCGACACCTCGGACCCCGAGCTCCCAACATAAGCCGTGTCCAACCGTGGCGAGGTGTTTAAAGGTGGAGGGTAGAAGCCGTAAACGGTGGCCGTCGGAGCCTTGCTCAAGCTCCGGCCGATGGGCTCCCTGCCTGTCTACCAAGCAGGGTGCTCCGGGACCTCTTTGACTACCAGGGTAAGGTCAAAGGAGAAAGCACCCCCGTCTCCCTGCTTTTATACTATGCTTTATGGTATGGTCTAAACCACCCCCCCCCCAACCGTGATCGGTCCCTGAAAAGGGGCCGCACCGAAGTATCCTTTCCTCCATTGACGTCGTTAACCTTTCCTGAACCGGATCATTTTTCTCTATTTCTTGTCATGGAATCCCTCAATCCAACCCACCCTCTTGCATCTCAGTCAGTCTTCTTGATCGCCAAGTATCTTGAAGCAATAGTAGGAAAATCGTATAAGTGCAAAAAACAAAGGTCTGGTGAACTCCTAATTGAAATAAATGACTAGCAGCAGTCTGCAAAGCTTTTAGCTCAGACTAGACTGGCTGATCTCGACATCAGGGTCACACCCCATCGGAGCCTCAACAGCTCGCAGGGTGTGATATCCGAGACAGACCTTCTGAACGAAACGGATGCGGATCTCCTTGCCGGGTTGAAGGATCAGGGCGTCACTGCCGTGAGACGCATCACTATCCGTAGAGACGACAAGGAGATTCCCACTAAGCACATCATCTTGACCTTTGACCGCGCAGTTCCACCACAACATATATATGCAGGTTTTATCCGGTGCTCAATACGTCCGTACATCCCGAACCCGCGGCGCTGTTTTAAGTGCCAGCGGTTCAGGCACGGTACGAACTCTTGCCGTGGCCGAACGACCTGTGCAAAATGCGCAGCGCACGATCATCCTAGTGACAACTGCCAATCCGAAACCCTAACTTGTGTAAACTGCGGGGGCCCGCATGCGGCATACTCCCGCAAGTGCGAAAAATTCCAACTGGAAAAAAAGATCATAAACATTAAGGTAACCGAGAACATCACCTTTCCAGAGGCGAGAAAGAGGTTCGCCTCTTTCCCTCTGGGGAGGTACGCTGACGCGGCTCGCCGGGGGGCGGAGCGGCGTCTGGTGTCCACAGGGACCCAGTTCAGCGAGTCTGACCTGGTCCCGCCCCCGCCCCCCGCTGGGTTGCCTCACGCAGCCCAACCCGGCACCAAGCCGCTTGCTGAGGCAGCAGCGGTTGTAGCGCAAACCACTTCTGTCGGGACCGGTGCCGCTCCCGCCTCTGTCTCCCCGTCCTCCAGTGCTTTGGAGGGTACCGAGGTGATGGACACCACAGGCCCCGCATCGGCTCCCACCGCCACCGCACCGCCCGTGCCACTTTTGGCGTCCCCAACGCCCGCGGTGGTGGCGGCTCAAACGAAGGGCTCCCGAAGGGGGGCCAAGTCCGGGGGGCCCGGTCCGTCGGGCACCCCTCGGACATCCGACGACGAAATGGATGTCGGGCCGTTCCTGCCTGCAACGCAGCGCAAGGAGCGGCTCCGACGGCCAAGCCAGTAGAAAGGCCTAAAAAGCCTAATCCAAGAGTAACAGCCCCGAAAGACGACACATGAACACACACGAACACACACACTCCAGTCATTCTTAAATTTAAATAACGGGAACAGAAAACATCATTCAATGGAACTGCAGAGGCCTCCTTAAAAATCTTGACGATGCGTATGACATTCTGCATGCCAGTCAGCCAAGTATCATGTGTCTGCAGGAAACCCACCTCAATTCTAAACAAACAAATTTCTTAAATAGGTACATGGTATTCAGAAAGGACAGGGTTGGCTGCACCCGCTCTTAAGGAGGTGTGGCCATTATCGCCCGGAAATCATTAGCATGCCACCCTCTCTCTTTAAACACTGTCCTCGAGGCTGTAGCGATCCGTACGATAATATTTAATAGGTTGATAACGGTATGCTCCATATACATTCCTCCTGATCATGCACTTTCGAGCTCTGATTTCGAGGCGCTGGTCGACCAGCTGCCCGAACCATACATATTAACAGACGTCCTTAATGCGTACAACTATCTTTGGGGCTCCTCCAGAACGGATGCCCGAGGTCGCCTGATAGAGAAGTTTCTTACATCCTCCGGAGCATGCCTCTTCAACAAAAAACAGCCTACATACCATAACTTAGGACACAATACATACTCTCATCTTGACTTGGCGATTGGTTCCGCAGTTCTCTTTCCATGTCTTGAGTGGGTTGTGGGCACAGACCCGTATGGTAGTGACCATTTCCCCACTTCATTAACGTATATAGGTATAGGCCCGAGCAGTCCATCTTCCCATAACAGGTTTAATGACTCAAAAGCAAACTGGAGTACATTCACAGAAACATCTAAACTACACCACACAACCATAAAACACCTACACGTGGAGGAAGCAGCCCAACTCGTCGCGGCACACATACTCGACGCCGCCGAAAAGTCCGTGCCCCAGGCCTCCAGTGCGTCCCGCACCCCAAGGAGGCCCTGGTGGAACGAGGACTGTAGGCGGGCGCGGGAGGCCCAGAACAACGCGTGGGGTGCCCTTCGCCGGTACCCCACGCCAGATAATCTCATTTCCTTTAAACGGGCAAAGGCTCTTGGGAAGCGTGTGCGTCGTGAGGCGAAAAGGGAGAGTTGGCGCGCCTTCCTCACTTCCATCAACTCATACATCGACACTCACAAAGTCTGGACACGAATACGCAAGCTAAAAGGACAACAGACACACAGCCTGCCCCTGGTTAGCACAACAGGGGACACACTCGAAGACCAGGCCAACACGCTTGCACAACACTTCGAACACGTGTCCAGCTCAGCACACTACACCAACACTTTCATTAAACCCAAAGCATCATGTGAGAAGAAGTCTTTGCGAGACAGTAATAAGTCGAACTCACCCTATAACACCCCCTTTTCACTCCATGAGCTGAAGGTCGCACTCGGTACTTGTAAACCTTCAGCTCCAGGTGCAGACAGGATTTCATACACAATGATACAACACTTACATGCAGACACGCTTGAAACACTTCTTCACCTCTACAATAAAATATTTCTTTCGGGGCACTTCCCACGCTCTTGGAGGGAGGCCATAGTAGTGGCTTTCCTAAAAGTAGGGAAGGACCCTTCCTCTCCCGCCAGTTATCGCCCCATTGCCCTGACAAGCTGCCTGTGTAAGCTCTTCGAGAAGATGATAAACAGGAGACTCGTGTACTTCTTAGAGTACAGCGGTCTTCTCGAGAGCTGCCAGGCGGGCTTTAGGGCGGGGCGATCTACGAACGATCAACTCGTTGCGTTAGAGTCATATATTAAAGATGCTTTCCTCTATAAGCAGTACTGTATGACAGTATTCTTTGATCTTGAAAAGGCGTACGACACTGCTTGGCGGTACGGCATCCTCAGCGATTTGAAGTCCTTTCGTATGTCGGGTAACATGTGGAACACGCTTGCCAGTTACCTTTCTGAAAGAACGTTTCGCGTGCGATTTGGAACTGCACTCTCTAGAGTTCATGTGCAGGAAAACGGTGTTCCGCAAGGTGGAGTTTTGAGTTGCACTTTGTTTATTGTAAAAATGAACTCTCTTCGGAAGGCTCTGCCACTAACCATTTCCTGCTCAATCTATGTAGACTACGTGCAATTATCCTTTAAGTCTTGTAACCTGTCTATCTGCGAGTGCCAAGTCCAGCTTGGTGTTAACAAGCTAGCTGGCTGGGCAGATAGAAACGGTTTTAAATTTAATCCAGTAAAGTGTACTTGTGTTTTGTTTTCGAAAAGGCGTGGCATTCGGCCGGATCCAGACATCAAACTCAATGGTGTCTCAATTCCAGTCAGAAATGAACACAAGTTTTTAGGTGTAGTCCTTGACGAAAAGCTCTCGTTCATTCCACATATAAAACAACTTAAACATAAATGCTTAAAGGCCATGAATATACTCAAGGTTCTCTCCCACTCTTCATATGGTGCTGACAAACAACTTCTTTTACGTGTTTTTACTAGCCTGATAGGTTCACGATTGGACTATGGAAGTGTTGTTTATGGGTCAGCAAGTAAGACATCACTAAAAATGCTGGACCCAGTGCTTCATCTGGGGCTCCGGCTGGCATGTGGCGCTTTCCGGACTAGCCCGGTCGAAAGCCTCTATGTGGAGTGTAATAAGTGGAACCTACAACGTCAGCGAGCATACACAGATCGCCTTTTTGCTTTTAAAATTTCATCTATGCCACACCATCCTTTTAAATCAGCTTTTTATGATACGTATATGACTGCACTACTCCTAAACCGACCATCGTTCTCTGCGCCACTCTCTTACAGAGTTAGAGAGGAAGCGTCAGAGCTTTTTGTCTCCTTTTTAGACACCATACAAAGTTCTCAAACAGATTTTATAGCACCATGGAATCTCCGCCCAGTCTTATGCGACACATCTTTCACACATGTAGATAAAAACCGAGCTCCCACATGTGCAATTCTGCAGCACTTCTTGTATTTGCAACAGAAGTATCAATTTTCTGAATTTTATACGGACGCCTCTAAAACTTCCACCTCTGTGTCCTGCGCGGCGCATGGGCCCGGCCTTAATGTCACTAGAACTCTTAATAGTAATACCAGTATCTTTACGGCAGAGGCTTATGGTGTACTTCTTGTTGTTAATCATATCCTTCAAAGTCACATCCCACAATCCATTATATATACAGACTCCCTCAGTGTCGTGCGGGAGTTGTCGTCAACAAATTCTTCAAAAAATCACGTTGTAAATCTAATAGTCAAGGGTATTATGTCTGTGTATGTGCGCAAATTTGAACTAGTCCTTTGCTGGGTCCCTGGCCACTGTGGTATAACCCGTAACGAAGCAGCGGATCGAATGGCTGCTGCTGCTACACTCTTGAATACAGTAGACATAACCACATTACCCTACACCGACGTGAAACTACACATCAGACAACAACTTCGCAAAACATGGCAAACACACTGGAGCGAACAAACAGACAACAAGTTACACGTAATAAAACCACACTTGGGACCATACACCACCGACACACGCAATAGATACACTGAAGTCGCCTTGGCTAGATAACGGATAGGGCAAACTCATGCAACACACTCGCACCTTCTCACTGGATCTCCAAGACCTCTGTGCAGCAGGTGCGGAGAGGCCCTATCCGTGATGCACATCCTCATACAATGTAAGGCACTCGACACTACACGACGCAAACACTTCCCTCAACTACACACACGACATATTCCACCACACTCATCATACTTCTTAGGAGATGATGCCATGTTTTCTGTTCAGCGCACCTTTAACTTCCTATCAGAAGTTCACTTTTTACAACTCATCTCATACCACCCATAGCTTTACCCCTGGTCCTATACCCCAGCCACCTTATTTATCTTTTAACCACTCTTGTTCTTCACCCTGGCCCTTTACACCAGCCGTGCTCATAGTTTTCAACTGATTTTATTTCATGTTCTCTCCTCATCAAATCACTTTGTGTTTGGCGCTCTTTGCCCATTTCGGCCTTGCGCCAACAAAATTAAACCATCATCATCATCACTGTTGGGTAGTTGACGGAAAGAGAGGTGGGTGCTCAGGGCTAAAGTCGCACACCCCGATTACGGGGCGGAGTGTTCCTACTTCTGAGCAAAATTTACATTCAGCGTCGTAGCCATTCGGATGCATGAAGTGAAGACGCGTAGCCTGTAGGAAGGAGCCCGTATGGTATGAGTCGTAGGGTAGTTTGTTGTTCTCTGGAAACGTCAGGGTAAGGCGAAGGTACGGTCTGTCTGTGAAGGCGATAATGCTGAGTTATCTCCCTGAACGTGACAAGCGGGTGTCTGTCCTCGTGCAGCTCCATAGCACGGGAGGTAAAAGAGCAGGCTTGTTGGGTGGGCGTATTTGTTGCTCTCCATTGAAGCGTGAGGGGGTGTCCAGATGAGCTGAACGGAGCCGTTTGGGGAGTGGTTTTTTAGCACGCGCACTGCAGGTCAGGACACCCAACCCGACTGTTAATTCCAGTAGGCTTGCTGGAAATCGGTGACTACCCTCCGAACCCCTGGTTGAGTCAGAGCCAAAGTGATGGCTGCCTCTTCTGCTGCCGTCATGTCTTGGGTCCTAAGCGAAGTACAAGCAAGGAGGTTGGTTCTGGAGGTAGCCACGGTGATGGCGTATTGCTGCCCTCGATATTTGGAGCGCCTGTGTAGATAACTGCATGAACCCCACCGAGGGTCGTGTTTAGCGCTTGAGCCCGTGCTTTCCGGTGACCCTCGTCATGTGAGGGGTTCATATTTCTAAGCAAAGGGAGCATCCTTAGTCTTAGTCACCAAGAGTCTGGGAGTACGTCAAGCGGAGTGACATTCTGGGCTGCCCAGCCAATCTGGTGAAGCATGCGGTTACCCACCGCAGTTCTGAGTCGGACCTTCTGGTTTGAGAGATGGCCTTCTCTCAGCTCTTCCACCGTGTTATGGAGCCCCATCCTCAGCAGCCTCTCTGTGGACGCACTCATGAGAAGACCAATGGCCTGCTCCACCGCCTTTCTAATCATTATATAAAGCATCTCTATGTCTTCCTTGTCGAGAAGACATGGGGTTGACGTAAGTGACTCTAGAGAGGACAAAAGCTTCAATTAATCGAAAGGTACCAAATTCCTTTAGGCTTCGCTTCTTGGTGGCAACTCGCCTGATCATGTGTATGATTTGATCAATGCTGTTTTTGAGGCGCTGCAAGGAGACGTCACTCTTGGTGTTAGCCACAAGATGTAGGCCCAGGCTCTTGATGCTGGGGCTTGGAGTGATGGCCTGGCCATCAAGGAGTATTTGAATGTATTCCTTGATTTGCGTGAGGGCGGACGACAAGGAGCTCGGATTTTTTACGTGAACACTGGAGGCCACACGCTTTAGCAAATTGTCGTACTAGAAGTGAGATGCCATGCATTGGTGTGAGCTTCCTTTAATTTTTGTAACTCTTAGCACACGAGAAAGGTGCGCACAGGGCCGCTAGATGGGCGTGAGTGGTCGCGTGACGCTTTCACGTGGCATTCAGAGAGAACGCAGGGGGTAAACCCGTAGATGTGCTTGGTGAGTACACCACCTGTGTTCCCAGTCTTCGCGTGGGCTCGTAGCTAAATCGGTAAGACAACGGGCTCTCGCTTTGTTAGCCTGGTAGTTGCAGGTTCGATTCCCGGCGGTGCCAATAAACTCTTTTATTTGTTCGCTGGAGTTTTCTGGTGACACCAACGGTCGCGAAAGAACCCTTGGGGGGTAGAGGTAAAAAGCTTTGCTTCAAAAGAGCAGACAGACAAAGCTGAAAAGGTAAAGTTTACATATTAGAAACCAAAACCAAAATCAATTATACTAACAGTGGGATACGGGTGGAATTCACGCCTTCTGTTTTGTTTACTTCTGTGTTGTCGTCAGTGTCTGGGAGCACGCAGCTGTCTTATATATGTTCGAAGTGAAGTGCGTGTTACAGTCAGTTTGTTTTGTATCCTGCGCAGGCTACCATATTTGATAGGAACAGTGTGTCACCCTGTCGCCACTCGAACACCAATGTTCTAGATGTGATTAGACGGTTCTGGAAGCATTAACGCCGAAAGATAAATGCTCGCATCGCGGTATTCGTTTCGCCGACGCCAGTCTTCGCACGTCACTTGGTTGGCTGCTGCTACGCCGCTTGTATTTCCTTCGAGTTTTTGTGGAGGACAAGTTCGCTCCAAGAAACTTTTGTTCCTTAAAAAAAGCCTGAGTCGTCCTTGGCTACGTGACATCTGGTGAGATGCGGTGTACAGGCGGCCACAGAATAAACGGGACCAAGCGAGCTGTGCGCGAAAACTATCGGAATTTCCGGCCCAGCGCCTGCTGTCGACATAGCGGAGGGCGCATGCGTGTCCCTCCCTACAGTTTGCGCATGTCCATTTCCTTGATTTCGGCTGCAGCACTTCGTTCCTCTCGAATGCCTACGGAGCGGCGAGATGCGTGGCAGCAGCGTGCGGCATGCGCGCTGGTGCCGCGTAACTGTGCGTCATCTGAAAATGTTTGTTCGGCGTTCTTTTTATCATTTTATTGACTGGAACGCAAACTGGCGTTGAAGAAAGGCTACGACAACGATTCACACATGACTGAACCAGTGCTGGTCGTTACGCGATGAACATGCAGTGGATATCAAGAAGTGAAAACAGCGATGTGTTATTCGCTTCGGAACAAAAAAAAAACTTCGGTGATTGTGTGTGAAGTTTCCGTCGTTTTAGATAACTTCACGAATGCGTCGGGGGAGCGACTCGTAAAGCGACTTTATTATTTTGGGACGGGAGCGCAGGCGTCCCCATTCATTTGCCACCGCCTGCCACAACTCGTCTGCCGTGCGACCGCAGTCATCTCGTTTACCGAGATTCATTTCCATAATCCTCCACACATTTTCTACTGGATTTAGATCTGCCCCGCATGGAAGCCACCACAGCTGTCGCACCCGGTGGTCCTCGAACAGTGCGCTCATGGCTCGTGCTGTGTGGACAGGGCTTCGGTCCTGTTGCAGGATGAAGCACCCGGGGAGCATACTTGTCGTAATGATGTTGGAGTACTGGGAAGCATTAAATGGCCCAGAAATTCTGACGAGGGGTCCCAGGCCATCCGCACTAATTGCGCCCCATACGCTGAGGGAGCACCGCCCACTGAGAAGGACGCTTTGATTGTAGCCGGGCTGGAATCTGAAAAATGAATAAAGGGAATTCGTATTCTAAATACAGAAATGCATTCAGGAAAGATGTATACCTTCCTGATGTACCTCACATTTCAATGTCGCCGATTTTCGATGATCTTGATGGCGTTGTGAAGTTGATACAGAATTCAAAAGTGTCTGCATGCTCTGGTGTTGACGGTATCAACTCGAAATTTCTGAAGGGCACCATTGCTTATTCATCTGTCATCTTGCGTGAAATCTTTGCTCAGTCACTTCAAACCGGCGCTCTGCCAAGTGATTGGAAGGCAGGAATGGTTATTCCCGTACACAATTCTGGTAGTTGTTTCTCTCCGCTCAATTATAGGCCTATATCCTTAACTAGCGTCCCCTGCAAATTAATGGAGCACATAATTTATTCACACCTGGTTTCATTTCTTGAGTCAAACTTATTTGTTACTCCGCACCAACATGGATTTAGGAAACACTTTTCCTGTGATACCCAGCTTTTGTCTTTCACAAATGATTTATTTCAAGCGATGGACGCTAACATTATTGTAGACTGTATTTTTTTAGATTTCGCCAAAGCGTTCGATACTGTTTCACACACAATTCTTCTGGCTAAACTAAGAAAGCTAAGCATCGATCCCAATGTACTTTCCTGGATTAAGGGTTTTTTGTCCAATCGTTCACAGTTTGTTTTTGCTAACGAATGTTACTCTTCTACTGCTCGTGTAACCTCTGGAGTACCTCAGGGATCTGTCTTAGGACCTCTATTACTTTTAATTTACATTAACGATCTCCCGGGCCAAATTAACTCGTCAATTAAGCTCTTCGCTGATGACTGTGTTCTGTATCGAGTTATTTCCAATCCTGGTGACTGCAATGCTCTTCAATCAGATATTGGCATAGTAACATCCTGGTGCTCTAAATCACAAATGAAGCTTAACATTAATAAGTGCAAGGCATTGCGTGTTTCTCGCGCGTTGAAGAATATTGCTCCTCCTAAGTACAGCATTAACAATGTAGCTATAGAAGGTGTCTCCTCCTACAAGTATCTTGGTATTTACATTTCACATAACCTCACCTGGAACACGCATATAAATTACATTTACAGTAATGCCAGCCGCATGCTCGGATTCTTGCGGCGTAATTTTTCATCGGCAACTCCAGCTGTCAAGTTGCTTTTGTATAAATCCTTAGTGAGGCCTAAGCTGGAATATGCATGCTCTATTTTTGACCCTTCTGCTGTATATCTCAAAAATACTCTTGAATCAATCCAAAATCCAGCTGCTCGGTTTATTCTTCGTAATTATTCTCGCCATGCAAGTGTTTCGCGATGAAACTAACCCTTGGTTTGCCTAACCTAGAACTACGTCGTAAATACTTTCGCTTGTGTCTTTTTCAAAGGATTTATTATTCTAATGAGACCCTCAGGAACGAGCTAATGCTCCCGCCATCATACATTTCATCGCGCACAGATCATCGTTTCAAGGTTGAAGTTCCTGCATCTCGCACCAATGTTCATTTTGATTCGTTTTTACCACGAACAACGAATGACTGGAACCATCTTCCTTCCTCCATTGCTCCTATCACCGAAGCCACTCACTTTAAAAATATTGTCAATAAATTTGTTTGTAACAGTACCCAGTCCTCTCTGTAATGCATCTGGGCCTTGAGAGTATGATAATAAATAAATAAATAAAATAAATAAAAGATATTTCCGAGAGTGGCTTAAAAGATATTCGGAGGGTATAATAGCTAAATCAATGAAAGGACATTCGCCGTGATTGCTAGTTCGTATCGATTGAAATTACTGGCACATTTTTTGGTAGGAGGCTGCACCCCCCCCCCTGCCACGTAGGCAACAGTATCCTGTATAAAACTATGCTTCGATTTCATCCGCTTTCCACGGCGAGAACTACGAAATTCCCCGTTAGCCGATGCGGGTTACCTGAAGCGTTTCGTAAAAACAGCGACAAGAAACGCTTAACAAACGGTGCTACGATTAAAACTACGATTAAAACGTTTCAAATGAACCCAGCTGAATAAAATTTACAGGGATATTGTTTATCGGTTGCTCCGAAATGTAGTTATTAAGAGGCAGTTATGCATTGCTAGACTTAAAAATTACGCTTCGCGTTGCACTCGGGACCCCCGAAGGAATGCTCAGCAATTTTCACATTAAACTGTGCTCTCAATTTGTCCTCTTACGCTATAGTAGTTTATGTATCGTCTAGAATGCACATTACCAGCTACGTTTCACAGTTCAGTTGCGTACCTGCAGCTCATCGGACTCCAAACACGCCGCTGTTGATACCAGCGAGTGGAGAAAGTCGATTCGTCTGTGAATATAACTTCCTTCCACTCGTCCACTGTCCACTGCTCCACCGCCCGTGCGAACTCCAGCCTCCTATCCAGCCACTGGTGGTCCGTCAGGTGCGGTTTCTGCGCTGCCACGCAACTCCCGAGTCCCGCCTCCTTCAGTCGTCTTCGAATGGTCTCGCAGAAAATATTCGATGACAGCTCCTGTAGAATTTCTTTTGCGGACAGGAAGGAATCTGCCACAGCGGCGGCGACGATCAGTAGTTCCTGCTCCTCACTGGTGACTTTAGGCCACCCGCTTTGCTCTGCGTCAATGAGTCTTCCCTGATCATCACGGTAAGCTTAGATAATGCGGCTTACCGAAATACTAGACCTCCCGGTAGGCCGGCAAATTTCCCCTGAGTAGTCCCTTCGATGAAAAGTCGCACGATGTGCCTCCATTGCTATATGGGGACGCGGGAGGGCATTCTTCACGAATATGGCCATGCAGGGCGAGTTACATTTTGTCAACACATTGAGCCATGGAACAAAATAAACACATAACGAGAGGTACATTTCCAACTTTCGTTCAAAGGATTGTACAGTCATTGCGTCATCGAAAATCTGTGCATCAAGCGCATTCCAATTTTCTGTTGTCTTAACAAGGGGAGACTATTTAAAAACATCAATTCTGGCATTTTAAGACGTAAAAATATACGGGTGATTCACACGGGGAGAGACTCTGCCAGGGCGGGACAAATAGCGCGACTGATCTAAACTGAATTTGTTAGTAGAGAGCTGGTACAAAAACTTCAGTCGGGCGATCTTTCTGCGTGTTGCCAGTGTTGATAAATTTACCCTAGCGAGCAAGGTGGTTACGGACTGTGTTTTGCGATACGCTGAAAATATAAACCGCACTGCAAGTTTCTGTATGCGTTCAAGTTGGTTAATCTGGTATTACTGGTGAGGGTCCCATATAACACTAGCGTATTCCAAAGAAGGACGTACGACGGCTGTGTACGCCTTAAGCTTTACTGCAGGTGTTGCATGCACCAATTTTAAATGCAGAGCATTTCTTAGCCTCGCCTCTTCCTGCGTCGGACGGCGTCCACAGCTCCGCGTCCGCAGCAGGTGCGCCTCTCCTCCTTTCCTCCTCTCTCTCAACAGCAGCTGGCGCGCGCATGCGTCGTAGTCAGCCCGTTCGCTCCGTCGCGGTCTCGGCGTAACAGGTGCGTGATAGAAGCGCGGTGGGGCGTGGAAGGGCGCTCGCTGCTTGCGCATGCGCGCTCTCCACCCCGTACTGCTCTCCCTCTACTGCGCGTGCTGCAAATATAAAGCGGCTAGCGGTCGCTCGTGCTTCAGTCACTGCGTTGCTCCTTCCTTCCTTGGTTGACGCTCGCTCCCACGTTTACTCGTGTCTGCTACTCCAGCATCACGGGAGAAGCGATGGAAGCAACAGCGCCTTCAACCAGTACTGAGGCCCCAATGCTCTGCATTTACTCGAGTTCCCCTTGCAGGAAGGCGCGGAAATTTTTTGCTTCAAAAATCCAAGTTTTCGCTGAGCAGATCCACATATGTTATTTACATGATCCTTCCAATGAGGCTATTCGAAATGGTGACACCGAGCTTTGTAGTGCGGGTTATTTGCTTGTTGCCTACAGAGTAATTAAACCTAAGTGGCATCTTCTTGTTCGACACAGTCATACACGTGGTCTTCTCAAAATTAATTTCCATATTCCATTTGGAGCACCAATTATGAATTACTTCCAAGGATTTATAATTCTTGATCATCTATTGATTTTACAGGGCAGTACAATATACAATCGTCTACAAATAAACGAACTTCAACACTGGTATCTACATGCTCGGCTATATCATTATTATAAATCAAGAATAATATTGGCCCCAACACTGACTCTTGCGGTACACCCGAAAACACCGGTAAACTTTGGGGAGTGTTGACCATTAATTTCAACAAATTGCAGCCTATTTGACAAGTACGCTTGAATCCAATTAATAATTTGTTGGTGGACCCCAAGGTCATAAAGCTTCCTTGTGAGTTTCCTGTGGCAGACCTTGTCAAATGCCTTTGGCATATCAATTGAAATTACGTCCACTTGCACTTTCGAGTTGACAGCTTCAGTGAAGCTGTGGACAGTTTCAAACAATTGCGTCACAGTTGATAGGCTTCTGCGAAAGCCATGTTGCTTACTGTAAAAAGATTATTATTTTGTATGCACTGTACTAACTCCTTAGCAGTTATGTGTTCCAGGACCTAACATATTGTGCACGTAATAGAAATCGGGCGATAATTCCCAATAGCAAGCTTGCTTCCAGATCTGAAAACTGGTTTTACTGCCATCAGCCAGTCAGTAGGTATGATAGCACTATGAAGCGATAACGGAAAAAGCTTTTCGATAAAGCACGCTACCCACTCAGAATAACGTTTCAGAAAAGCGTTTGGAATCTTGCCCGGGCCCGGTGACTTCTTGTCGTCTAGATTTAGCCAGGCAGTAATTATGCCTTCTTTCGTGATAACAATATCATTGTCGGAAAGATTCATGTCTGAGTGATTTACAACAGTGCTGTCGTCCTTTGCAGTGAATACAGAGCAGAAGTATTTGTTAAATGCTTCCGCCATAAAAGATGGCTCAGAACACGGCATACCATCTACAAGAACGGCTTCGATTGTGTCTTTACTCCTTGACATATACCTCCAAAACTTCTGCGGCGATTCTTGCATATATTTAGTCAACGTATTAAAAAAGAAAAAGCTTTTTTGCTTTTTTTGACTCGCTATGCACTTGCGCACTGAGGTTACTGATAGCTGTCACATCTCTTTGAATTCTCTTACCTGCGCGGCCCAGTCGTCGTTTTAGATTAATAATATCTCGTGTTATCCATGGTTTTGGCCTATCAGTTCTTTTTATTTTTGGGGGAACATATTTGAACAAACAATCATTTACCACTCCCAGAAAGTGGCGCCAGAGCACATTTACGTCTGCATGATGTGGCATTTAATCGACACCGTTTTCCATGCAGTCGAGAATTGATGTGTCGTCGGCTCGTAAGAAATCAAATACTTTGCTAGCCGATTTCTTTATTAAGAGTTTATTGCTGACTTTAAGAGACGCAATTACTGCTTTGTTGTCGGATATTCCTTCTTCCACATCAATTTCATAATCAAACGTCCCCTCGGATAGAAACAATAAACCCAGTTTTGTCGAACTTGCCGCATGTATTCGCGTTGGAAACGTGACCACCTGAATAAGACCGAGCTTAGCCATTGTTTCGTCTGCCGCCTAATTAAAACGTGACCGTGGACGTGATGCAGGCGTCGCAAGTGAAAATTGCTGCCTCGGCTAGAGAACGACGCCCGACGCTCGAGACACTGGGTGCGGAGACGCACGGTGGGAGCAGCCGGCCGGTCTGCCTACAGGTTTGCCTACTGATGTGTTAGGTTTGACATTGCTGCGGATATTCGACTGCCGCTTTCGTTAGCGGTGCAGATGACGATTTTTAATGCAATTCGCCATCGCATCATTAACCCCTTTCTCGTATGAGCTGCATCGTTTGGTTTTCTGTCACATTTCGTGCGGAGGTAACAACCTATCGCTCGAGCTACCTGCGCCGGCCTGCTCCGCTTCGCGGCCGTGGCCGTCGCCTGCGCAGCGACCGTGCGGCTCGCTCAGTGCGCTTTTTCTGTCCCCGGCGCGTTTTCTCATCCAGTCTAATAAAAAGCAATAAAATTACAGTGCCCGGAATCACTGCAGAACTCAAGTGGCGGCCAGCTGCCGAATGAGCCAACGAAACCGGCGCCTCCGCCGCCAACGATCGAATCGTTCGTTGCTCGAGAGCAGAAGTTCCGACCTACGACCGGAGCGGCGAGAAACGCCGTCAGTGCGGAAGCGGCTAACACAAACTCGTGACGTGTTTCGGCGTTATTTACTCCTCATCCAGGGAATGTCGATTGCGCGAGGAGCTCCGCTGGCTGTTCGATTGAGTTTCCCTCACTTAAAAATTGATTTTAAATATGTTCGAGGCTTTATTTGCCGCTGATATATTGCGGATGATGTATGTGTGTTCCCACCAATTTATCTTCGAAGTTATCTCGCCTTCAAAATTTTGTGTCAGAACTTCCTTTAAAGGAGTACTGACACCAAATTTTGATACCTAAAAAACGATATAATTGGCTTCAGTAGTTTGTACAGATGCCTCACAGAAATTTTTGCAGCGATCCGAGGCCGGAATCACATCTAAAATCGATTTTGATTGTCCAGGCCGCGAGCTTCCACAAATCGGCAGCACTAGCGCAATCGCTTTCGTCGTGACGAAACATTGGCCTACATGTCTGGCCGGTTCAGGGTGACGTCATATAGTCGTTTTCAGAACCGGAAACGATATCCTGCGCTGCTGTTGTCGGTGGTATTCGTTTGGGCAGGAGACGTGGGCGTAGCTGTGTGAGCAATGCTTGTAAACGTTGCGTGTTCGACGTCTTTGCTCTTCAGTTCGTTGCCGGCGCATGGTGTTCGACACTGGTGCCGAAAACGGCGTGGTGCGCGATGTCGACGGGCACCGCGGTGACGCGGCGGTGCGCGTCGCCAAGCTCGCCCAAGTTGTGCTATGGCAACCTCGCGGTATGCGAAGTACTGCTCGTGGAAGCCTGCCCGAGCAAATCGACGACGACGCCAAGATGCATTATTTTCCACGCGACGACATGCAGCGCTAAATGTGGACTTCGTGGAGTTCGTGCACGCCGGCGGCCGCAAGAACTGTCGCCCAAGCCAGCGGGCTCGGGGTTGCACGGGTCACCTTGGGTGTTGGGAACTTAGTATCGTGGCGACTATTTGATCGCTGGTATCTGTACAACTGCGAATGACCATCCCTTACACAACTTTTCACCACACTATCATCCCCTTTTTCGCATATGAAGCTTTATTTTGGCAATAATTTCCGTTTCTGCGATCGGTGACCAAGACATCTGCCGCGGCCTGTTTTGATTCTAGCGCGCAGGTGGCGCCATCTTGAGGCCGCTCGCCGCACCGTGGTGCCGACAGTGCTGGGTCGGAGCGCCGAACCTACGCTTCCCATCGCGGCAAATATCTGAACGCCACTTTTAAATTCAGCTCTGATAACAACTCCTAGCACAATTTTCAACACACTAACATCTAGTTTCTCGCATGTAGAGCTTCTTTTTTGTGATCAGATTGATTAGAAGAGTGGCGACAAGCTGTTGCCATCACGGTCTGCGCCGGTTCGAGCCGCAGTGATATTAAAAAACGGACGACGGCAAAGACATCGCCGGCCTAATCGCCTGGCCAAATAAAGTTGTTCTGTCTGTCGGGTGGCAGTGACTCATCCGAGTCTGAAGATTCATATGACATGTCGACTGCGCGGGCGAGTCGCGGACCATGTACAATCGTAGCAGACGATGCGGCGAACGCATGGAGGAAAGAAAAACGTCCCTGACGTCACGGGTAAGACCGTGACGTAAGGCTGCCCGCTTGCAGGCTGGCCTTCGAACGGCCATTTTCCCGCGCGGCGACCAAATTTGAAATTGGTTGCAATAAACGTGCTATAATTAATTCTGTGTTGGCGGCTGACGGCATTCGGTTCGATTTTCGTAATTACTGGGCCAATAGGTATTCTTTACAGCATAAAAACTGAAAGCGAGAAATTTCGTGTCAGTACTCCTTTAAGGGTGAAACAGGAATGTCTCATAATTGCCTCCTAAAAGGTAGAAATTTTCTCGTTTCAAAAAGGTGAGCGCACATCTCCCCCTGGGAGTAGAGGAAGATTGTGAGCTAATAAAAGAAGCGTTCCTCCCCTAAAGCAGAATGGCGGCGCTACTTAAGCCAGGCGTGTTATGCGAGAAAAGTCTAAAGAGCTGGTCGGTTTCAGTTACGAGGACGTACATATAGGTAGGTTGTTGTGGTTGTGTGCGCTTAATATGCGCGAAAATAACCAAGACATTATCTATCGAGCACCAGAACAGCGGTTAACGAGACAGAGCGCCATCCGTGTTCGTGACTTCATCCAGTCGTCCCGGGAGGCGATGCCTTCGCGTTTAGCGCGAACGCGCCGCTGTACACGAAGCAGAGGTCACAACGATTGCATTCAGAGTGCCGCCTTTATTAAAGACGATAGGCTTTCTTAGGCTACTTAAACCCAGAATTTTTGGTCTGTCTGTATGTCGGTCTGTCGGTCTGTCTGTCTGTAACTCGATTCAGCCATCCGGCCAATGTAAAATTGATATTGCGCAATAGTCTTATATACTCACCGCCGAATGTAAACGTCTAAGCCCAGCTTATATGTTCATACTTGTCAACTTTGTTGAACATGAACAAGACATTACGCAAATATAAGACCGAAAATTAATACACCGGAAACATTTACAGTGTTCCTTTATTAAAAAATTTATGGATGCTTGGTTTTTCTATGACAAATGATATTCTACATCTACTGCAGGAAACCGCCGCCTCTTGGCGGCATATGAAAAATCACACGGCAACAGCAACGAAAGGTTCCACTAGCTAGGTTCCACGTTCTGCTTGGAACGCACGTGGAGCACGGCCACGCGGTGCTATAAACCTTGTAGTCGGCCGCCTGCATTCACGCGCGTCTCCGCCGTACTGCAGCGCTGGCATCGAGGAACCCGGCCTGTAGCAGTGGAACGCGGTAAATTCAAATCGCCTTGCGCAAACCTTTAGTGTGTTTACCTTGGGATGAGCGCGACGGTACACGAACAGCATGAGAGGTGAGCGGGAAAGCAAAGGGGGGCATTTCCTTGGCAAATGTCTACAAAGACGTGTTTTGACGACATTTGCAACGAAAGGAGCAGACACGCGGCCAATGTTTTCCCACAGGCTTGTAACCTGGCCATTCTCCGACACCCGAGATCACAAACATCTAATGCGGATGTTTTTCAGGCGGTGCAAAGAAAGGAAGTGAAGACGTTTTCTGGCTAAGTGTGCAGATGGGAAGCAATGCCAACTGGAAGCGACCTTGGTTTCTTTCTGTACAAACCTATTTGAGGTTAGAATTGCCATGCCAGCCTTCAGGGAGGGAGGTCCTGACGTAATGGCGGGGTCCGCATAATATTCCCCGCGTGCTGCCCGTGAGCCGCATATTTCAACCCCTCATATACGTTGTTGCTGTGTACGTAGAGACAGAAAACGAAAGGCCGTCAGACAGCTATAAGACGCGTGAGCAGCTAGGGTTTGGCGATGGGCGCCAGTCACAAGAGCGCTTTAAAAATAAACACATCTCGAACGCAACCATTTATAGATTTTTCAAAGAAATTTCTAAAGAATTTGACCAGGCAATTGAAAGTGGCACTCAAATTATTCCCCTCTTTTTAGTGGGTAGCTTTTGTAAAAATGAGCAAATGCGAAACCACCATCTTATTATGGGAGCACCATTATTCCAATGTGTTTAACAAAGTACTGCTTTAAGAATAAAGCAATCCCTGGATACCCAAAGAAACCCAGAAAAAAATATACAGAAACCTCAGCCACCCACATACATCTCCTATTCAACCAACAAAAGGACCTAACTGAAAAAGACATCCCCCTCGCGAGGGGCACGATCAAATGCACAGCATTTCCGAGGGGGTGCGCCGGCAAGTCGTATCTCTTGATTGCGGGACCCGTGTCGCCATCTTTTGGAGGCGCGGGACAACTTGTGGCGCTTTCGAAACACACGAGAAATGAGTGAAGGATATAAGGCGCGTTCGGTGCGTCGAAATGTGTGTCGGTTTCGTGGCTCGGTCGGTAGGGCGCCGGGCACCTTGCGTTCCGCCCGCGGCGTCATGGGTTCGAAACCGGGCGCCGGAAACTGTTATTTTATTTCTTCCTGGCTGCGGACTACGACAAGGCGCGCATGCGGACTACGACAAGACGCGCATGCGGACTACGACAAGGCACGCCAACGCCGCGTGACATTGTGAGTTACTAAAATGCTATGCATTTAAAAGCTGCATGGAACATTTCTCGGAACGAAGTAGTCCTCGAAGTCTGACACAGAATATATTCGTGTCCGATAAGTCCTCACTCACAGCGATACTGCAAATTATGGGCACAATTAAGTCGCCCATAGAGCCACTCCGGCGTTCGCCGATTCACCCCGGCTCACTAATGGCCGCTGGCTGGTCTAACGCGGGTAACAGCCGCACCCACCAACACGGTCTAACAGCCACTGGTCCAACATGGCTGCACCGAGGCCGCCGCTCTGCACACGGCTAGCTAGGTTGTTATATGTAAACAGCTATAGCCGGGACAACTTTCTATGACAATGCTGCTGCTGATGATCAATTGCAGTATCCTCTTTGTAACGGGATACTGAGTGTAAAAAGAAACTATATATCAATGTTTTATGATCTTCGTTTCATACTACCGCTGCTCTTAGGGCAGGCATAAAATACTTATTTTTTCTGTTACAGGTGCTAGCTGTGCTAGGCAATATTACCCTCTGCTTTTCGTCCCGCATTCTAATGCTCTTTTGTCGCCTTGACAGCCTTGAAGTTAACTCCACCTGTGCTACCCTTATATCCCAGGGCTTCTGGAAGCCGAATATTTCACTTGTGTAGATTTGGATGGATACACTCACATTCCAACACTATGTGCCGCATAGTTTCGGTTTCTTTTCCGCAGACCACGCATATACTTCGTGTATATATACGTATATACTTCCCCACAAAGCTCTTAGTTCTTAACTAACCTGCTCGTCCTCAAAAAGCAAAGCACTGCACTGGGAAATATCGTAGAAAATTTTCTTTCTGGTGTCCAATTTCCCTTCCCTGTGCATCCTGTGGGCCTCACCTGTGCAATGCAGTGCAGCCTGCCAAGGTGCCCATCACGGGTTCGAGCGAGCCAAGCCGTAAACGGCCGCGGCGGTACTCGCCACACGTGCGCAGTCACTCCGCGAAGACGAAGTAGCTCCTCAGAACTTGGTTTAATTCCGGGTAATCCACGGTACAGCAACCAGCCCTGGTATATCACTCCCAGCCCTGGGGCAGAGAGGGGGGTACCCGCCGACCATACGCTTCAAGCCACAGAGCCCGACGCGCAGGGAGGGTAATCGGCATCTGTTGGTCCAGTGGCGTAAGCCACCAAAGCGCTGCGGGGGATGGGCCCGGCTATGACCGGAACCGACCGCCAGACTGACTGAGAAATCCAAATCCCGGTACGTTCGCCGACCTCACGGAAGTGAGAAAGCGGCGGTCGCTCAGGCGGAAGTGAGCGAGCAGCGTGCGATCACGAAGTACCTATAGGAGTCGGCACCCAGCCAATCTCTCCTGGGTCCGACCGAAGCGCGCGCCCGCCGCCGCGAGCCCTTCGGCGGGGCCACTACGTCACGCACCACGTGGCCCACGGACCGCCGCGCATTGGTCAGCCCGCACCCCCTTGCAGGGAGAGGGCGCGAGGGGCTATCCTCGCCCCTTTTGGAGAGGGGATTGTAGGCTAGCGTGCTCGCGTAATTGGGAGTAGCCCCAATTAAGATCCCCACAATCCCTAACGACGTTTCAGGTGACATTTTTTTCTCTCCATTGCACGCACTATCTCTCCGCGCCGCGGGTAACGAGGCAGACGCAGAAAGACTCTGGCACAGCACGAAGGACAAAATGACCACCTACAACGAGATCACGAAGGCGCGCCGACTGGCTTGAAAGAAGCTCCCTCCACCCAGCGACAAGCTGGACAGAGCCCAGGCGGTAACATTTCGACAACTACAGACGGGAACCTTCCCGACACCACAACTCCTGCCCAAGACGTACCCCATGATCCACCAAGTACAAGGTCTGCCGCAGGGAAGGGCGACTCTCACGCACGTGCTGTGGGTCTGCAAGGGTCATCCCGAACAAGCAAAAACAGGAACGCTACCGCCGCGACTTGAAGCGGCACTGTCCTCGTACGACCAAGACGAACAGCTCTGGGCCGTCCATTAAGCCCGAGAGGCAGCGGCCAGACAGGATCGGGACGC
Source organism: Haemaphysalis longicornis (assembly GCF_048455015.1). Lineage (NCBI taxonomy): Eukaryota > Metazoa > Arthropoda > Arachnida > Ixodida > Ixodidae > Haemaphysalis > Haemaphysalis longicornis. The sequence continues at coordinate 85,707,817 of NW_027526203.1, read as the reverse complement.
TCCCCCGAAGGCCACCTAGGCCCGGTCGACGGGCGTTACGCGGGCCAAGGCTCGCCCCGCATCGGTTTTGCAGGCTAAATAAACGTTTCTTCCACTCCACTCTCCATTGGTTCGTTTCTATCTGCGTTGCTTCTTTTTGGGTTACATTGGCTGTCTTTGATTCTCCACGGTTTTTTCCGCATTTCATCGAGAGCCTTCTTGTCTTCCTTAACCACTGCGTGTCCACGCGTTTCATGTATAGGTGCTTAAAAACTTTAGCTGTCCACCCATCTTGATCCAATGCTCTAAACCTCCCCTCAAAACATATTTTACTCTGAGCTTGTCGAGCTTCAAACGACGCCCAGCCCACATCTGTCTGCACTGCTTCGTTAGTTGCTTTACCTTGCACTCCTACAATTCTCTGATGAACTAAAAGGCATGCTAGAGCGTCTAATTTTAAGGAGAGTATTGCATTCGCAAATATGAGGCCCGGAATCATAAATGCCTTCCACATTCCTCTCACTACTTCAAACTTGTTATACCTCCCGGAGCTCTATGCTTCATTATAGCTGCGTTTCTCTTTCCTTTACTCTTAAGTTGCTCCTTGCGAGTTCCTAAGTTGGTATTCCAGGCGGGCCGACTATGCCCAAACCATATCCCGTAGGGGACCAGGCCGACCACACACCCCTAAACAGCGGTCCAGCATCGTGACGCCACTTCCACTGAAGCTGTAGCCAAACTGGCGGCGCCCGTTTGAAAGCATTCCTGCTGTGGCGTCTCAGCCTCTCAGGAATTGCGCTTGCTTTATAGCTCAGGATGCGTGCTTTGGCAAACTACACGCACCGTTACGTATTGCCAGAGTCCTTCAATGCTTTACTGGTCACGAAACTTCGGCGCTCGTTTCATATAGGGACCGCGCGCGCCACTACAGGCGCCACCGCCGAACGAAGGTCATCCAGCCGCCGCGCGTGCGGCGTATTGACCAGCTCTTGGCGTGCAAACGCTTGCTGCTTTTGGTGTTTGCGCACTGATTAAGTGTGTTTTTTTGTAGTAGTTAGCGATGAATAGTCCAGTCATTGTGTATATCACCTGCCTTCAATGGGGTTTTATTTGTCGAAGTAAATTACCGTAGACTTCGGCCGCGAACGGCAACGGCTTGTGTGTGCTCTGGCACAAGCGCTGCGCCGTCGTGTTTACGGATTTTTAAATCTATTTTGCTTCTTTTCTTAAAGCAAAGTTGTAATTACCACATATACGGTAGCAGTGTAGTCACGGATAGCTGCGGGCCTATCGATAATGCAATAAAAAAACTGAAAGAAACCAAGTACGCGTCGTTCAGACTACGCTTAATGAATCCGTATGCACAGAACAATAAAAGAGATAGCCCAATAGTATTGTCGCTTCGATGAGTGGGTACATACTTGAGAACATCTAAAAACGCTGCAGAAACGCGAAGGATCAAAACACGAAGACATATATGTTGCACCATGTGTCTTTCTGCATCCACGCTTTGCAATACTTGCAAAAACAGGAAGCGAAAAAAGAACAATAAAACTGATTTTATCACACGCAGCAAAAAAATTCAATGTTACGAAGGGAGAAAAAAGAGCGTGGTCCAGCGTACAAAAAATTATTTTTTCGCGCTGCGATGTGCAGCACATGGAGGAAACAGAATATTTCCACGTAGCCAAGAATGAAGCAAAGCTTTTCTGAACGCAGCGAGCTAGCGATCTCCTGCACTACAAAAGACTAGAATGAAACACAAACGTCGAAGAAGCAGTCTGCAGTGTGACGTACACAGATGAACGTCGATAAAGTGAGTTGCGCGGCGTTTGCTATGCATGCATTACTCTCGGAACGTTATTAATTTCAGATCCATGGAAATACGATCGAGAACATTGTCGAAGAAACAAAAATTAGCGCCAATCCACACTGTGAATGTGGCTGGAAAACAAAGCTGTAAACGACACATACAATGAATACCCATGTGACGTCAATTAAATTCACTCACGTCGCTCTACAAATAGTGAAGCCAGACAGAAGTGGAATGCACTTAACCACACCCTCTATTACTTTAAAGAGATATTCTTGGTAACGTTAAATAAATGCACGATGCATTACCGGTCGTAGATTGAGTTGTATTGGTGTAGCAAATTATAGGAAACACTTTTTTTATAAAATTAAATCTCAAACCCGGTTAGACAACCTGACTTCTCCGTCTCTGCCGTCGCGGACGGAGGCGATGAGATCGGCTGCAGAGTCGGCGGAGGAGAAAGAGAAGGAGGGAGAGCATGAGGAAATACTTCTATTCAGATTTCTGAACGGCGCAGAGTGCCGCCCAGGGGACTGATTCCTTCTTCACTGTAGCGCATATTCTGTCCGCGCCGCCTGTGCTCTGCCCACCAGCTGAAACTGGGTAGGCAGAAAGGGGCTGGACCGCAGCATCTCACATTCCTCTTGTGCGGTAGTTGACGGAAAGAGAGGAGGGTGCTCAGGGCTAAAGTTGCACACCCCGATTATGTGGCAGAGCATTCCTACTTCTGAGCAAAATTTACATTCAGCGTCGTAGCGATTCGGGTGCATTAGGTGAAGACGCGTAGGGTGTGGGAAGGAGCCGGATTGTATGAGCCGTAGGCTAGTTTGATGTTCTATGGAAAGGTCAGGGTAAGGCGAAGGTACGGTCTGTCTCAGAAGGTGATAATGCTGGGTTATCTCCCTGAACGTGACAAGCGGGTGGCTGTCCTCCTGCAGCTCCATAGCACGGGAGGTAAAAGCGCAGGCTTGTTGGGTGGGCGTATTTGTTGCCCTCCATTGAAGCGTGAGGGGGTGTCCAGATGAGCTGAATGGAACCATTTAGTTAGTGGTGTTTAGCACGCGCAGTGCAGGTCGGGACACCAAACCTGACTGGTTATTCTGATAGGCTCGTTAGGAATCGGTGACTACCTTACGAACCCCTGTTAGAGTGAGAGCCAAGGCGATGGCTGCCTTTTCTGCTGCCGTCATTACTTCGGTCTCCAGTGAGGCACAAGCAAGAAGGTTGGTTCTGGAGGTAGCCACAATGATGGCGTACTGCTGCCCTCAATGTTGGGAGGCGTCTGTGTAGATAACTGCATGATGCTACCGAGGCTGGTGTTCGGCGCTGAGCGCGTGCTTGTCGCCGACCCTCGTGGTGTGAGGGGTTTATATTTCAAAGCATAGGGAGCACCTTTATTTCTTGTCGCCAGAAGTCCAGGAGTATATCAAGCGGATTGGCATTCTGTGCTGCCCAGCTAATCGGGAGAAGGATCCTGCGACCCGCCGCAGTTCTGCTCATTCGGTGCTTTGGATAGAAAGATGGCCCTTTAACCGCTCTTCCACCGTGTTGCAGAGCCCCGTGCTAAGCAGCCTCTCTGTGGACGCACTCATTGGAAGACCAATGGCTTGCTTAACCGCCTTTCTAATAATTATATAAAGCATCTTTATGTCCTCCTTGCCGAGTAGAAGACGGGGTTGACGTATGTGATTCTCGAGAGCAGAACAGCTTGAATTAATCGAAAGGTATCGAATTTCTTGAGGCCTCGCTTTTTGGTGGCAACTCGCCTGATCATGTGTATGATTTTATTGATACTGTGTTTGAGGCGCTGCAAGGATACGTCACTCTTGGTGTTGGCCTGAAGATGTAGGCCCAGGATCTTGATACTGGGGATTGGCGTGATGGCCTGGCCATCAAGGAGTATTTGAATGTGTTCCTTGAGGTGTCGTTTGGCGTGAAAGCAGACGACAAGGACCTGACAGTTTTTACGTGAACACTGGAAGCCACAGGCTTTAGCACATTGGCGTACTAGTAGTGAGACGCCATGGGTTCGTGTGAGCTACCTTTAATCCCTATCGCGTGGCATTCAGCGTGAATGCAGGGTTTAAACCCATAGATGTGCTCGATGAGTGAACCACTTTTCTTCCCCGTTTCCGCATCACCCCGTACACCATTCGCTTCCTGCCATTTGAAGATGTTAATCGGGTGCCATATGACGTTTTCGTTCTCCTAGGATTGTTTAGCTTGTGGAAGTGCCGCATGACTGATAGGCATGCGGAGCCCCCTAGGCCGACCAAGTGCATTTTTCGGGAACAGGCGGCGTTGGTGCGGAGCGTTTATGCGGCGCAGAGTGATCCACCAGAGTGGCTGCCTCTTTTGGATACGTGCGTTTGCTTGCCTGAGTTTTGATCTCTGTTCGACTGTCTGTTAGTGCTTAAATTGTGTGTTAAGTGTCTCGTCTTTTGAAGTTTTCTAACATTTCAATGCATTAAAGAAAAAAAAAGTGGGCTCGTAGCTCAATCGCTAAGATAACGGGCTCTTGCTTTGTTACTCTGTTAGTTCCAGGTTCGATTCCTGGCGGTGCAGTAAATTCTTCTATTTGTTCGCTGGAGTTTTCTGGTGACACCAACGGTCGCGAAAGAACCCTTGGGGGTTAGAGGTAAAAAGCTTGGCTTTAAAAAATCAAGTTAGCGACAAGGTGGCACCCTTTCCATATCAAACAATATTGCCCGACGGGACGTACGACAAACAGAGCGAACGGGCGCTCCAGTTGAAACGCGAGATAAGAAACCGGAATCGCCCACGGGCGGTTACAGAACAAACAAAACAAACCGTAAGGGATAATTCGCGGAAATATGAAAAGTAAAAGCCCAAGGACGTCCCAAAGCTTTTTTACACGCGAGCCTGAGCGCAAGGTAATACAAGTTTGCAACCAGATAATGAAGCACTGCTACAACCTGACTTATATGACAAAAATCCGGCTTTAAGTTAGCAATGTACAATTCTAGGTCCACGGTGCTCTCAAAATGGTACATTGCTTTTATGCAGAAATGCATTATAGTCGGGGGTTGTCGTGCGTCCCTTGGCCGGCGTGCGCAGCGCGTCTGATGATGATTGTGGCATGATGCCCCTAGGGATTGGCCAACCAAACAATCCATCACGAGATAGCTTCGCGTTCAACCACCGTCGTCATCTTCCCGTAGGGGAACCGCTGAAGAAGAAGAAGGAGAAGAAGACAAAGCTGCGAAGAGGAGGGCTTCGTGAGTTTTGGCTACCGTTATCCTCCTCGGCCGGCGCATCTTCCCGATCTGAACCCGGTCGAAGAGCGGCTCATCGCGCCTCGACTCCCCTTCATGAGCATCAGGCGGCTGACTCGAGGCAACGGGCAGTTTGGAATCAAGGGACAGGCGGTGAACGTGCCCATCGACGTATCGAAGGTTGTGCGGTGCCTTCCTCGCATGGTACCCGAGGACGTTGCGTTCGACGTTCACATCAAGCGGAGGCTGATGAGTCCGGCAACGTACAAGCGCGGGTTGGTGAAGCGCGGCAACATCCTGGCTTGGCTCAAGCACCTGGAACACACCCCGCTGTATCGCGCCATCAACGTTCGGGTCGATTGGAGTCGGCTCGATCACTTCGATGACGGCGGCGAACGAGAGGAACCGCAGGAAGACGACGTCGATGATGCTGACGGTGAGTTCGAAACGATTCCCGACGACTTTGACGTGAACGATCCTCTGCAGTTGGCGGTTGCGTTCAACGCGGTCTCGAAGACGCTTCTCTATAACGAAGCGGAAATGACGGGTGTGGGAAAAGAAAAAAATAAATGATTACGCTCACACTCTCGCCTCTCTCTTCGCCATTAATCGCATCACACTCATCGGTGCACCCAATGCATTTGTGCATCCTCACAATCCCCCTCGGGGAGGTGCGGGGATTTTTTTTCATTCTCACACACAGTGCATTTCCACACACTTCGCACACTTATTATCGAAGCTGAAATCTCCCGTTGCTTGCCATGGAATGGCGCCCCTCCAATTCACACGCAGCTGCCCGTCGCTCGGTCAACAGAACAAGGAAACATTTTCTGTGGTATCGTTGTACAAGGAACGACATCCCGGGACGCAACACATGTTCGGCATCGTCGTTGTACTCAAGTCGCATCACCAGAGCGCGATATGCACGTCACATTTTTTTCCTGCACAAAACAAACACAACTCGCCGCGGCTCCGCCGTTCAAGCCAGCGCAACGCCGCCAGAGGAGTGACCTCAATGAGAGGGTGGCGCCACCGCGCGGCGGCCAAACGCAGCATGTGAAGCTCTCCCATTTAGTTAGGGAGCAGTTTCGTGACCAGTAAAGCATTGAAGGACTCTGGTATTGCTGAAGTCGTCGCTACGCCTTTGCGAGAGTTCGCTGCCCGTTTGCTTTGACCTGAGAGGCGCGCCGCGCTGGCGCAGTTAGCAGCGAAACTGAATCTCGGTGATTTGCACGTCGCTTCCGCCTAGGAAGCATGCGCACGCAATCGTTTGGCTGGTACCTTCAGTGCTAGGTGCATCTACTCCAAATCATTACGTCCCCGCAGCACTGGAATCGCGAAACAGTAACCTAGATATCGCCGCTCTGCATGCAGCTAGGGCGTAAGTGATTGCAAGCATACGTACTCGCTCGCACGCGTACGGAGTGAATTGGCGTAAAATTTGCCGATTTGCCGCACAATTATTCTTCCAAATCTCCGCCTGCACGTCGCTTAGGCCTGGGCGGTACAGTACAAAATCATTTAGCCCTATTTTCAGCATGTTAGATGCTTTTTACATTAGTGGTGTATCAAGCTCTGAAATTGGTCGACACGTACGCATATTGCGTAACAATTTTGACCTGGTGCAGAGTTAGTGCAGAGTGCTTCCCCTTGTACACACACACGCCCACAGAAACTTTTTGCAAATTATATTGCACCTTACACGCTGCACTGCAACGGCGTACCCGTACGAATGCAGTCGCTGTTCGTTTTGATCGAGACAAGCTGCTTTCTCAAACTGATCCACTTTCAGGTGCGAAAACTCTATGTACAGTGCTCAGCGATTGAAACGCGATACTCGGAGCGCGTTGCTGCCGTTGCCTGTTGCGCCACAGGTGAGCGCTTGTGAAAGCGAGCTGGCGCATTGTGGTATACGATGAGGGTGAGAGCGTTCCTGACGCATGCTTAGTGCATCCGGGAGACAGCCCTTCAGTGTGTGGTTCTTGGCGGTGGCATAGGCGTGCTACATGCCATGGCTTCAAAACGCTGCGCTTGCGTGCCGTGCGCGCCACGATAACACATCGCGATAAATGCGCATTCAAATTCTTCTTATATAACGCGCGCGGTGCCAGCTCACCCAGTTTTGCGCGGCGCGGCACGCAGGCGCAGCGTTTTGAAGCCATGGCATGTAGCACCCCTATGACGCCGCCAAGAACCACACACTGAAGGGCTGTCTGCCGGATGCAGTCAGCATGCGTCACGAACGCTCTCACCCTCACCGTATACCACAATGCATCAGCTCGCTTTCACAAGCGCTCTCCTGTGGCGCAACAAGCACCGGCAGCCACGCGCTCCGAGTATCGCGTTTCAATCGCTGAGCACTGTACAACTGTGTCTATGTACACCTGTGTTACCTTCAGATAGGCAGTGGCACATATTATTGGCACATTTTATAGCAGTGTTTTGTGGACACCGATGAAAGGTGTGGAACAAGCACCAATACCTGCAAATAACTATTGCTGCCGAGGCAATGGGGCATTTTAAAGCCAAAGAACAACAGGGTGCGCAGTGCGCAGTCAACCTGTGCGGACGTGCTTTTCTGGTTCTCCAACAACAGCGTGTTTCTACAGTGAAGGACAGCGGAACGGCAGAGACAGCGGAGGACAGCCCAAGCTGAGTATTTACCTGCACGGTTCTCTCTCGCTGTGTCGGGTTTTTCAGCCGAAATGACGCGTAGAAAGCTGGTCGCGGCAAGTAGACGCAGAGAAGCTTCAGCGGGATGCCGGCAAGGCAGACGAAGGGGCAGGTGTGTGTCGTTTATGCTTAGTGGTGTAGCGGCTAGAACGCGTAGAAGCGGATAACTCGGGGTTAGCTAAGTGGGTTGCAGAACTGGAGGGAGCGCTAAGTAACGAACGCGACGAACGGAGGGCCGTTGAGAGAAAGCAGCTGAGAGGAAGTTAGAAAGGAGCGTTATTTCGCCAACAAATCACGAACACCTCGGCCCGTACAGTGGAAGGGAGGCATGCAGTGAGGTGACACACGGAGTGGAAGCAACGAAAGGCAACAGCTACTCCCACGTGCTGCACGATAGGCCAGCAAAACCAGTCAATAAGCCCGGTACTAGTAAAGAGCAGCACGTGGCAGATGATAGCGTGGTAATCATTGCGGGAGATTCTAACCTGAAGAGGAGCAGCGCTGCCATAGTGGAAAGGGTAAAGGGGGATAAGCGTGTGAAGGTTGGGTGCTTCCCCGGTCAAACGATGCAGACGGTGAGGACTCGAGCGAGGGGCAGCTGGCCTTCTCCAGTAAAGCTAGAAACCTTGCGGTGATTGTCGCGGGGCTTAACAATGTCTGAAGGGAGAGGAGGTAAAACTTGGCCGCGAGATAGTGAAGGGGGTAAATGACCTTGCGGGCGACGGCCCCAAATGTGCTCAATGCAGTCTGCACCGTGCCGGAGGTGACAAATCAGGGCGTGCACACCGAACGGGCAGTGCTCGCTGCTAACAGCGAGAGCGTGAGGCGCGGCAGGGAACTTGGTCTTGAAGTGATAGGCAGTATTGTTTATAGGCACGCTTTTCAGTGGGGCGGGATTCACTTCAGCCCCAGGCTAGAAAACAAGGTTGGGTGGCGCTTAGGTGGGAGAACGGTAGCTTTTTTATTGGTCCCCGCGCAGTTAAGGAAGGGAAACTAGGAGACGAAGGGAGAGCGAGGGACACATGCACACTCAAAACTGGGAGGCAGCCAGGCCTAGAGTTAACTGGAGAACCTACAGAAATAACTGAGAACGTTGACAGAAGCCATTTAGGTGGAAACAATGGATCGAACAATTTGGTAAAAGACAAAATTAGACCCCTCAAACGGAAACACAAAAACAAATGCAATAAATATTTAATCAGCTACATAAATATGCAGCGAGGCAGAAAGCCTGATAAGTGGGTAGAAATTCAAAACCAACTTGAACGGGAAGAAATAAACGCGTACGCGTTAGCCGAGCCTCACCTCCGAGACCTGGAAGCCCCCCTGTCATAGACAATTTTGTCTGGGAAGGTTGTAACAGGACCACAAGAATGACGAGACGGGGGGGGGAGGTGTTGGCATGCTCATCAAACAAGGGACCGACTGGCAGAGAGTGCACGAAAGCTGTAAAGAGCATCCATGGGTTAGAGGGACCATAGAGGGGAGAAATACATGGTTAGGAGTAGTCTATCGGTGGACCGAAAGTAGCGCTAGGGAGGAAAATGAGGAAAAGGTAAACTGTTTGAGAAGAGATATAAACGAGTTCAAAGATTTCGGTGAAATAATCTCAGTTAGAGATATGAATGACCAAATAGAAGTTTTGGATGGATACACAGACCGCAACGGTTCTCTAGTGATTGATCTATGTCAGGAAAACCGGCATCTAATAGTAAACACGCAAAGCAAGTGTGAGGGACAAATAACTTGGGAAAGCAGTAACAGACAGTCCAGCAAAGACTATAGTTTAGTATCCGAGACAGTATACGCAAGGTTGCGGGAAATGAAAATAGATGAAAATGGAGCAGACAGCCTAGGAAGCGACCACAAGCGGCTTACCTTACACTTTGGAGGCGCAACCCGGACAAATTTAGAAATAGGTACAATCGCAGGAACTAATCTGAACAATGAGAAGTTAAAGATCATCGCTGATAGAATGAAAGATGAAATCAATAAATACCCAGAAAAAATTGGGATTACAACGAAGTGATTGCGTTCATAAAGGGTAAGATGAATAAAGCAAAACAACGAAACCGATGGAAAGGGAAGAGAAAACCGAAAAGGTGGTGGAATAAGAAGATAAAAGAGGCTATTTATCAGCGAAGAAAGACGTCGAGACAACTTAGAGAAGCAAAAAGAACTGGCATGGAACCGGAGGTAGTGAAGGAAAAATGGAATATTTAACGGGGGAAACAACTAGAAGGGCCGAAAATGGTGCAAGCAAATAAGGAAGGACATGATGCAAGCAAGCAAAGAGCAAAATGGTGGAAGCAAAGAAGGACAAAAGCGAATCCAAGAAGTTTCGGAACCATGTAAAATTACTGAGCTCAAAAAACGATACCCATAAAAAATTTTTGATTGATGAGGAGGGGAAACATTTAGAAGGAGAGCACGCGTTGGCGCATAATCATCGAGCGATTAGTGACAAGTTTAGGGCAATAGTGATGGGGAAGCCTGCACCGATAACATCAGCGCCACAGAAGACTGCGGAAAGGGAAATAAGTTTGAGCAACCTTGATTGGAAAAAAGCAGAGCAAAATGCTTCCCTCCCCCGACAGCAGTTGGCCCGCACGGAATACCAATGCAAGTGATAAACCTGCTTGGACCTAAAAGTAAGAAATCGCTTATGAGGGCAATAGATAAGGTAATACAAACCAAACAAATACCAGAGGACTGGCTAGGAAGTAGGATGAATGTAATATATTGTCACGAAGACAAGGACGAAGCAGTTGTCTTGAATGAGAAATACGTTTATTGGAGCGAACTTGTGCTCCCCTAACAACTCAAAAGAATACAGAAGCGGCGAAGCAGCGGTCAACAAAGTGACTTGCACAGGCGAGTGTCGTCGAATCGAATGCCCCGGCGTCCGCACTGCAGGCTTTTATCTTTCGGCGCGCGTGGTTCTCGAAACGTCGATTCGCATCGAGAACATAGTAGATCCAAAAAGATTATTCTGGGCTGTTCACGTTAGATCGGAATGCTCTCCCTATCACAACAGATAACACATGCGGCACAGAAAGAAAGAATGGAACACGCGCTTCCCTTGGCGCAGAGATAACGCAGACCGGCGCAGCCGGGCGGTAAAAGCAAAACACAAATAAACAAACCCAATGTATGGTTCGCGGCATTACCCCCCCTCTAAAAGTGCATCAACCCGATGCTAACATAAGCGATAGTCCGAACAAATTGGCGAGCCAACACAGCGCATGGTGGTCTGTTACAACCTTGAATGGCCTTCCATACACGTATGGGCGAAATTTTGAAATCGCCCATATAATAGCCAGGCACTCTTTCTCAGAGGCAGAATAGTTTTTCTCCTCCTTCGACAGACCACGGCTGGCATAGGCGATTACCCTTTCGCAGCCGCTTTGCTTTGCTTTCGCAGCCCTCGTAGACACGGGAGCTGACTATTCGGTAATGAGCGGACCATTTGCGTCTAAACTGAAGAAAGTTATGACCAGATGGGACGGTCCGCATATACGCACAGCAGGAGGCCACCTCGTGACGCCAAGTGGAACGTGCACATCACGCGTCACCATAGACGGTACGACGTACCCTGCCGCGTTCGTCATCTTGCCTAACTGCTCCCGCGACGTAATTCTCGGAATGGACTTTTTGACGGACAACGGCGCAATAGTTGATCTGCAGACCAAGTCGATAACTTTTTCCTCCGATCACTCCATGACGCCGGAACCGAACCCCGAACACCGTGCAGCTGTAAGGATAGCCGATGATCATGTCACCCTGCCACCCCGCGCAAGTTTGATGATCACCGTCTACTGTGATGGTGCTGCTCCTGACGTTGACGCTATCGTGGAGAGTGACCAAAGGTTGCTTCTCAACCGTGGTGTGTGTGTCGCAAGAGGCATTGCGCGCTTCAAGGAACACCAATCCCACATTTTGGTTACTAATTTCACCGAAGAGTACCAGCATATAAACAAGGGCGCGGCAATTGCATTCCTCGAAGAAACGCAAGAAGCAAGTGACGTGATCGCGGTCGCCGACTTTGAACGCACCCCCGTAGAAACCTTCAAGCTCCCGCAGCCCTTCGACGTGAATCCGGCGCTACCGCAGGAACAACGGAACAAATTATTGGCTTTGCTGCGTCGCTATAGCGGATGTTTTTCGTCGAGCGCAAAACTACGTCAGACCCCTCTAGCGAAGCACCGAATAATAACCGGAGATGGAGCCCGACCTACCCGACAGTCACCGTACCGCGTCTCTTCACACGAACGGGAAGCCGTCCGGACTCAAGTCGACGACATGCTCAGCGACGACATTATACAGCCATCGAAAAGCCCCTGGGCTGCGCCCGTCGTACTCGTAAAAGAAAAAAGACGGCACATTAAGGTTTTGTGTTGACTACCGGCGACTGAACAAAATCACGAAAACGGACGTGTACCCCGCACCTCCACCAGATGTCACGAAGACAAGGACGAAGCAGTTGTCTTGAATGAGAAATACGTTTATTGGAGCGAACTTGTGCTCCCCTAACAACTCAAAAGAATACAGGAGCGGCGAAGCAGCGGTCAACAAAGTGACTTGCACAGGCGAGTGTCGTCGAATCGAATGCCCCGGCGTCCGCACTGCAGGCTTTTATCTTTCGGCGCGCGTGGTTCTCGAAACGTCGATTCGCATGGAGAACATAGTAGATCCAAAAAGATTATTCTGGGCTGTTCACGTTAGATCGGAATGCTCTCCCTATCACAACAGATAACACATGCGGCACAGAAAGAAAGAATGGAACACGCGCTTCCCTTGGCGCAGAGATAACGCAGACCGGCGCAGCCGGGCGGTAAAAGCAAAACACAAATAAACAAACCCAATGTATGGTTCGCGGCAATATAAAGGCAGAGGCAACAAAGCCGGTATTTATATTACCGACCACTTACAGTAACGTCAGTGGTGTATAGATTCGTAATGCAGGCGATAAAATCATAAATTCAAGCATGGATGGAAGAAAACGAAACACTTGGGGAACTGTAGAATGGATTGGACAAGACTGGTGATTGAATGATATTTTTTTCGTGATTACGGAATGCATTGAAATTGCGAAAGCGCAGAATAGACCATTATGGATTACGTTCTTGGACATTAAAGGGGCATATGACAACGTAAACACAAAACTGTGGTGGAGACTGCTGAAACTACAGGAATTGCATGACGAGTTAATACAGTTCCTTATGGCAATCTGTAAAGACAATAGAGTGCACCTTACATGGGAAGGACAGAAATGCGCCGAGCAGGTCAACACCCATCGGGGACTGAAACAGGGATGCCCTTTGAGCCCAATACTGTTTATGCTTTACATGGCAGGGTTAGAAAAGAAACTGAAAGTAAGTCAAGTAGGGTTCAGTCTAACCCATATGCTGCAAGGCGAAGTGGTACAACAAGCTATTCCGGGAACGTTATACGCAGACGACATTGTTCTTTTAGCTGATAACCAAACCGATATGCAACGGCTAATAGATATTAGCGGTCAGATAGCTACCGACCTTGGCTTAAATTTTAGCGCAGAAAAATCGGAAATAATGGTTTTCAATGACGCTTCCACTGACGCTGTGTCTATCCAGCAAGGCGAATTACCCCGAGTGAAGGAATGTAAATATTTGGGAGTGTGGGTAAACGAAAAGGATCAGTACTTAAAAACTCACGAGGAGCAACGTAAGGGTAAGGGAAAGCGAAACGCAGCTATAATGAAGCATAGAGCTCTATGGGGGTATAACAAAGGGGAAGTAGTGAGAGGAATGTGGAATGGAGTAATGGTTCCGTGTAAAGGGAAGAGGGGGCTCAGGGCTAAAGTCGCACACCTCGATTATGTGGCAGAGTGTTCCTACTTTTGAGCAAAATTTACATTCAGCGTCGTAGCGATTCCGGTGCATTAAGGGAAGACGCGTCGGGTGTGTGAAGAAGCCGGATTGTATGAGCCGTAGGGTAGTTTGTTGTTCTATGGAAACGTCCGGGTAAGGCGAAGGTAGGGTCTGTCTCAGAAGGCGATAATGCTTGGTTATGTCCCTGAACGAGACAAGTGGGTGGCTGTCCTCGTGCAGCTCCATAGCACGGGGGGTAAATGTGCAGGCTTGGTGGGCGTATTTGTTGCCCTCCGTGGAAGCGTGAGCGGGTGTTTAGATGAGCTGAGTGGAACCATTTGGGGAGTGGTTTATTAGAACGCGCAGTGCAGGTTGCGACACCAAAGCCGACTGGTCATTCCGGTAGGCTTGCATGGGAATCGGTGACTACCTTACGAACCCCTGGTTCAGTGAGAGCCAAGGCGATGGCTGCCTCTTCTGCTGCCCTGATTTCGTCGGTCTTGGGTAAATCACGAGCAAGGAGTTTGGTTGTGGAGGTAGCCACGATGACGGCGTACTGCTGCCCTCGATGTTGGGAGGCGTCTGCATGATCACCACCGAGGTGGTGTTGAGCGCTTGAGCCCGTGCTTGTTGGCGACCCTCTTCGTGTGAGGGGTTCATATTTATAAGCAAAGAGAGCACCTTTTCTTCTCGTCGCCAAAAGTCCAGGAGCACATCAAGCGGAGTGACATTCTGTGCTGCCCAGCCAATCTGGTGAAGGATGCGGCGGCCCGCCGCAGTTCTGCTCGAGCTTCTGTATAGAAAGATGGCCCTCTATCAGCCTCACTGTGGACGCACTCATGGGAAGAACAATAGCTTGCTCAACCGCCCCTCTAATCATTATATAAAACATCTTTATGTCCTCCTTGCCGAGAAGAAGACAGGGGGTTGACGTAAGTTATTCAGTTATTCTGGTTATTCAGTTATTCAGTTATACAAAAGCTTGAACTAATCGAAAGGTATCCGATCCCTTGAGGCCTCGCTTCTTGGTGGCAACTCGCCTGATGATGTGTATGATTTTATTGATTTGTCTGTATTTGAGGCGCTGAAAGGATACGGCACTCTTGGTGTTGGCCTTAAGATGTAGGCTTAGGATTCTGATGCTGGGGCTTGGAGTGATAGCCTAGCCGTCAAGGATTATTTGAATGTGTTCCTTGAGGTGTCGTTTGGCGTGAGGGCGGACTACAAGGAGCTGAGATTTTTTACGTGAACACTGGAAGCCACAGGCTTTATTTAGCACATTGGCGTAGTAGAAGTGAGATGTCATGGGTTGGTGTGAGCTTCCTTTAATCCCTATCGCGTGGCTTTCAGGGCGAATTCAGGGGTTAAACCCGTAGATGTGCTCGTTGAGTGCACCACTTCTTGTTTCCGCCTCCACCTGGGCTCGTAGCTAAGTCGGTAAGACAACAGGCTCTGGCTTTGTAACTCTGTCAGTTCCCGGTTCAATTCCTAACAGTGGCAGTAAATTCTTTTATTTGTTAGCGGAAGTTTTCTGTTGACACCAATGGTCGCGAAAAAACGCTTGGGGCTAGAGGTAAAAAGGTTTTCTTTAAAACTTGTCCTCCGGTCAAGCTCAGCTTATTGGTGACTTGCACAACCTAAAAAGCCAGCTCTCTAACACCGATAAAGGAATTTCCGTACTAGGCAAAAGAATCGACTGCTTAGAATCACTAACATCAGGTTCAAGCCCTCAGAACGGAATTAGGCACCGTAACAAGCAACACCTCCCAGACTGCTAGCCAGGTCTTGGTTCTGGAGGCTCGGCTGGACGACGCGGTTCCCGGTAGAACAACTTGCTGTTTTACGGAATAGCGGACGACACGCCATCCGAGACCTACGTACAGTCTGAGGAGCTAATCACTGCGTTCTGCAGGGACCACTTCAAAATATATACTGAATCAAAGGAAATTGAGCGTGCCTCACCGTCTTGGTCGCCACTCGCCAGACCGGTGTCGGCCCGTAATAGAAAAATTCACCTTTTTCAAAACCTAATGGTCCTCAACATAAATATACCGATTTTTCTATTGGGGAAGATTTCTCGCCGCAAGTGCGAAACGCACGGAAGTTTGATACGAACAGCGATCCAAGCTGGGCCTGAATGAAGAAGAGAAATGGGTTGGACGACTGAATCTTGGCATTGCGGCCGTGCCCACTGCCAGGAGGTCGTTGAAGATCTTCTTTTATAGTGTTCTCCCACGGTGGTACTGCCCATGCGCTTAACCGCCCACCCGACGACACAATAGCGCCGCCAGGCATGCGGAAATGATCCGTGAACGTCGTCGTTTGTGAGATTCCTTCAGGATCCGTTGCTGCGCGGAAGGGGGTCGTGGACAGCTGCTATTGCGCATATAGGGACCGGGCGGCCGTTGTATGGCACCAACGTCGCTTCTGCGAACAGCGCCGCCCGTGGCGAACCACTCGTCAGTGGAATGCCGGTGGCGGTCAGCGCAGCGTAACTGTGCATGGCTTTCTGTCGTTTTTCTTCGGTGCGGCTTGCAAAGCGTACGTAACCCCACGTGCATTTTTCAGATCGGTAAATCTTGAGCGTGCATGTTACCTTTACGAGGCATGCCATGCGTGTGATTTACGCCCATACTCAGTATTTACAAATAGCAGACGACGCCCAATGCGCCAAGCTGGAAGTCAAGCTGGCAGTGAAAGTTCGTTGCTTCATGCAATTTTTTTTATGCCTGCATGCAGTTTTGCGTATCGAGGAGGATAGTGCAGCTAAATGCTCCCACAAAGCCCGTGTGTGCAACCGATTTAGGAATGTTGCGTCGCTGGCCTTGGGCAGTTGATGACGAAACGGCGTCGACGTCGTGCACAAGCGAAATACAAAGTTGGGGGGTGTCGTCTAAGATTTACCTCAAAACAGAAATTGTGATGGACGACGCTTCCATAACTTCATTACCTGCGGCTGAAACGTGTTTAATTTCACAGAAATGCTCTTAGTACAGTCATCGGGAATCGTTGATAGAATGAATACTGCATGATAGTAGAACGTTATTGCTTGTTGTGGAGAAGCATTTCTTTACAAGAATTGCAATGGTTGCTGGCTAGTTGGTAAATGGTTTTTCAAAAACCAATTCCTGCGTGGCTGAAGGACGCAAGACAGGAGGGTGCCCGAATCCTGTACTCTTCACAACAGAATGCTGCGGTCGGTTTACAAGCTGCCACCTATGCTTGAAAAATCATGCACACCTTCGTCTAACGAGGATGAGGGTTTATCGCAAAGCTCTATCGTATGGGTTTCCTTCGTTGCCTTCTGGATTTAAACTTTGACTAGTTGACCGTCGAATTTGACCAGCACGCAGTTTTGTCTTTTGATCGCAGCGTCTTTGACTTTGACCATTTCCATTCGATTTCGCAGGAAGAAAGCTTTGCGTTCAACCATCATAATCATTAGACTTAGAGCTAGATGATTTTTCTGTTTATTTTGAACTTCCATGCCCCCCTCTCAAAATCTAAACTTTGTCCAGCGTGTCGGAAATGTGTCTGTGCTGGAGGACTCGGGCTGATGCACCCATATTTGAGGCAACTAATCGCGCGTTTTTGGTGTCTTCACCAGGCATTACACGATTTTTTAGGTACTCTATAAAGAATACTTAAGCTTTAAAAAACACCGGCTGACGTTAACGCTGCCACATTTTTTAACTATCGGTGCCAGCCTTTATTCTACGCAGGAGGTAAAACGGGAAGAGAAGGAGGGATGGTGGATGGTTTGTAGCTTGGGCTGTTGAGTTGGTGAATAACTTTGGCTTTTGATAAAATTACCACCACAAATGTGGGATTTACACTTCGGCTTTCAGGCTCCCATTCTGTCAGTGTCGCTCACCAAAACCGAAGGCACAAAGCTCAGAGTTACAGAAAGTGTAAACTACCGCAACATGTCTACGGCTACACGGTAATCCATCTCGTATGCAGGTGCAGTAAAGATTGTAGTGGTTCGTTTCCCCGAAGTCCGGTGTCGATCAGGAACCCAATCGCCCGGGCTCTGGTTGTCTTGGCAGGAGTCTGGCAGGGCGATGGTGTTGAAGTTCTTGGAGGCGGCGGTCGAATTGACGAACTCGAGGCCTTGAGGTTGATTAAGTGAAAGGAAGAGTTTATATACAGCTATTTACAGTAGGAAAACTGCGTACATGAGTAATACAAAGAAAAACTTCGAACTTCAGCTAGATGCTAGCTCCAAGTGCGCACAAATCACTTGAGCTTCTCAACTTCGTCCAACTCTCCTATTCTCAGAGCGTACACAAACCGCTCGAGAAACGGGCCGAGACCCTGTCTCGCCGCAGGATCCGTCTGGTTGCCGGGTACGGCGCTGTACCCTAAACTTCCGACGCGATCCTAACCTCTAGCCTAGGGGGCTCACAAATCCCAACCTAGCTTCAACGGTCGAGACTCCTTGTCCCGCCGGCAACTGCCCAGCTCGGCGCTCAGACAAGAACGATTTCTAACGGCCAAGTTCGGCCTTATAACACCACGAGCTCACGCTCTCTCCGGAACGTCCCTGTAGCGTTCGTACACGCGTAAGGGAGTGCCCGAATTCACGTAGACAGCTGTCACTCAGCGCGGTACGGAATATTCAATGAGGCGCCACCATCTTTGGGTCAACGGCCCGCTCGCGGACGAGCAAGCGCGCGCGACCCCGCGGGGTGAGGGCGAAAGGCGGCGACAGTGCACTATGCCGAAGGAGCGCGTTAACAATGGAGGCTCGCGCGGCGCACGCCCCGACGTCGGCAATTACACCTCCCTGGTGCTTCTCGGAACCCGGCGGCGCCGTCTGCGTTTTCAATAGGGGATCATCCCAGCGGAATTCCGTTGGCCCGACCATCCGGCGCCCATGCGTGCCGCGACGAATTGGCGACGGCTGCCGCGTAGAGTCCACAGTGTTGAACCACCAGACAGAGTGGCGGGTTCTCACGCGCAGCCTGCGCGCCTGGCCACTGACCTCATAAGTGGACCTTACAACTCCCCCCTTCAAGAGGGATACTGGACCTCTTGGTTCAGTCAATCCGAAAAGAATTTAAAAGGGCCACTCGTTTCATCTCTCCTTCAGCAATAACAGCGGAACAAACAAAAAAAAACACGTGTAAGGAGCTAGGTATAACCACAAATGAGCGCCCTACCATTTCTGCAGCTGATCCGAACCTTCTCTCACCTCAACTACCAACACAACCTATTCACTAGCCATTCAACAGGGACGGAATACTCTAGCAAACCGGAAACACATCAAAAAATGCTAAAACCACTAAGTGCGAGTAAAAACAAATTGGGTCGTGTCTCCGGGGCGCGTAAACGCCACCAACAACGAGACAACTCAACCTATAACACTGATGTGCGCTATAACGGCAAACACGCACAAACATTCCGGCACTCGACAACAAGAACGAAAGGAATAAGGACTGGCAAACAACATGGGCAATTTTGCAGTCAACAAAAATAAAACGTTAAGAAAGTTTGCATTGCCATTATGCGCACGCGTGCAAATGTCCTCCTTGACGGCGTAGCCTGATAACGTTCCTTCAAGAATGTTCGGCTGTGCTTTCGCTCACTAGCGGTGCACAGAAAGTTCGGTTCGGTGCGCCGATCGATCAATTCGGCGCACGGATCGAGCACCCAAGGCATCTCGTCGCGCACAACCACGGCACACACACACACACACACCACCGACGAAAAAGGGCGGCTGAACGGGAACGTTCACGTCCGTCGTGGCGGTGTTAAAGCTGGGAGGCAATTCAATACTAGCCTCCCCAAGCAACATTCTGAAAGCAGGGGAGTGCATTCGCGTACTTCGAGCCCCCTCTGCAGATGATCCAGACCGTTTAACGTTGCAATGTCAACGCAAGTCTCGACAATTTAGCCGGCGAACACAACTTCGGGGAGGACGGAGTGGTATCGTAAAATGCGACTTCGATTTCTGTTCTATAGGCCAAGTGACCATGCCTCCCCAATGCCCCAACGTAAGGCAATGCTGCGTGCTGATAGCGTTAGCGAAGGGCTGATGTTGGAGCGAAATGGCGGCCCGCGAACGCGACGACCTTCTCGGGATCATTCTTTCCCTTACGTACAGACTGCCCCACAGCAACAACCTCAGAAACATCTGTTATTACCAAAAACCGCTCGTGCACGCTATGTGCATTCTGAAGTTCAGTAAAGCTTGATGTCGGGCTAGTTGGTGTAGCATTCTTTTGAGGGTAAGTTGCGGTTGTTAAGAACACTGAGACGGACACGGGAAAAAAACGTAGACTTTCACGAAAAGACGGCCGTCTTTTCGTGAAAGTCTACGTTTTTTTCCCGTGTCCGTCTCAGTGTTCTTAACAAGCGCAACTTACCCTCAAAAGAGTGCATTCTGAGCAGCGGCCTGACAAAGACAGTTTTAAATGCGGAGCATTTCTTAGGCTCGCGATGTCACTCGTCGATGTTGTCGGCGCCGTCCACACGCTCACTGCGCATGCGCGTCGCGTCGAGGCGCAGGTGCGCGTCTCTCCCCCGTACCCTCCTCGCTCTCAACAACAGGTGCGGCGGTGCGGGAGGAGCGCGTGTACCCCGTGCGCTCCGTCGCTCTCAACAACAGCTGCGGCGGTGCGGGGGGAGCGCGTCTGTGCGCGCATGCGTCGTAGCTACCCGTGCGCTGCATCGCGCTCAACAGTAACGGCGGCAGGGCGTGTACACGTGATAACGGCGTGGTGGGTGCGTGGAAAGTTCGCGCGCTTGTGTACGGAAGTGTGCGCATGCGCGTCTCTCCCCCGTACTCCTCTCCCTCGAACGCGGGCGGCTTGTATAAAGGCGGTGCGCGCGTTCGGAATTCAGTCAAGGGCGTCTTTGCTTGGCTTTCGCTTGACTTGACGCTTTGCTTGACGGCACCAAGCAATAAAGACAGACTTTAACTTTACACTCCTTGCCTTCGCTTCTCCGTCATTCAATAAATAAGAATAATAAAGACGAAATAACAATTAAGCATTCCCAAACCATACCCAATTACGCAACATTCGC
The DNA here is from genome assembly GCF_048455015.1 of Haemaphysalis longicornis. Lineage (NCBI taxonomy): Eukaryota > Metazoa > Arthropoda > Arachnida > Ixodida > Ixodidae > Haemaphysalis > Haemaphysalis longicornis. The sequence continues at coordinate 85,687,235 of NW_027526203.1, read as the reverse complement.
GCGATACCCCCACCACTCTGCGACGCATTTACTTGAGTTCCCCCCGTGGGAAGATGGGGGCGGGTTTTTTTCAGCTGTCCCAGCACGCACTCATCCTGGCACAACTCAGAACTAGGGCCTGTGACACACTGCCAGGTCGCAGAACGTAGTGCGTCAACCCTTCCAGCGCGGCTCCCGACTAAATCTCGGTAATGGCCGCAACCGACACTAAGGCTACGAAGCTCTATCTCAGACACCGGCTTCGCGAGATCGCCGATTGCGTCTCGTTCCTCTGTTTCAAGTGTAGCTGCCTCCTCACATGGTTTTTCCCTCTCCTTCGCAACCTCCTCGGGAGCTCTCATTCTTGGTTTCGCAGTCTCCACGCATGAGTTTTGGTGTTCTCCATCAGCCTCCTCGGTTACACTCTCACCATCAAGACTACATAACCCATGCGACATCTCCGTATCGTTCCTACCCTCGTCAAATGCTCTCAGCGCCTCGTATTCCGCCTTCTTGCGTTCTCTCTCAATTTCTCCATGTTCAACCCAGTCAACCTTCTCAGCTCCCTTATCCGCCCTTAACTCGTGCTTTCCCTCAGCCTGATTGTGAACTCCGTCTCTTTTTCGCCCCGTCTCGTCACATGCTTCCTCGTCGTCTCTCTCCGTTCGCTTCGGGGCGAGCTCCTGAACGCCCGACACGGAGTTCCCTTTCTCGTGCGAATTTTGAGCGGAATTACGAACGTGGCGGGCCCCAGGACCTTCCTGTGCGACGCCAATCTCCTCAGGTCCACCGATTAGAGTTTGGGTACTGCCCGCGCCAGCAAGTTCGGCATGTATTAGCTCAGTGTCTGGTGCAAACGTAACTTGCGGCCCTACCCTTGCAACAACAGGGTTACCCCTTGACTCTGCTCTTATACCGGACTCGCTCGCTAAAACACTCCGCGTGTGCGCCTCCCTTTCCATGCAGCTGTTCTCGGCTGAGCCGCTCGCCACCTGTGCGCAGCGACGGCCGCTTCTCTCGTCCTCGCGCGGCTTCAAGTTGGAAAACAGGCTGCCCCCATTCACCTTTGCTGTCACTGCATAACTGGGCCTGTTCGAAGGGTTCTGTCTCATGCGCTGCAGCTCCATCCCCAAATTTCGCCCGCGAGGCTGCTCGTCATGTTCGAGCATCGCTTCATTACGCCGCTCTACGGTATCACCGGACGCGCTTACCTCGTCGCTCCTCATCCCAACGTTCGTCTCCACCCGTTCGACACCAGCGGAAATGCTAGCCTCGTGTACGCAGTCATGGCTGCTTACTTTGTCATCGCAATGTACAACTTCCAAACACTGGCCGGAACCATTCAACTTCGCTGTCGCTATACGACTTGCTGGGTCTGTGCCCCATTGCTTCCGCTCGCGGGTGTCCTAGCGCAAGGGCGTCTACCTTTTCCGCTCCAGCTCGAACTCATACCTTCGCAACCACTCTTCAGATTCGAGCTTCAGCTTTTGCCTGCGCACCTTCGATTTTCGCGCCTCTCTCTTCTCTCTCTCTCCTCCGCTTCTCGCGCTCTTTCCTCCGCTTCGCGCGCTTCTTTTCTCTCTCGCTCCTCCGCTTCGCGCGCTGCTTTTCTCTCCCGTTCCTGAAACTCCAACTCCATTCGTCTAAGAATTATCGTCAAGACTCCGCTTGGACCACCCCTCCTGCCGCTGTTCCTCCTTGAGGTGGCGCTTCATGCGTCTGACCATTTCCGTCTCCTTCCGCCATGTTCGCCAGCATGCTCCGCATGACTACCGTGCAACCCCAGACTCAGCCTACACCGCCACAACGAAGCGCAAGAAATCGCACTCACCAGCACCTTCGGTGGTCGGCTGCCGCGTCGTTGGCCCCGTGCGCTGGCTTGGCTCTGCTGCTCCACTCCGCGCGGAGTTCGGCTGTTGCCGATGAGGGCGGGCTTGCGTCTGCTTGCATCCCCTGGTCGTGGCCTGGCGATTTCTTCTGCCAAATCCTGTCGACTGCGCCAGTAAAGATGGTTGTGGTTCGTTTCCCCGAAGTCCGGTGTCGATCAGGAACCCAATCGCCTGGGCTCCGGTTGACTTGGCAGGAGGCTGGCAGGGCGATGGTGTTGAAGTTCTTGGAGGCGGTGGTCGAATTAACAAACTCGAGGCGTTGAGGTTGATTAAGAGAAACGAAGAGTTTATATACAGTTATTTACAGTAGGAAAACTGGGTACATGAGTAATAGAAAGAAAAACTTCAAACTTCAGATACACGCTAGCTCCAAGTGCGCACAAATCACTTGAGCTTCTCAACTTCGTCTAACTCTCCTATTCTCAGAGCGTACACAAACCGCTCGAGAAACGGGCCGAGACCCTGTCTCGCCGCAGGATCCATCTAGAGTCCGGGTACGGCGCTGTACCCTAAACTTCCGACGCGATCCTAACCTCTAGCCTAGGGGGCTCACAAATCCCAACCTAGCTTCAACGGTCGAGACTCCTTGTCCCGCCGGCAACTGCCCAGCTCGGCGCTCAGACAAGAACGATTTCTAACGGCCAAGTTCGGCCTTATAACACCACGAGCTCACGCTCTCTCCGGAACGTCCCTGTAGCGTTCGTACACGCGTAAGGGAGTGCCCGAATTCACGTAGACAGCTGTCACTCAGCGCGGTACGGAATATTCAATGAGGCGCCACCATCTTTGGGTCAACGGCCCGCTCGCGGACGAGCAAGCGCGCGCGACCTCGCGGGGTGAGGGCGAAAGGCGGCGACAGTGCACTATGCCGAAGGAGCGCGTTAACAATGGAGGCTCGCGCGGCGCACGCCCCGACGTCGGCAATTACACCTCCCTGGTGCTTCTCGGAACCCGGCGGCGCCGTCTGCGTTTTCAATAGGGGATCATCCCAGCGGAATTCCGTTGGCCCGACCATCCGGCGCCCATGCGTGCCGCGACGAATTGGCGACGGCTGCCGCGTAGAGTCCACAGTGTTGAACCACCAGACAGAGTGGCGGGTTCTCACGCGCAGCCTGCGCGCCTGGCCACTGACCTCATAAGTGGACCTTACAACTCCCCCCTTCAAGAGGGATACTGGACCTCTTGGTTCAGTCAATCCGAAAAGAATTTAAAAGGGCCACTCGTTTCATCTCTCCTTCAGCAATAACAGCGGAACAAACAAAAAAAAAACACGTGTAAGGAGCTAGGTATAACCACAAATGAGCGCTCTACCATTTCTGCAGCTGATCCGAACCTTCTCTCACCTCAACTACCAACACAACCTATTCACTAGCCATTCAACAGGGACGGAATACTCTAGCAAACCGGAAACACATCAAAAAATGCTAAAACCACTAAGTGCGAGTAAAAACAAATTGGGTCGTGTCTCCGGGGCGCGTAAACGCCACCAACAACGAGACAACTCAACCTATAACACTGATGTGCGCTATAACGGCAAACACGCACAAACATTCCGGCACTCGACAACAAGAACGAAAGGAATAAGGACTGGCAAACAACATGGGCAATTTTGCAGTCAACAAAAATAAAACGTTAAGAAAGTTTGCATTGCCATTATGCGCACGCGTGCAAATGTCCTCCTTGACGGCGTAGCCTGATAACGTTCCTTCAAGAATGTTCGGCTGTGCTTTCGCTCACTAGCGGTGCACAGAAAGTTCGGTTCGGTGCGCCGATCGATCAATTCGGCGCACGGATCGAGCACCCAAGGCATCTCGTCGCGCACAACCACGGCACACACACACACACACACCACCGACGAAAAAGGGCGGCTGAACGGGAACGTTCACGTCCGTCGTGGCGGTGTTAAAGCTGGGAGGCAATTCAATACTAGCCTCCCCAAACAACATTCTGAAAGCAGGGGAGTGCATTCGCGTACTTCGAGCCCCCTCTGCAGATGATCCAGACCGTTTAACGTTGCAATGTCAACGCAAGTCTCGACAATTTAGCCGGCGAACACAACTTCGGGGAGGACGGAGTGGTATCGTAAAATGCGACTTCGATTTCTGTTCTATAGGCCAAGTGACCATGCCTCCCCAATGCCCCAACGTAAGGCAATGCTGCGTGCTGATAGCGTTAGCGAAGGGCTGATGTTGGAGCGAAATGGCGGCCCGCGAACGCGACGACCTTCTCGGGATCATTCTTTCCCTTACGTACAGACTGCCCCACAGCAACAACCTCAGAAACATCTGTTATTACCAAAAACCGCTCTTGCACGCTATGTGCATTCTGAAGTTCAGTAAAGCTTGATGTCGGGCTAGTTGGTGTAGCATTCTTTTGAGGGTAAGTTGCGGTTGTTAAGAACACTGAGACGGACACGGGAAAAAAACGTAGACTTTCACGAAAAGACGGCCGTCTTTTCGTGAAAGTCTACGTTTTTTTCCCGTGTCCGTCTCAGTGTTCTTAACAAGCGCAACTTACCCTCAAAAGAGTGCATTCTGAGCAGCGGCCTGACAAAGACAGTTTTAAATTCGGAGCATTTCTTAGGCTCGCGATGTCACTCGTCGATGTTGTCGGCGCCGTCCACACGCTCACTGCGCATGCGCGTCGCGTCGAGGCGCAGGTGCGCGTCTCTCCCCCGTACCCTCCTCGCTCTCAACAACAGGTGCGGCGGTGCGGGAGGAGCGCGTGTACCCCGTGCGCTCCGTCGCTCTCAACAACAGCTGCGGCGGTGCGGGGGGAGCGCGTCTGTGCGCGCATGCGTCGTAGCTACCCGTGCGCTGCATCGCGATCAACAGTAACGGCGGCAGGGCGTGTACACGTGATAACGGCGTGGTGGGTGCGTGGAAAGTTCGCGCGCTTGTGTACGGAAGTGTGCGCATGCGCGTCTCTCCCCCGTACTCCTCTCCCTCGAACGCGGGCGGCTTGTATAAAGGCGGTGCGCGCGTTCGGAATTCAGTCAAGGGCGTCTTTGCTTGGCTTTCGCTTGACTTGACGCTTTGCTTGACGGCACCAAGCAATAAAGACAGACTTTAACTTTACACTCCTTGCCTTCGCTTCTCCGTCATTCAATAAATAAGAATAATAAAGACGAAATAACAATTAAGCATTCCCAAACCATACCCAATTACGCAACATTCGCGCGATACCCCCACCACTCTGCGACGCATTTACTTGAGTTCCCCCCGTGGGAAGATGGGGGCGGGTTTTTTTCAGCTGTCCCAGCACGCACTCATCCTGGCACAACTCAGAACTAGGGCCTGTGACACACTGCCAGGTCGCAGAACGTAGTGCGTCAACCCTTCCAGCGCGGCTCCCGACTAAATCTCGGTAATGGCCGCAACCGACACTAAGGCTACGAAGCTCTATCTCAGACACCGGCTTCGCGAGATCGCCGATTGCGTCTCGTTCCTCTGTTTCAAGTGTAGCTGCCTCCTCACATGGTTTTTCCCTCTCCTTCGCAACCTCCTCGGGAGCTCTCATTCTTGGTTTCGCAGTCTCCACGCATGAGTTTTGGTGTTCTCCATCAGCCTCCTCGGTTACACTCTCACCATCAAGACTACATAACCCATGCGACATCTCCGTATCGTTCCTACCCTCGTCAAATGCTCTCAGCGCCTCGTATTCCGCCTTCTTGCGTTCTCTCTCAATTTCTCCATGTTCAACCCAGTCAACCTTCTCAGCTCCCTTATCCGCCCTTAACTCGTGCTTTCCCTCAGCCTGATTGTGAACTCCGTCTCTTTTTCGCCCCGTCTCGTCACATGCTTCCTCGTCTTCTCTCTCCGTTCGCTTCGGGGCGAGCTCCTGAACGCCCGACACGGAGTTCCCTTTCTCGTGCGAATTTTGAGCGGAATTACGAACGTGGCGGGCCCCAGGACCTTCCTGTGCGACGCCAATCTCCTCAGGTCCACCGATTAGAGTTTGGGTACTGCCCGCGCCAGCAAGTTCGGCATGTATTAGCTCAGTGTCTGGTGCAAACGTAACTTGCGGCCCTACCCTTGCAACAACAGGGTTACCCCTTGACTCTGCTCTTATACCGGACTCGCTCGCTAAAACACTCCGCGTGTGCGCCTCCCTTTCCATGCAGCTGTTCTCGGCTGAGCCGCTCGCCACCTGTGCGCAGCGACGGCCGCTTCTCTCGTCCTCGCGCGGCTTCAAGTTGGAAAACAGGCTGCCCCCATTCACCTTTGCTGTCACTGCATAACTGGGCCTGTTCGAAGGGTTCTGTCTCATGCGCTGCAGCTCCATCCCCAAATTTCGCCCGCGAGGCTGCTCGTCATGTTCGAGCATCGCTTCATTACGCCGCTCTACGGTATCACCGGACGCGCTTACCTCGTCGCTCCTCATCCCAACGTCCGTCTCCACCCGTTCGACACCAGCGGAAATGCTAGCCTCGTGTACGCAGTCATGGCTGCTTACTTTGTCATCGCAATGTACAACTTCCAAACACTGGCCGGAACCATTCAACTTCGCTGTCGCTATACGACTTGCTGGGTCTGTGCCCCATTGCTTCCGCTCGCGGGTGTCCTAGCGCAAGGGCGTCTACCTTTTCCGCTCCAGCTCGAACTCATACCTTCGCAACCACTCTTGAGATTCGAGCTTCAGCTTTTGCCTGCGCTCCTTCGATTTTCGCGCCTCTCTCTTCTCTCTCTCTCCTCCGCTTCTCGCGCTCTTTCCTCCGCTTCGCGCGCTTCTTTTCTCTCTCGCTCCTCCGCTTCGCGCGCTGCTTTTCTCTCCCGTTCCTGAAACTCCAACTCCATTCGTCTAAGAATTATCGTCAAGACTCCGCTTGGACCACCCCTCCTGCCGCTGTTCCTCCTTGAGGTGGCGCTTCATGCGTCTGACCATTTCCGTCTCCTTCCGCCATGTTCGCCAGCATGCTCCGCATGACTACCGTGCAACCCCAGACTCAGCCTACACCGCCACAACGAAGCGCAAGAAATCGCACTCACCAGCACCTTCGGTGGTCGGCTGCCGCGTCGTTGGCCCCGTGCGCTGGCTTGGCTCTGCTGCTCCACTCCGCGCGGAGTTCGGCTGTTGCCGATGAGGGCGGGCTTGCGTCTGCTTGCATCCCCTGGTCGTGGCCTGGCGATTTCTTCTGCCAAATCCTGTCGACTGCGCCAGTAAAGATGGTTGTGGTTCGTTTCCCCGAAGTCCGGTGTCGATCAGGAACCCAATCGCCTGGGCTCCGGTTGACTTGGCAGGAGGCTGGCAGGGCGATGGTGTTGAAGTTCTTGGAGGCGGTGGTCGAATTAACAAACTCGAGGCGTTGAGGTTGATTAAGAGAAACGAAGAGTTTATATACAGTTATTTACAGTAGGAAAACTGGGTACATGAGTAATAGAAAGAAAAACTTCAAACTTCAGATACACGCTAGCTCCAAGTGCGCACAAATCACTTGAGCTTCTCAACTTCGTCTAACTCTCCTATTCTCAGAGCGTACACAAACCGCTCGAGAAACGGGCCGAGACCCTGTCTCGCCGCAGGATCCATCTAGAGTCCGGGTACGGCGCTGTACCCTAAACTTCCGACGCGATCCTAACCTCTAGCATAGGGGGCTCACAAATCCCAACCTAGCTTCAACGGTCGAGACTGCTTGTCCAGCCGGGAACTGCCCAGCTCGGCGCTCAGACAAGAACGAATTCTAACAGCCAAGTTCGGCCTTATAACACCTCGAGCTCACGCTCTCTCGGGAACGCCCCTGAAGCGTTCGTACACGCGTAAGGGAGTGCCCGAATTCACGTAGACAGAGCGCGGTACGGAATAATAAATGAGGCGCCACCATCTTTGGGTCAACGGCCCGCTCGCGGACGAGCAAGCGCGCGCGACCCCGCGGGGTGAGGGCGAAAGGCGGCGACAGTGCACTATGCTTAAGGAGCGCGTTAACAATGGAGGCTCGCGCGGCGGACACCCCGACGTCGGCCATTACACCTCCCCGTTGCTTCTCGGAACCCGGCGGCGCCGTCTGCGTTTTCAATGGGGGATTATCCCCGAGGTAATCCGTGGGCTAGACAATCCGTCTCCCCTGCATGCCGTGACGAATTGGCGATGGCTGCCGTGTAGAGTCCACAGTGTTGAACCACCAGACAGAGTGGCGAGTTCTCACGCGCAGCCCGGGCGCCTGGCCGCTGATCTCATCAGTGGCTCTTACAACTCCTTCGGCACCGACTGCGTCCTGAATGGGGGATCATCCCAGCGGAATTCCGTTGGCCCGACCATCCGCCCAAGCAGCAGAAATTGCCAATACCAAGCATGGCAAATCATCAGTGGCCAATGTGTCCGAGCTTGGCAATACCTCGGCCGCCATCATGGGCTGGCGCTTGTGGAAAGGTGACAAGCCAACAATTGGCCAAGCTCTGGAAGGCCAATATTGGACAACGCTTGGCAAAGTATGTTGCCATAATATTGCCTATAGGTGGACCCCAGGCTATTTTCATGCACATTTTTGGCTTTGTGGCCAGTCCTTATGACCAATGCCTATTTTATGAGTTGCCTCGCAGCCCGATTTCTGCTTTATACATGCCATTGTACAGGAAATTATTTAACGAGTGCGCATTATTTATTTATAGCGCACTCGTTAAATAATTTTTTGTACGATGACATGTCTAAAACAGAAATTGGACCGCGAGACACAATAAACAACTTGCATCAACTTTGCGAAGCAATTACGTGACTTGTCAAAAACAATTGAGCAACACAACACGCCGAGTCTCTCTCTGTAGTTTTTTTATTATGCATATCAAATTTACAAGAAACCTGGCTTAACAGTGGCAAGAATACGAACACAAACACGAAAGCAAGCACATACAATAGTCGAGAAAAAAATTTAAAATGCGCTGCTCATGAAGCGCGAACCGATTATGCTTGAGATGCCATAAAAACAGAAGCATTCAGGTAAATGAAAACAGGACCATTATCCCCGGTAATTCTCCGACCTGCCAAGATCACGATATGTTGTTCAACAGCACTATTGTAGAATAGGCCAGCTTGGAATGTCTCGGCTGCATCCGCCACTTGTCCACGGGAAACACCTTTACGACGTAGCATCTGTAATAAGTAAAAAAATAGTTCACTGCAATGCTAAATGCACGCTGCTTACTAAATACAGCACTTTGCACCAGCCTTACCACATGTCCGTGTGAAAATATGTCCGTGCCTAAAGTTATAGCTTGTTAACAATCGCTATGAAACATAAAACGTACTGCACTATTCATTTCTCAATACTGCGTTCTACGGTAGCAGTTACTTGGCTCATTTTTGAGAAAACAGTCCGGAATTTCAACGAAAATGGTCTTCACTCTTGTTGCAGTCACGCAAGGTAATTCAAAAGTCCAATACACAAAGCAACACGGCAGCGGTTCCGCGAAATTTAGTTGTGGCTACTGTACCCCATAAACATTTAATCGCGACTGAAATGTCGTGCCGTCAACGTTTTATTAGCGTAAGTTTTGTTCGCTAACAACGCGGGACCCAGAGACTACAAGGCAACGCACTACACAATGAGTTCGGAACGCACGAACCGTTGCGCTGCTGAGCACGAGGTCCCGGGTTCGATTCCCGGCCGCGGCGGCCGCTTTTCTGATGGAGGCGAAAAGCAAAAACGCCCGTGTGTACGAGATTTCGGCGCACGTTAAAGATCCCCAGGTGGTCAAAATTAATCCGGAGCCCTCCACTACGGCGCGCCTCATCGCCTGCGTTGCGTCGGCGCGTTAAACCCCACAATCAATCGGAACGCACGAACGTCCAGGTTTTTTTTTTTTTGCAAGGCATCTATGCAAACTTGGAGGTTGAATACAAACCTTGTGCCCTTTGAATGCGTTATATTTTAAGGGGTAACAAAACAAAGCCGCAAATAAAGTATTAAATTTGTACGGTGTTGCAGTCAAGTTTCAGTCGCTTCGACATCTGCCTTGTCAGACGCGCCAGATGCGAACGGAACCGACGGAGAAGCCGAGCGGCAGTGTAATTACTTTGTCGCTCGACAATATCTTTACTTTGCTCAAGAAATTAATGAAACGAAAGCTTCATTTATAGCTAGAGTTTAAGCAAGTCAGCTTAGAACATCCACAACTCTAATACTGCACACGAGTCTTGCTTCAACGCATGCTGAACGTCGTGAACCTGCAGTGGGAGCACGGCCGCTTGTTCGAAACACACAAAGCCGGAAAAAGGATAGCTAGAACTGCCGTCACACAAATGGAAGCACATGTATGTGACCGCTTTTTTCTTCGCAAGAACCAACAACGCTAAGCAGCACTCACGGGCGCCAGTTGTTATAAACGACAGCTGAAGTTTTGCCGGGAACGAGCGCGAGCTCTCCCGCACTTACGGTGACTTACGTTTTCAGCGGCGGCCACAGCAGGCAAACGATGTTATTCCACCAGTCAGGTATACTTCACAGAGCCACCGACACCAAAATGCACCTCACAGACACGTACAGGAGTACTACCGCAGTTTCAATGCCACAAATAAGACGGAGCGGCCGGTGCAACGCGTCCGTCCACCGGCCCCGCCGCGGGTTCAAAGAACGCGCAAAGGCACAACGCTGAAGTAGTTCGACGGTCACAGTTGTTTTAGGACACACAAATGACCCATTCCTACTGAACGTGTAACACTATCTCACGCTTTTTTTAATACGCTGCACTTTAGTTTAAGTACGCTTTGTTTCATGGCCCGGTGCTGTGGCTCTTTAGGTAACTACTTTTTGCTGCGTTGTGGCCTGTTCACCCGCTCTAACCATCGCCGTCACGGGCTCGGCAAGCTCAAGGTCAAAATGCGCTTTTATCCGTCAGCTGAAGCTCGGCTTCCGATTAGCCTTCCGTGTGACGTTACTTCCGGTCGCCGTTTGCTTGGCGCTCACTCAATCTTTCAGCCAAGTTACCGATGAGTGGCCGACGGCTCGGAAGCCAATGGGGACCCATGGGGTTTCCAATCATTGGCAATCGGCCTCGGCTGCTTGGGCGGCGCACATGCGTGCCGTGACGAATTGGCGACGGTTGCCGCGTAGAGTCCACAGTGTTGAGCCACCAGACAGAGAGGCGGGTTCTCACGCGCAGCCTGCGCGCCTGGCCACTGACCTCGTAAGTGGACCTTACAGGTGCCTTTCTATTTAAAGCACACGTATCGAGGTATCTCAGCGCTAAGGCTGGCGTGTAAACCGTAGTCATTGAAACCAGTGAAGATAATTTAAAGTGGTAGAAATGAATAATACTATTGCTAATAGTTTTATTCCTACTCAGATCACGCGGAGCCAGGCGCAGAGCGCTGCAAAAAGCGCTCGTGTCAATGTAGCCCATTCCCAACCTTACAGGCATCCAATGAGTTTGCGTAGCCATTAGTGCATTTAAGAAGAAAATAATACTACTAATAGTAGTTTTATTCGCACTCAGAACGGGTGTAGCCAAGCGCAGGTTGCTGCAAAAAGCGCTTATGCCATTGCAGCCGATACCCAACTTCGGAAGCGTCCGACAAGTTTACGTAGTCATTACTGCATTTAAGAACCCAACACTTTCTAGACTTTGTTTCACCGCAAATATACGCTTACAAGACCACCAAAACATTCAAAGCACCAAAGTAAACACGACAAAAACCACGGGAGGTTGTGTAGTCCAATTCACCGGCTCATTTCACTGACGAGGGGAGTGCCGCCATCCGTCCAGCTGCGCCACCCGTCCAGCTGCCCAGTCCCTATTGGCGGTGAGCGCGAACAGAGGCGGCGCTGCGAAGCGCGTCTCCGTGACGTCAGCTTAGGGATTCTCGCATTTGTCGTCTGCTTCACTCAGGATCGCTCTCCCTGCTGTTTCTTTGCGCTCGGTCAACGTCTGATGCTTGTCCGCACCAGAATTGGCGTGTGGGTAACATTTTATCATAATAATAGGCTTAAAATCGCATACACTAGCTCATGGTGTCAATTAAAGTATAGTTTTGGATACCGCTACGGGAGAAACCTATCCGGCGCCACCCCATTCCTTGCGAAGCCGGTCTTGTGCGGAGCGCGAAGAGTCGGAGCTAGGCGTGAGCATCTCATGTAAGCATTCGAACAAAAGGAACAGTCAGCTGCTAGTAACCGACAACAGCGAAAATGGAAGACCAAAACAAATTCTAGGCCTTCAGGGCTGTCGGCTTTGGCAGAAGGCATCACGATTCCCTGTAATCATATGTAAGGTAAAACAGTTTTTGCAACCTTGCCGAACGCTCGAACGCGTTTTATCACATCACTTTACGTTGTCAAGGCATGAAAGTTTGCCGACATGCACTATAGACTGCAAAAACTGTAGGTTGAGTTCCAAATAACCCAGTGTGTATATACGCGCGTGCTGATTCTATACCAGGCATCTAACCAGTATGGAGGTTTATTGAGCAAAACGAGTCACGTCTTCGTTAAATTTATAGTAACACATATATGTTTGTTAAGACCTGGAGGGATATTTCGGAACATTTTGCACAGCCATATCTTCCTGATATTCGGATATGCGTTATAGGAAAACTGCACTCAAGAGGAGGAAGAGGAGTAAGGGGAGGAGGGGAAACTTTGTTTAACAATTAAATCGATCTGGTTAGTGGGCCGGGTCCTCAGTCCAGGACAAGAGAGTACAAGTAATTTTCTTCAAATCATAGAACGCCATCCCGAGTAGAATAGGATTTGTTCTTCGCGCCTGGAAGGGTTGAAAAGCAATAAAGAGCTACTTGGAATTCTTCGGTTTCGAGTCTTGTAATATATACAGGTATACTATTTATTACGTTAGTTAGCGAGTATATCATGCCTTCAACACCGTAATCATGTAATCATTGTTCGAGTTGAGAGTCAGTTTGTTATGATAACGATATAATTACAATAGAAATTCGGAGCACAAAAGCCGCCTTCGAGTACTGTGGACCACGTTGTTTAGGGCGCGATCGCGGTGGCGTAGCACAAACCTTCTCATTGTATTTGCATGTGAATAAACAAAGCACGCGGCGGATATGCACCTTCTTGCACGCAGCCGTAATGAAAGCCAATTTGTGAAGAAGGGAATGTATGCCATACAAAATGAAGGAAATATCCACACGACCTTTGTGAGGCTCCCAAAGATCCAGAAACCTCCTAATAAGAAGTTGGTGACGGCACAGAAAAATTAATGCGTTGGGCAGAAAAAAAAAGCAAGAAACATTAATCCGATACAAGACAACAACGAAAGAAACAGAAGAAAGCCGCTTTATTTCCTGCTGTGCGATGAGCGTGTAGAGGCCGCTGCTTGGTACCTAGTATTAGACTGTTGAGTCTTCATAGGAGCATCTCAAAAATACTGCAGGGAAGCCTACGCATTTTGAATACTTATCGAGAAGCTCTGATCGCTGATCCTCGCGAATAAGCAAGAAAGGACGAGTTACACACGATCTTCTGACCGATACTCTGAAGAAAGTTGTTCTCTATCTCTTCGTGTGTTGCAAACTTGTGGAGGATACAGCTTCAAATTATTCAGATCCGTCAGAAGCTGGCATAATAACTGAGTCGCTAGAAATACGCTTTTTAACGCACTACGGCAACAAAGCGGGCGATTTCTAGCCCAGGCACTGTTGCCCCTCACAAGCGGAGTGTAGCAGACGACAGCGGCGCGAATCCCTAAGCACCTGCCCTTCAGGAGAGGAATTAACCAACCTTTTGGGCGGGTGAGGAGCATCGCTAGGCGGATGTGACGTCACGTTTGCTCGCAGCGTTCCCGCGCGGTATGTTTACATTTTTCCGAGTGCTGCCTACACGGCGTACGTGCCGTAGCGATTCAAGTAGTCGCGTTCGACTTATGCGGTCAACGCAAGAATTCATAAACTGGCGATGGTTGTCGCCCTGTCAGTCGTCGTTCAACAGCTCCAGCGTCTTCTGGCACTACAGCTTTGCAGTTATCTGTGGTCGTTCAACTGTCCACCATCGGCCGACCAGGTCAGTGTTTTTTGGCGGGTTTGCAGTCACTTCGCATATCTCCTACTGCAAAGCTTGCTTTCTGCTCGCGGCAGTTATATTAGCGACGTTTACGTTTACGGTTATCGCGAGCTGTTGACGGTTTGTTGCACGGCGTGGAAACTCGCTCGCATTGCAAACCCGTCTCGCCCATGACGTTTCCTTGTCTCTTTAATGTGGCGTCATTAACATCACTTGTTTTCCTCGACGCTTTTTCTAGACAACGTGCCTTGTGCTAACCGATCTTAATATTGTAACGAAAATGAACTTGTAGTACGATCTGTTGCTGAAGTTAGGAGCGTGACAGGTCCCTGTTGGCAAGGTTTTCGTGTGTGCGTGTGGTTCGTGAGGGCGTTGTAACACGCTATTTTAGCCTGTTGCACTCGTTGCTGCATCCAGCACTTTTGCTGCCAGGAGTGCCTGCCAAGGGATGCTTACGTCGTTATGTGTTTTCATATATAATAGTGGGGCCAATTGGCGTACAATAACCGATGGAAATTCAGCGGGAACGACCCGGATAACGCAGGGCGGCCAAGGGCACTGCTTGTGTGGTCTTCGCTTTCGTTTGCCCTTTTTTTAGTCATCCTAGATTGTTTATTTACTGCTGCCTCAACGGTGCTTCATTCCTCATGTTCCATTTCTTTCTCTTGCAGCATCTCCTGACTGCCGTCACGGTGCCCCTAGCCTGCCTGCAGCACTCATCCTGGCATTCTAGTGGGAACTGCCATTCTAGTGCAGGCCACTTGTCACAACCAAACGGGTTCCCGACTTTTCCTGGCTTCTATTTGATGGTATACTTTAGATCCACCAGTGAGTTCTCCCTCCGTGTACATTTAAAGCGAGGGTTTACAGTAACACGGTAGTTGATAGCCATGAAGGCAGCAGCGTGTGTACTAAAAATCAAGTTTAGTTATTTATGCCAATGTCAAAAAACCAACCTGGTCTATGCATCCATTCCAGCCTGACATTTTCAAATACACGCCTTCAGTAACTAGTGAAGCAATGAAGAGGTAGGGATAGCTCATGCACTGCTTAATTACAACCTTCATTTTTTTACTGTTGAAAATTTATGGATGATGCTATATGTACCACCTAGTGAAGTCCCACCAGAAATTGTTATATGCACTACCGATATAGCACAATTTATGAGGTGGGCTGGCGTGACCTTCGTGCAAACAGCACCGTACGTGGTTTCCGTCACGACAAAGTTTGCACTGTAGTCTTGGGCGTGTAATGGGTTATGGCTGACCACAGGGCCGTTTACAGTGCTTTCCAGCTTCCAGTGGAGGCAGGAACATAAATTACGTGGTCGGCCAGGGCACAGTACATGGTGTTAGTCAACACCATAGATATACCGTGCCTCGGATGCCCGCGTCATATATATATATATATATTTTAATTTTACTTTTGAGTTTTGTGTACGCAAGGATGTATCTAGTGCCCCTATGCTGTCTATCCTTGGTTTTTGTAAACACTAGGTAATATCGCACGGTAGCTTTATTCATCGTAATGAGATTTCTCAGGTGCCAGATTGCTCAGATCTCACATGGTTTCCTATGGCTGCAGGGATGTACAATGTCTTGGGTTCGATTCTTGGCTGCCGTGGCTGCATTGAATTTATAAAGCCAAAAAAATTAACCTTCTGTACACAATGTCTTGGTTTACGCTAAAGATCCTTGAGTGAGAGGTCTACCACACTTCCCTGTGCCTCATAGTGCGAAGTGACCTCAGTTTACTCGATTATGATGCAATTACTTAATGACTTCTCATGTAAACTCTTGAGTGCAAACGGGAGAAGGTGCACCTACCTCGCCTTGAGCTGTCAGACTAAGTTGCCTTTTTCGCACATCTAAGCTGTGTGAGAAAGCCATACAGGGCTAAGAATGTTGTAAGAAATGCCTCTTATGTGAGGCAGCTCATACATAATGTTTAAAAAAAGCGTGTCACATTATTTAGCAGTGCGCTCTTTAAACCTTTTACACCCCTCCTACCACCCTGCTTTTATTGTTATTAAATGCACTTTGCATATGTAGACACAGGAAAATAAAGCAGAAAGACATATAGATATTTTTTTCAGCTGCACAGTGTCGCAGGCTATGCACCTGACGCAATGCTGTTTGTTCATCACGGTTTGCACTGTGCTTTGAAACAGTTTGTTACCAAGGTCCAAAGATTCACTTGGCTATTTCATGTCAGGAATGATACAAAGGGATCATCTGTGGAAGCAATGTCCATCTTATTCTGTCATTTTGTAGTTTGAGAGCTGCTGCAGCCAAGCATTCTATGGTATATTTATGAACTAGAAAATACATGGAAAAGGCAGTCTCTGAGCTGGAGGGAAACTATCGAGTAGCATATGCATTTAGTTTAAATAGTGGCGTGTTGCCCAACTGCTGGGCAACCGCATTAAGTTTATGCCGTGCTTGTGATTTGCTCAAGTATGTGAACTAGTCTTAGGCATTTACGTGTTGATAAAAGAATTCCGTGCTATCTTCATACATTCACTGCAACTCGTTTGTGCTCATGGGGAGCATTTGGAATATGACCCTTAGCATGATAAAAAGCAGAATACGCTTTACTCAGTTGGACTCCAGATATACCTCATCAGGACACGTCTACTCCTGAATGCTTAAATACCTGATCACATAAAAAATGGCCAACTTAACAAGCTGCAGGAAAAGAAGCAGCCCCATTCCTTTACCATAAAATAAAAAGAAGACAAGAAGAAACTATTTTACATTTGCAAAATGTCCAGGCGAGGCTGTTGTTTCTTACGCTTTCAAGAATACATTAATACTGTTGTTGTCTTACAATATAAAGTGAATTTTCCTTACACTACTTCCTCCACTTCAGTTGTTTTCCTTTCTGGGTGACCTATGAGACCAAAGGTGCAATGTAATTAACAGTATGGCTATGTTGGTTGTAAACATGATAGAAAAGGAGCACAAAAATATGCATGGCAAAACTCAGGACTTTTGTTGTGTTGTTTTTCATTTATAGTTAATTTTGTTTTGTCCTATGGCACATTGCAATTCTCGAAACCAGCTTTCCTCAGAAACCTATTGAGCACAATTTTTCATACTAGGCAACATTACATGCAGTGCCTGCACAACACTTTTTGCCTGAATATAAATGTGGCTAAAAAATGTCTTTGTTATTTTGAAGCAGGCAGTTTTCATTGCCAGTCAGACAAAATGGGGCCAGATGCCATCTGTGCAGAACCGCATGTGACCCCACCAAGGGAGGAGGAGGACAAACATTTTATTGAGCCTATAAAGGCCCCTTAGGGGACGTGGTGACCGGCGTACCGGTGTCCGCAGCAGCCCTTGCCGTTACCACCCGTTGGGTAGGCAGGTCGGAGCTGCCCAGTGATTCAGCCCAGTGCCCACCGTCTGCTAAGAGAGGATAGGGGTTGTGGGGACAGTTCCAAAGAAGATGGTCCAGTGTTTCCACTGCTCCACAGGCCGTGCAGTTAGTGGAGGGATAGAAGGAAGGATAGATACGGTGCAGGTGGTAGCGACATGGGAGGGTATGGGTTTGCAACAGTCGCCATAGCCGTTCTTCCCTGTTGGATAAATCCGGGTGGGGGGGGGGGAGAGCTGGCGGCGTGAGAGGCGGTAATGTGCCGTAATGTCTTGGAAGGTCAAGAGACTGCCCCGAGCTGATAGGGCTCCGTGAAAGGGTTCGAGGCTAGGGCCTGCTCGGACGGTGAGCTCTCGAGCGGCCCTATGTGCTGCCTCATTTCCCCCCACGCCCATGTGGGCCGGAGTCCAGATCACCTTTATTTGTACGGTAGGAGGATTTTCAGGAGAATTCCGAGCGCCAGGGGCGAGATCATGCCTCTGTCGTAATTTCGAATGGCCGTTTTCGAATCCGAGATGATAGTGATAGGGGGCGGCCTATGTGTAAGGGCTAACGCGATAGGTGACCGGTAAAAAGCGCAAAGGCTCATGGGTACGTTGTCTGCTCCAGCCACTTCCGGTTCGAGATCTCGCCTGGCCTTCCGTACGCCGGCGGCTTTCACGCGCGTGTGTGCGTGTTGTTTATTTGCCACAGAGTGCTAACCTTTCAGAGAAGCCCCTAGTAGAATTCATTGTTGTTACACATTGAATGTGCGATGCATGAGCGGTTTTTTTTTTCAGTGGAAACAGATAAACAACAAGCACAAGCGCGCGTGAAAGCCGTCGGCGTATGGGAGGCCAGGAGAGCTCTCGAACCGGAAGTAACAGAACTCCGCGGGAGCAGACAATGCACCCATGAGTATTAGCGCTTTTTACCGGTCACCTATTGCCGCCTCTTCCGCCTCAGCGGGTCAGTTGGTGGGGTCTGTTAGCGATATAAGACGAGGAGTGTTGGGATGGTTGATTACTACTGCGGAAGCATATGCATCCTGCCATCGATAGCAAGCTGCGTCCACGTAAACCGTAGTGGGGTGGACGGGGTATTTCTCTGTAAGTGCTTGTGCTCGTAGTTCCCTACTCTGCTTGTTGAAAACAGGGTGATATTGCGCGGTAAAGGGTAGATAGTGAGGGAGCCATGAATGTCGGCTGGTACCAGAAGCCTGTCATCACAGAGGATAGAGGCTTTAAGGTTAAGAGTAACAAGGAGAGTGTGACCGGTGGGGGTGGATGAGAGCCTATTTAGCTGGCCGATAAGGTGGGCTTCAATGAGTTCCTCCGCAGTATTGTAAATGCCGAGTTTCTCGAGTCTGGCAGTGGTAGTGCTCTGAGGGATTTGTAGCGCCATTTTTTAGGTCTTTCGAATGAGGCAGTTGACTTTAGAGAGTTCGGTACGCGAGGGCAAGAGATACGGGAGGGAGTAAGTGAGAAGGCTGAGCCCAAATGCCTGTATCAGCCGGATACGCTCCGTTTCTTTGAGCCCCTTGTTGCGGGCAGCAATCCTGCGGATGAGGGCGATCGTCTGATTCACCTGAGAAGTCAGCTGTGCTAGGTACTTAATGTTTGCGCAATTGCGCTGTATGCAGAGCCCAATTATTTTCAGGACTTCCACTTGGGGAACATCCCTACCACGAATCCGGACCTCAATGGTGGGTGTCTGGGCTGATTTGCCGGTTGATTTGGCGGGGAGGATTAAAAGCTCATATTTTTCAGGTGAGCATCCAAGCCCAACTTTCGCGGCGGCGGTAACTAAGTCAGCTCCCTGTTAGAGAACCTCCTCGATTTGAAAGTCGCTGCCTCTGGTGGTCCACAGCGTAATATTATCGGCGTATATGCTGTGGAGTAAGCGAGGGATCGCGGCGAGCTTACTGGGAAGGTGGATTGGGGCAATGTTAAATAGGAGTGGGGATAATACTGCGCCTTGAGGCGTGCCAATGGTTGGGAAATGGACAGTGTCGGATTGTAGGTCACCGAGCTGAATAACAGCCTTGCGGTTCGAAAGGAAGTTACGGATATAGTTGTATGTGCGGCGACCCGGAGTGAAAGTGGCAACGTTACACCAAATAGCCTGGTGTGATACGCGATCAAAGCTTTCTGAAGATCAAGTGCCAAAATGGCTCAATTATCTACCTTTGAAAGGGCAGCGATAATTCCGTGTTTTAATTGCAGGAGTACATCTTCGGTTTGCGCACCAAGGGAAGTGTTGTCCAGTTTCTTGCAAATCGCTTGTTAGCCCTACGGGAACCGCAGCACGTGTAGTGACTGCCACAATCTTTGTCTCAGCCTTATAAATTGACGCGAACCTTTTTCCTCCTTACTTAAAACAGATTTCCTTTTTTGTTGTTTGATCCTGTTTACAGCAAGCACTTTTTTGTAGAGAAAAGGAACTGCCACCTGAAGAAAACCACCTCTGCTTCAAAAATGCACTGATCAAGATTAGTATCATACTATAATGAGAACATATAAATGTTAAAATGTAAAAAATTAGCCATATACACAAATAACTAATGAAGTGTGCCGCTGCACAAATTGGTTTCAATACATAAACAAAGGAGTGCTTCAAAGAGAAAGGACAAGAAAAAGGGCAGGGGTGTTTTCTGGTCTGTTTCACTACAACCTAAAATGATGCTTTGGCTCTCGGGAAGATTAAGTACACTGTTTATATGGAACTAGGAAGTGTCCAAGCATCATTTCTGACTCACCCCGTCTTTCTACGAGCATTACTGAGAGTTTCTCTCTTGTTGATCGAAGAAAGAAGTGAAACGCGCTGAAAGCATCAAATCTGCATTCGCACCGTTCAGTTGCGTGGTCTGGCTCATTAACAAGGAACCACACGACAAACAGACGTGCTCACACGTCAGCTCAGAGTTGCGTATTGAGAAATTGTGGGCGAGCTAGAGAAGCTTGCCAGGTCTTGCACTTAAACATCAGTAAAGCATGCATTATGCGACAAACCAACGACGACAGAAATAGCTACCTTCATACTGGGCAAGTGTTCGAACCACTGTGGCGTGTTAACACCGCGATCAGAAAGTTGCCACGCCAGCTTGACAGCCCTGGCGCGAATCGTGTGTGTCAGTCCGGCCCACAATTGAAGACTTCCGCGTTATTACCGTGATTTGTGGCAGCCAGATTGGTGGGATTGACCCATGGATGATCGGTCAGAAGCAATGACAAGCAGCCATGTTGACCCTCCGAACGCTTGAAAGTACGTGTAAACATATAAAAAAGTGTTTCTGACTGCCCCTAGATAATGCTATATCGGTGGTGGGTATAGCACTTCATAGGTTGTATTCACTGGTGTGGCCCACAAGTGGGCGACCGTGTCTGTGCGCCGCCATGTATGTGCCGCAGCGTCTGTGATACGTCGGACTCCATGAGATTGCGGTAATGGACCTTTTTCTATTAGCAATCTGCACATGCGGGGGCTGGTAATCTGCCATTCTAGGCAGTCGTCTCGGGCAAAACAAACAAAAGGGTGCCCCCTCCACTTGTTGCTGGGGTAGCAGCTATGCTTTCTAGTGATGCACGTTTTTATTTCTTCTTTTTCGACAGCATGTGGTGAGTTGTGCGTGCACACAAAGAATTTCAGAGGAAAGGGGTGAAGACTTGAGGTTGACCAAGGTACGAGCACATGGCTACCGGCAAGGGGGTGAGCGGTGCAAGCATGGCACAACTCGGGAGATGGCATCACGTGCACTGGCTTCATTTAATATAAATATAGAATATAAATATAAACCGGCGTGTGCATAAAGCATTTCTTCGAAAGCAATAATGCCGCGAACCATACATTGGGTTTGTTTATTTGTGTTTTGCTTTTACCGCCCGACTGCGCCGGTCTGCGTTATCTCTGCGCCAAGGGAAGCGCGTGTTCCATTCTTTCTTTCTGTGCCGCATGTGTTATCTGTTGTGATAGGGAGAGCATTCCGATCTAACGTGAACAGCCCAGAATAATCTTCTTGGATCTACTATGTTCTCGATGGGAATCGACGTTTCGAGAACCACGCGCGCCGAAAGATAAAAAGCCTGCAGTGCGGACGCCGGGGCATTCGATTCGACGACACTCGCCTGTGCAAGTCACTTTGTTGACCGCTGCTTCGCCGCCTCTGTATTCTTTTGAGTTGTTAGGGGAGCACATTGCAAGTTCGCTCCAATAAACGTATTTCTAATTCAAGACAACAGCTTCGTCCTTGTCTTCGTGACAATATTTATTAAAATATTTCCCACAGAAAAGCTCTCACGTGCAAAAAATGCACGTAAGCCTTGGGTCACGAAGCAGTTCCTAAGAAAAATTAAGCGGAAAAATAAGTTGTATCAATCATTCATGCGGTGTCGCGACTTAGACAAGTGGAATGAATACAAGCAATTCAGGAATAAATTAAACAAAGAAATGGAAAAAGCAAAGAATGAATACTATCATCGCATATTTGATACGGACTGCCTTCGCAGAAGTGAAAATGTCTGGAAAAGGCTAAATGAAATCTTGAATCCTAAAACTGCTAGTCAAATAGAAGAAATCAATATAGATGGAAAGGTTTCAAAAGGAAAAGAACTTGCCAACATGTTTAATGACTTTTTTCTAGAAATAGGAAACAGAGTAGATGATGACCAAATCATGCCAGATATTTCGCCTCTAACAGAAACTTTATTCCTGACGCCTACATGTCCCTCCGAAGTTAGCAACATTTTCTTGAACCTAAAAAATAGCCGCAGTAGGGATGCAGACGACTTGGAAATCAAACCAATTAAATATGTTATGGATCTGTTGACCCCTGTATTAACCCACATTTTTAATTTGGCACTGTCGACTGGTACATTTCCAAAGGGCATGCAGGTCGCACGGGTAACAATCGTACATAAAGGAGGCGACAAATACCAAATGGGAAACTATCGACCAATTTCTATTCTTCCGGTGTTTTCTAAAGGTCTAGAAAAAATAATTAACGCCCGTATAGACAACTTCACCGGGAAACATGACCTCCTAACTGAATGCCAACACGGCTTTAGAAAGAAGCGCTCAACTGAAAGTGCTTTATCCGTGCAAAAAGAAGCCATCCTCGAAAACTTTGAGAGAAAGGAGCTGACGCTAGGCCTCTATCTCGATTTCAGTAAGGCGTTTGACAGAGTAAACCATACATTACTGCTGGTAAAACTGGAAAGATATGGCTTCCGGGGACTGGCCTTGAATCTTCTATGTTCTTATTTAAAGCAACGTGTTCAATTCGTTGAAATCAATAACGTTAGATCTACAATAAAACCAGTTAAAAATGGGGTGCCACAAGGCAGTATCTTGGGACCAATTCTTTTTCTATTCTATGTCAATGACATTACGAAACTCGAAAAAAAGTGCAAGTTTATTATATACGCGGACGACTGCACTGTATTTGTGCCTGGTAAAGATTTAACAAGTATTGTGCCCCTGGCTAGCTCAGTTTGCTGCAAACTTAAAGAATGGTCACACTCGAACCACCTTGTCCTTAATGAAACAAAAACTAAATGTGTTGTTTTTCGAGCACCAGGAATCCTTCCCACCTTGCCAGATACTATTACACTAGGCCCTTACAAAATCAATGTAGCAAAGCATGTGAACACTCTCGGCGTTGTGTTTTCAGAGCACATGACCTGGAATGAGCACATTAATAATTTGAGCTCGAAGCTGCAAAAGATTGTCGGTACCCTTAGAAGACATCGTTACGTGTTGCCCCAAGCTATAAAAAAGCTACTTTACCAGTCATTGTTTAACTCGCAACTAAATTATTGCTCGTTAATTTGGGGAACCACCACTGCCCAGAATCTGCAAAAACTAACACTATTACAGAAGAAAGCAGTTCGGGCCGTTGAAAATGTTCCCTACCTGGAACACACCAGAGAGTTGTTCATTAAAAATAAAATTATAAAAGCTCCTTTCATATACGCATATAAGGTAATCCAAAGCTACAAAAGGGCAGTACAAGGAAATTTGGACTCTTTCTTATGTTTAGCAAACTTACGTGCGAGTGAATCTGTATATTCTTACAGATACCAACCACCATGGCAAATACCGTTTTCCCGCACCAACTACGGTCAGCAACGACTGTGTCATACATTACCTTACATACTAAATAATTTTCACCGTCATCACAGGGAAGTCATGACCTTAAGCAAAGCTCATATACAGGAACTTTTTGTAGTAGACATGCATTAATTACGGCAATGATTAAAAAAAAAAAAAGGCTAAGATACGCGCAAATATATGTCTGTGGCTTTGAAATAACATGAGTATGCCAGAAATGTGTCTTTCAATTTTTATGCTTCATTTCTGTTGTTGTCATTGAGTGTTTGCAATTATGTTTTAATTTTGAGGACCCGTCATCAAAACGCATGCGTTTGTGATTGTGTATTTTATTGTAATTATTTTACTTCCTTTGAGCGTCGACCTGTCACGACCGTGTGGGAGACCGGAGCTTTGTCAAGCCGTAACCAAGCGGCTTTTTCTCCGGCCACACCCCCTTTTTCACTGGATGCTGTACTGGTGAAAATAAAAACATGATATTTGGTTTTTGTTTCCAGCTGTGCATTAAACGGCACTTGTGTCAACATTGGTAGTCGCAGGCGACTGCAGCGTTGCCTCTGGCATGCCGTGTCGCTTTCGTTCATAGCCACAGTTTCACTCTACAGTGACGCAAAGTTCTTGAGGGCAAGGAGAGCACCACCACGTAATTTGAGTGCAATTAATAGGTCTTCTCTTAATACTAAGGCCGACAATCGGTTTGAAGTGGTGCAGACGATATGCACCGAGGTTTTCTTTTTTCTGCGAGGTGTGGGCACAATGCGCAGGCACAGACGTGGTGGTTTCCAGTGTTGTCGGGTGAAGAAATCTCCCTCTGAAATTTTCAGTGAATAGCATCTACTGGGTTGCAGTCCAGTATTTCTGAAAGGTTCACTGCTATTGTGACAAATTTTTTAGAGCAGTCATGGTCGCTAAGATGGTAGTCATGAGAAGCTGAATCACTGTTCGAGAGGAGGCTGGAACAACTGCGCTATTGCTCTGCTTGTTCCCAGGCTTGGGTTGCGACATCAGTGTCCTGACAGCACCACACCTAGCTTGCTCATCCCAGAGCTTGCAGTCTACTCCTGATGCATTTTTCTTGCTCTTTGCTCCCCCTCCTTTCCATCTTGAGGTTCGGGCTTAAATACTCTCATCATGTCTTTGCAGCACCTGCTGACTGGGCTCTAGCCTGTGCCTGCTGGTGAAGAGAAGTTTGCTGTGAGACGAGGGTCTTGACGAGCACGTAACTCCTGTTGTTAAAGTGAAGCTTTCAGGACCTCACTGATTGCATTAAATGTGGCTACATAATGCACTGCAGGAAAGCTAACTTTACACAGTGAGTTTCACAAAGCGATGAGGATGATAAGCAAAAGCACATCAAGCACCTCAAGAAAAAACACTTTCCATGGTCATAATGGAACCAGTGTCCCTTGCATTACGAAACCATTGTCTGTCAGACTGCGCCCTTCTGATACGGTCGAAGCTGTTTAAATTTTGGACTTTGACTCAAGTCGCAAGAGACAGAGAGAGAGATAATAAACTTTAATTAAATGCACAAAATGCTTCAGAAGGTGTCCCCATTCCAGGATGCCTTGACAGTCCTTTTGATCAGGCGCAGCTGACCTTGGAGGCCGGAGCTGGCCAGAAAGCTTCGAGTTAGAAAGGAACATCAGTTTTTGATCAAAAACTTTATTTTTACTGTTATGATGATAAGAATCGGGGGATGCATGTGGTTTTTCATTGAAACTGTAGATATAAAATTTGTTTCTGTGTAATACGACTCTATTCATATTTATTTGGATTTTTATGTTTGATTTTACGACAGCCTTTATAAAAAAACTGCTGGAGGGGCGCAGCTGAATAAAGCACCAGTTAACTGTGCACAAGTCAAGGAGTGCAATAATACTAGCTTTATCATTCTATCTGGTCTATAGCAGAAGTTAAAGCCATGTGAAGTTTGGGCCTAGAAAACGGGAACCAGGAAAACTGGTGTTGCCGTCCAGGCCCAAACTTCAAACAGCTGTCACTTCTGCTACAGACCATATATAATGATAATGTTAGTCTTATGGCAGTCAGTCCTTGATTTGTGCACAGTTCACCTGTACCTTGTTCAGCTGCATCCCTCAAGCAGTTGTTTTACAAAGGCTGTCAAAAAATCAAACATAAAAGCCAAATAAAGTTGGATAAACGTGTTTTACACAGAAACAAACTTCATATCTACAATTTCAATGAAAAACCACATGCATCCCCCGATTTTTATCGTCCTAACTGTAAAAACCATGTTTTTTTGTTTAAGACCAGGGTGCCCCCTTAGAAAAAAAGAATTTGAGTTTTTTGGTAGACAGCCCGGTAAAAGACCTCCCAAAGCAAAGATTGTGGTGTGTTTCCGCCATACTACTCTAGGGTGCTGGTAGCAACTGCCCTGGATGAACTGCTTTTAAACTTTATTTCAGGAAATGAGTGAAGATCAATCCCCTTTTACGGTGGGGTGCTACATGAATGGTTCATTTTTAGCCACTAGATGTGAAGAGGGAACCACTCCTACAAGAACCCCATAAATGCTCTCACAATAAACGTTTTCTCTCTCTCTCTCTCTTCAAATGTCATGTCTTCATCCTCTCTCTGAAGGGTTTTGGCACCTCCCCTTAAGGGTGATTGACCATGACTTGTGACAGCCACGCAGCACTTTTTTCATTTGTAACATCATGGCAATTCGCAGTCCCACTTCCAGTTTGTTTCCTCTTACTGTGTACTGTGGAGTACAGAGTACTGGGTGGTAGTAGTGTCGCCAGCAAGCAGTCCTCTAGCTCCCACGTTGCTGTTCATTTATACCATCCAGCCACACGCCTTGTTGATAAGAAAGTACAGTGGCTACTAAGACTTCCAACCCTTAATTTTGTCCATTTGCCGTATTCTTCGTCTCTGTTCAGCTGCGTGGGAAGGTTCAGCCGCAGCTGCTGTGCTCTTCTATTGCTCAGTCTACTATCCAGAGAGTTACTCTCCACAGTTATATGCAAATCTGTGGTTGTCAGTTTCATCATTGCTCTCTGTTACTTGTTCTGTCATGTGTTCATTAGTTGCTGTAATTGCAAGGGAAAAAAACGTGCACGCTTTTGTCTTACGACAATAATGGCTTTTAAAGCAAAGCTTTTTACCTCTACCCCCCAAGGGTTCTTTCGCGACCGTTGGTGTCACCAGAAAACTCCAGCGAACAAATAAAAGAATTCACTGGCACTGCCGGGAATCGAACCTGGAACTAATAGACTAACAAAGCGAGAGCCCGTTGTCTTACCGATTCAGCTACGAGCCCACGCGAACACTGGGAAGACAGGTGGTGTACTCACCAAGCACATCTATGGGTTTACCCCCTGCGTTCTCTCTGAATGCCATGTAAAAGCGTCACGCGACCACTCACGCCCGTCTAGCGGCCCTGTGCGCACCTTGCTGATGTGCTAAGAGTTACAAAAATTAAAGGAAGCTCACACCAATGCATGGAATCTCACTTCTAGTACGCCAATGTGCTAAAGCCTGTGGCCTCCAGTATTGACGTAAACAATCACAGCTCCTTGTCGTCCGCCCTCATTCCAAACCAAGGAACACATTCAAATACTCCTTGATGGCCAGGCCATCACTCCAAGCCCCAGCATCAAGATCCTGGGCCTACATCTCAAAGCTAACACCAAAAGTGACGTCTCCTTGCAGCGCGTCAAAAACAGCATTAATCAAATCAAACACATGATCAGGCGAGTTGCCCCCAAGAAGCGACGCCTAAAGGAATCCGGTACCTTTCGATTAATTGAAGCTTTTGTCCTCTCCAGAGTTTCTTACGTTAACCCCCTGTCTTCTTCTCGACAAGGAAGACATAGAGATGCTTTATATAATGATTAGAAAGGCAGTCGAGCAGGCCATTGGTCTTCTCATGAGTGCGTCCATAGAGAGGCTGCTTAGCACGGGGCTCCACAACACGGCGGAAGAGCTAATAGAAGGCCATCTTTCTAACCAGAAGGTCCGACTCAGAACTACGATGGGTAACCGCATGCTTCACCAGATTGGCTGGGCAGCCCAGAATGTCACTCCGCTTGACGTACTCCCAGACTCTTGGCGACTAATTCTAAAGATGCTCCCTTTGCATGAACCCTTCACATGAACCCTTCACATGACGAGGGTCACGGAAAAGCATGGGTTCAAGCGCTAAACACCACCCTCGGTGGGGATCATGCAGCTATCTACACAGACGCCTCCAAAAATCGAGGGCAGCAATACGCCATCATCGTGTCTACCAACCAACCTCCTTGCGTGTACCTCGCTTAGGAACCAAAAAATGACGGCAGCAGAAGAGGCAGCCATCACCTTGGCTCTCGCTCAACCAGGGGTTCGGACGGTAGTCATCGATCCCCAGCAAGCCTACTGGAATTACCAGTAGGTTTGGGTGTCCTGACCTGCACTGCGCGTGCTAAAAAACCACTCCCCAAACGGTTGCATTCAGCTCATCTGGACACCCCCTCACGCTTCAATGGAGGGCAACAAATACGCCCACCCAACAAGCCTGCGCTTTTACCTCCCGTGCTATGGAGCTGCAGGAGGACAGCCACCCGCTTGTCACGTTCAGGCAGATAACCCAGCATTATCGCCTTCTGAGACAGACCGTACCTTCGCCTTACCCTGACCTTTCCAGAGAACAACAAACTACCCTACGGCTCATACAATCCGGGCTCCTTCCCACAGCCTACGCGTCTTCACCTAATGTATCCGAATCGCTACGACGCTGAATATAAATTTTGCTCAGAAGTAGGAACACTCCGCCCGTAATCGGGGTGTACGACTTTAGCCCTGAGCACCCTCCTCTCTTTCCGTCAACTAGGTACCCAACAAGAGCAATGGGAGATGCTGCTGTCCAGGCCTTTCTACCTACCCAGCTTCAGCGGGTAGACAGAACACAGGCCACACAAACTGCATATGGGCCCCACAGAAGAAGGAATCACTCCCCAGGGCTGCACTCTGGGCCGTTCAGAAATCTGAACACAAGTATTTCTTCCTCCTCCTCCTTCTCTGCGGCAAATCTCGTCGCCTCCGTCCGCGGCGCAGAGGCGGAGAAGACAGATCGTAACATCAGGTGGGAGCTTACTTTAATTTAAAAAAAAGTTTCCACTCTTGTTCTACACCAATACAACTCAAACAAACACCGTTCATGCTTCATACATTGATTTAGCCTTAACAAGAATATCTCTTTGAAGTAATAAATGGTGTGGTTAAGTGCATTTCACTTCTCTCTGGTTTTGCTATTTGTAGAGCGATGTGAGTGAATTTAAGTGACGTCGCATGGGTAATCGTTATGGGTGCCGTTTACAGCTTTGCTTTCCAACCACATTCACGGGGTGGATTGGCGCGATTTTTTTAACGTCTATTGAAATGTAAAAAAAAACACCCGGGGGCCTCTTGCTGGTGCATCAGACACCCTTAGAAGTAGCAATTAGTTAAAGTTCACGACGGGTATGGGTGGGAAATAGCAAGGGAAAAATACTGGGTCGGTATATGAAATGCAGGAGTGTGTCCCACACTGCTTCCGCTAAATTAGGTGGGTAGGAGGGACGCAAGAGATTATTTAAGGAATTTGGTTGTAAGTTAGTGGGAAGGGTGTCTAGGAGAACCTGTCTTTCAGTTTAACTCAGTTTTCTCGTGAGGGATTCCTTGCTTGATTGTCATCTGAGCTTGGACGTTGCCTGTTTGAGCTATCACTTTTACTTGCATGCTGTTTGGACTTTTGATCGCAGTGGCTTTGAAACTTCGCTGCTTGATTTTGCTTGACGAAAGCTTCGCGTTCAACTGTCGTCGTCATTAGAATGTGAGGTGCACCATTTTTGTCTAATTTTGCATCTCGATGCACCGCTATCCAGATTCAAACAACTGCGACCATGTTGCAATGGTGTCACGGAATAGATGTTGGTTTCACACCACGAGGGTCCTGATTTGTTTCTGACTGCAGGAAGCCTTTTTTTCTGCACTTTTTTACCCACGATCATTATCATTGTCAGAGAAAGTTGGCTTTTCTGCAATGCCTTTTTGGCATGGCATATTCCACTGGTGAGACATAGAAAGTTTTGCTTTAAAATCAGGGTCTTCAAGCACTTTTGGTCCAGTGAGTAGCAATCTGCACGTATTTGTAACCATACAATACTGAGTTAGCACCCTTCGATCCTTCCTGTCTTGTGCCAGCAGTCTCGTCATCCAACACATGAAAGTGCCCTCGACTTTTGCCCGCACTTTTCACTTATGCCTGACCCAGTTACTTTTGTTGATTTCCAGTGTTGCGCATGTCACATTTTCATTCAGGGTCACCTTGGGGCAGATAAGCGCCTGCTTGTATTTTTATCAAGTGGTTTTAGCCACGGAGCATGCTTCGCACTCTTGTGTGAGCAGCATTATGGTGCCTTGTTGCTTGTCCAGCAAGTGATGTGATGACATGTCAATAAACATTCTTCAGTGTTTGTGATGACTTTGGTGTTTTCTTGGCTTCACATTCATATAGTGAGAGTTGCTATCCATCAAGAAGCATGCACTTACAAATGCTAGGTATTCTTATTTTTTCTTGGGAAGACATTTACAAAGTTTCGTTGACAACACAGCATAACATCAAAACAAATAAAACCAACTAAAATGGCAAATGTGGCATATTTTTAAAATTAATAAACGGTAGAAAAACAACACCGCACGAGAGAGAAAGCACGAAAAGTGACAGCACTGCTTGTTTGTACCATTCTGTTGTTTTCATGCTAAATATTTTCAAATAAATAAATATGCAAGGAATGCAGTTGAAGTAGGGTAACTTTTTATTTGAGCTTGTCTCTTGGACATACAAGTACATTTCTTGAATCGATTGCTGGATGCAATTTTCGATATTAGGAAATCACTGGATTCTCGAATGGACACATCAGTACGTTTGTTCAATTCTTATTTGCAATTGCATTGTGCAGTTTAACCCGTACAAAACATTTGGCCAAAGTCCAAAGCATTGGTTTAGGTAGAACAAAAAAAATGCCTGTGTGCCAAGATTTCGAAGCATGTCAGAGATTTATAGGTGGGCTGACTTAACCTATAGCTCTCCACTGCAGTTACCCTTCATAGCTGGCCCAAGTTATGCTCAGCTTTCCTCGTGAAACCTAAAAAGTTGAATTTTGATGTTTACAGCTACGCTGTGCAATGTATAAACCTAGCATAATTTACTCTTCAGTATTTTTATTCTATCCAGGTTTTATGTTTATTACACCACAATCAAAGTTTGCAGGCAGTGTTGAATTGACGAGCGTCAACCAATTCAGGTTGAAAGCACAAAATGCTCTAACAGAAATCGCAGTCTTCACATGTGATCAAATACATAGTTCTTTAACACTAAACAAGGCTACTGGACAAGAATGCTACGAGCGTAAAATATACTCGATGAGGTGCAGTTGGCCAGTGTGTAATTTAAGCAGCAATGTTTTAAGACAAACGGGAATTGGTGAAACAGCCATGAGCTTCTGACAGCAGCTATCATCGTGACTGGCCAATTCACCTCAGTGGGGATGTTACGGCTATGTGCTATGGCTATTGCCAAGAAGTTTAAAACTCATTGTATGTCGGGTTGCTTGTACCTGTGGACTTTTTCCAGTTTAAGGTCATAATGCGCTCCGTGGGTCCACCTTTAGTCAGCTAGACCAACTGAGCTATAGTGGTGTCAAGGATGTGGTGCTGGACTTGCACTAGGGATGTCCTGGGTTTGATTCCCATGTGGTTTGAACTCTTCCCAAAGTTTTGAACTCAATCCACTCTTTGCTGTCTTTGCACTGCCGGCCGGTTTAGGAGCTGTTGTGCTAGTACAGACAGCGGATAGTGGCTACTTAGTCAATGGGCCACTTATTGCTTTCGCGTTGATAAGGTAGAGTTTTCAAGATTGTGTGTTACGGCCGGTTATACTTGCCACATTTAGGGTGCTTAAATCTGATCATGTGCAAATTTCAGGCCTGTGATAAATGGGTACAGGTGATTATCTAGATGCATAAACCTGCGCCTACTGTCAAGGCATGCCGTGAATTTGTTGGTGGAATGGACGTTTACAAACATGCATTCGCACGATTTCCACTGCAGCATAAAAAATTGAGGTAAAAAAGGTGCATTGTAATAAAAGGTGCATTGTAATTTTGCAGCTCCAAAGTAGTACACTACATAAGACCAGCACTGCTTCCCCTTGTGGTGCTTTGGACGGCTCACAGCAAAGTCCACTAAGCATCAGAATCAGCTAGTGCTTGATGTAGTTGCTACATCTATTCCCTTTGAAACGCAAGCTGCTGGACACCAGATTTCCCTGCACTAATAACATTAGAATTGGGTTAGAAAAGTGAAATGAACTGCAAAGCTGTGGTGAAAAACATGACAATTCCAACAGGGACAAGACCACCTTGTTTTGGGAGCGTTGCCAAGGCACTTGGCAACGAAAGGAGCCCCAGCTGAAAATAGAGCAAGGCCTCACGGCTTGTGGAGGGTGCTTCTCGTGGTAGAATATAGCTGCCGGTCATCATGCGATTTCGACTGCCCAGGAGTCTTCACCACCACTGTGTTGACATTGAAGGAAGGTGACAGGAAAGCGTCCGCAAAGTCGTGCATCAAGGCTACTATTCCTGTTGACACTGGACAGATAAGAGCGAAAATACAACTAAACTAGTTTTCTGCCCAAGAAAGAGGTCACTTTCTTGTTTTGCCAAAGCTAATAACATGCCCTTAAATAATCCATGCATGACATATGTTCATCACAGATGGGTTTGGGTGCACCAAATTATTTGTTATACGGAACCTTTTTTCCCCGCACTGAGCAGTGCGAACTCGCAGGAAGCAGTTTTATTTAGTGTAAGGCATTTCTAAGAGCAACGCAATCACTTTGTTCTCTGTCTACTTTACTCATACTATCAGTTCCTAAATTTATACCAGCAAATAGAAAACAAACAGAAAGAAGAACACAATTTAGCGCACGAGATACCCCCAGCTGTCCATTGCTTTGACACTCGCTGAAAGATTTGTAATGGTCAAGCTGGCATAGATCTGTAGACCGTTTGGTTTTGTTTTCACTGGCATTTCCAGTACACACGCTGCTGTCTTCATGGCTATCCACTGCTGTGTTAGTGTAAACACTCACTTTAAATGTATGCAGAGAGAGAACGCAGCAGTGTATCTGAAGTATACCATCAATTATAAGCCAGGCAAGGGCGGGAACCCGTTAGGTCGTGACAAGTGGCTTGCGAACATCAGTTCCCACTAGAATGGCAGGATGAGTGCTGCACGCAGGCTAGGGGCACCGTGACTGCAGTCAGGAGATGCTGCAAGAGAAAAATGAAACGTGAAGAATCAAACAACGTTCACGCAACAGTAAATAATCTACGACGACTGAAAAGAAGGGCAAACGACAGAGAAGACCACACAAGCACTGCCCCTGCCCTGCGTTGTTATGGGGGTCGTTCCGCCTGCGTTTGCATCAGTTATAGAACGCTGAGTGGTTCACTATTAAATATGAAAACATATAACGAAGTAACCATCTCTTGGCAGACACTCCTGGCAAGCAAGAGTACTCGATGCAGGAAAGAGGTGCAAGAGGCTAAAGCAGCGTGTTACAACGCCCTCACGAACCACACGCGCACACGAAAACCTTGCCAACAGCGTTCTGTCACGCTCTAACTTCACGTATAGATCGCACAGCAAGTTCATTTTCGTTACAACATTAAGATAGGTTAGCACAAGGCACGTTGCCTAGAAAAATCGTATAGGATAACAAGCGATGTTTATGACGCCACATTGAAGAAGAGACAAAGAAGCGCAACGGGCGAGACGGGTTTCCGCGCCGTGCAACAAACCGCCAACAGCTTGCGATCGCCGACAGACGCGAACAGAGCAGCATAAACAGCAACAATAATGCAAGACGGTGAGAACGCGCCGTTAACAATTTCGTAAACGTTGCTAATATAACTGCCGCAAGCAGAAAGCACGCATTGCAGTAGGAGATATGCGAACTGATCAAACCCGCCAAAAAATACTCACGTGGTCGGCCGATGGTAACTGGTAAACGGCCGATGGTAACTGGCCGATGGTAACAGATAACTGCAAAGCTGTTGCGCCAGAAGACGCTGGAGCTGTTGAAAGACGACTGGCAGGGCGACAACCATCGCCAGTTTATGAATTCTTGCGTTGACCGCATAAGTCGAACGCGACTACCTGAATCGCTACGGCACGTACGCCGTGTAGGCAGCACTCGGAAAAATGTAAACATACCGCGCGAGAACGTAGCGAGCAAACGTGACGTCACATCCGCCTAGCGATGCTCCTCACCCGCCCAAGAGGTTGGTTAATTCCTCTCCTGAAGGGCATGTGATTTCTATGACACCCCCTCGCGCTCCTGTCACGTGATCACAAAGGTCGTGATGTCAAGACCAAACGTCACGTGACAAAGATCGTTTCGTCGCTTTCTTGTTTAACCCAAAACAAATCGTGCCGTGCGCGTTTTCTCCACGTTGGCGTCGGCGTTTGTCGGTTCGGTGCTATCCACGTTTGGTGTCAACGGCGGTTATTTAAAACAAGTGCAGCGTCGATCTGCACACGTTTCTGTCAGGTAAATAAGCGAGCGAGAGTGAGGGAGAGCTATTTTCCCCTTGTTTCCGTCGTTTCGTGGTTTCGGGCGTCGCGTTCGTGCCTGGCGGTCGATCGTTCCGAGTGCGCGGCTGGCCTTGCGCGCCGGGAAGCTGACGCCCACATGTAGTAGTTATTAACCTTACCTTACCTGTTCTTGCTTCTAGCTCAGAGTACTGGAACAACGAGAAATTTCGCAGCTACTTTAAAGCGGTGTGGCTAAGTGTGAAGGAGCTGTGGGTAATGTTTCACAGGCTTGAATTTGACGTTCTAACGACAAATAACGGCATTGAAGCCCAAAACAGGGTGCTCAAGGCCCACTATGTCAAAAGTGCGAGTGGAAAGCGGTCACTGACGTCTCGGATCGCAGCCGTTGTTCGTGGCTACCTTTCGGACAACGAGAAAAGGTTCCATGAGTCGACGATGAGGCAGTCGTCACTGTACAGACAGTAGAGAGTTTTAGTACAGCGGAAAGCAACACTTTAGCGCGCCCATTGCGTTAGCGAACACGTTAACGGTCGTGTAACGAGGCGTTTGCGATTGCGGCGCGCAATCGTTAACGCCTGTAACAATTTTTGTGGAGGCTTTGTGCAAAGCCTGTGAGTTTTAATTGCACACAGGTGCAGTGTCCTGGTATCTGTACAACAAAGTGCGAGTGGTCTTTTGTTCTTTGATTTCCATATTACTCCACATTGGATTGTTTACCTATGTATATTTTAGTTTGTCTTTCAGTATGTTATTTGAATTTGAATGTTTGTACACCGACACGTACCTGAGGCCTGCTCTCTAATAAATTGGTGTCTGCTTAACTATCCTGTCTCACAGATCTGTAGCATTGCTAAGAGCAGTTAAGTGGCTTATAAGCTACACCTTAGACAGACATAATGAATGCTTCACACTGTTAAGGCAGAATTACAGGTAGAAACAAGAAGTCAGTCACATAAACAATAAACTACCTACCTGCAAGATATTGTTTTTATTGCACTTTTGTGCATAAAAATATTGTTTTTTTCTTTTGTTTCAAGTGTACTTATTGAATTCTAATTTTACTTTCGCAGTTAATGGCCTTTTTGTACATTTGCTGATTTTATATTATATATTTTGTTTTACATACCTGTGACATAGTATTTATGCCAATGGGCATACTATCGCAATAAAAAAAAATGTGGGGTATGCTTGCTGTCATTCGAACTCTGCCTGATTAATGTGAAGTTGTGATGTACAGCAGCGGCAACGAAACATCCCAACTGTATGCGCCATAATGCAAGCATAATGTTTGGTACAAAGTTTGTTTACAGCAAGGCATTTTCAGCTGCTGCTGACACACACCAAAAATTTGTAAAGTTCCTTTCAGGCTTTGGTAACTCTTGTGACTAACAATAGTGCAGTATAAGTGTGGTAAGGTAAGGTAAGAACAGGTAAGGTAAGGTTAATAACTACTACATGTGGGCGTCAGCTTCCCGGCGCGCAAGGCCAGCCGCGCACTCGGAACGATCGACCGCCAGGCACGAACGCGACGCCCGCAACCACGAAACGACGGAAACAAGGGGAAAATAGCTCTCCCTCACTCTCGCTCGCTTATTTACCTGACAGAAACGTTTGCAGATCGACGCTGCACTTGTTTTAAATAACCGCCGTTGACACCAAACGTGGATAGCACCGAACCGACAAACGCCGACGCCAACGTGGAGAAAACGCGCACGGCACGATTTGTTTTGGGTTAAACAAGAAAGTGACGAAACGATCTTTGTCACGTGACGTTTGGTCTTGACGTCACGACCTTTGTGATCACGTGACAGGAGCGCGAGGGGGTGTCATAGAAATCACATGCCCTTCAGGAGAGGAATTAACCAACCTCTTGGGCGGGTGAGGAGCATCGCTAGGCGGATGTGACGTCACGTTTGCTCGCAAGGTTCCCGCGCGGTATGTTTACATTTTTCCGAGTGCTGCCTACACGGCGTACGTGCCGTAGCGATTCAGGTAGTCGCGTTCGACTTATGCGGTCAACGCAAGAATTCATAAACTGGCGATGGTTGTCGCCCTGCCAGTCGTCTTTCAACAGCTCTAGCGTCTTCTGGCGCAACAGCTTTGCAGTTATCTGTTGCCATCGGCCAGTTACCATCGGCCGTTTACCAGTTGCCATCGGCCGACCACGTGAGTATTTTTTGGCGGGTTTGATCAGTTCGCAGATCTCCTACTGCAAAGCGTGCTTTCTGCTTGCGGCAGTTAGATTAGCAACGTTTACGAAATTGTTAACGGCGCGTTCTCACCGTCTTGCATTATTGTTGCTGTTTATGCTGCTCTGTTCGCGTCTGTCGGCGATCGCAAGCTGTTGGCGGTTTGTTGCACGGCGCGGAAACCCGTCTCGCCCGTTGCGCTTCTTTGTCTCTTCTTCAATGTGGCGTCATTAACATCGCTTGTTATCCTATACGATTTTTCTAGGCAACGTGCCTTGTGCTAACCTATCTTAATGTTGTAACGAAAATGAACTTGCTGTGCGATCTATACGTGACGTTAGAGCGTGACAGAACGCTGTTGGCAAGGTTTTCGTGTGCGCGTGTGGTTCGTGAGGGCGTTGTAACACGCTGCTTTAGCCTCTTGCACCTCTTTCCTGCATCTAGTACTCTTGCTTGCCAGGAGTGCCTGCCAAGGGATGGTTACTTCGTTATATGTTTTCATATTTAATAGTGAACCACTCAGCGTTTTATAACTGATGCAAACGCAGGCGGAACGACCCCGATAACAACGCAGGGCAGGGGCAGTGCTTGTGTGGTCTTCTCTGTCGTTTGCCCTTCTTTTCAGTCGTCGTAGATTATTTACTGTTGCGTGAACGTTGTTTGATTCTTCACGTTTCATTTTTCTCTTGCAGCATCTCCTGACTGCAGTCACGGTGCCCCTAGCCTGCGTGCAGCACTCATCCTGCCATTCTGATTGATTGATTGTGGGGTTTAACGCGCCGACGCAACGCAGGCGATGAGGCGCGCCGTAGTGGAGGGCTCCGGATTAATTTTGACCACCTGGGGATCTTTATCGTGCGC
Organism: Haemaphysalis longicornis; assembly: GCF_048455015.1. Classification (NCBI taxonomy): domain Eukaryota; kingdom Metazoa; phylum Arthropoda; class Arachnida; order Ixodida; family Ixodidae; genus Haemaphysalis; species Haemaphysalis longicornis. The sequence goes on along the minus strand of NW_027526203.1, from coordinate 85,650,288 downwards.
CGAAATCTCGTACACACGGGCGTTTTTGCTTTTCGCCTCCAATCCTGCCATTCTAGTGGGAAGTGATGTTCGCAGGCCACTTGTCACGACCTAACGGGTTCCCGCCCTTGCCTGGCTTATAATTGATGGTATACTTCAGATACACTGCTGCGTTCTCTGTCTGCATACATTTAAAGCGAGTGTTTACACTAACACAGCAGTGGATAGCCATGAAGACAGCAGCGTGTGTACTAGAAATGCCAGTGAAAACAAAACCAAACGGTCTACAGATCTATGCCAGCTTGACCATTACAAATCTTTCAGCGAGTGTCAAAGCAATGGACAGCTGGGGGTATCTCGTGCGCTAAATTGTGTTCTTCTTTCTGTTTGTTTTCTATTTGCTGGTATAAATTTAGGAATTGATAGTATGAGTAAAGTAGACAGAGAACAAAGTGATTGCGTTGCTCTTAGAAATGCCTTACACTAAATAAAACTGCTTCCTGCGAGTTCGCACTGCTCAGTGCGGGGAAAAAAGGTTCCGTATAACAAATAATTTGGTGCACCCAAACCCATCTGTGATGAACATATGTCATGCATGGATTATTTAAGGGCATGTTATTAGCTTTGGCAAAACAAGAAAGTGACCTCTTTCTTGTGCAGAAAACTAGTTTAGTTGTATTTTCGCTTTTATCTGTCCAGTGTCAACAGGAATAGTAGCCTTGATGCGCGACTTTGCGGACGCTTTCCTGTCACCTTCCTTCAATGTCAACACAGTGGTGGTGAAGACTCCTGGGCAGTCGAAATCGCATGGTGACCGGCAGTTATATTCTACCACGAGAAGCACCCTCCACAAGCCGTGAGGCCTTGCTCTATTTTCAGCTGGGGCTCCTTTCGTTGCCAAGTGCCTTGGCAACGCTCCCAAAACAAGGTGGTCTTGTCCCTGTTGGAATTGTCATGTTTTTCACCACAGCTTTGCAGTTCATTTCACTTTTCTAACCCAATTCTAATGTTATTAGTGCAGGGAAATCTGGTGTCCAGCAGCTTGCGTTTCAAAGGGAATAGATGTAGCAACTACATCAAGCACTAGCTGATTCTGATGCTTAGTGGACTTTGCTGTGAGCCGTCCAAAGCACCACAAGGGGAAGCAGTGCTGGTCTTATGTAGTGTACTACTTTGGAGCTGCAAAATTACAATGCACCTTTTATGCACCTTTTATTACAATGGACCTTTTTTACCTCAATTTTTTATGCTGCAGTGGAAATCATGCGAATGCATGTTTGTAAACGTCCATTCCACCAACAAATTCACGGCATGCCTTGACAGTAGGCGCAGGTTTATGCATCTAGATAATCACCTGTACCCATTTATCACATGCCTGAAATTTGCACATGGTCGGATTTAAGCACCCTAAATGTGGCAAGTATAACCGACCGTAACACACAATCTTGAAAACTCTACCTTATCAACGCGAAAGCAATAAGTGGCCCATTGACTAAGGTGCCACTATCCGCTGTCTGTACTAGCACAACAGCTCCTAAACCGGCCGGCAGTGCAAAGAGAGCAAAGAGTGGATCGAGTTCAAAACTTTGGGAAGAGTTCAAACCACATGGGAATCAAACCCAGGACATCCCTAGTGCAAGTCCAGCACCACATCCTTGACACCACTATAGCTCAGTTGGTCTAGCTGACTAAAGGTGGACCCAGGGAGCGCATTATGACCTTAAACTGAAAAAAGTCCACAGGTACAAGCAACCCGACATACAATGAGTTTTAAACTTCTTGGCAATAGCCATAGCACATAGCCGTAACATCCCCACTGAGGTGAATTGGCCAGTCACGATGATAGCTGCTGTCAGAAGCTCATGGCTGTTTCACCAATTCCCGTTTGTCTTAAAACAATGCTGCTTAAATTACACACTGGCCAACTGCACCTCATCGAGTATATTTTACGCTGCTAGCATTCTTGTCCAGTAGCCTTGTTTAGTGTTAAAGAACTATGTATTTGATCACATGTGAAGACTGCGATTTCTGTTAGAGCATTTTGTGCTTTCAACCTGAATTGGTTGACGCTCGTCAATTCAACACTGCCTGCAAACTTTGATTGTGGTGTAATAAACATAAAACCTGGATAGAATAAAAATACTGAAGAGTAAATTATGCTAGGTTTATACATTGCACAGCGTAGCTGTAAACATCAAAATTCAACTTTTTAGGTTTCACGAGGAAAGCTGAGCATAACTTGGGCCAGCTATGAAGGGTAACTGCAGTGGAGGGCTATAGGTTAAGTCAGCCCACCTATAAATCTTTGACATGCTTCGAAATCTTGGCACACAGGCATTTTTCTTGTTCTACCTAAACCAATGCTTTGGACTTTGGCCAAATGTTTTGTACGGGTTAAACTGCACAATGCAATTGCAAATAAGAATTGAACAAACGTACTGTTGTGTCCATTCGAGAATCCAGTGATTTCCTAATATCGAAAATTGCATCTAGCAATCGATTCAAGAAATGTACTTGTATGTCCAAGAGACAAGCTCAAATAAAAAGTTACCCTACTTCAACTGCATTCCTTGCATATTTATTTATTTGAAAATATTTAGCATGAAAACAACAGAATGGTACAAACAAGCAGTGCTGTCACTTTTCGTGCTTTCTCTCTCGTGCGGTGTTGTTTTTCTACCGTTTATTAATTTTAAAAATATGCCACATTTGCCATTTTAGTTGGTTTTATTTGTTTTGATGTTATGCTGTGTTGTCAACGAAACTTTGTAAATGTCTTCCCAAGAAAAAATAAGAATACCTAGCATTTGTAAGTGCATGCTTCTTGATGGATAGCAACTCTCACTATATGAAAGTGAAGCCAAGAAAACACCAAAGTCATCACAAACACTGAAGAATGTTTATTGACATGTCATCACATCACTTGCTGGACAAGCAACAAGGCACCATAATGCTGCTCACATAAGAGTGCGAAGCATGCTCCGTGGCTAAAACCACTTGATAAAAATACAAGCAGGCGCTTATCTGCCCCAAGGTGACCCTGAATGAAAATGTGACGTGCGCAACACTGGAAATCAGCAAAAGTAATTGGGTCAGGCATAAGTGAAAAGTGCGGGCAAAAGTCGAGGGCACTTTCATGTGTTGGATGACGAGACTGCTGGCACAAGACAGGAAGGATCGAAGGGTGCTAACTCAGTATTGTATGGTTACAAATACGTGCAGATTGCTACTCACTGGACCAAAAGTGCTTGAAGACCCTGATTTTAAAGCAAAACTTTCTATGTCTCACCAGTGGAATATGCCATGCCAAAAAGGCATTGCAGAAAAGCCAACTTTCTCTGACAATGATAATGATCGTGGGTAAAAAAGTGCAGAAAAAAAGGCTTCCTGCAGTCAGAAACAAATCAGGACTTTCGCGGTGTGAAACCAACATCTATTCCGTGACACCATTGCAACATGGTCGAAGTAGTTTGAATCTGGATAGCGGTGCATCGAGATGCAAAATTAGACAAAAATGGTGCACCTCACATTCTAATGACGACGACAGTTGAACGCGAAGCTTTCGTCAAGCAAAATCAAGCGGCGAAGTTTCAAAGCCACTGCGATCAAAAGTCCAAACAGCATGCAAGTAAAAGTGATAGCTCAAACAGGCAACGTCCAAGCTCAGATGACAATCAAGCAAGGAATCCCTCACGAGAAAACTGAGTTAAACTGAAAGACAGGTTCTCCTAGACACCCTTCCCACTAACTTACAACCAAATTCCTTAAATGATCTCTTGCGTCCCTCCTACCCACCTAATTTAGCGGAGGCAGTGTGGGACACACTCCTGCATTTCATATACCGACCCAGTATTTTTCCCTTGCTATTTCCCACCCATACCCGTCGTGAACTTTAACTAATTGCTACTTCTAAGGGGGTCTGATGCACCAGCAAGAGGCCCCCGGGTGTTTTTTTTTACATTTCAATAAATGTTAAAAAAAATCGCGCCAATCCACCCCGTGAATGTGGTTGGAAAGCAAAGCTGTAAACGGCATCCATAACGATTACCCATGCGACGTCATTTAAATTCACTCACATCGCTCTACAAATAGCAAAACCAGAGAGAAGTGAAATGCACTTAACCACACCATTTATTACTTCAAAGAGATATTCTTGTTATGGCTAAATCAATGTATGAAGCATGAACGGTGTTTGTTTGAGTTGTATTGGTGTAGAACAAGAGTGGAAACTTTTTTTTAAATTAAAGTAAGCTCCCACCTGGTGTTACGATCTGTCTTCTCCGCCTCTGCGCCGCGGACGGAGGCGACGAGATTTGCCGCAAAGAAGGAGGAGGAGGAAGAAATACTTGTGTTCAGATTTCTGAACGGCCCAGAGTGCAGCCCTGGGGAGTGATTCCTTCTTCTGTGGGGCCCATATGCAGTCCGTGTGGCCTGTGTTCTGTCTACCCGCTGAAGCTGGGTAGGTAGAAAGGCCTGGACAGCAGCATCTCCCATTGCTCTTGTTGGGTACCTAGTTGACGGAAAGAGAGGAGGGTTCTCAGGGCTAAAGTCATACACCCCGATTACGGGCGGAGTGTTCCTACTTCTGAGCAAAATTTATATTCAGCGTCGTAGCGATTCGGATACATTAAGTGAAGACGCGTAGGCTGTGGGAAGGAGCCCGGATTGTATGAGCCGTAGGGTAGTTTGTTGTTCTCTGGAAAGGTCAGGGTAAGGCGAAGGTACGGTCTGTCTCAGAAGGCGATAATGCTGGGTTATCTGCCTGAACGTGACAAGCGGGTGGCTGTCCTCCTGCAGCTCCATAGCACGGGAGGTAAAACCGCAGGCTTGTTGGGTGGGCGTATTTGTTGCCCTCCATTGAAGCGTGAAGGAGTGTCCAGATGAGCTGAATGCAACCGTTTGTGGAGTGGTTTTTTAGCACGCGCAGTGCAGGTCAGGACACCCAACCCTACTGGTAATTCCAGTAGGCTTGCTGGGGATCGATGACTACCGTCCGAACCCCTGGTTGAGCGAGAGCCAAGGTGATGGCTGCCTCTTCTGCTGCCGTCATTTTTTGGTTCCTAAGCGAGGTACACGCAAGGAGGTTGGTTGGTAGCCACGATGATGGCGTATTGCTGCCCTCGATTTTTGGAGGCGTCTGTGTAGATAGATAGCTGCATGATCCCCACCGAGGGTGGTGTTTAGCGCTTGAACCCATGCTTTTCCGTGACCCTCGTCATGTGAAGGGTTCATGTTTCTAAGCAAAGGGAGCATCTTTAGTATTAGTCACCAAGAGTCTGGGAGCACGTCAAGCGGAGTGACATTCTGGGCTGCCCAGCCAATCTGGTGAAGCATGCGGTTACCCATCGTAGTTCTGAGTCGGACCTTCTGGTTAGAAAGATGGCCTTCTATTAGCTCTTCCGCCGTGTTGTGGAGCCCCGTGCTAAGCAGCCTCTCTATGGACGCACTCATGAGAAGACCAATGGCCTGCTCGACTGCCTTTCTAATCATTATATAAAGCATCTCTATGTCTTCCTTGTCGAGAAGAAGACAGGGGGTTAACGTAAGAAACTCTGGAGAGGACAATAGCTTCAATTAATCAAAAGGTACCGGATTCCTTTAGGCGTCGCTTCTTGGGGGCAACTCGCCTGATCATGTGTTTGATTTGATTAATGCTGTTTTTGACGCGCTGCAAGGAGACGTCACTCTTGGTGTTAGCTTTGAGATGTAGGCCCAGGATCTTGATGCTGGGGCTTGGAGTGATGGCCTGGCCATCAAGGAGTATTTGAATGTGTTCCTTGGTTTGGCGTGAGGGCGGACGACAAGGAGCTGTGAGCTCGTAGCTGAATCGGTAAGACAACGGGTTCTCGCTTTGTTAGTCTATTAGTTCCAGGTTCGATTCCCGGCAGTTCCAGTGAATTCTTTTATTTGTTCGCTGGAGTTTTCTGGTGACACCAACGGTCGCGAAAGAACCCTTGGGGGGTAGAGGTAAAAAGCTTTGCTTTAAAAACCATTATTGTCCTAAGACAAAAGCGTGCACGTTTTTTTCCCTTGCAATTACAGCAACTAATGAACACATGACAGAACAAGTAACAGAGAGCAATGATGAAACTGACAACCACAGATTTGCATATAACTGTGGAGAGTAACTCTCTGGATAGGAGACTGAGCAATAGAAGAGCACAGCAGCTGCGGCTGAACCTTCCCACGCAGCTGAACAGAGGCGAAGAATACGGCAAATGGACAAAATTAAGGGTTGGGAGTCTTAGTAGCCACTGTACTTTCTTATCAACCAGGCGTGTGGCTGGATGGTATAGATGAACAGCAACGTGGGAGCTAGAGGACTGCTTGCTGGCGACACTACTACCACCCAGTACTCTGTACTCCACAGTACACAGTAGGAGGAAACAAACTGGAAGTGGGACTGCGAATTGCCATGATGTTACAAATGAAAAAAGTGCTGCGTGGCTGTCACAAGTCAAGGTCAATCACCCTTAAGGGGAGGTGCCAAAACCCTTTAGAGAGAGGATGAAGACATGACATTTGAATCTAGTTGCTAAAAATGAACCATTCATGTAGCACCCCACCGTAAAAGGGGGTGGATCTTCACTCATTTCGTGAAATAAAGTTTAAAAGCAGTTCGTCCAGGGCAGTTGCCACCAGCACCCTAGAGTAGTATGGCGGAAACACACCGCAATCTTTGCTTTTGGGAGGTCTTTTACCGGGCTGTCTACCAAAAAACTCAAATTCTTTTTTTCTAAGGGGGCACCCTGGTCTTAAACAAAAAAACATGGTTTTTACAGTTAGGGCGATAAAAATTCGGTGATGCAGGTGGTTTTTCATTGAAATTGTAGATATGAAGTTTGTTTCTGTGTAAAACACCTATATTCAACTTTATTTGGCTGTTATGTTTGATTTTTTGACAGCCTTTGTAGAACAACTGCTTGAGGGATGCAGCTGAACAAGGTACAGGTGAACTGTGCACAAATCAAGGACTGACTGCCATAAGACTAACATTATCATTATATATGGTCTGTAGCAGAAGTGACAGCTGTTTGAAGTTTGGGCCTGGACGGCAACACCAGTTTTCCTGGTTCCCATTTTCTAGGCCCAAACTTCACATGGCTGTAACTTCTGCTACAGACCAGATAGAATGATAAAGCTAGTATTATTGCACTCCTTGAATTGTGCACAGTTAACTGGTACTTTATTCAGCTGCGCCACTCCAGCAGTTTTTATAAAGGCTGTCGTAAAATCAAACATAAAAATCCAAATAAATGTGAATAGAGTCGTATTACACAGAAACAAATTTTATATTTACAGTTTCAATGAAAAACCATATGCATCCCCCGATTCTTATCATCATAACTGTAAAAATAAAGTTTTTGATCAAAAACTGATGTTCCTTTCTAACTCGAAGCTTTCTGGCCAGCTCCGGCCTCCAAGGTCAGCTGCGCCTGATCAAAAGGACTGTCAACGCGGCTTGAGCTCAAGGCATCCTGGAATGAGGACACCTTCTGAAGCATTTTGTGCATTTAATTAAAGTTTATTATCTCTCTCTCTCTCTTGCGACTTGAGTCAAAGTCCAAAATATAAACTGCTTCGACCGTATCAGAAGGGCGCAGTCTGACAGACAATGGTTTCGTAATGCAAGGGACACTGGTTCCATTATGACCATGGAAAGTGTTTTTTCTTGAGGTGCTTGATGTGCTTTTGCTTATCATCCTCATCGCTTTGTGAAACTCACTGTGTAAAGTTAGCTTTCCTGCAGTGCATTATGTAGCCACATTTAATGCAATCAGTGAGGTCCTGAAAGCTTCACTTTAACAACAGGAGTTACGTGCTCGTCAAGACCCTCGTCTCACAACAAACTTCTCTTCACCAGCAGGCACAGGCTAGAGCCCAGTCAGCAGGTGCTGCAAAGACATGATTAGAGTATTTAAGCACGAACCTCAAGATGGAAAGGAGGCGGAGCAAATAGCAAGAAAAATGCATCAGGAGGAGACTGCAAGGTCTGGGATGAGCAAGCTAGGTGTGGTGCTGTCAGGACACTGATGTCGCAACCCAAGCCTGGGAACAAGCGGAGCAATAGCGCAGTTGTTCCAGCCTCCTCTGGAACAGTGATTCTGCTTCTCATGACTACCATCTTAGCGACCATGACTGCTCTAAAAAATTTGTCACAATAGCAGTGAACCTTTCAGAAATACTGGACTGCAACCCAGTAGATGCTATTCACTGAAAATTTCAGAGGGAGATTTCTTCACCCGACAACACTGGAAACCACCACGTCTGTGCCTGCGCATTGTGCCCACACCTCGCAGAAAAAAGAAAACCTCGGTGCATATCGTCTGCACCACTTCAACCCGATTGTCGGCCTTAGTATTAAGAGAAGACCTATTAATTGCACTCAAATTACGTGGTGGTGCTCTCCTTGCCCTCAAGAACTTTGCGTCACTGTAGAGTGAAACTGTGGCTATAAACGAAAGCGACACGGCATGCCAGAGGCAACGCTGCAGTCGCCTGCGACTACCGATGTTGACACAAGTGCCGTTTAATGCACAGCTGAAAACAAAAACCAAATATTCCTTTCGAAGAAATGCTTTATGCACACGCCGATTTATATTTATATTCTATATTTATATTAAATGAAGCCAGTGCACGTGATGCCATCTCCCGAGTTGTGCCATGCTTGCACCGCTCACCCCCTTGCTGGTAGCCATGTGCTCGTACCGTGGTCAACCTCAAGTCTTCACCCCTTTCCTCTGAAATTCTTTGTGTGCACGCACAACTCACCACATGCTGTCGAAAAAGAAGAAATAAAAACGTGCATCACTAGAAAGCATAGCTGCTACCCCAGCAACAAGTGGAGGGGGCACCCTTTTGTTTGTTTTGCCCGAGACGACTGCCTAGAATGGCAGATTACCAGCCCCCGCATGTGCAGATTGCTAATAGAAAAAGGTCCATTACCGCAATCTCATGGAGTCCGACGTATCACAGACGCTGCTGCACATACATGGCGGCGCACAGACACGGTCGCCCACTTGTGGGCCACACCAGTGAATACAACCTACGAAGTGCTATACCCACCACCGATATAGCATTATCTAGGGGCAGTCAGAAACACTTTTTTATATGTTTACACGTACTTTCAAGCGTTCGGAGGGTCAACATGGCTGCTTGTCACTGCTTCTGACCGATCATCCATGGGTCAATCCCACCAATCTGGCTGCCACAAATCACGGTAATAACGCGGAAGTCTTCAATTGTGGGCCGGACTGACACACACGATTCGCGCCAGGGCTGTCAAGCTGGCGTGGCAACTTTCTGATCGCGGCGTTAACACGCCACAGTGGTTCGAACACTTGCCCAGTATGAAGGTAGCTATTTCTGTCGTCGTTGGTTTGTCGCATAATGCATGCTTTACTGATGTTTAAGTGCAAGACCTGGCAAGCTTCTCTAGCTCGCCCACAATTTCTCGATACGCAACTCTGAGCTGACGTGTGAGCACATCTGTTTGTCGTGTGGTTCCTTGTTAATGAGCCAGACCATGCAACTGAACGGTGCGAATGCAGATTTGATGCTTTCAGCGCGTTTCAGTTCTTTCTTCGATCAACAAGAGAGAAACTGTCAGTAATGCTCGTAGAAAGACGGGGTGAGTCAGAAATGATGCTTGGACACTTCCTAGTACCATATAAACAGTGTACTTAATCTTCCCGAGAGCCAAAGCATCATTTTAGGTTGTAGTGAAACAGACCAGAAAACACCCCTGCCCTTTTTCTTGTCCTTTCTCTTTGAAGCACTCCTTTGTTTATGTATTGAAAAACAATTTGTGCAGCGGCACACTTCATTAGTTATTTGTGTATATGGCTAATTTTTTTACATTTTAACATTTATATGTTCTCATTGTAGTATGATACTAAGCTTGATCAGTGCATTTTTGAAGCAGAGGTGGTTTTCTTCAGGTGGCAGTTCCTTTTCTCTACAAAAAAGTGCTTGCTGTAAACAGGATCAAACAACAAAAAAGGAAATGTGTTTTAAGTAAGGAGGAAAAAGGTTCGCATCAATTTATAAGGCTGAGACAAAGATTATGGCAGTCACTACACGTGCTGGGGTTCCCATAGGGCTAACAAGCGATTTATCAAGAAACTGGACAACACTTCCAATGGTGCGCAAACCGAAGATGTACTCCTGCAATTAAAACACGGAATTATCGCTGCCCCTTCAAAGGTACATAATTGAGCCATTTTGGCACTTGATCTTCAGAAAGCTTTGATCGCGTATCACACCAGGCTATTTGGTGTAACGTTGCCACTTTCACTCCGGGTCGCCGAACATACTATATCCGTAACTTCCTTTCGAACCGCACGGCTGTTATTCATCTCGGTGACCTACAATCCGACACTATCCATTTCCCAACCATTGGCACGCCTCAAGGAGCAGTATTATCCCCACTCCTATTTAACATTGCCCCAATCCACCTTCCCAGTAAGCTCGCCGCGATCCCTCGCTTACTCCACAGCATATACGCCGATAATATTATGCTGTGGACCACCAGAGGCAGCGACTTTCAAATCGAGGAGGTTCTCTAACAGGGAGCTGACTTAGTTACCGCCGCCGCGCAAGTTGGGCTTGGATGCTCACCTGAAAAATCTGAGCTTTTAATCCTCCCCGCCAAATCAACCGGCAATCCAGCCCAGACACCCACCATTGAGGTCCGGATTCGGGGTAGGGATGTTTCCCAAGTGGAAGTCCTGAAAATAATTGGGCTCTGCATACAGCGCAATTGCGCAAACATTAAGTACCTAGCACAGCTGACTTCTCAGGTGAATCAGACGATCGCCCTCATCCGCAGGATATCTGCCCTCAACAAGGGGCTCAAAGAAACGGAGCGTATCCGGCTGATACAGGCATTTGGGCTCAGCCTTCTCACTTACTCCCTCCCGTATCTCTTGCCCTCGCGTACCGAACTCTCTAAAGTCAACTGCCTCATTCGAAAGACCTAAAAAACGGCGCTACAAATCCCTCATAGCACTACCACTGCCAGACTCGAGAAACTCGGCATTTACAATACTGCGGAGGAACTCATTGAAGCCCACCTTATCGGCCAGCTAAATTGGCTCTCATCCACCCCCACCGGTCACACTCTCCTTGTTACTCTTAACCTTAAAGCCCCTATCCTCTGTGATGACAGACTTCTGGTACCAGCCGACATTCATGGCTCCCTCACTATCCACCCTTTACCGCGGAATATCACCCTGTTTTCAACAAGCAGAGTAGGGAACTACGAGCACAAGCACTTACATGCTGCCGCAGTAGTAATCAACCATCCCAACACTCCTCGTCTTATATCCCTAACAGACCCCACCAACTGACCCGCTGAGGCGGAAGAGGCGGCAATAGGTGACAGGTAAAAAGCGCTAATACTCATGGGTGCATTGTCTGCTCCCGCGGAGTTCTGTTACTTCCGGTTCGAGAGCTCTCCTGGCCTCCCATACGCCGACGGCTTTCACGCGCGCTTGTGCTTGTTGTTTATCTGTTTCCACTGAAAAAAAACCGATCATGCATCGCACATTCAATGTGTAACAACAGTGAATTCTACTAGGGGCTTCTCTGAAAGGTTAGCACTCTGTGGCAAATAAACAACACGCACACACGCGCGGGAAAGCCGCCGGCGTACGGAAGGCCAGGCGAGATCTCGAACCGGAAGTGGCTGGAGCAGACAACGTACCCATGAGCCTTTGCGCTTTTTACCGGTCACCTATCGCGTTAGCCCTTACACATAGGCCGCCCCCTATCACTATCATCTCGGATTCGAAAACGGCCATTCGAAATTACGCCAGAGGCATGATCTCGCCCCTGGCGCTCGGAATTCTCCTGAAAAATCCTCCTACCATACAAATAAAGCTGATCTGGACTCCGGCCCACATGGGCGTGGGGGGAAATGAGGCAGCACATAGGGCCGCTCGAGAGCTCACCATCCGAGCAGGCCCTAGCCTCGAACCCTTTCACGGAGCCCTATCAGCTCGGGGCAGTCTCTTGACCTTCCAAGACATTACGGCACATTACCGCCTCTCACGCCGCCAGCTCGCTCCCCCCCCCCCCCCCACACCCGGATTTATCCAACAGGGAAGAACGGCTATGGCGACTGTTGCAAACCCATACCCTCCCATGTCGCTACCACCTGCACCGTATTTATCCTTCCGTCTACCCCTCCACCAACTGCACGGCCAGTGGAGCAGTGGAAACACTGGACCATCTTCTTTGGAACTGTCCCCAAAACCCCTATCCTCTCTTAGCAGACGGTGGGCACTGGGCTGAGGCCCTGGGCAGCTCCGACCTGCCTACCCAACGGGTGGTCACGGCGAGGGCTGCTGCGGACACCGGTACGCCGGTCACCACGTCCACTAAGGGGCCTTTAAAGGCTCAATAAAATGTTTGTCCTCCTCCTCCCATGGTGGGGTCACATGCGGTTCTGCGCAGATGGCATCTGGCCCCATTTTGTCTGACTGGCAATGAAAACTGCCTGCTTCAAAATAACAAAGACATTTTTTAGCCACATTTATATTCAGGCAAAAAGTGTTGTGCAGGCATTGCATGTAATGTTGCCTAGTATGAAAAATTGTGCTCAATAGGTTTCTGAGGAAAGCTGGTTTCGAGAATTGCAATGTGCCATAGGACAAAACAAAATTAACTATAAATGAAAAACAACACAACAAAAGTCCTGAGTTTTGCCATGCATATTTTTGTGCTCCTTTTCTATCATGTTTACAACCAACATAGCCATACTGTTAATTACATTGCACCTTTGGTCTCATAGGTCACCCAGAAAGGAAAACAACTGAAGTGGAGGAAGTAGTGTAAGGAAAATTCACTTTATATTGTAAGACAACAACAGTATTAATGTATTCTTGAAAGCGTAAGAAACAACAGCCTCGCCTGGACATTTTGAAAATGTAAAATAGTTTCTTCTTGTCTTCTTTTTATTTTATGGTGAAGGAAGGGGGCTGCTTCTTTTCCTGAAGCTTGTTAAGTTGGCCATTTTTTAGGTGATCAGGTATTTAAGCATTCAGGAGTAGACGTGTCCTGATCAGGTATATCTGGAGTCCAACTGAGTAAAGCGTATTCTGATTTTTATCATGCTAAGGGTCATATTCCAAATGCTCCCCATGAGCACAAACGAGTTGCAGTGAATGAATGAAGATAGCACGGAATTCTTTTATCAACACGTAAATGCCTAAGACTAGTTCACATACTTGAGCAAATCACAAGCACGGCATAAACTTAATGCGGTTGCCCAGCAGTTGGGCAACCCGCCACTATTTAAACTAAATGCATATGCTACTCGATGGTTTCCCTCCAGCTTAGAGACTGCCTTTTCCATGTGTTTTCTAGTTCATAAATATACCATAGAATGCTTGGCTGCAGCAGCTCTCATAAACTACAAAATGACAAGAATAAGATGGGCATTGCTTCCACAGATGATCCCTTTGTATCAATCCTGACATGAAATAGCCAAGTGAATCTTTGGACCTTGGTAACAAACTGTTTCAAAGCACAGTGCAAACCGTGATGAACAAACAGCATTGCGTCAGGTGCATAGCCTGCGACACTGCAGCGGAAAAAAATATCTACATGTCTTTCTGCCTCATTTTCCTGTGTCTACATATGCAAAGTGCCTTTATTAACAATAAAAGCAGGGTGATAGGAGGGGTGTAAAACGTTTAAAGAGCGCACTGCTAAATAATGTGACACGCTTTTTTTAAATATTATGTATGAGCTGCCTCAAGTAAGAGGCATTTCTTACAACATTCTTAGCCCTGTATGGCTTTCTCAGACAGCTTAGATGTGCGAAAAAGGCAACTTAATTAGTCTGACAGCTCAAGGCGAGGTAGGTGCACCTTCTCCCGTTTGCACTCAAGAGTTTACATGAGAAGGCATTAAGTAATTGCATCATAATCGAGTAAACTGAGGTCACTTCGCACTATGAGGCACAGGGCAGTGTGGTAGACCTCTCACTCAAGGATCTTTAGCGTAAACCAAGACATTGTGTACAGAAGGTTAATTTTTTTGGCTTTATAAATTCAATGCAGCCACGGCAGCCAAGAATCGAACCCAAGACATTGTACATCCCTGCAGCCATAGGAAACCATGTGAGATCTGAGCAATCTGGCACCTGAGAAATCTCATTACGATGAATAAAGCTACCGTGCGATATTACTTAGTGTTTACAAAAACCAAGGATAGACAGCATAGGGGCACTAGATACATCCTTGCGTACACAAAACTCAAAAGTAAAATTAAAATATATATATATATATATGACGCGGGCATCCGAGGCACGGTATATCTATGGTGTTGACTAACACCATGTACTGTGCCCTGGCCGACCACGTAATTTATGTTCCTGCCTCCACTGGAAGCTGGAAAGCACTGTAAACGGCCCTGTGGTCAGCCATAACCCATTACACGCCCAAGACTACAGTGCAAACTTTGTCGTGACGGAAACCACGTACGGTGCTGTTTGCACGAAGGTCACGCCAGCCCACCTCATAGATTGTGCTATATCGGTAGTGCATATAACAATTTCTGGTGGGACTTCACTAGGTGGTACATATAGCATCATCCATAAATTTTCAACAGTAAAAAAATGAAGGTAGTAATTAAGCAGTGCATGAGCTATCCCTACCTCTTCATTGTTTCACTAGTTACTGAAGACTTGTATTTGAAAATGTCAGGCTGGAATGGATGCATAGACCAGGTTGGTTTTTTGACATTGGCATAAATAACTAAACTTGATTTTTAGTACACACGCTGCTGCCTTCATGGCTATCAACTACCGTGTTACTGTAAACCCTCGCTTTAAATGTACACGGAGTGAGAACTCACTGGTGGATCTAAAGTATACCATCAAATAGAAGCCAGGAAAAGTCGGGAACCCGTTTGGTTGGGACAAGTGGCCTGCACTAGAATGGCAGTTCCCACTAGAATGCCAGGATGAGTGCTGCAGGCAGGCTAGGGGCACCGTGACTGCAGTCAGGAGATGCTGCAAGAGAAAGAAATGGAATATGAGGAATGAAGCACCGTTGAGGCAGCAGTAAATAAACAATCTAGGATGACTAAAAAAAGGGCAAACGAAAGCGAAGACCACACAAGCAGTGCCCTTGGCCGCCCTGCGTTATCCGGGTCGTTCCCGCTGAATTTCCATCGGTTATTGTACGCCAATTGGCCCCACTATTAAATATGAAAACACATAACGACGTAAGCATCCCTTGGCAGGCACTCCTGGCAGCAAAAGTGCTGGATGCAGCAACGAGTGCAACAGGCTAAAATAGCGTGTTACAACGCCCTCACGAACCACACGCACACACGAAAACCTTGCCAACAGGGACCTGTCATGCTCCTAACTTCAGCAACAGATCGTACTGCAAGTTCATGTTCGTTACAATATTAAGATCGGTTAGCACAAGGCACGTTGTCTAGAAAAAGCGTCGAGGAAAACAAGTGATGTTAATGACGCCACATTAAAGAGACAAGGAAACGTCATGGGCGAGACGGGTTTGCAATGCGAGCGAGTTTCCACGCCGTGCAACAAACCGTCAACAGCTCGCGATAGCCGTAAACGTAAACGTCGCTAATATAACTGACGCGAGCAGAAAGCAAGCTTTGCAGTAGGAGATATGCGAAGTGACTGCAAACCCGCCAAAAAACACTGACCTGGTCGGCCGATGGTGGACAGTTGAACGACCACAGATAACTGCAAAGCTGTAGTGCCAGAAGACGCTGGAGCTGTTGAACGACGACTGACAGGGCGACAACCATCGCCAGTTTATGAATTCTTGCGTTGACCGCATAAGTCGAACGCGACTACTTGAATCGCTACGGCACGTACGCCATGTAGGCAGCACTCGGAAAAATGTAAACATACCGCGCGGGAACGCTGCGAGCAAACGTGACGTCACATCCACCTAGCGATGCTCCTCACCCGCCCAAAAGGTTGGTTAATTCCTCTCCTGAAGGGCAGGTATAGAAATCGTGTGTGAAATGAGGCTCACCCGTTCCAACGAGGGCGCCGCCATCTTGCGTGCGCAGCGCCCTCTTGTAGCAGCTTCGGCGTTTGCTCTGCGGCGCATGGGTGCCAGGGGCGGCTGGGTGAATTTTCTGTTGTAGCGCGTTGTACGTTCTTTTCCGTAGTACGGTTTGGAGCAGTGGAACGCGGGAAATTTAAAATGATTTAAGCAAACATTTGGCGTCTTTACCTT
This sequence comes from Haemaphysalis longicornis, assembly GCF_048455015.1. Taxonomy (NCBI): domain Eukaryota; kingdom Metazoa; phylum Arthropoda; class Arachnida; order Ixodida; family Ixodidae; genus Haemaphysalis; species Haemaphysalis longicornis. The sequence continues at coordinate 85,634,071 of NW_027526203.1, read as the reverse complement.
GGGAGGAGCGCGACGCAAAAGGAACAACATGCGAGGTGAGCGGGAAAGCGAAGGAAAGCATTTACTTCGCAAAAGCCGATAAAGACTATCGTCTTTTGACGGCATTTGCAACGAAAGGAGCAGATACGCGGCCAATTGTTTCATGTTTGAAGCGCGGACAGACGAAACACAAGAACAGGACAACACAAGCGCTCGTGTTGTCCTCTTCTTGTGTTTCGTCTGTCCGCGCTTGAAACATGAATCAAATCCAAGTAGCTCAACTTTCCGTTCTACTGCAGTATACTTTATGGAAACGTTTTTGCATAGGACAGTTTAAGCGATCTGGCCTAAATCGGCGCCATTTTGGGCCGTGGTAGAGCTGAAATTCCCCTCGAGGTAGCGTGGTCCACGGTGGGTAAACGATGCCTTGTCGAACGTATGTCGGCAATACTTCGTCAAAATTTTTTTGTTTGCGTGTGTGTTCCCGGGATCGTGTATAGCGGCTATTTTGCTCGCTTTACTGCAAAAAGTGATGTTTGTTAAAACAATCTAACCGTGATACGCTCGGCACCCATGGGCAACAAGCATAAGCGTGTGTCAGGGTAACCGACTTCTGGGTTCATATCCCTGCAGGGATTAATAGAGATAGTTTTGGGTGAACTTAGTAAGTATTTGACATATTACATAGTTTGTATTACATCTTATCGATATATCAACACAGCACCCTCAGCCACCACTGCCGCCTACAATAAACAAAACTTCCTCTCTATAGAATTTCAAGTGTTTTGCAGCGCAGTTTAGCCGTGTCTCTTATGTACAACATAAATAAAATAAAACGACACAGCTCCTGGAGCGCTCATCAAGCGTCCGCCGTTGGGCAACCAGACAAGCGTTCGCTTTTGCGTTGCTTAGTTTGATGTTGCCGACAAAGAGACATCACATTTGGGTAATAGACTGAACTCTTGGCTCGAGTGAGTGAGTGAAGAACTTTATCTTGCCCGGGTCGGGGATGGGGGAAAAGAGAGGCGGATTCCTCTTCAGTAGCCTCCCCCCCCCTTCTCTCCCTCAGATTGGCTGGGGAAGGGGACAACCCAGAGAGGTAGTAGTCACTGTGAAAATCGACAAGACCAGCCCACGTAATACTTGGAGCTGGGTATACCGCAATGTGACCGCAGCAACGGTGGAGATGGAACTAGTACACAGGGCATGGCGGCACCCTAGCGATGCGGTTCCCTAACCACTTCGTCTTCATCGCACAGTTGAGGAAACGTTTTGGTAAATGTATCCGCTCAAGTGACCGCTGTTTGTTGGTGCTGCCGTGCCCTCGGCTGTGACTTGGCGTATGACTGCGCATTGTTTCTCGGCAGACTGTTACTGAGAGGTGACGTGGAGATTAATCCCGGACCTTAACTTATTCAAATTATGAAACAACTGAAACAAATTTCAGCGGATATAAAGGAAATCGAGAAACAGAGACTGGGCGATATCGACAACAAACTACATGCTTTAGGCGCACTCGAAGAAAAACAAGACCAAATTTTTTCCATGAGTAGCACAATCCAACCGCTTAAACAACGCATTGAGGAGCTTGAGAACCGCATCCGACGGTCAAATTTAATCGTTTATGGCCTAGAAGAGACTAAGAATGAAATAAGTGAAAAAAAAAACGCGCCAATCCACCCTGTAAATGTGGTTGGAAAGCAAAGCTGCAAACTGCACCTAAAACGATTACGCATACGACGTCACTTAAATTCACTCACGGGCCTCTACAAATAGTGAAACCAGAGACAAGTGAAATGCACTTAACTGCATCCTTTATACTTGAAAGAGATATTCTTTGTTAAGGTTAAATCCCTGCATGATTCAATAACGGCGGCTGGTTGAGTTGTATTGGTAAAGCACGTGAGAGCAAACTCTTTTTTTATAAAATTAAAGGAAGCTCAAGCCATGTGTCAGACGATTCACGTTTCCGTCTCTGCCACCGCCGACGGAGACGACGAGATCGGCAGCAAAGACGGTGGAGGAGGATCAGGAGGAGGGAGGAGTATGAGGAGGAGCGAAAGGAGGACTAGAAGAGGACGAAGTTGGGGAGGAGGAGGCGGAAATTCTTTTATGCAGATTTCTGAACGGCCCAGAGGGCCCAACAATTCACGGTCATCGATAATGATTCGTCACCAATGTGTGATGTAACTTCCTGAGTGCCGCAAGGCAGCGTGCTCGCGCCGCTGCTATTTCTCATCTATATTAATGACTTGACAAATGGTGTAACATCATTCTTACGAATATTTGCCGACGTCTGCATATTCTACCATCCTATCAAAATTTTAACGATCATTACGCACTACAGAAAAGTCTAGACGTAATTATCAAATGGTGTGAATCTTGGCAAATGGTGCTGAACGCATAAAAATGTAAAACCCTCTCTTTCAGTCGTAAGCGTGACACCTCCATTTTCTCGTACCGTATAAATAACGAAGTGCTTTCTCATGTTTCCACGTACAAATATTTGGGCGTACACTTCACACAAAATCTTTCATGGTCCTCTCAGATTACTAATATCTGTCCGAATGCCACGAGATCCCTGGGATACCTACGTCGTAACCTACATTCTTTCCCCGCTAACGTCCGCAAGTTGGCTTACGAAACTTTTGTTCGACCTCAACTCGAATTTGCCTCACCAATCTGGTCCCCCCACCAAAACTACTTAACTGACATGATCGAGGCAGTCCAAAATAGGGCAGTCCGATATATTTCTCGAAACTATAATTTCTGCTTCAGTTTAACTCAAGTTAAAAGGGATTATTCCCTTCAATCATAAGCCACTCGCCGCAATATTTCTCTTTTATGCTTCTTTCATAAATATGCAAATAGTACTAAAATGACCAGACTTCTTATTGAACTACCCTCCTACTTATCAACTAGACTACACAACGAGCTTAGCTTTTCCCGCATGTACGGTAAAACAAACTCTTTTAACGCATCCGCATTGCCTCGAGCCATTACGTTGTGGAATGATTTTCCCGATAACTTGGTATCAGACCCCAACCCACTTTCCTTCCGCAACAAATTGGTCTTGCACTTCAGTTGATAACTTAAGGTGTTAGTACTTTGTTCTTGATTGTATATGACATTTTTTGTGATCTGCGAAAGTTCTTTTGCTAATCATTCTGCCCACTGATCTTTCTTGGTTCATTTTTGTTTGTAAAACCCTATCTGAACAATCTGTTCAGATTTGCTGTAAGCGCTGCTATAACATTTCCTGTTTGTTATGCAACATTGTTTTGTCACGGCCAGTTACAGATATTGTATAGTTTTTCTAATGCTATGTGCCTTGAGTTGAGTCTATGTGGTTCGGTGATTATATGTCATGTTTCACTTATAGATATTTATTTCTAGTTTCCATTGTATGTTTCGCGCTTGCTTCCTGGCTCCTTTTACGCATTTACTTGTGGTATTTGTTAAACTTGTACTCATGCCTTTGTTAGCCCCCCTTACTCAATGCCCTCGCCAAGGGCCTGTAAGATATCTGTAAATAAATAAATAAATAAATAAATAAATAAATAAATAAATAAATAAATAAATAAATAAATAAATATTGCCACCTCCTCGCGCACAATCTGTTTCAAAAATAAACACCTAGAAAAGGTTCGTCGCAGTTGTAGAGTGTCCCATGAAATAGAACGTTTAAGGTCTGTAACGCTAACTTTATAACTGTAAGAGTTAGTAACAAATCGTGCAGCACGATTTTGAATTGCCTCCAGTTTATTTATAAGGATCTTAGTGTTGGTCCCATACCACAACAGCATACTCTAAAATCTAATGTAGGTTAGAAGAGTACAATATTTGTTTGACGTGTTGAGGAGCCTTACTAAAATTTCCTTAATGAAGTTAAGAACACGTCCAGCTTTTAAGGTGATGTACTCGACATGTTTATTCCATAAAAGGTCTGATGAAAAGAATACACCGAGATATTTAGCGTGATCTACTTTTTCAATTGGAACGCTGCCTAAGTGGTAGTTTTGGATAATGTTAGCCCGCTTTCTGCTGAAGTTAATATGGGTACATTTTTTCGGTTCATGTGCCACTTATGGCCCCAAACTAGGATTCGGTCAAGGTCACATTGTAAGGAGGAAGCATCAACGTCATTTTCTATGTCCCTATAAACCACGCAATCAACCGCGTACAGCCTTATTTTGGATGTAATGTTCACGGTGATGTCATTGATGTAGATGAGAAATAAAAGTGGTCCTAAAACAGATCCTTGCGGCACCCCCGAAGTGCAGCCGCAAGATCTGATTCAGAGCCGTTGATAGCCACTTTTTGTGAACGACCCGACATATAATTTCGCACTCAGCCAAGCACGTAATCAGGAAGGCCAAGGAGGGACATCATAAGGAACAATAGAGAATGGGGGACAGTGTCGAAGGCTTTTTTTACAGTATAGCAAAATGAAGTAAACTTGTTTACCAGCGTCCAATGAAGAAAAAATATCGTTGGAGAATTCAACCAACTGGGTGACGCATGAAAAACCCGCAAGAAAGCCATGCTGGGCATGGTTGAAAAAAATTGTTCGCCTCTAAGTGGTGAAAAATGGTTGAGTATAACACATCCTCAAATGTTTTGCAACACATATCTGTTAGGGATATGAGTCTGTAATTTCTTGCGTCTTTGCGGAGACCCGCTTCATGAACTGGAGTGACATTCGCAGTTTTCCAGTACCAAGGAAGGTCACTGGAATCAAGAGACAATCTTAACAAAACAACAAGGTATCTAGAAATCACGGAAGCACATGTTTTGAGAACATAGCACGTGATATGGTGTGGTCCAGTGGCTGAGTTTGACTTTAGCTTAGACAAGAGTTTACACACTCCCTCAAAGGACGCTGAGATTTCAGGCATTACTTAAATATACAGTAATCCCTCGTTATAACGAAGTCAGCGGGAAGGCGAAAAATTTTGTTATAAGCGGTATTTCGATATAAGCGACCACGCGAGGAAAGCTTAAGTAGTTGAGATTCAATTGCGCCACAAGTGCGAAGAATAAAATCACAATGTATTCAGTGAAGCAAAACTATTCAGGTGATAAAGGCAGTGAGTTTTGGCTGTTTCATGTTTTTTTTCCGGGCGTGAGCAACCCTTGCTCCAATGGGCGAAGCAGCGACTGGCAACCGAACGCCCCGCAGTCTGCTGAGCGAATGAGGAGGAGAAGGCAGCGGCCACTTTTACAGGGGGGCGGAAGCTGCGGGCGTCACGGAACGCTGCGAGAGTTGCGCGCTGAAAAGCGCCACAAATGCCGCGGCTTGCGTCTGAGGTTATATTTGTTGAGCTCAAAAAAAGAGAACCCGCTCATTGTGAATACACAACCCAGTCATGAAAACTGATGGGTTTTGTTCTAGGGGTCTTGCATGATCACTGGACAATTTTTTTGCGAGGTGTGCAGCCGTTAAGTTTGCAAAACAAGAGTTTTTCCTCGCCCTGCTGTCGACGACACTGCTAATTCTGCGCTTCGAGTGTCAGTGTTCGCGCGCCGTCACCTCCAGGCCATTGACCAATCTCTAGGAACAAAATTCAATCACCCTACCACGCTACCACGCTTTTGGACGTTTGTCTGAAGGCGGATGCCGCGAATCGAGCGTGGCCGGCTCGAGAAAAGCGCCCGGGAAACACCAACCCACCATGTTGACCACCTGACTCGCCGATCGGTCACCGCCGCTCGGCTACCCCTCCGCTCGCCACTTCGCTCTAAGCGGTTCCAGCTGTTCATGCGCTTCGAGCAATGCGGTCTAAAATACATGAGTTTGGGCTGGGACCAGAAGAAATTTCGAATAAAGCGGTATTTCGAGTAAAGCGATTTCGTTATAACGAGGGATGACTGTAGTTGGGATCGGGCAAAGCATGGACGTCAGTGATAGGGGCGGCGAATACTGACCTGAAATAGTCATTGAAATGATCATCTTTTTGAATATCATCAGTGATTTCACCCTGGGGACCTGATATTGGCGTTATTGAACCTTCCCCCTTGCCATTAGATTTCACAAACTTCCACATCTCTTCAGGACTTTGAGCTTGTTACCCAACGATGAAAAAGTTATCTTTTGCTACCTTGATCTTTAGCCTAATTTCTTTTCCTAAGGCATCAAGAGTGCAAAACAAATCTTCATTCCTGTCAGCTTCATACCTGCGAAAACGTCGGTGCTTTTTATTTAGTAGAGCTTTAACTTCCCTGGTGAACCAGGGTTTGGTTTTTTTAGGTGTATTAGAAATCGTTTTAGATGGGATATAAGACTCAATGAGGTACAATACAAAAGAAGGAACAGCGCACATTCTAAAATGGACGGACAGAGCTACACATCACAAGCGCTGACTATCAACTGATGGCTTTATTGCAAGCTGCGGAAAATAAATAGCACACTTACAGGGGAAAAATGCAACAACTGCGCACAAAAAGAGAAGGATGCCCAGCCTGTCAAACTATTATTGCGTCACTGAATTTATCGCCACATGCACTTTTCTCTGGCGTCCAAGAATGCGATTTCCTGTGGCGTGATAGCTAACGAGGGCACACTAACACATTTATCACCAGCTCTTTCAATCATTGCAGCTTCAGCAAGTTCCCTCGTGGTCTGGTTCCTGCTCTTAAAGATTTCTGTTGTGTTATGGAACACAAGGATTCGACCAGCACAGAGCAGGCAGTCACGTAAGTGCTGCCACACGTGGCCTTGTGAAGCCCGACGGACATTGTTCTTGCAGTCGTTCATTCAAGCATCGGCCTGTCTGGCCTATATATTCCTTACCACAGGCCATAGGAATCCGGTACACAACGCCGCTTTCGCATTCAGTGAATTGTTCGTTATGATTAGTACTACACTTGGTTTTTTTTCTTTGCGGACAGGGTTGCTTCATTTACTTAGCTGAGACAATTTGGTGCAGAAAATACAACGTTGACGCCAACACGTTGACCAATCTTCTTAAGATTGTGGGAGAGCTTATGGTAGTAAGGGATGACCGCTATCTTTTTCCTGGGTTCCGTTGTGTCTTCAAGGTCATCGTGACGGCTCGTGCAACGTTTCTTTATTTTACTAATCAGGCCTTCAGACACTGACACAAGTAATGGCTGGTGGTACCCAGCATTGCTGAGCCGGTCAATTTGCGAACGGAAACTTTCCTGGGTCATGTGATCACATGATTTTGTAAGTGCATTTGTGAGGCATGAGTGGGCTAGGCTTCTTTTTAAAAGTTTTGAATGGGCTGAGTTAAATGGTAACAATGGTTTTTGGGCACGAGGCTCATAAATCCAGCACACATGATCATTGTGGGAATGGAGGCGCAAGTCTAAAAAACGAATGCTATTGTTCTCTGGTTCTTCATGGGATAAATTAAAGGCTTAAAAGATTCATTAAAACTCACTAAAATAGGTTCAATGCATGCATCTTTTTGTCCAGTACCTTCAAAAATAATTAAAAAGTCACCAACAAATCTGAAAATCGTAAGAACACTTGAGCCTTCTAAAAGATCTACCAGCACTTTGTCTCGAGCTCCAAGAAATAAATCACTTAGAATAGGAGCAATGCACGAACCACTTCGTATTCCTTGTGCAGTTTCTACTCGGCCTGCTGTTTCGCCCCTGCACCAGCGCTGCCGGAAAGCCATTTTCGGTTAGCGACACCTGGAATGCAACGAACAGCCACGTGCCAAATACAGTTGCATGGATCGCCCTGGATAATCAACGCCATCAGCACTCGTCAACGCGCACGGATTCCGGCGCATGCGCCCACCCCTGGACGCCCCTCGCGGATCCGCCTATAAGTTTGTCACCCAGGAGCGCGGCAGCCAAAGGGCACGGCGGCACCTTGGCCATGCGGATCCCTAACCACTTCGTATTCCTTGTGCAGGTAAGGAAGCGTTTCGGTAAATGTATCCGCTCTAGTGACCGATGCCTGTTCGTGCTGCCGTGCCCGCGGCTGTGTGATCTGTTGTTTGAATGCTTATTGTTCGTGAGAAAACTGTTGTTGCTTGGTGGTGATGTAGAGACCAATCCCGGACCTGAGCTCGCTCAAATTATCAAGCAATTGAATGTAATTTCCGCAGACATTAAGGAAATTAAGGAACAGAGACTAGCGGATATTGAAAACAAACTGGACGCTCTAGGCGCACTCGAAGAAAAACTTAACGCCTGCCACGATCAGGTTTTTGCCATGAATAGCACAATTCAAACGCTTGAGCAAAGAGTTGAAGAGCTTGAGAACCGCAGCCGTCGGTCAAACTTAATTATTTATGGCCTAGAAGAAATGAAATACGAAACAAGCGATAAACTGGAGCAAGCAGTTAACAAACATATCATAGAAAGTGTTCTTGAGCTGGAGCCGGTTCAAATTGAAAGAATTCATAGATTAGGCAGATATGCGCCAAACAAGACACGGCCAGTGATTCTGAAGCTTCTTGGCTCGAGACAGAAAGGGAGTATTCTGAAGAATTGCTTCAAGCTCAAGAATACTAATCTCTCTATAGGGGAGGATTTCGCTCGCAAAACGCGTGAGACAAGGAAAAAGCTTTGGGACAGCGCCAAAACTAATCGGGAAAAAAAAGACAAAGTCGCACTGGCATACATCAAGCTTTATATTAACGATGTCACTTTTATCTGGGACGATGAAAAGGGTGAAAGGGTACCAGTAGAAAAAAACGGCACAGTAAACCGCCCAAAGACCCCACAACACGCTCAATCGAAGAAATAACGTTACTAACCATAAATGCCCGCAGTATACTAAATAAAACAGCAAGCCTTGAACAACTACTGCTTGTTCAAGAGCCACACATAGTCGCCATCACGGAAACGTGGCTGACGCCTGGTATCTCAAACGACGAATTCGCTCCCCCGGAGTACGCTGTCATCCGGAAAGATCGTCCCACACGTGGTGGAGGTGTGGCCCTGCTGATAAGCAAATCGATTCCTTTTGTCGTGCTTCCCGATGTTATGGGCGCAGAGGCGGTATTCTGTAAAATTCATTGCGATGGAATTACCATAGTAACAGGGTGCGTTTACAGAAGCCCCTCATCAGGAAACCGAGGTATTATAGCGATCCAAGAATATCTTCAAAGTCATGCCCATAATTCTCGACTAATCATCATGGGTGACTTTAACCTCCCCGGCATAAATTGGAACAACATGCAGTACACGTCACAGTCATCGGAAACACTTATTGATTTATTGTTAAATTTCAATCTACAACAAATCGTGCTAGACCCAACACCTTATATTGATTAGTGGCCAGTTCCCGTTAAATAAAACAGTCGTCAATGTCATTCCGGGGATTTCAGATCACCGCATACCAATCTGCCAGCTCCAACTAGGATATGACATAACACCACGTTCATCAGTAACTACTGTACGAAATTTCCCTGAAGGTGATGATGCTAGCATTGTAACCTACTTAGTTCACGAATTTGAAAACTTTTCAAACTTTGCTATGCATCCAACGGCTGATGTAAATCATCTATGGTCGTGCTTCAAGACTATTGTTGTGTTCTGTGTTACCCACTTTGTCCCACTTAAAACAAAAAGGCAAAAAAAACATAATCCTTGGATAACCCGCGACGTTTTACACGCAAAGCGAAAAGTTAAGAGGCTACGTCAAGCAATCAAAAAGAAAGGCAAAAACCCAGTAAGCGCATCTAACCTAGCTCGTGCTATTACAGACTTCAAACAAAAAACAAACATCGCCAAAAAGCAATATTTTACTTCAACACTTCCGGGTTACATAAAAAACAACCCTCACCGATTCTGGAAACACTTTCGCCCTGCCACTGAAACAAAGACGTGTTTAAGCGATAGCGATAAAACAACCCAGGCCAATATCTTCAACGATTATTTTCAATCTGTCTTTACTGATGACAATGGCACCACTCCTACGGCAATGCCTACAGCCCGAATGCCCATTAAACCATTAGTTATAAGCGACACCGGGATTCTTAACCTTTTGAACCTAGACCCGAAGAAAGCCAGTGGCCACGATGATATTGCAAATGAATTTCTTTTCCGATACGCAGAACTGTGCAGTAAATACCTCGGCATAATTTATCGCAAATCTATAGAAACAGCTAACCTGCCATCGCAATGGAAAGTAGCAAAGGTGATACCCATACACAAAACCGGAGATACCGCAGTTCCTTCTAATTTTAGACCTATATCCCTCACCAGTACGTCATGCAAGATACTCGAGCATATAATCTTAAAGGAGTACTGACACGAAATTTCAAAGCTGAGATAACTATGTAAAACGTTTCCTCTTTATCAGGAGATATCTCCCAGCAAGTTTCAACAGCAACCGTTCAGCGAAACTTATTTAAAATCCATTCTAATCTTCGCCCGCACGAGAAAGCCCAGAGCGGGCCGACGTGACATCATCTGCTACGTGCCCCAAACTGCCGACGTCGGAGCTCCCGTGACGAAGCCGACGCGCTGGCTGTGGTTGGCGCGCGCAGCTCGGGCATGTGTACACGTCATGGTTTTGGGACTGACGTCATGCTGCCCGGGCCTGTGGGGACGGCGAAGACCTCGGCCGGTCTGGGCGCGCGCGTGCGCTCGCTCGCGCGCGCTTCCAGAGAGGCAGCGATATGGCAAGAATGGTGACGCCATGTCATACATGCTGTCATGGCGGCCGCTCGGCGTTTTTTTGTCGAAACCGAAACTGGCACGAATAAACGACGCCGTAAATGAATGTTTACGCTGCGCTCGACCGCCTTATCTGTCATTCTATGATTAGTGGGCTGGTAGGCACGCATAGCAGCGAAAAAAACGTAACATAAAAATTTCGTGTCAGTACTCCTTTAAAGCATTTAACCATTTTTCTAGAAAACAACAATCTTCTGTCCCCCCATCAACAATGCTTCCGGAAAGGATTATCAGCAATAACTCAGCTTACCGAGGTTGTCCACGACCTTGCACTTAGTATAAACAACCGTGGCCAAACTGACATAATTCTGCTTGATCTATCAAAAGCGTTCGATCGAGTGTGTCATACCAAACTGATTTCGAAATTGCAGAACATTATTGGGGATGGGGAAATTACGAATTGGGTAAAGGACTTTCTCTTAAACCAGTCACAGTTCGTGGTTTTCCAAGGGGCATCGTCGTGGACGGCTCCAGTTAAGTCAGGTGTTCCCCAAGGCTCCGTCCTAGGGCCATTATTATTTTTAATTTAGATAAATGACATCACTGATAACATAGACTGCAAAATTAAACTTTTCGCAGATGACTGCATTATTTACCGAATGATTAACAGTTCGGATGACCATTTAGCTTTAAATCTTTCATTAAGTAAGATTGCTCACTGGTGTGAACAGTGGCAAATGTCAATTAACCTAACAAAAACAGTTTGCATGACGGTAACAAAAAAAACGAACCTTCCGAATTTACCTACACAATTAACGGCGTACCTTTACAAAGAGTTACGCAGCAGAAATACCTTGGTGTTACCTTGACTTCCGAATTGAGATGGGATGCGCACATTAACAATGTTACAGCATCGGCTTTGCGTAAACTGTTCTTTCTACGAAGGCGTTTACCCTTCGCGCCGACAGATACTAGGCTCCTAACTTACACCACATTCGTGCGACCAATCTTGGAATACGCTAACACTGTGTGGTTCCCGCAATCTGTTACTAATATAGCAAAAGTTGAACGGGTTCAAAGGAAGGCCATTAGGTTTATACATAAGTATAAACGCACCCACTCGCCCACAAACCTTTTAGCAACCTCCGGTGTACCTACGCTTGCAACAAGAGCAAACATCGCGCGTCCCAAATTTCTGCACCACATTCTGCATAACCACAGCCGGATCGATGCGTCCAGGTACATATCTTTGGCAGAATCACGAACACTACGAAATAAACATGCATACACTCTCAAAGAATACGCTTTTAACAACGACTGTTTCAAGCATTCCTTTTCCCCCCTGTCAATCAGCGAATGGAATAGGTTAGATCCCTCCATTACTAACGCACAATCACTGGCAGAATTCACTTCGAAAATCGAGACTATACTTAGTATATAACAACGGCTTACTTTGACCATGAACTTCATTATTGTTTTCCAGTTGTATTTATTTGGATGTATAAGTGTACACGACGCCTTCTCTGTATAAAACTGTATTGATTCTTTTTATGCAGCAAAGATTCAGTTCGCTGCTTCCGAAGTGTGTGTATTTGTAGTGTGTGTATTTGGGGTGCATAAATACCTATGTCTATTGTTTCTATGTAACTTGCATTGTTATTATAAATTTTAAAATAGCTACAGTCTTGTATGCCGCCAGTCAGAATGTACTTAGTATTCATTGTATTCTGAAACTCATGCCCTCCTGCTTTGGTCTCGTAAGAGACTGGCAGTATTGTAAATAAATAAATAAAAAAATAAATAAATAAATAAATAAATGCATAGTCTTTGTTTTTGCAGGTAGGTAACAGCGTAGAACGTAACATACGTCGACCTAAGGTAAACTTCTAGCAGTTCTAGAAACACTGCTACGTTAACACGCACTTCATTTTGAAACGGAATGACACCGCGCCTGTCAATGGCATCCTCAACTGCAGACGAAATCTCACTGTGTGGCAATGAATAAAACAAGTCTGATGTCGACAGAGAAGCTCTTTTAGATGGGATCCGACGAGGATGGTATCCGTAATTCTACACATCCGTTCACAATGCCAGGTTTCGGCAACCTCCAGCCGTTCGAGGGGGAGGAGACGACTGGCCCTGTTACGTTGACCGGCTCCAAGCATTCTTCTTGGCCAATGATGTCGCCCCAGAAAAGCGTACTTCCGAATTCATCAGCTGCTGCGGGCAGAAGACATATGCTTTGCTCCGAAATTTGGTCAAGCCCGCCAAGCCCAGTGACAAGACGCTGGAGGAGATTCTTTTAGTTCTTGGAAGCCATTACTGTCCGAAGCCATCTGCCGTCGTGCAGCGTTTTCGTTTCATCTCGCGTTCACGTGGAAGGGGAAACCGTCAGCAATTTCATCGCAGCACTAAAGAGCCTTTCCGAGCATTGCAACTTTGGTGCTGAACTCGAAAGCATGCTCCGCGACCGCATCGTGTGTGGCATCAACAGCGCAGACGTCCAAACAAGACTGCTGGAAAACCAGACCTCACCTTCGACCATGCCGTGCAGACCGCCCTGGCAATGGAAGCAGCAAAAAAACGCGGGCGAGATAGCCCAAGCTAACACGAGCAGCGCTTTCTCGACTCACCGTGTCTCGTCAGGCTCGGGGGGCGTCACCTGCTACCGCTGCGGGGACGGACACCTGGCATCGAAATGCAAGCATGTGAAGACAATCTGCAATTACTGCCACAAACGAGGGCACTTGGCGAAGGTTTGCAATTCGAGACGAAAGGACAGCCAAGCCGGAAGCAGCAGCCCTTCCAAGGCACGTTCGTTCTCGGCACGAAGTTCACCGTCGTCGAGCAACCGTCATCGTGTGAATACTGTCCGCGATGAGGACGCCGCTAGAACTTCATCTTCCGAAGTTTTCGACATGTGGCAAGTTGACTACGCCACGCCGCCTCCGCCTTTCACCGTCACTGTTGACGTTTGCGGCAAGCCGCTCCGCATGGAGGTGGACACGGGGGCAAGTGTCTCCGTCATGGCCAAGTCGCGTCTTCAACAGCTTTTGCCTTCGGTTCCTGTGCAGCCGTCACAAGTGCTTCTGCGAAGCTATTCCGGGGAACTGAAAAAGGTTCAAGGCAAAGCTGACGTCAGCGTGAAGTTTCATGGCAAGGAGGCGGACCTACCTATTTTTCTTACCGGGGACGGATCGCCCACTCTTCTAGGACGCAACTGGATCCGTGAGCTGGTCATCGGCGTTTCCGACGTTGAAGTGAACGTACACGCACTTTCCGACATCAAACACCTAGTCCAAGACTATGCCGAAGTGTTTCAAGAAGGCCCGGGTACGTTAAAGGGTGCTAAAGCTTCTCTACATGTTCCTTCAGATGCTCCGCCTCGGTTCTTCAAGCCACGCCCACTGCCGTATGCCTTGACAGATGGAGTCACTTAAGAAATCCAAAGATTGAGAAGAGATTCCATTCTTGTTCCAGACAAGACAGCAAAATGGGCCGCACCTATTGTTCCTGTGACCAAAAGGGATGGACGCATCAGAATCTGTGGAGATTTTGGTGTCACTATAAACCCATTGGCAACAGTGGAACAGTACCCCATTCCAAGGATGGAGGACCTGTGGACTGTGCTTGCTGGAGGTGAGAAATTCACAAAATTGGATTTGCGAGATGCGTACCAGCAAGTTGTCCTTGACGGCAGTGGCGGCAGCGGCAGCGCACTGAGCAACTGACCGAGATTACTATCCAATTTACTGCAGTTACTTCGTCTGATGCCCGATCGTTCAAGCTTGCTTCTCGAGGTGCTGCTTCATCGCCGGATGCCCTGATTGCTGCCGCGGTCTACATTGCTCGTGGCGCCTTCGGAGACTGCGCAGCTCTACCCACGCCCTGATAACGCAAAACAAACCTGGGTAAATCCTCAGGATGTCCGGCTCTGGACATTTCAGCATCCCCAGGTTGTCCATATCTTATCCTCAGCCAGTCCAATCGGGGTCCGTTTGTCCGTCCAGCGTACATCCTCAGAACGTCGTCAAAATGATGCCGCTGGACAATTTTCGTACACTTGCAGGATAAAAACTAATGTTCTTTTTTCTCTGTCTTTTTTTCACAAGCTAATACAACAGGCCTCACTACAGAAATCGGGCACGTCCTAAATGATTACAGTAGAACCTGGGGAAGCCGTGCCTGGCAGGGAGGCAAAAACACTGCATCCGAAAAGACGGCACGGGTAACCCAAGAAAACTAAAGCAGAGTATAGAGGCTAGCTGAACCCCAACAGACGAACCCTGGAAGTTCGAGCAGAACCACATTACTAGTTCTCGGTGTCAAATTTTGTTTCAGTTTCAGGCAAAGGGAAGAATCTTTCAGGTGCCCCAGGGAGGCGTGGCTAGTACGAGCACAATGTAAGCCCCCTGAAGGTGAAAGGCGTCACGGGAGTTCTCTAGCTTTGGGGAATCATGGCAGCTGCATGAAGAGTTGAAGTACTTTTCCGACTTTTTGAGGCCATTCCAAGACAAAGAAATGGCAGCTGTTGAACAGGAAGAGTGCGGATGTTGCCAAGAACACACTTCTTCTGTCCACATCAATCGTGCTCTTGACCCCCAGTGACCGCAGTTCCAGAGCAGCAAGGCATTGCCGCTGAAAAATAAGTCATATTACTACTTTTGTGCAGATTACTTTAAAAAGCCCTTAAGTGATATGTTTCCAGCCATTATTCACTCACAAAGACCTGTGCAATTAACAACGTTTCATCCAAAATTGGTCAAATCCTGCATGTCACATCAATGTGTGCCAGATCCGAACTTTACAAGTACTTACCATTGAGGGAAGAAATGCAGCCACATTTCTATTTCAGAGCTCAAATAAGATCCTTTCCTTTAGGAGGGTTTGTAACTGGGCTAGTTGGTTCATTGCATGAAGTTGAACAGCGCAGGGACGGGACTAAGAGCAGAGGCGCCCGTGTTTGTCGCCTCTGCCCTTAGTCCCGTCCCTGCGCTGTTCAACTTCATCCTTTCCTTGCTTCTACATCATCCTTTCCTTGCTTCTACAGCGACGGACAGTTATCGTGGAGCGTCGCTGAATTTTACAAGACGACGGCATCGACTCGGACATCAGCGGACTGCCCCGATAAAGGCGACTGGCGGTGCCGGGACCTCTTCAGTGGGCGTGGGAGCAGCTTTACGATGCGGCTGCTAACCGATGCGCGCTTGTACACCCAGGTTGCCCTATGGATCCAGTTCTGCGCATTTTCATCGGCCACCGGTCACTGCAATCTATCAGCGTTTTTGCACGATGGTACCCCTACTGCGTTTCTCGGCGACGGACAGTTATCGTGGAGCGTCGCTGAATTTTACAAGACGACGGCATCCACTCGGACATCAGCGGACTGCCCCGATAAAGGCGACTGGCGGTGCCGGGACCTCTTCAGTGGGCGTGGGAGCAGCTTTACGATGCGGCTGCTAACCGATGCGCGCTTGTACACCCAGGTTGGTTCTGTTTCCTCGCTGTACGCTAAACGGTCCAACAATGTGTGTTTATTGCTGTTCCCACGCCCGGGAGTGCTGTTGCCAATGTTGTGCGAGTGCTTTGCCGCTTTGAAACTACTGCTCTTGATTTCTGGGGATGTCGAGCAAAACCCAGGTCCCACTACACGTACGCAGGCGTCCTTGAATGATGCCACTTCGGAACCTGTGGCTGACACTCCCCTGAACCAGTTCAATGCTATGTTCAGTATGCTAAAAGACGTCAATGCACGTACTCTTAAAATGGAGAAAGATCAGACAGATTTAATCCTTTCGGTAAAAGAAGTTCGCAAAATCCAGGAATCAATGGAAAGGAGTATTACTGATATGGAAAAACGACTGACAGCTGTCGAAGCGAAAACATCGGCCACAAGTGCTATGCAAACCGAACTATCAAACCTAAAGGAGGTGTCGAACTTTCTCGCAAGCAAAAGCGACAGTTTACTCGCGGGTCAGGCCGAACTAGAAGACAGAATGCGGCGGGACAATCTGTTATTTTACGGCTTGCCTGATGAACCTTCAGAAAAATGGGAAGAGACTGAGAATAAGCTAATTAACGTCATCACTGGCAGTTTGAAGCTGTCTTTAGGCCACGACGAGATTGAACGGGCGCACAGGATTGGCAATTTTGCACCAAACAAAAGTAGGCCGGTAGTAGCCAAATTTTCTTCCCTTAAAATGAAGCAAAAAGTTCTGCTTTCTGCTTCGAAGCTTGCCGACAGTGGTGTCAGCCTTAGCGAAGATTATTCGCTGCCAACGCGGCAAGCAAGAAAAAAGCTGCTAGAATTTGGTAAAGCACAAAATTCGCCATACAAGCTGAGATATAAAAAACTTCACGTGAATAAAAAATGCTACAGCTACAATCACGGCAATGACACAGTGTTTGAGCTACCAGGTACCTTTGCGCAATTTAACGCTTCAGATGCAGAAACCGCCGCCGCCTGCTCGTCAACACCAGTAGTAGTAGATTAACGGTCAGCGAGGGGTGGGGGTCTTGCGCCGGCGCAGAAAGTTTCGCTTTCTTTTCTTTCCACAAACATTCGAAGCTTATTGCCGAAACGCGATGATCTTTGCAGTGTCATTGATTCTAGCGAAGCAGACGTGATTGCCTTAACTGAAACGTGGTTATCAGCAAAAGTGGCGAATAGTGAACTTTTCAAATGCAGGAAAAACTTTAACGTTTATCGTCGTGATAGGGGAGAAAGGTGCGGAGGGGGTGTATTAATTGCTGTCGCAGATAGCCTTTTCTATTCTCCAATTTCTGTTACCTGTGACCTAGAAGTTGTTTGGGTGGAGATCGGCATTTCCTTCAAAAAACTTATTGTAGGGGTCTGTTATCGACCACCTTCGTCTTGTCCCTCTTTCGTCGATGGGCTTCATGATGCCGTCAACAAGATCATTCTACGTTTTCCTAATGTTCCCATAATTTTAATGGGCGATTTTAATTACCCAAGCATTGTGTGGTCCATGGTACCTCCTCAACCTAGTCCCTTTTCGAATGATTGTGCCAATTTCTTGAGCCTGTGTGGTGATTTTAATTTTTCCCAACTCGTTACCCAGCCTACAAGAGTTACGTTGACAACGTCGAGTGTTTTAGACCTTGTACTTACTTCTGTGCCTGAAATTATTTCTCCTCTTACTTACCTACCCGGTTGTAGCGACCATTCAATTCTGCACTTCACAGCAAATTTTCCCGTTTTTCGTCGCACAAACAACCGAAAGCAAATCCGGGACTACAAAAGGGCAGATTTTGATGCAATAAATTGTGAGCTTGCTTCATTTCTCGACAGCTTTTTACTGGGCTTCGATGACAGATCAGTTAATGAGAATTGGAACTTGTTTAAAGGAAAGGTGGCCTCTTTATTAAGTGACTTCGTTCCAATTAAAACAATCACATCTAGCAGGCAGGCACCATGGTATAACCGTTCGTTGAAAAGATTGTGCAACAAAAAGAAACGTTTATTCCGATCCGCAAAATTATCCAATTCTGAATTAAAATGGGATGCATATAGGTTGACTGCCGCCCAGTACAAAGTTGCACTGAAAGAGGCTCGCAATTCATTTTTCAATACCACACTACCATGTATGTTGGTCAATAATCCCAAGCAATTCTGGAATATCATTAATCAAAATAAGGATAACTCAACGATTACTCTTAAAACCTCAGATGGAGCTACGGTTCCTGGTGATGAGTGTGCTTCAGTATTTAATGATGTGTTCACTACTGCGTTCTCCACATCTACTGTCACTGTTTATCCGGCATTCCAACCACTTGACGTACTTTCTATGGAACCAATTATGTTTGACATCTCTGGCATTGTACGTTTAATTGAAAAACAAAAAGTTACGTCATCTTGTGGAGTAGACAACATCAATTCCAAATTTCTTATCAACACAAAATTGTATTGTTCTATGTTTTTGACAAAATTGTTCACGCAATCACTTGAAACCGGCTGTATTCCGGATGATTGGAAGATTGGGAGGGTGGTTCCCTTGCACAAGTCTGGGGATAGACATTCCCCGCACAATTTTCGCCCAGTGTCATTAACTTCCATTTCATGCAAACTCATGGAACACGTCATCTATTCTTGCGTTGCCAAATTCTTAGAAGACAATTCTTTTTTCAGTCATTCACAGCACGGGTTCAGAAAATCATTCTCCTGTGAAACGCAGCTTTTATGTTTCACTCATGACCTTCACTCCGTTTTAGATCGCGGGTCGGTTACGGACTGCATATTTCTGGATTTTGCGAAGGCTTTTGATACTGTGTCACATGAACTTCTATTTCTTAAACTTAGTAATCTTAATTTGGATACTAACGTGCTTGCATGGTTACGCTGCTTCCTAACTAACCGTTCACAATTTGTTACTGTAAATAACTTTGATTCTCGTTTGTCTGCCGTTCACTCAGGTGTTCCTCAAGGCTCTGTGTTGGGGCCCTTACTTTTTTTGATCTACATTAATGACTTGCCAACTAACATCCGTTCATCAGTCCGCCTTTTTGCTGATGATTGTGTAATTTATCGGGAAATAACTAATACATCTGATATTAACACTTTACAGTCCGATATTAACCAAGTTATGGAATGGTGTAAGTTGTGGAAAATGAATCTTAACATTAATAAATGCAAATGCATGCGCGTTTCTCGAACTAACTCTGCTGCACCTAACTACTTTCTTAACGACGTCCCTCTCGAAACAGTCCAGTGTTATAAATACCTTGGTGTACACTTAACATCTAACCTATCGTGGAAACTTCACATTGATTATGTAGTAAGTAATGCTAACCGTATGTTAGGCTACCTCCGGCGAAATTTTTATATGGCTCCTACTTCCCTAAAATTACTTCTTTACAAATGTCTCGTTCGTTCAAAATTAGAGTATGCGGCTTCTGTGTGGGACCCCGGTCAAGAATCACTCATCGCAGAAATAGAGAAAGTTCAAAATCGCGCGTCGCGCTTCATTCTTTCCAATTATCACCGCACATCAAGCGTTACGGCCATGAAATTAAGTCTTTCTTTACCACTGCTGGACCATCGGAGGAAATTATTTCGGTTGTGTCTTTTTCATAAAATATATCACAAAAATCCCATTCTAAAACAACAGCTACTATCTTCTCCATCTTACACTTCGGCACGCATCGATCATCTGTACAAAGTGAACGTTCCATCCGGCCATACGAAGCATTTTCATAATTCGTTTATCCCCAGCACTTGTGTTAGTTGGAACCGCCTTCCTTCATCTGTTGCTGCGATAACGGATGAGGCTGCGTTCCGATCTGCTGTAAGCAACCTGTTGTGGTGATTTCTTATCTTTACGTTGCTTTTTTCAGCTTGTGTTTGTGATGCTGCTTTTGTTTCTTTTATGTTACACAAGATGTAACCCGCTCCCCTCTATAACGCCTTTTGGGCCCTGAGGGTATCCAAATAAATAAATAAATAAATAAATAAATAGCGAAAAATTATTTCAACAGTTGCCACCGTTATTTTGGGAGCAAAAAACGACGTTTTTCTCGATTCCACCGAAAGTGGACTTGGCTAATTTTGAAAAAAAAACGTCTGATAAAATTTTTAACTGTTTTTCTTTTATTGGCGAAATTCTGATACAAATTCTAATACACGTCCATACTTATTGCCGTTAATAGACCTATAAGTCTGTATTTGTCTATTAGGTCCATCAGTCTATTCGTGTATTAGATCTATCAGTGTGTATTAGTCTGGTAGGTCTACCAGAGTGTACTAGTTCTATCAGAACCAGTGGCAAGTTCAAACAAAGCAATGAAACATGGCAATACGTTTTATTTTCAGGGTACAGGGGGGATTAAAAGAAATGCGAACAGCGGAGCACACAGCTTCCGACGCATGCTGCACCGTCTAGCTGCAAAGTCAGTAAACTGCGCGCATGCGCATTTCTTTAAGAGCATTTGAGAGTGTGGCCTATATTTATGGGAAAGGCTTGATCAAGACGCGACCCCGATCGTTTATTGAGAGGCGTCTTTTCACGCTGCGTCGCCACTGAGTAGGGTGATCGTTCAAGGGCATCATGCTAGCTGCAATCAGCCTGCTCCGAGCTTGGCTCCCGAATGTAGTAGATAACAATATGCTCAGTGGCGACAGAGCATAAGACGACGTCCCAAAATAAATGGCCGGCGTTCCTTCTTTATCAAGCCTTTCTACTAACAGTAGGCCACACTCTCAAACACTGAAAGAATTACGCATGCGCGCCGTTTACTGACAGCGCAGCCAGACGGTGTGGGATGCGTCGGAGGCTGTGTGTTCCGTTCGTACTTTTTTTATCCCCCCTGTACACAGGCAAATTCCTCTGGCTGACAGAAATCTGGCTGAATAATTTAACGATGCATACTTTCGTAACCTGATTAAGAACGAACGAATAAATTTCAATGCGAATCCACAAAATAGCTGCAACATGCAATTAAAAAAGCTCAAGTCAAACCTGCACGGTCCAGTCATAGGCACACATCGAGCGCCTTAATGGCCGATTGAACACCATTCCCATTGTGATGCAACTTCAAAACGGTATTCACCGTTCCGCAACACGCGATTAGAATGGAATCTCTTCGTCGTGAGGCATTCCCTTGAAAATCAACAAAAATGTCCGCAGCAGCGAGGTGATGGGTGAAAGATGGGTCGGGTGGGGGCCCGGATTGTATTTGTAAATGTTAGGCGGGCGCTACACATCTCCAACACTTCTCGATTACGTGATGCGCACGCTTTCTTCCATGTCAGGCATTCGTTACACAGCATAGCAGAAGGAACAAAGATGTTCGAAGCGGCGAGGTGACCGGTCCAAGATGGGTTGCGGGGCAGCCTGGTTTATACTTGCCAAAGTTATGCGAGCGTTAGACACATCTCCAACACTTCTCGATGACGCGATGCACACGCGTCTGATGTGAAATAATGCTACAAGCTGTTTGCTTCTAGCCGTCTTCTTCCAGAACGTTCACACACGCCAACCGCACTTTGATGTTTGTCGCCATTATGGCTACCCAAAGAAGACCATGGCAAGGCTTGGCTTGACTTCGTTGCAGTCTTTCCGGGTTAGATTTCTTGCTCTTCTTGCGGCCTCACAGGCCTCGCTCTTAGCTCCCATCAGCTCTCTTCAGTTCTGATAGCAGCGCATTTTTTATGAGCGAAAGTGAAAAAAATGTCGACCGATTTTGCATAATAATTCCATAGAGATTTACGAAGACTTAAACTGATACAAGTTTGTATAAGACTAATACACGTACGTATAAGACTAATACAAGTTTCTATCAGAATTTTTGCTAGGGACACGAGTGTAATAGCCTTTCCTCCATGGTAACGGTAGCGTCAGACGTCCATACGGATTGTGATCCAAAAGAAGTAATACAACGGATCATTTAGGGATCATTCGCAATCCATTGTGGTCCAAAATAAGCTCTAGGATGGACCATTGAGGGATCATTTTCCCTGTGGATGTCCCCTGGACGCCCAGTAAAGGATCCGGGACGTTCAGACCATTTGAGGACGTCCTCAGGACGTTTTACGTTTACTGGGCGGCTGCATTTTCGGTGACATCACCACTGGGCGGCACCGACATCGTCAAGGAACGCTATAAAGAACAGGCACTGTCGACGGGGTGCCATTGGCAGCAGCGGCAGCGCACTGAGCAACTGACCGAGATTACCATCTAATTTACTGCAGTTACTTCATCCAGCGGCCGATCGTCGAAGCTTGCTTCTCGAGGTGCTGCTTCATCGCCGGATGCCCTGATTACTGCCGCGGTCTACATTGCTCGTGGCGCCTTCGGAGACTGCGCAGCTCTAGCCACAGCTGCGTTTCCGGTGACATCACCACTGAGCGGCACCGGCATCGTCAAGCAACCCTATAAAGGACAGGCACTGTCGACGGGGTGCCATTGGCAGCAGCGGCAGCGCACTGAGCAACTGACCGAGAATACCATCTAATTTACTGCAGATACTCCGTCCGTTGCCCGATCGTCCAAGCTTGCTTCTCGAGGTGCTGCTTCATCGGCGGACGCCCATATTGCTGCCGCGGTGTTCATTGCTCGTGGCGCCTTCGGAGACTGCACAGCTCTACCCACGGCTTTGTTTCCGGTGACATCACCACTGGGCGGCACCGGCATCGTCAAACAACGCTATAAAAGACAGGCACTGTCGACGGGGTGGGATTGGCAGCAGCGGCAGCGCACTGAGCAACTGACCGAGATTACCATCTAATTTACTGCAGTTACTTCGTCCGATGCCCGATCGTCCAAGCTTGCTTCTCGAGGTGCTGCTTCATCGCCGCATGCCCTGATTGCTGCCGCGGTCTACATTGCTCGTGGCGCCTTCGGAGACTGCGCACCTCTAGCCACATCTGCGTTTCCGGTGACATCACCACTGAGCGGCACCGGCATCGTCAAGCAACCCTATAGAGGACAGGCACTGTCGACGGGGTACCATTGGCAGCAGCGGCAGCGCACTGAGCAACTGACCGAGATTACCATCTAATTTACAGCAGTTACTTCGTCCGGCGCCCGGTCATCCAAGCTTGCTTCTCGAGGTGCTGCTTCATCGCCGGATGCCCTGATTGCTGGCGTGGTCTACATTGCTCGTGGCGCCTTCGGAGACTGCGCAGCTCTACCCACGGCTTTGTTTCTGGTGACATCACCACTGGGCGGCACCGGCATCGTCAAGCAACGCTATAAAGGACAGGCACTGTCGACGGGGTGGTATTGGCAGCAGCGGCAGCGCACTGAGCAACTCACCGAGATTACCATCTAATTTACTGCAGTTACTTCGTCCGGCGCGCGATCGTCCAAGCTTGCTTCTCGAGGTGCTGCTTCATCGCCGGATGCCCTGATTGCTGCCGCGGTCTACATTGGTCGTGGCGCCTTCGGAGACTGCGCAGCTCTACCCACAGCTGCGTTTCCGGTGACATCACCACTGAGCGGCACCGGCATCGTCAAGCAGCGCTATAAAGGACAGGCACTGTCGACGGGGTGGGATTGGCAGCAGCGGCAGCGCACTGAGCAACTGACCGAGATTACCATCTAATTTACTGCAGTTAGTTCGTCCGATGCCCGATCGTCCAAGCTTGCTTCTCGAGGTGCTGCTTCATCGCCGGATGCCCTGATTGCTGCCGCGGTCTACATTGCTCGTGGCGCCTTCGGAGACTGCGCAGCTCTACCCGCGGCTGCGTTTCCGGTGACATCACCACTGGGTGGCACCGGCATCCTCAAGCAACGCTATAAACGACAGGCACTGTCGACGGGGTCCCATAGGCAGCAGCAGCAGCGCACTGAGCAACTGACCGAGATTACCATCTAATTTAGTACAGTTACTTCGTCCGGTGCCCGATCGTCCAAGCTTGCTTCTCGAGGGGCTGCTTCATCGCCGGATAACGGGCGCCGAGAGTCTAACTTTCGTGGGCCAAAGGCCTTCTCCGTCGTCTGCGGACAAGGCGACAAAAGCGCTCCTGTGTTTCCTCAAAACGACAGAATTGCACAAAAGACTGTAGCGCAAGACTACTCTCTAAGAACTGTAGTGAACTTTTTTGTCTATAGTGTCCTACCGCTGGGCACAACACTCCACGCTCTGCCCGTACCTTTCCCCTTCTTTTTCAATTTTCCTCTTTTTTCTCATTGTTCCCCTTTCCCCAGTGCAGGATAGCATACTAGGCCGTAGCCTGGTTAACATTGTTGCCTTTCCTTTACTTTTTCTCTCTCTCTCATTGCCGGATGCCCTGATTGCTGCCGCGGTCTACATTGCTTGTGGCGCCTTCGGAGACTGCGCAGCTCTACCCACGGCTGCGTTTCCGGTGACATCACCACTGGGCGGCACCGGCATCGTCAAGCAACGCTATAAAGGGCAGGTACTGTCGACGGGTTGCCATTGGCAGCAGCGGCAGCGCAGTGAGCAACTGACCGAGATTACCATCTAATTCACTGCATTAACTTCGTCCGAGGCCCGAACGTCCAAGCTTGCTTCTCGAGGTGCTGCTTCATCGCCGGATGCCCTGATTGCTGCCGCGTCTACATTGCTCGTGGCGCCTTCGGAGACTGCGCAGCTCAACCCACGGCTGCGTTTCCGGTGACATCACCCCTGGGCGGCACCGACATCGTCAAGCAACGCTATACGCCTCGAGCTTCGCGATCGCTGCGCCGCCTGCCGCCGCTTCTCCGTGGCGTTGACGGGATTTGCGCTGCGTGACTGATAGGGGTTCGTGCAGTGTTTTGGTTCTATTTCGCTTCTTTTCGCCTTTCCGCGCCCTAAAAAACTTGTTATGGTGACGACTATAGGCAAAGAGTACGTTTAGGTCACTTAAAAAGCAGCTGCGTCTTCGTAGAGTACGCGATCGCCTGCAAGAGCTACCCGGGGACGCGGTTCTGCGCACTTCGTCGCCGCTATTCCGGTCGTCGGCGACGGCAGCAACATATCACCCATGTCACCTCCAAAACATCAGGCACAAATGAATTCCACTGACGCCTCGTTTAGACCTGATACTGGCACAATGAGAGGTTGGCTTCATTTTGCAGCGTGGACAATGAATGCGGCTTCGTCTCGCATATATACGCCGCAGAAAAATATGTTTCGGGGATGTGATTACCCAATCCCGGACAATAACTCATACCTTTTATAAGAATATAAACCATGCGAAAATGTAAAGTATATTCCAAGCCTGTGTGTCGTTAAATATGTGCCCACACACGCCATATAACAACAACCAAGGAAATGAAACCACAGAAAAATAAATGCTGTGCCAATGCGGAATTTAGAAACATAATAGCTCTAACGGAAATGAAAAAAAAAATAGTGCAGCTTCTGGCATGCTAAAGACGTTCGTCTAAATTTAAGCCAGGTAGGTTTCACTAGACCAACTAGACGCGAAATGCACTGCTATTTCGCGAGAAATCGGTAGGGGGGGGGGCGGGGAGGAGGACGCCGTGTACAAATGCGGAGCGGAATCAAGCAATGAACGTTTTAGTAATCCCACACATAAATCTCGCGTTCACTTTCCTTTTGTTTTTCTACTTCAACGATGAGCTGATCGTACGGCGGACGCATTTTTGGAAGTATACAGGGTAGGCTGTTCAACAAGCGATGAAATGTGTCGTTGGAAGAGTGTGGTATGTGATAAAGCCCTCTGGTGTCAGTTTCTGGTTTATTCTGCAGGCTCCCTGTGCCATATGACGATATTTCGAAGAAGCATTTAGTCGCGGACGTGGATTATATTGTAAGCCCGTCTCCGCGCTGCTTGCAGAGGATATATGTAGCAAATGAAGGTCTGCGGGCGCGCACCTCACGAGAAGACGACTCTGTCGTGTGCTGATCCCCGAGTATAATTATGCATTGTCCATCGCACTTTTGTTGAATATTTCCGAAATTAACACAAACTGGCTTGTAAATGGTGGTGATCAATATCTGAGGTATAATATTGGCAAACATAACTGGTGTGGTGTCAGGTATGAGTGCTCCGATGATTATGTAAGCGCACAAAACCGATTTAAATCGTAGTGTATAGCCGTAGCATGAACATCTGAGGAACCGGTGGTTACGGAGACAGGGCTAGTAAATTCAGGTCAGTGTAACTACAATCGGCTCCATCCTACGCCGGTTCCGCGACGCTGGCCTGTGACACGCACCTGGCGCTTATACAGACCGAAAATACCACACCAAGACCGCGTCGGAAACATTTACACTCTCGTAAACACACCCCATTTGCGAACAGAGTGACTGCTCCACACAAACGTGAATTTCAAACGCCCACAAACGGTAAATCTCAGTCGTGAACGTGCCGCAAAAGCAGCGGCGGCACTGGGGAGCGGGGCGCGGACTCCCGCGCCTGCTTTCGAAATGCGCCGCTAGGGGGATTTCAGTGGCGCCCCTACAGGCCGCGCTCGAGGCGTATAAAGGACAGGCACTGTCGACGGGGTGCCATTGGCAGCAGCGGCAGCGCACTGAACAACTGACCGAGATTACCATCTAATTACTGCAGTTACTTCGTCCGATGCCCGATCGTCCAAGCTTGCTTCTCGAGGTGCTGCTTCATCGCCGGATGCCCTGATTGCTGCCGCGGTCTACATTGCTCGTGGCGCCTTCGGAGACTCTGCAGCTCTACGCACGGCTGCATTTCCCGTGACATCACCGCTGGGCGGCACCGGCATCGTCAAGCAACGCTATAAAGGACAGGCACTGTCGACGGGGTGCCATTGGCAGCAGCGGCAGCGCACTCAGCAACTGACCGAGATTACCATCTAATTTACTCCAGTTACTTCGTCTGGTGCCCGATCATCCAAGCTTGCTTCTCGAGGTGCTGCTACATCGCCGGATGCCCTGATTGCTGCCGCGGTCTACATTGCTCGTGGCGCCTTCGGAGACGGCGCAGCTCTACCCACGGCTGCGTTTCCGGTAACATCACCACTGGGCGGCACCGGCATCGTAAAGCAACGCTATAAACGACAGGCACTGTCGACGGGGTCCCATTGGCAGCAGCGGCAGCGCACTGAGCAACTGACCGAGATTATCATCTAATTTACTGCAGATACTTTGTCCGATGCCCGATCGTCCAAGCTTGCTTCTCGAGGTGCTGCTTCATCGCCGGATAACGGGCGCCGAGAGTCTAACTTTCCTGGGCCACTGGCCTTCTCCTTCGTCTGCGGACAAGGCGACAAAAGCGCTCCTGTGTTTCCTCAAAACGACGGAATTGCACAAAAGACTGTAGCGCAAGACTACTCTCTAAGAACTGTAGTGAACTTTTTTGTCTAAAGTGTCCTACCGCTTTGGCACACCACTCCACGCTCTGCCCGTACCTTTCCCCTTCTTTTTCTATTTTCCTCTTTTTTTCTCATTGTTCCCCTTTCCCCAGTGCAGGATAGCATACTAGGCCGTAGCCTGGTTAACATTCTTGCCTTTCCTTTACTTTTTCTTTCTCTCTCATTGCCGGATGCCCTGATTGCTGCCGCGGTCTACATTGCTCGTGGCGCCTTCGGAGACTGCGCAGCTCTACCCACGGCTGCGTTTGCGGTGACATCACCACTGGGCGGCACCGGCATCGTCAAGCAACGCTATAAAGGACAGGCACTGTCGACGGGGTGCCATTGGCAGCAGCGGCAGCGCACTGAGCAACTGACCGAGATTAACATCTAATTTACTGCAGTTACTTCGTCCGGTGCCCCATTGTCCAAGCTTGCTTCTCGAGGTGCTGCTTCATCGCCGGATGCCCTGATTGCTGCCGCGGTCTACATTGCTCGTGGCGCATTCGGAGACTGCGCAGCTCTACGCGCGGCTGCGTTTCCGGTGACATCACCACTGGGCGGCACCGGCATCGTCAAGCAACGCTTTAAAGGACAGGCACTGTCGACGAGGTGGGATTGGCAGCCGCGGCAGCGCACTGAGCAACTGACCGAGATTACCATCTAATTTACTGCAGTTACTTCGTCCGATGCCCGATCGTCCAAGCTTGCTTCTCGAGGTGCTGCTTCATCGCCGGATGCCCTGATTGCTGCCGCGGTCTACATTGCTCGTGGCGGCTTCGGAGACTGCGCAGCTCTACCCACGGCTGCGTTTCCGGTGACATC
Organism: Haemaphysalis longicornis; assembly: GCF_048455015.1. NCBI lineage: Eukaryota > Metazoa > Arthropoda > Arachnida > Ixodida > Ixodidae > Haemaphysalis > Haemaphysalis longicornis. The sequence continues at coordinate 85,605,899 of NW_027526203.1, read as the reverse complement.
ACCACTGGGCGGCACCGGCATCGTAAAGCAACGCTATAAACGACAGGCACTGTCGACGGGGTCCCATTGGCAGCAGCGGCAGCGCACTGAGCAACTGACCGAGATTACCATCTAATTTACTGCAGATACTTCGTCCGATGCCCGATCGTCCAAGCTTGCTTCTCGAGATGCTGCTTCATCGCCGGATAACGGGCGCCGAGGGTCTAACTTTCCTGGGCCACTGGCCTTCTCCTTCGTCTGCGGATAAGGCGACAAAAGCGCTCCTGTGTTTCCTCAAAACGACGGAATTGCACAAAAGACTGTAGCGCAAGACTACTCTCTAAGAACTGTAGTGAACTTTTTTGTCTATAGTGTCCTACCGCTTTGGCACACCACTCCACGCTCTGCCCGTACCTTTCCCCTTCTTTTTCTATTTTCCTCTTTTTTCTCATTGTTCCCCTTTCCCCAGTGCAGGATAGCATACTAGGCCGTAGCCTGGTTAACATTCTTGCCTTTCCTTTACTTTTTCTTTCTCTCTCATTGCCGGATGCCCTGATTGCTGCCGCGGTCTACATTGCTCGTAGCGCCTTCGGAGACTGCGCAGCTCTACCCACGGCTGCGTTTGCGGTGACATCACCACTGGGCGGCACCGGCATCGTCAAGCAACGCTATAAAGGACAGGCACTGTCGACGGGGTGCCATTGGCAGCAGCGGAAGCGCACTGAGAAACTGACCGAGATTACAATCTAAGTTACTGCAGTTGCTTCGTCCGGTGCCCCATCGTCCAAGCTTGCTTCTCGAGGTGCTGCTTCGTCGCCGGATGCCCTGCTTGCTGCCGCGGTCTACATTGCTCGTGGCGCCTTCGTAGACTGCGCAGCTCTACCCACGGCTCCGTGTCCGGTAACATCACCACTGGGCGGCACCGGCATCGTCAAGCAATGCTTTAAAGGACAGGCACTGTCGACGGGGTGGGATTGGCAGCAGTGGCAGCGCACTGAGCAACTGACCGAGATTACCATCTAATTTACTGCAGTTAATTCGTCTGGTGCCCGATCGTCTAAGCTTGCTTCTCGAGGTGCTGCTTCATCGCCGGTCCCTGATTGCTGCCGCGGTCTACATTGCTCGTGGTGCCTTCGGAGACTGCGCAGCTCTACCCACAGCTGCGTTTCTGGTGGCATCACCACTGGGCGGCACCGGCATCGCCAAGCAACGCTATAAAGGGCAGGCACTGTCGACGGGGTGCCATTTGCAGCAGCGGCAGCGCACTGAGCAACTGACCGAGATTACCATCTTATTTACTGCTGTTACTTCGTCCAATGCCCGATCGTCCAAGCTTGCTTCTGGAGGTGCTGCTTTATCGCCGGATGCCCTGATTGCTGCCGCGGTCTACATTGCTCGTGGCGCTTTCGGAGGCTGCGGAGCTCTACCCACGGCTGCGTTTCTGGTGACATCACCACTGGGCGACACGGTCATCGTCAAGCAATGCTCTAATGGACAGGCACTGTCGACGGGGTGCCATTGGCAGCAGCCGCAGCGCACTGAGCAACTGACCGAGATTACCATCTAATTTACTGCAGTTACTTCGTCCGATGCCCAATCGTGCAAGCTTGCTTCTCGAGGTGCTGCTTCATCGCCGGATGCCCTGATTGCTGCCGCGGTCTACATTGCTCGTGGCGCCTTCGGAGACTGCGCAGCTCTACCCACAGCTGCGTTTCCGTTGACATCACCACTGCGCGGAACCGGCATCGTCAAGCAACGCTATAAAGAACAGGCACTGTCGACGGGGTGCCATTGGCAGCAGCGGCAGCACACTGAGCAACTGACCGAGATTACCATCTAATTTACTGCAGTTACTTCGTCCGATGCCCGATCGTCCAAGCTTGCTTCTCGAGGTGCTGATTCATCGCCGGTCCCTGATTTCTGCCGCGGTCTACATTGCTCGTGGCGCCTTGGGAGACTGCGCAGCTATACCCACAGCTGCGTTTCTGGTGACATCACCACTGGGCGGCACCGGCATCGTCAGGCAACGCTATAAAGGACAGGCACTGTCGACGGGGTGCATTGGCAGCAGCGGCAGCGCACTGAGCAACTGACCGAGATTACCATCTAATTTACTGCAGTTACTTCGATGCCCGATCGTCCAAGCTTGCTTCTCGAAGTGCTGCTTCTTCGCCGGATGCCCTGATTGCTGCCGCGGTCTACATTGCTCGTGGCGCCTTCGGAGACTGCAAAGCTCTACCCACGGCTGCGTTTCTGGTGACATCACCACTGCGCGGCACCGGCATCGTCAAGCAACGCTATAAAGGACAGGCACTGTCGACAGGGTGCCATTGGCAGCAGCGGAAGCGCACTGAGCAACTGACCGAGATTACCATCTAATTTACTGCAGTTACTTCGTCCGATGCCCGATCGTCCAACCTTGCTTCTCCAGGTGCTGCTTCATTGCCGGATGTCCTGATTGCTGCCGTGGTTTCCATAGCTCGTGGCGCCTTCGGAGAGTGCGCAGCTCTACCCACGGCTGCGTTTACGGTGACATCACCACTGGGCGGCACCGCCATCGTCAAGCAACGCTATAAAGGACAGGCACTGTCGACGGGGTGCCATTGGCAGCAGCGGCAGCGCACTGAGCAACTGACTGAGATTAACATCTAATTTACTGCAGGTACTTCTACCGATGCCCGGTCGTCCAAGCTTGCTTCTCGAGGGGTTCCTTCATCGCCGGATGGCCTGATGGCTGCCGCGGTCTACATTGCTCGTGGCGCCTTCGGAGACTGCGCAGCTCTACCCACGGCTGCGTTTCCGGTGACATCACCACTGGGTGGCACCGCCATCGTCAAGCAACGCTATAAAGGACAGGCACTGTCGACGGGGTGCCATTGGCAGCAGCGGCAGCGCACTGAGCAACTGACCGAGATTACCGTCTAATTTACTGCAGTTACTTCGTCCGGCGCCCGATCGTCCAAGCTTGCTTCTCGAGGTGCTGCTTCATCGCCGGATGCCCTGATTGCTGCGATGAAGCAGCACCTCGAGAAGCAAGCTTGGACGATCGGGCATCGAACGAAGTAACTGAAGTAAATTGGATAGTAATCTCGGTCAGTGTCTCAGCGCGCTGCCGCTGCTGCCAATGGCACCCCGTCGACAGTGCCTGTCCTTTATAGCGTTGCTTGACGATTTTGGGGACGCCCAGTGTTGATGTCACCGGAAACGCAGCCGTGTGTAGAGCTGCGCAGTCTCCGAAAGCGCCACGAGCAATGTAGACTGCGGCAGCAATCAGGGCATCCGGCGATGAATCAGCACCTCGAGAAGCAAGCTTGGACGATCGGGCATCGGATGACGTAACTGCAGCAAATTAGATGGTAATCTCGGTCAGTTGATCAGTGCGCTGCCGCTGCTGCCAATGGCACCCCGTCAACAGCGCCTGTCCTTTATAACGTTGCTTGACGATGCCGATTCCGCCCAGTGGTGATGTCACCGGAAACGCATCCGTGGGTAGAGCTGCGCAGTCTCCGAAGGCGCAACGGGCAATGTAAAACACGGCAGCGATCAGGGTATCCGGCGATGAAGCAGCACCTCGAGAAGCAAGCTTGGACGATCGGGCATCGGGCGAAGTAACTGCAGTAAATTAGATGGTAATCTCGGTCAGTTGCTCAGTGCGCTGCCGCTGCGGCCAATGGCACTCCGTCGACAGTGCCTGTCCTTTATAGCGTTGCCTGACGATGCCGGTGCCGCCCAGTGGTGATGTCACCAGAAACGCAGCTGTGGGTGGAGCTGCGCAGTCTCCGAAGGCGCCACGAGCAATGTAGACCGCGGCAGCAGTCAGGTACTAGCGATGAAGCAGCACCTCGAGAAGCAAGCTTGGACGATCGGGCATCGGACAAAGTAACTGCAGTAAATTAGATGGTAATCTCGGTCAGTTGCTCAGTGCGCTACCGCAGCCGCCAATGGCACCCCGTCGACAGTGCCTGTCCTTTATAGCGTTGCTTGACGATGCCGGTGTCGCCCAGTGGTGATGTCACCAGAAACGCAGCCGTGGGTAGAGCTTTGCAGTCTCCGAAGGCGCCACGAGCAATTTAGACCGCGGCAGCAATCAGGGCATCAGGCGATGAAGCAGCACCTCGAGAAGCAAGCTTGGACGATCGGGCATCGGGCGAAGTAACTGCAGTAAATTAGATGGTAATCTCGATCAGTTGCTCAGTGCGCTGCCGCTGCTGCCAATGGCACCCCGTCGACAGTGCCTGTCCTTTATAGCGTTGCTTGACGATTTTGGGGACGCCCAGTGGTGATGTCACCGGAAACGCAGCCGTGTGTAGAGCTGCGCAGTCTCCGAAAGCGCCACGAGCAATGTAGACCGCGTCAGCAATCAGGGCATCCGGCGATGAATCAGCACCTCGAGAAGCAAGCTTGGACCATCGGGCATCGGATGACGTAACTGCAGTAAATTAGATGGTAATCTCGGTCAGTTGATCAGTGCGCTGCCGCTGCTGCCAATGGCACCCCGTCGACAGTGCCTGTCCTTTATAGCGTTGCCTGATGATGCCGGTGCCGCCCAGTGGTGATGTCACCAGAAACGCAGCTGTGGGTGGAGCTGCGCAGTCTCCGAAGGCGCCACGAGCAATACAGGCCGCGGCAGCAGTAGGGTACTGGCGATGAAGCAGCACCTCGAGAAGCAAGCTAGGACGATCGGCCATCGGACGAAGTAACTGCAGTAAATTAGATGGTAATCTCGGTCAGTTGCTCAGTGCGCTGCCGCTGCTGCGAATGGCACCCCGTCGACAGTGCATGTCCTTTATGGCGTTACTTGATGATGCCGGTGCCGCCCAGTGGTGATGTCACCAGAAACGCAGCCGTGGGTAGAGCTTTGCAGTCTCCGAAGGCGCCACGAGCCATTTTGACCTCGGCAGCAATCAGGGCATCGGGCGATGAAGCAGCACCTCGAGAAGCAAGCTTGGACGATCGGGCATCGGAGGAAGTAACTGCAGTAAATTAGATGGTAATCTCGGTCAGTTGCTCAGTGCGCTGCCGCTGCTGCCAATGGCACCCCGTCGACAGTGCCTGTCTATTATAGCGTTGCTTGACGATGCCGGTGCCGCCCAGGGGTGATGTCACCAGAAACGCAGCCGTGGGTAGAGCAGCGCAGTCTCCGTAGGCGCCACGAACAATGTAGACAGCGGCAGCAATCAGGGCATCCGGCGATTAGGCACACCTCGAGAAGCAAGCTTGCACGATTGGGCATCGGACGAAGTAACTGCTGTAAATTAGATGGTAATCTCGGTCAGTTGCTCAGTGCGCTGCTGCTGCTGCCAATGGCACCCCGTCGACAGTGCCTGTCCTTTATAGCGTTGCTTGACGAGGCCGGTGCCGCGTTGTGGTGATGTCACCAGAAACGCAGCCGTGGGTAGAGCTGCGCAGTCTCCGAAGGCGCCACCAGCAATGTAGACCGCGGCAGCAATCAGGGCATCCGGCGATGAAGCAGCACCTCGAGAAGCAAGCTTGGACGATCGGGCATCGGACGAAGTTACTGCAGTAAATTAGATGGTAATCTCGGTCAGTTGCTCAGTGCGCTGCCGCAGCTGCCAATGGCCCCCCGTCGACAGTGCCTGTCCTTTATAGCGTTGCTTGACGACGCCGGTGCCACCCAGTGGTGATGTCACCAGAAACGCAGCCGTGGGTAGAGCTTTGCAGTCTCCGAAGGCGCCATGAGCAATTTAGACCGCGGCAGCAATCAGGGCATCAGGCGATGAAGCAGCACCTCGAGAAGCAAGCTTGGACTATCGGGCATCGGACGAAGTAACTGCAGTAAATTAGATGGTAATCTCGGTCAGGTGCTCAGTGCGCTGCCGCTGCTGCCAATGGCACCCCGTCGACAGTGCCTGTCCTTTATAGCGTTGCTTGACGATGCCGGTGCCGCTCAGGAGTGATGTCACCAGAAACGCAGCCGTGGGTAGAGCAGCGCAGTCTCCGTAGGCGCCACGAACAATGTAGACAGCGGTAGCAATCAGGGCATCCGGCGATGAAGCAGCACCTCGAGAAGCAAGCTTTGACGATCGGGCATCGGACGAAGTAACTGCAGTAAATTAGATGGTAATCTCGGTCAGTTGCTCAGTGCACTGCCGCTGCTGCCAATGGCACCCCGTCGACAGTGCCTGTCCTTTAAGCGTTGCTTGACGAGGCCGGTGACGCCCAGTGGTGATGTCACCGGAAACGCAGCCGTGGGTAGAGCTTCGCAGTCTCCGAAGGCACCACGAGCTATGGAAACCGCGGCAGCAATCAGGGCATCCGGCGATGAAGCAGCACCTGGTGAAGCAAGGTTGGAAGATCGGGCACCGGACAAAGTAACTGCACTAAATTAGATGGTAATCTCGGTCAGTTGCTCAGTACGCTGCCGCTGCTGCCAATGGCACCCCTTCGACAGTGCCTGTCCTTTATAGCGTTGCTTGACGATGCCGGTATAGCCCAGTGGTGATGTCACCGGGAACGCAGCCGTGGGTAGAGCTGCGCAGTCTCCGAAGGCGCAACGAGCAATGTAGACCGCGGCAGCGATCAGGGTATCCGGCGATGAAGCAGCACGTCGAGAAGCAAGCTTGGACGATCGGGCATCGGGCGAAGTAACTGCAGTAAATTAGATGGTAATCTCGGACAGTTGCTCAGTGCGCTGCCTATGCTGCCAATGGCACCTCGTCGACAGTGCCTGTCCTTTATAGCGTTGCCTTACGATTCCGGTGCCGCCCAGTGGTGTTGTCACCAGAAACGCAGCTGTGGGTGGAGCTGCGCAGTCTCCGAAGGCGCCACGAGCAATGTAGACCGCGGCAGCAATCAGGGACCGGCGATGGAGCAACACCTCGAGAAGCAAGCTTATACGATCGGGCATCGGACGAAGTAACTGCAGTAAATTAGATGGTAATCTCGGTCAGTTGCTCAGTGCGCTGCCGCTGCTGCCAATGTCACCCCGTCGACAGTGCCTGTCCTTTATAGCGTTGCTGACGATGCCGGTGCCGCCCAGTGGTGATGTCAATGGAAACGCAGCTGTGGGTAGAGCTTTGCAGTCTCCGAAGGCGCCATGAGCAATTTAGACCGCGGCAGCAATCAGGGCATCAGGCGATGAAGCAGCACCACGAGAAGCAAGCTTGAACTATCGGGCATCGGACGAAGTAACGGCAGTAAATTAGATGGTAATCTCGGTCAGGTGCTCAGTGCGCTACCGCTGCTGCCAATGGCACCCCGTCGACAGTGCCTATCCTTTATAGCGTTGCTTGACGATGCCGGTGCCGCCCAGGAGTGATGTCACCAGAAACGCAGCCGTGGGTAGAGCAGCGCAGTCCCCGTAGGCGCCACGAACAATGTAGACAGCGGTAGCAATCAGGGCATCCGGCGATAAAGCAGCACCTCGATAAGCAAGCTTTGACGATCGGGCATCGAACGAAGTAACTGCAGTAAATTAGATGGTAATCTCGGTCAGTTGCTCAGTGCGCTGCCGCTGCTGCCAATGGCACCCCGTCGATAGTGCCTGTCCTTTATAGCGTTGCTTGACGATGCCGGTGCCGCCCAGGGGTGATGTCACCAGAAACGCAGCCGTGGGTAGAGCAGCGCAGTCTCCGAAGGCGCCACGAGCAATGTAGACCGCGGCAGCAATCAGGGCATCCGGCGATGAAGCAGCACCTCGAGAAGCAAGCTTCGACGATCGGGCATCGGACGAAGTAACTGCAGTAAATTATATGGTAATCTCGGTCAGTTGCTCAGTGCACTGCCGCTGCTGCCAATGGCACGCCGTCGACAGTGCCTGTCCTTTATAGCGTTCCTTGACGAGGCCGGTGACGCCCAGTGGTGATGTCACCGGAAACGCAGCCGTGGGTAGAGTTTCGCAGTCTCCGAAGGCACCACGAGCTATGGAAACCGCGGTAGCAATCAGGGCATCCGGCGATGAAGCAGCACCTGGTGAAGCAAGGTTGGAAGATCGGGCATCGGACGAAGTATGTGCAGTAAATTAGATGGCAATCTCGGTCAGTTACTCAGTGCGCTGCCGCTGCTGCCAATGGCACCTCGTCGACAGTGCCTGTCCTTTATAGCGTTGCCTTACGATGCCGGTGCCGCCCATTGGTGATGTCACCAGAAACGCAGCTGTGGGTGGAGCTGCGCAGTCTCCGAAGGCGCCACGAGCAATGTAGACCGCGGCAGCAATCAGGGACCGGCGATGAAGCAGCACCTCGACAAGCAAGCTTGGACGATCGGGCATCGGACAAAGTAAGTGCAGTAAATTAGATGGTAATCTCGGTCAGGTGCTCAGTGCGCTGCCGCTGCTGCCAATGGCACCCCGTCGACAGTGCCTGTCCTTTATAGCGTTGCTTGACGATGCCGGAGCCGCCCAGGAGTGATGTCACCAGAAACGCAGCCGTGGGTAGAGCAGCGCAGTCTCCGTAGGCGCCACGAACAATGTAGACAGCGGTAGCAATCAGGGCATCCGGCGATGAAGCAGCACCTCGAGAAGCAAGCTTGGACGATCGGGCATCGGACGAAGTAACTGCAGTAAATTAGATGGTAATCTCGGTCAGTTGCTCAGTGCACTGCCGCTGCTGCCAATGGCACCCCGTCGACCGTGCCTGTCCTTTATAGCATTGCTTGACGAGGCCGGTGACGCCCAGTGGTGATGTCACCGGAAACGCAGCCGTAGGTAGAGCTTCGCAGTCTCCGAAGGCACCACGAGCAATGTAGACCGCGGCAGCAATCAGGGACCGGCGATGAAGCAGCACCTCGAGAAGCAAGCTTGGACGATCGGGCATCGGACGAAGTAACAGCAGTAAATTAGATGGTAATCTCGGTCAGTTGCTCAGTGCGCTGCCGCTGCTGCCAATGGCACCCCGTCGACAGTGCCTTTCCTTTATAGCGTTGCGTGACGATGCCGGTGCCGCCCAGTGGTGATGTCAACGGAAACGCAGCTGTGGGTAGAGCTGCGCCGTCTCCGAAGGCGCCACGAGCAATGAACACCGCGGCAGCAATCAGGGCGTCCGCCGATGAAGCAGCACCTCGAGAAGCAAGCTTGGACGATCGGGCATCGGACGAAGTATCTGCAGTAAATTAGATGGTAATCTCGGTCAGTTGCTCAGTGCGCTGCCGCTGCTGCCAATGGCACCCCGTCGACAGTGCCTGTCCTTTATAGGGTTGCTTGACGATGCCGGTGCCGCTCAGTGGTGATGTCACCGGAAACGCGGCTGTGGGTAGAGCTGCGCAGTCTCCGAAGGCGCCACGAGCAATGTAGACTGCGGCAGTAATCAGGGCATCCGGCGATGAAGCAGCACCTCGAGAAGCAAGCTTGGACGATCGGCCGCTGGACGAAGTAACTGCGGTAAATTAGATGGTAATCTCGGTCAGTTGCTCAGTGCGCTGCCGCTGCTGCCAATGGCACCCCGTCGACACTGCCTGTCCTTTATAGGGTTGCTTGACGATGCCGGTGCCGCTCAGTGGTGATGTCACTGGAAACGCAGCCGTGGGTTGAGCTGCGCAGTCTCCGAAGGCGCCACGAGCAATGTAGACCGCGGCAGCAATCAGGGCGTCCGCCGATGAAGCAGCACCTCGAGAAGCAAGCTTGGACGATCGGGCATCGGACGAAGTATCTGCAGTAAATTAGATGGTAATCTCGGTCAGTTGCTCAGTGCGCTGCCGCTGCTGCCAATGGCACTCCGTCGACAGTGCCTGTCCTTTATAGGGTTGCTTGACGATGCCGGTGCCGCTCAGTGGTGATGTCACCGGAAACGCGGCTGTGGGTAGAGCTGCGCAGTCTCCGAAGGCGCCACGAGCAATGTAGACCGCGGCAGCAATGAGGGCATCCGCCGATGAAGCAGCACCTCGAGAAGCAAGCTTGGACGATTGGGCATCGGACGAAGTAACTGCTGTAAATTAGATGGTAATCTCGGTCAGTTGCTCAGTGCGCTGCCGCTGCTGCCAATGGCACCCCGTCGACAGTGCCTGTCCTTTATAGCGTTGCTTGACGATGCCGGTGCCGCGTTGTGGTGATGTCACCAGAAACGCAGCCGTGGGTAGAGCTGCGCAGTCTCCGAAGGCGCCACCAGCAATGTAGACCGCGGCAGCAATCAGGGCATCCGGCGATGAAGCAGCACCTCGAGAAGCAAGCTTGGACGATCGGGCATCGGACGAAGTTACTGCAGTAAATTAGATGGTAATCTCGGTCAGTTGCTCAGTGCGCTGCCGCAGCTGCCAATGGCACCCCGTCGACAGTGCCTGTCCTTTATAGCGTTGCTTGACGACGCCGGTGCCACCCAGTGGTGATGTCACCAGAAACGCAGCCGTGGGTAGAGCTTTGCAGTCTCCGAAGGCGCCATGAGCAATTTAGACCGCGGCAGCAATCAGGGCATCAGGCGATGAAGCAGCACCTCGAGAAGCAATCTTGGACTATCGGGCATCGGACGAAGTAACTGCAGTAAATTAGATGGTAATCTCGGTCAGGTGCTCAGTGCGCTGCCGCTGCTGCCAATGGCACCCCGTCGACAGTGCCTGTCCTTTATAGCGTTGCTTGACGATGCCGGTGCCGCTCAGGAGTGATGTCACCAGAAACGCAGCCGTGGGTAGAGCAGCGCAGTCTCCGTAGGCGCCACGAACAATGTAGACAGCGGTAGCAATCAGGGCATCCGGCGATGAAGCAGCACCTCGACAAGCAAGCTTGGACGATCGGGCATCGGACGAAGTAACTGCAGTAAATTAGATGGTAATCTCGGTCAGTTGCTCAGTGCAGTGCCGCTGCTGCCAATGGCACCCCGTCGACAGTGCCTGTCCTTTATAGCGTTGCTTGACGAGGCCGGTGACGCCCAGTGGTGATGTCACCGGAAACGCAGCCGTGGGTAGAGCTTCGCAGTCTCCGAAGGCACCACGAGCTATGGAAGCCGCGGCAGCAATCAGGGCATCCGGCGATGAAGCAGCACCTGGTGAAGCAAGGTTGGAAGATCGGGCATCGGACGAAGTAACTGCAGTATATTAGATGGAAATCTCGGTCAGTTCCTCAGTGGGCTGCTGCTGCTGCCAATGGCACCCCGTCGACAGTGCCTGTCCTTATATCGTTGCTTGACGATGCCGGTGCCGCCCAGAGGTGATGTCGCCGGAAACACCGCCGTGGGTAGAGCTCCGCAGTCTCCGAAGGCGCCACGAGCAATGAAGACTGCGGCAGCAATCAGGGCATCCGGCGATGAAGCAGCACCTTCGAGAAGCAAGCTTGGATGATCCGGCACCGGACGAAGTAACTGCACTAAATTAGATTGTAATCTCGGTCAGTTGCTCAGTACGCTGCCGCTGCTGCCAATGGCACCCCTTCGACAGTGCCTGTCCTTTATAGCGTTGCTTGACGATGCCGGTATAGCCCAGTGGTGATGTCACCGGGAACGCAGCCGTGGGTAGAGCTGCGCAGTCTCCGAAGGCGCAACGAGCAATGTAGACCGCGGCAGCGATCAGGGTATCCGGCGATGAAGCAGCACGTCGAGAAGCAAGCTTGGACGATCGGGCATCGGGCGAAGTAACTGCAGTAAATTAGATGGTAATCTCGGTCAGTTGCTCAGTGCGCTGCCTATGCTGCCAATGGCACCTCGTCGACAGTGCCTGTCGTTTATAGCGTTGCCTTACGATGCCGGTGCCGCCCAGTGGTGTTGTCACCAGAAACGCAGCTGTGGGTGGAGCTGCGCAGTCTCCGAAGGCGCCACGAGCAATGTAGACCGCGGCAGCAATCAGGGACCGGCGATGGAGCAACACCTCGAGAAGCAAGCTTGGACGATCGGGCATCGGACGAAGTAACTGCAGTAAATTAGATGGTAATCTCGGTCAGTTGCTCAGTGCGCAGCCGCTGCTGCCAATGGCACCCCGTCGACAGTGCCTGTCCTTTATAGCGTTGCGTGACGATGCCGGTGCCGCCCAGTGGTGATGTCAAATGGAAACGCAGCTGTGGGTAGAGCTTTGCAGTCTCCGAAGGCGCCATGAGCAATTTAGACCGCGGCAGCAATCAGGGCATCAGGCGATGAAGCAGCACCTCGAGAAGCAAGCTTGAACTATCGGGCATCGGACGAAGTAACTGCAGTAAATTAGATGGTAATCTCGGTCAGGTGCTCAGTGTGCTGCCGCTGCTGCCAATGGCACCCCGTCGACATTGCCTATCCTTTATAGCGTTGCTTGACGATGCCGGTGCCGCCCAGGAGTGATGTCACCAGAAACGCAGCCGTGGGTAGAGCAGCGCAGTCCCCGTAGGCGCCACGAACAATGTAGACAGCGGTAGCAATCAGGGCATCCTGCGATAAAGCAGCACCTCGAGAAGCAAGCTTGGACGATCGGGCATCGAACGAAGTAACTGCAGTAAATTAGATGGTAATCTCGGTCAGTTGCTCAGTGCGCTGCCGCTGCTGCCAATGGCACCCCGTCGATAGTGCCTGTCCTTTATAGCGTTGCTTGACGGTGCCGGTGCCGCCCAGGGGTGATGTCACCAGAAACGCAGCCGTGGGTAGAGCAGCGCCGTCTCCGAACGCGCCACGAGCAATGTAGACCGCGGCAGCAATCAGGGACCGGCGATGAAGCAGCACCTCGAGAAGCAAGCTTGGACGATCGGGCATCGGACGAAGTATCTGCAGTAAATTAGATGGTAATCTCGGTCAGTTGCTCAGTGCGCTGCCGCTGCTGCCAATGGCACCCCGTCGACAGTGCCTGTCCTTTATAGGGTTGCTTGACGATGCCGGTGCCGCTCAGTGGTGATGTCACCGGAAACGCAGCTGTGGGTAGAGCTTTGCAGTCTCCGAAGGCGCCATGAGCAATTTAGACCGCGGCAGCAATCAGGGCATCAGGCGATGAAGCAGCACCTCGAGAAGCAAGCTTGGACTATCGGGCATCGGACGAAGTAACTGCAGTAAATTAGATGGTAATCTCGGTCAGGTGCTCAGTGCACTGCCGCTGCTGCCAATGGCACCCCGTCGACAGTGCCTGTCCTTTATAGCGTTGCTTGACGAGGCCGGTGACGCCCAGTGGTGATGTCACCGGAAACGCAGCCGTGGGTAGAGCTTCGCAGTCTCCGAAGGCACCACGAGTTATGGAAACCGCGGCAGCAATCAGGGCATCCGGCCATGAAGCAGCACCTGGTGAAGCAAGGTTGGAAGATCGGGCATCGGACGAAGTAACTGCAGTATATTAGATGGTAATCTCGGTCAGTTCCTCCGTGCGCTGCTGCTGCTGCTGCCAATGGCACCCCGTCGACAGTGCCTGTCCTTTATAGGGTTGCTTGACGATGCCGGTGCCGCCCAGAGGTGATGTCACCAGAAACGCAGCTGTGGGTGGAGCTGCGCAGTCTCCGAAGGCGCCACGAGCAATGTAGACCGCGGCAGCAATCAGGGACCGGCGATGAAGCAGCACCTCGAGAAGCAAGCTTGGACGATCGGGCATCGGACGAAGTAACAGCAGTAAATTAGATGGTAATCTCGGTCAGTTGCTCAGTGCGCTGCCGCTGCTGCCAATGGCACCCCGTCGACAGTGCCTGTCCTTTATAGCGTTGCGTGACGATGTCGGTGCCGCCCAGTGGTGATGTCAACGGAAACGCAGCTGTGGGTAGAGCTGCGCCGTCTCCGAAGGCGCCACGAGCAATGAACACCGCGGCAGCAATCAGGGCGTCCGCCGATGAAGCAAGCTTGGACGATCGGGCATCGGACGAAGTATCTGCAGTAAATTAGATGGTAATCTCGGTCAGTTGCTCAGTGCGCTGCCGCTGCTGCCAATGGCACCCCGTCGACAGTGCCTGTCCTTTATAGGGTTGCTTGACGATGCCGGTGCCGCTCAGTGGTGATGTCACCGGAAACGCGGCTGTGGGTAGAGCTGCGCAGTCTCCGAAGGCGCCACGAGCAATGTAGACTGCGGCAGTAATCAGGGCATCCGGCGATGAAGCAGCACCTCGAGAAGCAAGCTTGGACGATCGGCCGCTGGACGAAGTAACTGCGGTAAATTAGATGGTAATCTCGGTCAGTTGCTCAGTGCGCTGCCGCTGCTGCCAATGGCACCTCGTCGACAGTGCCTGTCCTTTATAGCGTTGCTTTACGATGCCGGTGCCGCCCAGTGGTGATGTCACCGGAAACGCAGCCGTGGGTAGAGCTGCGCAGTCTCCGAAGGCGCCGCGAGCAATGTAGACCGCGGCAGCAATCAGGGCATCCGGCGATGAAGCAGCACCTCGAGAAGCAAGCTTGGACGATCGGGCATCGGACGAAGTAACTGCAGTAAATTAGATGGTAATCTCGGTCAGTTGCTCAGTGCGCTGCCGCTGCTGCCAATGGCACCCCGTCGACAGTGCCTGTCCTTTATAGGGTTGCTTGACGATGCCGGTGCCGCTCAGTGGTGATGTCACCGGAAACGCAGCTGTGGGTAGAGCTGCGCAGTCTCCGAAGGCGCCACAAGCAATGTAGACCGCGGCAGCAATCAGGGCATCCGGCCATGAAGCAGCACCTCGAGAAGCAAGCTTGGACGATCGGGCATTGGACGAAGTAACTGCAGTAAATTAGATGGTATTCTCGGTCAGTTGCTCAGTGCGCTGCCGCTGCTGCCAATGGCACCCCGTCGACAGTGCCTGTCCTTTATAGCGTTGCTTTACGATGCCGGTACCGCCCAGTGGTGATGTCACCGAAAACGCGGCTGTGTGTAGAGCTGCGCAGTCTCCGAAGGCGCCACGAGCAATGTAGACCGCGGCAGTTATCAGGGCATCCGGCGATGAAGCAGCACCTCGAGAAGCAAGCTTGGACGATCGGCCGCTGGACGAAGTAACTGCGGTAAATTAGATGGTAATCTCGGTCAGTTGCTCAGTGCGCTGCTGCCAATGGCACCCCGTCGACAGTGCCTGTCCTTTATAGGGTTGCTTGACGATGCCGGTGCCGCTCAGTGGTGATGTCACTGGAAACGCAGCCGTGGGTTGAGCTGCGCAGCCTCCGAAGGCGCCACGAGCAATGAAGACCGCGGCAGCAATGAGGGCATCCGCCGATGAAGCAGCACCTCGAGAAGCAAGCTTGGACGATCGGGCATCGGACGAAGTAACTGCAGTAAATTAGATGGTAATCTCGGTCAGTTGCTCATTGCGGTGCCGCTGCTGCCAATGGCACCCCGTCGACAGTGCCTGTCGTTTATAGCGTTGCTTGACGATGCCGGTGTCGCCCAGTGGTGATGTCACCAGAAACGCAGCCGTGGGTAGAGCTGCGCACTCTCCGAAGGCGCCACGAGCAATGTAGACCGCGGCAGCAATCAGGGCATCCGGCGATGAAGCAGCACCTCGAGAAGCAAGCTTGGACGATCGACCGCTGGACGAAGTAACTGCGGTAAATTAGATGGTAATCTCGGTCAGTTGCTCAGTGCGCTGCCGCTGCTGCCAATGGCACCCCGTCGACAGTGACTGTCCTTTATACGGTTGCTTGACGATGCCGGTGCCGCTCAGTGGTGATGTCACCAGAAACGCAGCCGTGGGTAGAGCTGCGCAGTCTCCGAAGGTGCCACGAGCAATGTAGACCGCGGCAGCAATCAGGGCATCCGCCGATGAAGCAGCACCTCGAGAAGCAAGCTTGGACGATCGGGCATCAGGCGAAGTAACTGCAGTTAATTAGATCGTAATCTCGGTCAGTTGCTCAGTGTGCTGCCGCTCCTGCCAATGGCACCCCGTCGACAGTGCCTGTCCTTTATAGGGTTGCTTGACGATGCCGGTGCCGCCCAGTGGTTATGTCACCAGAAACGCAGCTGTGGATAGAGCTGCGCAGTCTCCCAAGGCGCCACGAGCAATGTAGACCGCGGCAGCAATCAGGGCATCCGGCGATGAAGCAGCACCTCGAGAAGCAAGCTTGGACGATCGGGCATTGGACGAAGTAACTGCAGTAAATTAGATGGTATTCTCGGTCAGTTGCTCAGTGCGCTGCCGCTGCTGCCAATGGCACCCCGTCGACAGTGCCTGTCCTTTATAGCGTTGTTTTACGATGCCGGTGCCGCCCAGTGGTGATGTCACCGAAAACGCAGCTGTGGGTAGAGCTGCGCAGTCTCCGAAGGCGCCACCAGCAATGTAGACCGCGGAAGTTATCAGGGCATCCGGCGATGAAGCAGCACCTCGAGAAGCAAGCTTGGACGATCGGCCGCTGGACGAAGTAACTGCGGTAAATTAGATGGTAATCTCGGTCAGTTGCTCAGTGCGCTGCTGCTGCTGCCAATGGCACCCCGTCGACAGTGCCTGTCCTTTATAGGGTTGCTTGACGATGCCGGTGCCGCTCAGTGGTGATGTCACCGGAAACGCAGCTGTGGGTAGAGCTTTGCAGTCTCCGAAGGTGCCATGAGCAATTTAGACCGCGGCAGCAATCAGGGCATCAGGCGATGAAGCAGCACCTCGAGAAGCAAGCTTGGACTATCGGGCATCGGACGAAGTAACTGCACTAAATTAGATGGTAATCTCGGTCAGTTGCCAGTGCGCTGCCGCTGCTGCCAATGGCACCCCGTCGACAGTGCCTGTCCTTTATAGCGTTGCTTTACGATGCCGGTGCCGCCCAGTGGTGATGTCACCGGAAACGCAGCTGTGGGTAGAGCTGCGCAGTCTCCCAAGGCGCCACGAGCAATGTAGACCGCGGCAGCAATCAGGGCATCCGGCGATGAAGCAGCACCTCGAGAAGCAAGCTTGGACGATCGGGCATCGGACGAAGTAACTGCAGTAAATTAGACGGTAATCTCGGTCAGTTGCAAAGGGCGCTGCCGCTGCTGCCAATGGCACCCCGTCGACAGTGCCTGTCCTTTATAGCGTTGCGTGACGATGCCGGTGCCGCCCAGTGGTGATGTCAACGGAAACGCAGCTGTGGGTAGAGCTGCGCCGTCTCCGAAGGCGCCACGAGCAATGAACACCGCGGCAGCAATCAGGGCGTCCGCCGATGAAGCAGCACCTCGAGAAGCAAGCTTGGACGATCGGGCATCGGACGAAGTATCTGCAGTAAATTAGATGGTAATCTCGGTCAGTTGCTCAGTGCGCTGCCGCTGCTGCCAATGGCACCCCGTCGACAGTGCCTGTCCTTTATAGGGTTGCTTGACGATGCCGGTGCCGCTCAGTGGTGATGTCACCGGAAACGCGGCTGTGGGTAGAGCTGCGCAGTCTCCGAAGGCGCCTCGAGCAATGTAGACTGCGGCAGTAATCAGGGCATCCGGCGATGAAGCAGCACCTCGAGCAGCAAGCTTGGACGATCGGCCGCTGGACGAAGTAACTGCGGTAAATAAGATGGTAATCTCGGTCAGTTGCTCAGTGCGCTGCCGCTGCTGCCAATGGCACCCCGTCGACACTGCCTGTCCTTTATAGGGTTGCTTGACGATGCCGGTGCCGCTCAGTGGTGATGTCACTGGAAACGCAGCCGTGGGTTGAGCTGCGCAGCCTCCGAAGGCGCCACGAGCAATGAAGACCGCGGCAGCAATGAGGGCATCCGCCGATGAAGCAGCACCTCGAGAAGCAAGCTTGGACGATCGGGCATCGGACGAAGTAACTGCAGTAAATTAGATGGTAATCTCGGTCAGTTGCTCATTGCGGTGCCGCTGCTCCCAATGGCACGCCGTCGACAGTGCCTGTCCTTTATAGCGTTGCTTGACGATGCCGGTGTCGCCCAGTGGTGATGTCACCGGAAACGCAGCCGTGGGTAGAGCTGCGCACTCTCCGAAGGCGCCACGAGCAATGTAGACCGCGGCAGCAATCAGGGCATCTGGCGATGAAGCAGCACCTCGAGAAGCAAGCTTGGACGATCGACCGCTGGACGAAGTAACTGCGGTAAATTAGATGGTAATCTCGGTCAGTTGCTCAGTGCGCTGCCGCTGCTGCCAATGGCACCGCGTCGACAGTGCCTGTCCTTTATACGGTTGCTTGACGATGCCGGTGCCGCTCAGTGGTGATGTCACCAGAAACGCAGCCGTGGGTAGAGCTGCGCAGTCTCCGAAGGCGCCACGAGCAATGTAGACCGCGGCAGCAATCAGGGCATCCGCCGATGAAGCAGCACCTCGAGAAGCAAGCTTGGACGATCGGGCATCAGGCGAAGTAACTGCAGTAAATTAGATCGTAATCTCGGTCAGTTGCTCAGTGTGCTGCCGCTGCTGCCAATGGCACCCCGTCGACAGTGCCTGTCCTTTATAGGGTTGCTTGACGATGCCGGTGCCGCCCAGTGGTTATGTCACCGGAAACGCAGCTGTGGATAGAGCTGCGCAGTCTCCCAAGGCGCCACGAGCAATGTAGACCGCGGCAGCAATCAGGGCATCCGGCGATGAAGCAGCACCTTGAGAAGGAAGCTTGGACGATCGGGCATCGGACGAAGTAACTGCAGTAAATTAGATGGTAATCTCGGTCAGTTGCTCAGTGCGCTACCGCTGCTGCCAATGGCACCCCGTCGACAGTGCCTGTCCTTTATAGCGTTGCTTTACGATGCCGGTGCCGCCCAGTGGTGATGTCACCGGAAACGCAGCCGTGGGTAGAGCTGCGCAGTCTCCGAAGGCGCCGCGAGCAATGTAGACCGCGGCAGCAATCAGGGCATCCGGCGATGAAGCAGCACCTCGAGAAGCAAGCTTGGACGATCGGGCATCGGACGAAGTAACTGCAGTAAATTAGATGGTAATCTCGGTCAGTTGCTCAGTGCGCTGCCGCTGCTGCCAATGGCACCCTGTCGACAGTGCCTGTTCTTTATAGGGTTGCTTGACGATGCCGGTGCCGCTCAGTGGTGATGTCACCGGAAACGCAGCTGTGGGTAGAGCTGCGCAGTCTCCGAAGGCGCCACAAGCAATGTAGACCGCGGCAGCAATCAGGGCATGCGGCGATGAAGCAGCACCTCGAGAAGCAAGCTTGGACGATCGGGCATCGGACGAAGTAACTGCAGTAAATTAGATGGTATTCTCGGTCAGTTTCTCAGTGCGCTGCCGCTGCTGCCAATGGCACCCCGTCGACAGTGCCTGTCCTTGATAGGGTTGCTTGACGATGCCGGTGCCGCCCAGTGGTTATGTCACCGGAAACGCAGCCGTGGGTAGAGCTGCGCAGTCTCCGAAGGCGCCACAAGCAATGTAGACCGCGGCAGCAATCAGGGCATGCGGCGATGAAGCAGCACCTCGAGAAGCAAGCTTGGACGATCGACCGCTGGACGAAGTAACTGCGGTAAATTAGATGGTAATCTCGGTCAGTTGCTCAGTGCGCTACCGCTGCTGCCAATGGCACCCCGTCGACAGTGCCTGTCCTTTATAGCGTTGCTTTACGATGCCGGTGCCGCCCAGTGGTGATGTCACCGGAAACGCAGCCGTGGGTAGAGCTGCGCAGTCTCCGAAGGCGCCGCGAGCAATGTAGACCGCGGCAGCAATCAGGGCATCCGGCGATGAAGCAGCACCTCGAGAAGCAAGCTTGGACGATCGGGCATCGGACGAAGTAACTGCAGTAAATTAGATGGTAATCTCGGTCAGTTGCTCAGTGCGCTGCCGCTGCTGCCAATGGCACCCTGTCGACAGTGCCTGTCCTTTATAGGGTTGCTTGACGATGCCGGTGCCGCTCAGTGGTGATGTCACCGGAAACGCAGCTGTGGGTAGAGCTGCGCAGTCTCCGAAGGCGCCACAAGCAATGTAGACCGCGGCAGCAATCAGGGCATGCGGCGATGAAGCAGCACCTCGAGAAGCAAGCTTGGACGATCGACCGCTGGACGAAGTAACTGCGGTAAATTAGATGGTAATCTCGGTCAGTTGCTCAGTGCGCTACCGCTGCTGCCAATGGCACCCCGTCGACAGTGCCTGTCCTTTATAGCGTTGCTTTACGATGCCGGTGCCGCCCAGTGGTGATGTCACCGGAAACGCAGCCGTGGGTAGAGCTGCGCAGTCTCCGAAGGCGCCGCGAGCAATGTAGACCGCGGCAGCAATCAGGGCATCCGGCGATGAAGCAGCACCTCGAGAAGCAAGCTTGGACGATCGGGCATCGGACGAAGTAACTGCAGTAAATTAGATGGTAATCTCGGTCAGTTGCTCAGTGCGCTGCCGCTGCTGCCAATGGCACCCTGTCGACAGTGCCTGTCCTTTATAGGGTTGCTTGACGATGCCGGTGCCGCCCAGTGGTTATGTCACCGGAAACGCAGCTGTGGGTAGAGCTGCGCAGTCTCCGAAGGCGCCACAAGCAATGTAGACCGCGGCAGCAATCAGGGCATGCGGCGATGAAGCAGCACCTCGAGAAGCAAGCTTGGACGATCGACCGCTGGACGAAGTAACTGCGGTAAATTAGATGGTAATCTCGGTCAGTTGCTCAGTGCGCTACCGCTGCTGCCAATGGCACCCCGTCGACAGTGCCTGTCCTTTATAGCGTTGCTTTACGATGCCGGTGCCGCCCAGTGGTGATGTCACCGGAAACGCAGCCGTGGGTAGAGCTGCGCAGTCTCCGAAGGCGCCGCGAGCAATGTAGACCGCGGCAGCAATCAGGGCATGCGGCGATGAAGCAGCACCTCGAGAAGCAAGCTTGGACGATCGGGCATCGGACGAAGTAACTGCAGTAAATTAGATGGTATTCTCGGTCAGTTTCTCAGTGCGCTGCCGCTGCTGCCAATGGCACCCCGTCGACAGTGCCTGTCCTTTATAGGGTTGCTTGACGATGCCGGTGCCGCCCAGTGGTTATGTCACCGGAAACGCAGCTGTGGGTAGAGCTGCGCAGTCTCCGAAGGCGCCACAAGCAATGTAGACCGCGGCAGCAATCAGGGCATGCGGCGATGAAGCAGCACCTCGAGAAGCAAGCTTGGACGATCGACCGCTGGACGAAGTAACTGCGGTAAATTAGATGGTAATCTCGGTCAGTTGCTCAGTGCGCTACCGCTGCTGCCAATGGCACCCCGTCGACAGTGCCTGTCCTTTATAGCGTTGCTTTACGATGCCGGTGCCGCCCAGTGGTGATGTCACCGGAAACGCAGCCGTGGGTAGAGCTGCGCAGTCTCCGAAGGCGCCGCGAGCAATGTAGACCGCGGCAGCAATCAGGGCATCCGGCGATGAAGCAGCACCTCGAGAAGCAAGCTTGGACGATCGGGCATCGGACGAAGTAACTGCAGTAAATTAGATGGTAATCTCGGTCAGTTGCTCAGTGCGCTGCCGCTGCTGCCAATGGCACCCTGTCGACAGTGCCTGTCCTTTATAGGGTTGCTTGACGATGCCGGTGCCGCTCAGTGGTGATGTCACCGGAAACGCAGCTGTGGGTAGAGCTGCGCAGTCTCCGAAGGCGCCACAAGCAATGTAGACCGCGGAAGTTATCAGGGCATCCGGCGATGAAGCAGCACCTCGAGAAGCAAGCTTGGACGATCGGCCGCTGGACGAAGTAACTGCGGTAAATTAGATGGTAATCTCGGTCAGTTGCTCAGTGCGCTGCTGCTGCTGCCAATGGCACCCCGTCGACAGTGCATGTCCTTTATAGGGTTGCTTGACGATGCCGGTGCCGCTCAGTGGTGATGTCACCGGAAACGCAGCTGTGGGTAGAGCTTTGCAGTCTCCGAAGGTGCCATGAGCAATTTAGACCGCGGCAGCAATCAGGGCATCAGGCGATGAAGCAGCACCTCGAGAAGCAAGCTTGGACTATCGGGCATCGGACGAAGTAACTGCACTAAATTAGATGGTAATCTCGGTCAGTTGCCAGTGCGCTGCCGCTGCTGCCAATGGCACCCCGTCGACAGTGCCTGTCCTTTATAGCGTTGCTTTACGATGCCGGTGCCGCCCAGTGGTGATGTCACCGGAAACGCAGCTGTGGGTAGAGCTGCGCAGTCTCCCAAGGCGCCACGAGCAATGTAGACCGCGGCAGCAATCAGGGCATCCGGCGATGAAGCAGCACCTCGAGAAGCAAGCTTGGACGATCGGGCATCGGACGAAGTAACTGCAGTAAATTAGACGGTAATCTCGGTCAGTTGCAAAGGGCGCTGCCGCTGCTGCCAATGGCACCCCGTCGACAGTGCCTGTCCTTTATAGCGTTGCGTGACGATGCCGGTGCCGCCCAGTGGTGATGTCAACGGAAACGCAGCTGTGGGTAGAGCTGCGCCGTCTCCGAAGGCGCCACGAGCAATGAACACCGCGGCAGCAATCAGGGCGTCCGCCGATGAAGCAGCACCTCGAGAAGCAAGCTTGGACGATCGGGCATCGGACGAAGTATCTGCAGTAAATTAGATGGTAATCTCGGTCAGTTGCTCAGTGCGCTGCCGCTGCTGCCAATGGCACCCCGTCGACAGTGCCTGTCCTTTATAGGGTTGCTTGACGATGCCGGTGCCGCTCAGTGGTGATGTCACCGGAAACGCGGCTGTGGGTAGAGCTGCGCAGTCTCCGAAGGCGCCTCGAGCAATGTAGACTGCGGCAGTAATCAGGGCATCCGGCGATGAAGCAGCACCTCGAGCAGCAAGCTTGGACGATCGGCCGCTGGACGAAGTAACTGCGGTAAATAAGATGGTAATCTCGGTCAGTTGCTCAGTGCGCTGCCGCTGCTGCCAATGGCACCCCGTCGACACTGCCTGTCCTTTATAGGGTTGCTTGACGATGCCGGTGCCGCTCAGTGGTGATGTCACTGGAAACGCAGCCGTGGGTTGAGCTGCGCAGCCTCCGAAGGCGCCACGAGCAATGAAGACCGCGGCAGCAATGAGGGCATCCGCCGATGAAGCAGCACCTCGAGAAGCAAGCTTGGACGTTCGGGCATCGGACGAAGTAACTGCAGTAAATTAGATGGTAATCTCGGTCAGTTGCTCATTGCGGTGCCGCTGCTCCCAATGGCACGCCGTCGACAGTGCCTGTCCTTTATAGCGTTGCTTGACGATGCCGGTGTCGCCCAGTGGTGATGTCACCGGAAACGCAGCCGTGGGTAGAGCTGCGCACTCTCCGAAGGCGCCACGAGCAATGTAGACCGCGGCAGCAATCAGGGCATCTGGCGATGAAGCAGCACCTCGAGAAGCAAGCTTGGACGATCGACCGCTGGACGAAGTAACTGCGGTAAATTAGATGGTAATCTCGGTCAGTTGCTCAGTGCGCTGCCGCTGCTGCCAATGGCACCGCGTCGACAGTGCCTGTCCTTTATACGGTTGCTTGACGATGCCGGTGCCGCTCAGTGGTGATGTCACCAGAAACGCAGCCGTGGGTAGAGCTGCGCAGTCTCCGAAGGCGCCACGAGCAATGTAGACCGCGGCAGCAATCAGGGCATCCGCCGATGAAGCAGCACCTCGAGAAGCAAGCTTGGACGATCGGGCATCAGGCGAAGTAACTGCAGTAAATTAGATCGTAATCTCGGTCAGTTGCTCAGTGTGCTGCCGCTGCTGCCAATGGCACCCCGTCGACAGTGCCTGTCCTTTATAGGGTTGCTTGACGATGCCGGTGCCGCCCAGTGGTTATGTCACCGGAAACGCAGCTGTGGATAGAGCTGCGCAGTCTCCCAAGGCGCCACGAGCAATGTAGACCGCGGCAGCAATCAGGGCATCCGGCGATGAAGCAGCACCTCGAGAAGGAAGCTTGGACGATCGGTCATCGGACGAAGTAACTGCAGTAAATTAGATGGTAATCTCGGTCAGTTGCTCAGTGCGCTACCGCTGCTGCCAATGGCACCCCGTCGACAGTGCCTGTCCTTTATAGCGTTGCTTTACGATGCCGGTGCCGCCCAGTGGTGATGTCACCGGAAACGCAGCCGTGGGTAGAGCTGCGCAGTCTCCGAAGGCGCCGCGAGCAATGTAGACCGCGGCAGCAATCAGGGCATCCGGCGATGAAGCAGCACCTCGAGAAGCAAGCTTGGACGAAAGGGCATCGGACGAAGTAACTGCAGTAAATTAGATGGTAATCTCGGTCAGTTGCTCAGTGCGCTGCCGCTGCTGCCAATGGCACCCTGTCGACAGTGCCTGTTCTTTATAGGGTTGCTTGACGATGCCGGTGCCGCTCAGTGGTGATGTCACCGGAAACGCAGCTGTGGGTAGAGCTGCGCAGTCTCCGAAGGCGCCACAAGCAATGTAGACCGCGGCAGCAATCAGGGCATGCGGCGATGAAGCAGCACCTCGAGAAGCAAGCTTGGACGATCGGGCATCGGACGAAGTAACTGCAGTAAATTAGATGGTATTCTCGGTCAGTTTCTCAGTGCGCTGCCGCTGCTGCCAATGGCACCCCGTCGACAGTGCCTGTCCTTTATAGGGTTGCTTGACGATGCCGGTGCCGCCCAGTGGTTATGTCACCGGAAACGCAGCTGTGGATAGAGCTGCGCAGTCTCCCAAGGCGCCACGAGCAATGTAGACCGCGGCAGCAATCAGGGCATCCGGCGATGAAGCAGCACCTCGAGAAGGAAGCTTGGACGATCGGGCATCGGACGAAGTAACTGCAGTAAATTAGATGGTAATCTCGGTCAGTTGCTCAGTGCGCTGCCGCTGCTGCCAATGGCACCCCGTCGACAGTGCCTGTCCTTTATAGGGTTGCTTGACGATGCCGGTGCCGCTCAGTGGTGATGTCACCGGAAACGCAGCTGTGGGTAGAGCTGCGCAGTCTCCGAAGGCGCCACAAGCAATGTAGACCGCGGCAGCAATCAGGGCATCCGGCGATGAAGCAGCACCTCGAGAAGCAAGCTTGGACGATCGGGCATTGGACGAAGTAACTGCAGTAAATTAGATGGTATTCTCGGTCAGTTGCTCAGTGCGCTGCCGCTGCTGCCAATGGCACCCCGTCGACAGTGCCTTTCCTTTATAGCGTTGCTTTACGATGCCGGTGCCGCCCAGTGGTGATGTCACCGAAAACGCGGCTGTGTGTAGAGCTGCGCAGTCTCCGAAGGCGCCACGAGCAATGTAGACCGCGGCAGTTATCAGGGCATCCGGCGATGAAGCAGCACCTCGAGAAGCAAGCTTGGACGATCGGCCGCTGGACGAAGTAACTGCGGTAAATTAGATGGTAATCTCGGTCTGTTGCTCAGTGCGCTGCTGCTGCTGCCAATGGCACCCCGTCGACAGTGCCTGTCCTTTATAGGGTTGCTTGACGATGCCGGTGCCGCTCAGTGGTGATGTCACTGGAAACGCAGCCGTGGGTTGAGCTGCGCAGCCTCCGAAGGCGCCACGAGCAATGAAGACCGCGGCAGAAATGAGGGCATCCGCCGATGAAGCAGCACCTCGAGAAGCAAGCTTGGACGATCGGGCATCGGACGAAGTAACTGCAGTAAATTAGATGGTAATCTCGGTCAGTTGCTCATTGCGGTGCCGCTGCTGCCAATGGCACCCCGTCGACAGTGCCTGTCGTTTATAGCGTTGCTTGACGATGCCGGTGTCGCCCAGTGGTGATGTCACCAGAAACGCAGCCGTGGGTAGAGCTGCGCACTCTCCGAAGGCGCCACGAGCAATGTAGACCGCGGCAGCAATCAGGGCATCCGGCGATGAAGCAGCACCTCGAGAAGCAAGCTTGGACGATCGACCGCTGGACGAAGTAACTGCGGTAAATTAGATGGTAATCTCGGTCAGTTGCTCAGTGCGCTGCCGCTGCTGCCAATGGCACCCCGTCGACAGTGACTGTCCTTTATACGGTTGCTTGACGATGCCGGTGCCGCTCAGTGGTGATGTCACCAGAAACGCAGCCGTGGGTAGAGCTGCGCAGTCTCCGAAGGCGCCACGAGCAATGTAGACCGCGGCAGCAATCAGGGCATCCGCCGATGAAGCAGCACCTCGAGAAGCAAGCTTGGACGATCAGGCATCAGGCGAAGTAACTGCAGTTAATTAGATCGTAATCTCGGTCAGTTGCTCAGTGTGCTGCCGCTCCTGCCAATGGCACCCCGTCGACAGTGCCTGTCCTTTATAGGGTTGCTTGACAATGCCGGTGCCGCCCAGTGGTTATGTCACCAGAAACGCAGCTGTGGATAGAGCTGCGCAGTCTCCCAAGGCGCCACGAGCAATGTAGACCGCGGCAGCAATCAGGGCATCCGGCGATGAAGCAGCACCTCGAGAAGCAAGCTTGGACGATCGGGCATTGGACGAAGTAACTGCAGTAAATTAGATGGTATTCTCGGTCAGTTGCTCAGTGCGCTGCCGCTGCTGCCAATGGCACCCCGTCGACAGTGCCTGTCCTTTATAGCGTTGTTTTACGATGCCGGTGCCGCCCAGTGGTGATGTCACCGAAAACGCAGCTGTGGGTAGAGCTGCGCAGTCTCCGAAGGCGCCACCAGCAATGTAGACCGCGGCAGTTATCAGGGCATCCGGCGATGAAGCAGCACCTCGAGAAGCAAGCTTGGACGATCGGCCGCTGGACGAAGTAACTGCGGTAAATTAGATGGTAATCTCGGTCAGTTGCTCAGTGCGCTGCTGCTGCTGCCAATGGCACCCCGTCGACAGTGCCTGTCCTTTATAGGGTTGCTTGACGATGCCGGTGCCGCTCAGTGGTGATGTCACCGGAAACGCAGCTGTGGGTAGAGCTTTGCAGTCTCCGAAGGTGCCATGAGCAATTTAGACCGCGGCAGCAATCAGGGCATCAGGCGATGAAGCAGCACCTCGAGAAGCAAGCTTGGACTATCGGGCATCGGACGAAGTAACTGCAGTAAATTAGATGGTAATCTCGGTCAGTTGCCAGTGCGCTGCCGCTGCTGCCAATGGCACCCCGTCGACAGTGCCTGTCCTTTATAGCGTTGCTTTACGATGCCGGTGCCGCCCAGTGGTGATGTCACCGGAAACGCAGCTGTGGGTAGAGCTGCGCAGTCTCCCAAGGCGCCACGAGCAATGTAGACCGCGGCAGCAATCAGGGCATCCGGCGATGAAGCAGCACCTCGAGAAGCAAGCTTGGACGATCGGGCATCGGACGAAGTAACTGCAGTAAATTAGACGGTAATCTCGGTCAGTTGCAAAGGGCGCTGCCGCTGCTGCCAATGGCACCCCGTCGACAGTGCCTGTCCTTTATAGCGTTGCGTGACGATGCCGGTGCCGCCCAGTGGTGATGTCAACGGAAACGCAGCTGTGGGTAGAGCTGCGCCGTCTCCGAAGGCGCCACGAGCAATGAACACCGCGGCAGCAATCAGGGCGTCCGCCGATGAAGCAGCACCTCGAGAAGCAAGCTTGGACGATCGGGCATCGGACGAAGTATCTGCAGTAAATTAGATGGTAATCTCGGTCAGTTGCTCAGTGCGCTGCCGCTGCTGCCAATGGCACCCCGTCGACAGTGCCTGTCCTTTATAGGGTTGCTTGACGATGCCGGTGCCGCTCAGTGGTGATGTCACCGGAAACGCGGCTGTGGGTAGAGCTGCGCAGTCTCCGAAGGCGCCTCGAGCAATGTAGACTGCGGCAGTAATCAGGGCATCCGGCGATGAAGCAGCACCTCGAGCAGCAAGCTTGGACGATCGGCCGCTGGACGAAGTAACTGCGGTAAATAAGATGGTAATCTCGGTCAGTTGCTCAGTGCGCTGCCGCTGCTGCCAATGGCACCCCGTCGACACTGCCTGTCCTTTATAGGGTTGCTTGACGATGCCGGTGCCGCTCAGTGGTGATGTCACTGGAAACGCAGCCGTGGGTTGAGCTGCGCAGCCTCCGAAGGCGCCACGAGCAATGAAGACCGCGGCAGCAATGAGGGCATCCGCCGATGAAGCAGCACCTCGAGAAGCAAGCTTGGACGATCGGGCATCGGACGAAGTAACTGCAGTAAATTAGATGGTAATCTCGGTCAGTTGCTCATTGCGGTGCCGCTGCTCCCAATGGCACGCCGTCGACAGTGCCTGTCCTTTATAGCGTTGCTTGACGATGCCGGTGTCGCCCAGTGGTGATGTCACCGGAAACGCAGCCGTGGGTAGAGCTGCGCACTCTCCGAAGGCGCCACGAGCAATGTAGACCGCGGCAGCAATCAGGGCATCTGGCGATGAAGCAGCACCTCGAGAAGCAAGCTTGGACGATCGACCGCTGGACGAAGTAACTGCGGTAAATTAGATGGTAATCTCGGTCAGTTGCTCAGTGCGCTGCCGCTGCTGCCAATGGCACCGCGTCGACAGTGCCTGTCCTTTATACGGTTGCTTGACGATGCCGGTGCCGCTCAGTGGTGATGTCACCAGAAACGCAGCCGTGGGTAGAGCTGCGCAGTCTCCGAAGGCGCCACGAGCAATGTAGACCGCGGCAGCAATCAGGGCATCCGCCGATGAAGCAGCACCTCGAGAAGCAAGCTTGGACGATCGGGCATCAGGCGAAGTAACTGCAGTAAATTAGATCGTAATCTCGGTCAGTTGCTCAGTGTGCTGCCGCTGCTGCCAATGGCACCCCGTCGACAGTGCCTGTCCTTTATAGGGTTGCTTGACGATGCCGGTGCCGCCCAGTGGTTATGTCACCGGAAACGCAGCTGTGGATAGAGCTGCGCAGTCTCCCAAGGCGCCACGAGCAATGTAGACCGCGGCAGCAATCAGGGCATCCGGCGATGAAGCAGCACCTTGAGAAGGAAGCTTGGACGATCGGGCATCGGACGAAGTAACTGCAGTAAATTAGATGGTAATCTCGGTCAGTTGCTCAGTGCGCTACCGCTGCTGCCAATGGCACCCCGTCGACAGTGCCTGTCCTTTATAGCGTTGCTTTACGATGCCGGTGCCGCAAAGTGGTGATGTCACCGGAAACGCAGCCGTGGGTAGAGCTGCGCAGTCTCCGAAGGCGCCGCGAGCAATGTAGACCGCGGCAGCAATCAGGGCATCCGGCGATGAAGCAGCACCTCGAGAAGCAAGCTTGGACGATCGGGCATCGGACGAAGTAACTGCAGTAAATTAGATGGTAATCTCGGTCAGTTGCTCAGTGCGCTGCCGCTGCTGCCAATGGCACCCTGTCGACAGTGCCTGTTCTTTATAGGGTTGCTTGACGATGCCGGTGCCGCTCAGTGGTGATGTCACCGGAAACGCAGCTGTGGGTAGAGCTGCGCAGTCTCCGAAGGCGCCACAAGCAATGTAGACCGCGGCAGCAATCAGGGCATGCGGCGATGAAGCAGCACCTCGAGAAGCAAGCTTGGACGATCGGGCATCGGACGAAGTAACTGCAGTAAATTAGATGGTATTCTCGGTCAGTTTCTCAGTGCGCTGCCGCTGCTGCCAATGGCACCCCGTCGACAGTGCCTGTCCTTTATAGGGTTGCTTGACGATGCCGGTGCCGCCCAGTGGTTATGTCACCGGAAACGCAGCTGTGGATAGAGCTGCGCAGTCTCCCAAGGCGCCACGAGCAATGTAGACCGCGGCAGCAATCAGGGCATCCGGCGATGAAGCAGCACCTCGAGAAGGAAGCTTGGACGATCGGGCATCGGACGAAGTAACTGCAGTAAATTAGATGGTAATCTCGGTCAGTTGCTCAGTGCGCTACCGCTGCTGCCAATGGCACCCCGTCGACAGTGCCTGTCCTTTATAGCGTTGCTTTACGATGCCGGTGCCGCCCAGTGGTGATGTCACCGGAAACGCAGCCGTGGGTAGAGCTGCGCAGTCTCCGAAGGCGCCGCGAGCAATGTAGACCGCGGCAGCAATCAGGGCATCCGGCGATGAAGCAGCACCTCGAGAAGCAAGCTTGGACGATCGGGCATCGGACGAAGTAACTGCAGTAAATTAGATGGTAATCTCGGTCAGTTGCTCAGTGCGCTGCCGCTGCTGCCAATGGCACCCTGTCGACAGTGCCTGTCCTTTATAGGGTTGCTTGACGATGCCGGTGCCGCTCAGTGGTGATGTCACCGGAAACGCAGCTGTGGGTAGAGCTGCGCAGTCTCCGAAGGCGCCACAAGCAATGTAGACCGCGGCAGCAATCAGGGCATGCGGCGATGAAGCAGCACCTCGAGAAGCAAGCTTGGACGATCGGGCATCGGACGAAGTAACTGCAGTAAATTAGATGGTATTCTCGGTCAGTTTCTCAGTGCGCTGCCGCTGCTGCCAATGGCACCCCGTCGACAGTGCCTGTCCTTTATAGCGTTGCTTTACGACCGGTGCCGCCCAGTGGGGATGTCACCGAAAACGCAGCTGTGGGTAGAGCTGCGCAGTCTCCGAAGGCGCCACGAGCAATGTAGACCGCGGCAGTAATCAGGGCATCCGGCGATGAAGCAGCACCTCGAGAAGCAAGCTTGGACGATCGGCCGCTGGACGAAGTAACTGCGGTAAATTAGATGGTATTCTCGGTCAGTTGCTCAGTGCGCTGCTGCTGCCGCCAATGGCACCCCGTCGACAGTGCCTGTCCTTTATACGGTTGCTTGACGATGCCGGTGCCGCTCAGTGGGGATGTCACCAGAAACGCAGCCGTGGGTAGAGCTGCGCAGTCTCCGAAGGCGCCACGAGCAATGTAGACCGCGGCAGCAGTCAGGGCATCCGCCGATGAAGCAGCACCTCGAGAAGCAAGCTTGGACGGTCGGGCATCAGACGAAGTAACTGCAGTAAATTAGATGGTAATCTCGGTCAGTTGCTGAGTGCGCTGCCGCTGCTGCCAATGGCACCCCGTCGACAGTGCCTGTCCTTTATACGGTTGCTTGACGATGCCGGTGCCGCTCAGTGGTGATGTCACCAGAAACGCAGCCGTGGGTAGAGCTGCGCAGTCTCCGAAGGCGCCACGAGCAATGTAGACCGCGGCAGCAGTCAGGGCATCCGCCGATGAAGCAGCACCTCGAGAAACAAGCTTGGACGATCGGGCATCAGACGAAGTAACTGCAGTAAATTAGATGGTAATCTCGGTCAGTTGCTCAGTGCGCTGCCGCTGCTGCCAATGGCACCCCGTCGACAGTGCCTGTCCTTTATAGGGTTGCTTGACGATGCCGGTGCCGCCCAGTGTTATGTCACCGGAAACGCAGCTGTGGGTAGAGCTGCGCAGTCTCCCAAGGCGCCACGAGCAATGTAGACCGCGGCAGCAATCAGGGCATCCGGCGATGAAGCAGCACCTCGAGAAGCAAGCTTGGACGATCGGGCATCGGACGAAGTAACTGCAGTAAATTAGATGGTAATCTCGGTCAGTTGCTCAGTGCGCTGCCGCTGCTGCCAATGGCACCCCGTCGACAGTGCCTGTCCTTTTAGGGTTGCTTGACGATGCCGGTGCCGCTCAGTGGTGATGTCACCGGAAACGCAGCTGTGGGTAGAGCTGCGCAGCCTCCGAAGGCGCCACGAGCAATGTAGACCGCGGCAGTAATGAGGGCATCCGGCGATGAAGCAGCACCTCGAGAAGCAAGCTTGGACGATCGGCCGCTGGACGAAGTAACTGCGGTAAATTAGATGGTAATCTCGGTCAGTTGCTCAGTGCGCTGCTGCTGCTGCCAATGGCACCCCGTCGACAGTGCCTGTCCTTTATAGGGTTGCTTGACGATGCCGGTGCCGCTCAGTGGTGATGTCACCGGAAACGCAGCTGTGGGTAGAGCTGCGCAGTCTCCGAAGGCGCCACGAGCAATGTAGACCGCGGCAGCAATCAGGGCATCCGGCGATGAAGTAGCACCTCGAGAAGCAAGCTTGGACGATCGGGCATCGGACGAAGTAACTGCAGTAAATTAGATGGTAATCTCGGTCAGTTGCTCAGTGCGCTGCCGCAGCTGCCAATGGCACCCCGTCGACAGTGCCTGTCCTTTATAGGGTTGCTTGACGATGCCGGTGCCGCTCAGTTGTGATGTCACCGGAAACGCAGCTGTGGGTAGAGCTGCGCAGTCTCCGAAGGCGCCACGAGCAATGTAGACCGCGGCAGTAATCAGGGCATCCGGTGATGAAGCAGCACCTCGAGAAGCAAGCTTGGACGATCGGCCGCTGGACGAAGTAACTGCGGTAAATTAGATGGTAATCTCGGTCAGTTGCTCAGTGCGCTGCTGCTGCTGCCAATGGCACCCCGTCGACAGTGCCTGTCCTTTATAGGGTTGCTTGACGATGCCGGTGCCGCTCAGTGGTGATGTCACCGGAAACACAGCTGTGGGTAGAGCTTTGCAGTCTCCGAAGGTGCCATGAGCAATTTAGACCACGGCAGCAATCAGGGCATCCGGCGATGAAGCAGCACCTCGAGAAGCAAGCTTGGACGATCGGGCATCGGACGAAGTAACTGCAGTAAATTAGACGGTAATCTCGGTCAGTTGCTCAGTGCGCTGCCACAGCTGCCAGTGGCATCCCGTCGACAGTGCCGGTCCTTTATACGGTTGCTTGACGATACCGGTGCCGCTCAGTGGTGATGTCACCAGAAACGCAGCCGTGGGTAGAGCTGCGCAGTCTCCGAAGGCGCCACGAGCAATGTAGACCGCGGCAGCAGTCAGGGCATCCGCCGATGAAGCAGCACCTCGAGAAGCAAGCTTGGACGATTGGGCATCAGACGAAGTAACTGCAGTAAATTAGATGGTAATCTCGGTCAGTTGCTCAGTGCGCTGCCGCTGCTGCCAATGGCACCCCGTCGACAGTGCCTGTCCTTTATAGGGTTGCTTGACGATGCCAGTGCCGCCCAGTGGTGATGTCACCGGAAACGCAGCTGTGGGTAGAGCTGCGCAGTCTCCCAAGGCGCCACGAGCAATGTGGACCGCGGCAGCAATCAGGGCATCCGGCGATGAAGCAGCACCTCGAGAAGCAAGCTTGGACGATCGGGCATCGGACGAAGTAACTGCAGTAAATTAGATGGTAATCTCGGTCAGTTGCTCAGTGCGCTGCCGCTGCTGCCAATGGCACCCCGTCGACAGTGCCTGTCCTTTATAGGGTTGCTTGACGATCTCGGTGCCGCTCAGTGGTGATGTCACCGGAAACGCAGCTGTGGGTAGAGCTGCGCAGTCTCCGAAGGCGCCACGAGCAATGTAGACCGCGGCAGTAATCAGGGCATCCGGCGATGAAGCAGCACCTCGAGAAGCAAGCTTGGACGATCGGCCGCTGTACGAAGTAACTGCGGTAAATTAGATGGTAATCTCGGTCAGTTGCTCAGTGCGATGCTGCTGCTGCCAATGGCACCCCGTCGACAGTGCCTGTCCTTTATAGGGTTGCTTGACGATGCCGGTGCCGCTCAGTGGTGATGTCACCGGAAACGCAGCTGTGGGTAGAGCTGCGCAGTCTCCGAAGGCGCCACGAGCAATGTAGACCGCGACAGCAATCAGGGCATCCGGCGATGAAGCAGCACCTCGAGAAGCAAGCTTGGACGATCGCGCATCGGACGAAGTAACTGCAGTAAATTAGATGGTAATCTCGGTCAGGTGCTAGTGCGCTGCCGCTGCTGCCAATCCCACCCCGTCGACAGTGCCTGTCCTTTATAGCGTTGTTTGACGATGCGGTGCCGCCCAGTGGTGATGTCACCGGAAACGCAGCTGTGGGTAGAGCTTTGCAGTCCCCGAAGGCGCCACGAGCAATGTAGACCGCGGCAGCAATCAGGGCATCCGGCGATGAAGCAGCACCTCGAGAAGCAAGCTTGGACGATCGGGCATCGGACGAAGTAACTGCCGTAAATTAGATGGTAATCTCGGTCAGTTGCCAGTGCGCTGCCGCTGCTGCCAATGGCACCCCGTCGACAGTGCGTGTTCTTTATAGCGTTGCTTTACGATGCCGGTGCCGCCCAGTGGTGATGTCACCTGAAACGCAGCCGTGGGTAGAGCTGCGCAGTCTCCGAAGGCGCCACGAGCAATGTAGACCGCGGCAGCAATCAGGGCATCCGGCGATGAAGCAGCACCTCGAGAAGCAAGCTTGGACGATCGGGCATCGCACGAAGTAACTGCAGTAAATTAGATGGTAATCTCGGTCAGTTGCTCAGTGCGCTACCGCTGCTGCCAATGGCACCCCGTCGACAGTGCCTGTCCTTTATAGCGTTGCTTTACGATGCCGGTGCCGCCCAGTGGTGATGTCACCGGAAACGCAGCCGTGGGTAGAGCTGCGCAGTCTCCGAAGGCGCCGCGAGCAATGTAGACCGCGGCAGCAATCAGGGACCGGCGATGAAGCAGCACCTCGACAAGCAAGCTTGGACGATCGGGCATCGGACAAAGTAAGTGCAGTAAATTAGATGGTAATCTCGGTCAGGTGCTCAGTGCGCTGCCGCTGCTGCCAATGGCACCCCGTCGACAGTGCCTGTCCTTTATAGCGTTGCTTGACGATGCCGGAGCCGCCCAGGAGTGATGTCACCAGAAACGCAGCCGTGGGTAGAGCAGCGCAGTCTCCGTAGGCGCCACGAATAATGTAGACAGCGGTAGCAATCAGGGCATCCGGCGATGAAGCAGCACCTCGAGAAGCAAGCTTGGACGATCGGGCATCGGACGAAGTAACTGCAGTAAATTAGATGGTAATCTCGGTCAGTTGCTCAGTGCACTGCCGCTGCTGCCAATGGCACCCCGTCGACCGTGCCTGTCCTTTATAGCATTGCTTGACGAGGCCGGTGACGCCCAGTGGTGATGTCACCGGAAACGCAGCCGTAGGTAGAGCTTCGCAGTCTCCGAAGGCACCACGAGCAATGTAGACCGCGGCAGCAATCAGGGACCGGCGATGAAGCAGCACCTCGAGAAGCAAGCTTGGACGATCGGGCATCGGACGAAGTAACAGCAGTAAATTAGATGGTAATCTCGGTCAGTTGCTCAGTGCGCTGCCGCTGCTGCCAATGGCACCCCGTCGACAGTGCCTTTCCTTTATAGCGTTGCGTGACGATGCCGGTGCCGCCCAGTGGTGATGTCAACGGAAACGCAGCTGTGGGTAGAGCTGCGCCGTCTCCGAAGGCGCCACGAGCAATGAACACCGCGGCAGCAATCAGGGCGTCCGCCGATGAAGCAGCACCTCGAGAAGCAAGCTTGGACGATCGGGCATCGGACGAAGTATCTGCAGTAAATTAGATGGTAATCTCGGTCAGTTGCTCAGTGCGCTGCCGCTGCTGCCAATGGCACCCCGTCGACAGTGCCTGTCCTTTATAGGGTTGCTTGACGATGCCGGTGCCGCTCAGTGGTGATGTCACCGGAAACGCGGCTGTGGGTAGAGCTGCGCAGTCTCCGAAGGCGCCACGAGCAATGTAGACTGCGGCAGTAATCAGGGCATCCGGCGATGAAGCAGCACCTCGAGAAGCAAGCTTGGACGATCGGCCGCTGGACGAAGTAACTGCGGTAAATTAGATGGTAATCTCGGTCAGTTGCTCAGTGCGCTGCCGCTGCTGCCAATGGCACCCCGTCGACACTGCCTGTCCTTTATAGGGTTGCTTGACGATGCCGGTGCCGCTCAGTGGTGATGTCACTGGAAACGCAGCCGTGGGTTGAGCTGCGCAGTCTCCGAAGGCGCCACGAGCAATGTAGACCGCGGCAGCAATCAGGGCGTCCGCCGATGAAGCAGCACCTCGAGAAGCAAGCTTGGACGATCGGGCATCGGACGAAGTATCTGCAGTAAATTAGATGGTAATCTCGGTCAGTTGCTCAGTGCGCTGCCGCTGCTGCCAATGGCACTCCGTCGACAGTGCCTGTCCTTTATAGGGTTGCTTGACGATGCCGGTGCCGCTCAGTGGTGATGTCACCGGAAACGCGGCTGTGGGTAGAGCTGCGCAGTCTCCGAAGGCGCCACGAGCAATGTAGACCGCGGCAGCAATGAGGGCATCCGCCGATGAAGCAGCACCTCGAGAAGCAAGCTTGGACGATTGGGCATCGGACGAAGTAACTGCTGTAAATTAGATGGTAATCTCGGTCAGTTGCTCAGTGCGCTGCCGCTGCTGCCAATGGCACCCCGTCGACAGTGCCTGTCCTTTATAGCGTTGCTTGACGATGCCGGTGCCGCGTTGTGGTGATGTCACCAGAAACGCAGCCGTGGGTAGAGCTGCGCAGTCTCCGAAGGCGCCACCAGCAATGTAGACCGCGGCAGCAATCAGGGCATCCGGCGATGAAGCAGCACCTCGAGAAGCAAGCTTGGACGATCGGGCATCGGACGAAGTTACTGCAGTAAATTAGATGGTAATCTCGGTCAGTTGCTCAGTGCGCTGCCGCAGCTGCCAATGGCACCCCGTCGACAGTGCCTGTCCTTTATAGCGTTGCTTGACGACGCCGGTGCCACCCAGTGGTGATGTCACCAGAAACGCAGCCCTGGGTAGAGCTTTGCAGTCTCCGAAGGCGCCATGAGCAATTTAGACCGCGGCAGCAATCAGGGCATCAGGCGATGAAGCAGCACCTCGAGAAGCAATCTTGGACTATCGGGCATCGGACGAAGTAACTGCAGTAAA
This sequence comes from Haemaphysalis longicornis, assembly GCF_048455015.1. Taxonomy (NCBI): domain Eukaryota; kingdom Metazoa; phylum Arthropoda; class Arachnida; order Ixodida; family Ixodidae; genus Haemaphysalis; species Haemaphysalis longicornis. The sequence continues at coordinate 85,569,861 of NW_027526203.1, read as the reverse complement.
TTAGATGGTAATCTCGGTCAGGTGCTCAGTGCGCTGCCGCTGCTGCCAATGGCACCCCGTCGACAGTGCCTGTCCTTTATAGCGTTGCTTGACGATGCCGGTGCCGCTCAGGAGTGATGTCACCAGAAACGCAGCCGTGGGTAGAGCAGCGCAGTCTCCGTAGGCGCCACGAACAATGTAGACAGCGGTAGCAATCAGGGCATCCGGCGATGAAGCAGCACCTCGACAAGCAAGCTTGGACGATCGGGCATCGGACGAAGTAACTGCAGTAAATTAGATGGTAATCTCGGTCAGTTGCTCAGTGCAGTGCCGCTGCTGCCAATGGCACCCCGTCGACAGTGCCTGTCCTTTATAGCGTTGCTTGACGAGGCCGGTGACGCCCAGTGGTGATGTCACCGGAAACGCAGCCGTGGGTAGAGCTTCGCAGTCTCCGAAGGCACCACGAGCTATGGAAGCCGCGGCAGCAATCAGGGCATCCGGCGATGAAGCAGCACCTGGTGAAGCAAGGTTGGAAGATCGGGCATCGGACGAAGTAACTGCAGTATATTAGATGGAAATCTCGGTCAGTTCCTCAGTGGGCTGCTGCTGCTGCCAATGGCACCCCGTCGACAGTGCCTGTCCTTATATCGTTGCTTGACGATGCCGGTGCCGCCCAGAGGTGATGTCGCCGGAAACACCGCCGTGGGTAGAGCTCCGTAGTCTCCGAAGGCGCCACGAGCAATGAAGACTGCGGCAGCAATCAGGGCATCCGGCGATGAAGCAGCACCTTCGAGAAGCAAGCTTGGATGATCCGGCACCGGACGAAGTAACTGCACTAAATTAGATTGTAATCTCGGTCAGTTGCTCAGTACGCTGCCGCTGCTGCCAATGGCACCCCTTCGACAGTGCCTGTCCTTTATAGCGTTGCTTGACGATGCCGGTATAGCCCAGTGGTGATGTCACCGGGAACGCAGCCGTGGGTAGAGCTGCGCAGTCTCCGAAGGCGCAACGAGCAATGTAGACCGCGGCAGCGATCAGGGTATCCGGCGATGAAGCAGCACGTCGAGAAGCAAGCTTGGACGATCGGGCATCGGGCGAAGTAACTGCAGTAAATTAGATGGTAATCTCGGTCAGTTGCTCAGTGCGCTGCCTATGCTGCCAATGGCACCTCGTCGACAGTGCCTGTCGTTTATAGCGTTGCCTTACGATGCCGGTGCCGCCCAGTGGTGTTGTCACCAGAAACGCAGCTGTGGGTGGAGCTGCGCAGTCTCCGAAGGCGCCACGAGCAATGTAGACCGCGGCAGCAATCAGGGACCGGCGATGGAGCAACACCTCGAGAAGCAAGCTTGGACGATCGGGCATCGGACGAAGTAACTGCAGTAAATTAGATGGTAATCTCGGTCAGTTGCTCAGTGCGCAGCCGCTGCTGCCAATGGCACCCCGTCGACAGTGCCTGTCCTTTATAGCGTTGCGTGACGATGCCGGTGCCGCCCAGTGGTGATGTCAAATGGAAACGCAGCTGTGGGTAGAGCTTTGCAGTCTCCGAAGGCGCCATGAGCAATTTAGACCGCGGCAGCAATCAGGGCATCAGGCGATGAAGCAGCACCTCGAGAAGCAAGCTTGAACTATCGGGCATCGGACGAAGTAACTGCAGTAAATTAGATGGTAATCTCGGTCAGGTGCTCAGTGTGCTGCCGCTGCTGCCAATGGCACCCCGTCGACATTGCCTATCCTTTATAGCGTTGCTTGACGATGCCGGTGCCGCCCAGGAGTGATGTCACCAGAAACGCAGCCGTGGGTAGAGCAGCGCAGTCCCCGTAGGCGCCACGAACAATGTAGACAGCGGTAGCAATCAGGGCATCCTGCGATAAAGCAGCACCTCGAGAAGCAAGCTTGGACGATCGGGCATCGAACGAAGTAACTGCAGTAAATTAGATGGTAATCTCGGTCAGTTGCTCAGTGCGCTGCCGCTGCTGCCAATGGCACCCCGTCGATAGTGCCTGTCCTTTATAGCGTTGCTTGACGGTGCCGGTGCCGCCCAGGGGTGATGTCACCAGAAACGCAGCCGTGGGTAGAGCAGCGCCGTCTCCGAAGGCGCCACGAGCAATGTAGACCGCGGCAGCAATCAGGGACCGGCGATGAAGCAGCACCTCGAGAAGCAAGCTTGGACGATCGGGCATCGGACGAAGTATCTGCAGTAAATTAGATGGTAATCTCGGTCAGTTGCTCAGTGCGCTGCCGCTGCTGCCAATGGCACCCCGTCGACAGTGCCTGTCCTTTATAGGGTTGCTTGACGATGCCGGTGCCGCTCAGTGGTGATGTCACCGGAAACGCAGCTGTGGGTAGAGCTTTGCAGTCTCCGAAGGCGCCATGAGCAATTTAGACCGCGGCAGCAATCAGGGCATCAGGCGATGAAGCAGCACCTCGAGAAGCAAGCTTGGACTATCGGGCATCGGACGAAGTAACTGCAGTAAATTAGATGGTAATCTCGGTCAGGTGCTCAGTGCACTGCCGCTGCTGCCAATGGCACCCCGTCGACAGTGCCTGTCCTTTATAGCGTTGCTTGACGAGGCCGGTGACGCCCAGTGGTGATGTCACCGGAAACGCAGCCGTGGGTAGAGCTTCGCAGTCTCCGAAGGCACCACGAGTTATGGAAACCGCGGCAGCAATCAGGGCATCCGGCCATGAAGCAGCACCTGGTGAAGCAAGGTTGGAAGATCGGGCATCGGACGAAGTAACTGCAGTATATTAGATGGTAATCTCGGTCAGTTCCTCCGTGCGCTGCTGCTGCTGCTGCCAATGGCACCCCGTCGACAGTGCCTGTCCTTTATAGGGTTGCTTGACGATGCCGGTGCCGCCCAGAGGTGATGTCACCAGAAACGCAGCTGTGGGTGGAGCTGCGCAGTCTCCGAAGGCGCCACGAGCAATGTAGACCGCGGCAGCAATCAGGGACCGGCGATGAAGCAGCACCTCGAGAAGCAAGCTTGGACGATCGGGCATCGGACGAAGTAACAGCAGTAAATTAGATGGTAATCTCGGTCAGTTGCTCAGTGCGCTGCCGCTGCTGCCAATGGCACCCCGTCGACAGTGCCTGTCCTTTATAGCGTTGCGTGACGATGTCGGTGCCGCCCAGTGGTGATGTCAACGGAAACGCAGCTGTGGGTAGAGCTGCGCCGTCTCCGAAGGCGCCACGAGCAATGAACACCGCGGCAGCAATCACGGCGTCCGCCGATGAAGCAAGCTTGGACGATCGGGCATCGGACGAAGTATCTGCAGTAAATTAGATGGTAATCTCGGTCAGTTGCTCAGTGCGCTGCCGCTGCTGCCAATGGCACCTCGTCGACAGTGCCTGTCCTTTATAGCGTTGCTTTACGATGCCGGTGCCGCCCAGTGGTGATGTCACCGGAAACGCAGCCGTGGGTAGAGCTGCGCAGTCTCCGAAGGCGCCGCGAGCAATGTAGACCGCGGCAGCAATCAGGGCATCCGGCGATGAAGCAGCACCTCGAGAAGCAAGCTTGGACGATCGGGCATCGGACGAAGTAACTGCAGTAAATTAGATGGTAATCTCGGTCAGTTGCTCAGTGCGCTGCCGCTGCTGCCAATGGCACCCCGTCGACAGTGCCTGTCCTTTATAGGGTTGCTTGACGATGCCGGTGCCGCTCAGTGGTGATGTCACCGGAAACGCAGCTGTGGGTAGAGCTGCGCAGTCTCCGAAGGCGCCACAAGCAATGTAGACCGCGGCAGCAATCAGGGCATCCGGCCATGAAGCAGCACCTCGAGAAGCAAGCTTGGACGATCGGGCATTGGACGAAGTAACTGCAGTAAATTAGATGGTATTCTCGGTCAGTTGCTCAGTGCGCTGCCGCTGCTGCCAATGGCACCCCGTCGACAGTGCCTGTCCTTTATAGCGTTGCTTTACGATGCCGGTACCGCCCAGTGGTGATGTCACCGAAAACGCGGCTGTGTGTAGAGCTGCGCAGTCTCCGAAGGCGCCACGAGCAATGTAGACCGCGGCAGTTATCAGGGCATCCGGCGATGAAGCAGCACCTCGAGAAGCAAGCTTGGACGATCGGCCGCTGGACGAAGTAACTGCGGTAAATTAGATGGTAATCTCGGTCAGTTGCTCAGTGCGCTGCTGCCAATGGCACCCCGTCGACAGTGCCTGTCCTTTATAGGGTTGCTTGACGATGCCGGTGCCGCTCAGTGGTGATGTCACTGGAAACGCAGCCGTGGGTTGAGCTGCGCAGCCTCCGAAGGCGCCACGAGCAATGAAGACCGCGGCAGCAATGAGGGCATCCGCCGATGAAGCAGCACCTCGAGAAGCAAGCTTGGACGATCGGGCATCGGACGAAGTAACTGCAGTAAATTAGATGGTAATCTCGGTCAGTTGCTCATTGCGGTGCCGCTGCTGCCAATGGCACCCCGTCGACAGTGCCTGTCGTTTATAGCGTTGCTTGACGATGCCGGTGTCGCCCAGTGGTGATGTCACCAGAAACGCAGCCGTGGGTAGAGCTGCGCACTCTCCGAAGGCGCCACGAGCAATGTAGACCGCGGCAGCAATCAGGGCATCCGGCGATGAAGCAGCACCTCGAGAAGCAAGCTTGGACGATCGACCGCTGGACGAAGTAACTGCGGTAAATTAGATGGTAATCTCGGTCAGTTGCTCAGTGCGCTGCCGCTGCTGCCAATGGCACCCCGTCGACAGTGACTGTCCTTTATACGGTTGCTTGACGATGCCGGTGCCGCTCAGTGGTGATGTCACCAGAAACGCAGCCGTGGGTAGAGCTGCGCAGTCTCCGAAGGCGCCACGAGCAATGTAGACCGCGGCAGCAATCAGGGCATCCGCCGATGAAGCAGCACCTCGAGAAGCAAGCTTGGACGATCGGGCATCAGGCGAAGTAACTGCAGTTAATTAGATCGTAATCTCGGTCAGTTGCTCAGTGTGCTGCCGCTCCTGCCAATGGCACCCCGTCGACAGTGCCTGTCCTTTATAGGGTTGCTTGACGATGCCGGTGCCGCCCAGTGGTTATGTCACCAGAAACGCAGCTGTGGATAGAGCTGCGCAGTCTCCCAAGGCGCCACGAGCAATGTAGACCGCGGCAGCAATCAGGGCATCCGGCGATGAAGCAGCACCTCGAGAAGCAAGCTTGGACGATCGGGCATTGGACGAAGTAACTGCAGTAAATTAGATGGTATTCTCGGTCAGTTGCTCAGTGCGCTGCCGCTGCTGCCAATGGCACCCCGTCGACAGTGCCTGTCCTTTATAGCGTTGTTTTACGATGCCGGTGCCGCCCAGTGGTGATGTCACCGAAAACGCAGCTGTGGGTAGAGCTGCGCAGTCTCCGAAGGCGCCACCAGCAATGTAGACCGCGGAAGTTATCAGGGCATCCGGCGATGAAGCAGCACCTCGAGAAGCAAGCTTGGACGATCGGCCGCTGGACGAAGTAACTGCGGTAAATTAGATGGTAATCTCGGTCAGTTGCTCAGTGCGCTGCTGCTGCTGCCAATGGCACCCCGTCGACAGTGCCTGTCCTTTATAGGGTTGCTTGACGATGCCGGTGCCGCTCAGTGGTGATGTCACCGGAAACGCAGCTGTGGGTAGAGCTTTGCAGTCTCCGAAGGTGCCATGAGCAATTTAGACCGCGGCAGCAATCAGGGCATCAGGCGATGAAGCAGCACCTCGAGAAGCAAGCTTGGACTATCGGGCATCGGACGAAGTAACTGCACTAAATTAGATGGTAATCTCGGTCAGTTGCCAGTGCGCTGCCGCTGCTGCCAATGGCACCCCGTCGACAGTGCCTGTCCTTTATAGCGTTGCTTTACGATGCCGGTGCCGCCCAGTGGTGATGTCACCGGAAACGCAGCTGTGGGTAGAGCTGCGCAGTCTCCCAAGGCGCCACGAGCAATGTAGACCGCGGCAGCAATCAGGGCATCCGGCGATGAAGCAGCACCTCGAGAAGCAAGCTTGGACGATCGGGCATCGGACGAAGTAACTGCAGTAAATTAGACGGTAATCTCGGTCAGTTGCAAAGGGCGCTGCCGCTGCTGCCAATGGCACCCCGTCGACAGTGCCTGTCCTTTATAGCGTTGCGTGACGATGCCGGTGCCGCCCAGTGGTGATGTCAACGGAAACGCAGCTGTGGGTAGAGCTGCGCCGTCTCCGAAGGCGCCACGAGCAATGAACACCGCGGCAGCAATCAGGGCGTCCGCCGATGAAGCAGCACCTCGAGAAGCAAGCTTGGACGATCGGGCATCGGACGAAGTATCTGCAGTAAATTAGATGGTAATCTCGGTCAGTTGCTCAGTGCGCTGCCGCTGCTGCCAATGGCACCCCGTCGACAGTGCCTGTCCTTTATAGGGTTGCTTGACGATGCCGGTGCCGCTCAGTGGTGATGTCACCGGAAACGCGGCTGTGGGTAGAGCTGCGCAGTCTCCGAAGGCGCCTCGAGCAATGTAGACTGCGGCAGTAATCAGGGCATCCGGCGATGAAGCAGCACCTCGAGCAGCAAGCTTGGACGATCGGCCGCTGGACGAAGTAGCTGCGGTAAATAAGATGGTAATCTCGGTCAGTTGCTCAGTGCGCTGCCGCTGCTGCCAATGGCACCCCGTCGACACTGCCTGTCCTTTATAGGGTTGCTTGACGATGCCGGTGCCGCTCAGTGGTGATGTCACTGGAAACGCAGCCGTGGGTTGAGCTGCGCAGCCTCCGAAGGCGCCACGAGCAATGAAGACCGCGGCAGCAATGAGGGCATCCGCCGATGAAGCAGCACCTCGAGAAGCAAGCTTGGACGTTCGGGCATCGGACGAAGTAACTGCAGTAAATTAGATGGTAATCTCGGTCAGTTGCTCATTGCGGTGCCGCTGCTCCCAATGGCACGCCGTCGACAGTGCCTGTCCTTTATAGCGTTGCTTGACGATGCCGGTGTCGCCCAGTGGTGATGTCACCGGAAACGCAGCCGTGGGTAGAGCTGCGCACTCTCCGAAGGCGCCACGAGCAATGTAGACCGCGGCAGCAATCAGGGCATCTGGCGATGAAGCAGCACCTCGAGAAGCAAGCTTGGACGATCGACCGCTGGACGAAGTAACTGCGGTAAATTAGATGGTAATCTCGGTCAGTTGCTCAGTGCGCTGCCGCTGCTGCCAATGGCACCGCGTCGACAGTGCCTGTCCTTTATACGGTTGCTTGACGATGCCGGTGCCGCTCAGTGGTGATGTCACCAGAAACGCAGCCGTGGGTAGAGCTGCGCAGTCTCCGAAGGCGCCACGAGCAATGTAGACCGCGGCAGCAATCAGGGCATCCGCCGATGAAGCAGCACCTCGAGAAGCAAGCTTGGACGATCGGGCATCAGGCGAAGTAACTGCAGTAAATTAGATCGTAATCTCGGTCAGTTGCTCAGTGTGCTGCCGCTGCTGCCAATGGCACCCCGTCGACAGTGCCTGTCCTTTATAGGGTTGCTTGACGATGCCGGTGCCGCCCAGTGGTTATGTCACCGGAAACGCAGCTGTGGATAGAGCTGCGCAGTCTCCCAAGGCGCCACGAGCAATGTAGACCGCGGCAGCAATCAGGGCATCCGGCGATGAAGCAGCACCTCGAGAAGGAAGCTTGGACGATCGGTCATCGGACGAAGTAACTGCAGTAAATTAGATGGTAATCTCGGTCAGTTGCTCAGTGCGCTACCGCTGCTGCCAATGGCACCCCGTCGACAGTGCCTGTCCTTTATAGCGTTGCTTTACGATGCCGGTGCCGCCCAGTGGTGATGTCACCGGAAACGCAGCCGTGGGTAGAGCTGCGCAGTCTCCGAAGGCGCCGCGAGCAATGTAGACCGCGGCAGCAATCAGGGCATCCGGCGATGAAGCAGCACCTCGAGAAGCAAGCTTGGACGAAAGGGCATCGGACGAAGTAACTGCAGTAAATTAGATGGTAATCTCGGTCAGTTGCTCAGTGCGCTGCCGCTGCTGCCAATGGCACCCTGTCGACAGTGCCTGTTCTTTATAGGGTTGCTTGACGATGCCGGTGCCGCTCAGTGGTGATGTCACCGGAAACGCAGCTGTGGGTAGAGCTGCGCAGTCTCCGAAGGCGCCACAAGCAATGTAGACCGCGGCAGCAATCAGGGCATGCGGCGATGAAGCAGCACCTCGAGAAGCAAGCTTGGACGATCGGGCATCGGACGAAGTAACTGCAGTAAATTAGATGGTATTCTCGGTCAGTTTCTCAGTGCGCTGCCGCTGCTGCCAATGGCACCCCGTCGACAGTGCCTGTCCTTTATAGGGTTGCTTGACGATGCCGGTGCCGCCCAGTGGTTATGTCACCGGAAACGCAGCTGTCGATAGAGCTGCGCAGTCTCCCAAGGCGCCACGAGCAATGTAGACCGCGGCAGCAATCAGGGCATCCGGCGATGAAGCAGCACCTCGAGAAGGAAGCTTGGACGATCGGGCATCGGACGAAGTAACTGCAGTAAATTAGATGGTAATCTCGGTCAGTTGCTCAGTGCGCTGCCGCTGCTGCCAATGGCACCCCGTCGACAGTGCCTGTCCTTTATAGGGTTGCTTGACGATGCCGGTGCCGCTCAGTGGTGATGTCACCGGAAACGCAGCTGTGGGTAGAGCTGCGCAGTCTCCGAAGGCGCCACAAGCAATGTAGACCGCGGCAGCAATCAGGGCATCCGGCGATGAAGCAGCACCTCGAGAAGCAAGCTTGGACGATCGGGCATTGGACGAAGTAACTGCAGTAAATTAGATGGTATTCTCGGTCAGTTGCTCAGTGCGCTGCCGCTGCTGCCAATGGCACCCCGTCGACAGTGCCTTTCCTTTATAGCGTTGCTTTACGATGCCGGTGCCGCCCAGTGGTGATGTCACCGAAAACGCGGCTGTGTGTAGAGCTGCGCAGTCTCCGAAGGCGCCACGAGCAATGTAGACCGCGGCAGTTATCAGGGCATCCGGCGATGAAGCAGCACCTCGAGAAGCAAGCTTGGACGATCGGCCGCTGGACGAAGTAACTGCGGTAAATGAGATGGTAATCTCGGTCAGTTGCTCAGTGCGCTGCTGCTGCTGCCAATGGCACCCCGTCGACAGTGCCTGTCCTTTATAGGGTTGCTTGACGATGCCGGTGCCGCTCAGTGGTGATGTCACTGGAAACGCAGCCGTGGGTTGAGCTGCGCAGCCTCCGAAGGCGCCACGAGCAATGAAGACCGCGGCAGCAATGAGGGCATCCGCCGATGAAGCAGCACCTCGAGAAGCAAGCTTGGACGATCGGGCATCGGACGAAGTAACTGCAGTAAATTAGATGGTAATCTCGGTCAGTTGCTCATTGCGGTGCCGCTGCTGCCAATGGCACCCCGTCGACAGTGCCTGTCGTTTATAGCGTTGCTTGACGATGCCGGTGTCGCCCAGTGGTGATGTCACCAGAAACGCAGCCGTGGGTAGAGCTGCGCACTCTCCGAAGGCGCCACGAGCAATGTAGACCGCGGCAGCAATCAGGGCATCCGGCGATGAAGCAGCACCTCGAGAAGCAAGCTTGGACGATCGACCGCTGGACGAAGTAACTGCGGTAAATTAGATGGTAATCTCGGTCAGTTGCTCAGTGCGCTGCCGCTGCTGCCAATGGCACCCCGTCGACAGTGACTGTCCTTTATACGGTTGCTTGACGATGCCGGTGCCGCTCAGTGGTGATGTCACCAGAAACGCAGCCGTGGGTAGAGCTGCGCAGTCTCCGAAGGCGCCACGAGCAATGTAGACCGCGGCAGCAATCAGGGCATCCGCCGATGAAGCAGCACCTCGAGAAGCAAGCTTGGACGATCAGGCATCAGGCGAAGTAACTGCAGTTAATTAGATCGTAATCTCGGTCAGTTGCTCAGTGTGCTGCCGCTCCTGCCAATGGCACCCCGTCGACAGTGCCTGTCCTTTATAGGGTTGCTTGACAATGCCGGTGCCGCCCAGTGCTTATGTCACCAGAAACGCAGCTGTGGATAGAGCTGCGCAGTCTCCCAAGGCGCCACGAGCAATGTAGACCGCGGCAGCAATCAGGGCATCCGGCGATGAAGCAGCACCTCGAGAAGCAAGCTTGGACGATCGGGCATTGGACGAAGTAACTGCAGTAAATTAGATGGTATTCTCGGTCAGTTGCTCAGTGCGCTGCCGCTGCTGCCAATGGCACCCCGTCGACAGTGCCTGTCCTTTATAGCGTTGTTTTACGATGCCGGTGCCGCCCAGTGGTGATGTCACCGAAAACGCAGCTGTGGGTAGAGCTGCGCAGTCTCCGAAGGCGCCACCAGCAATGTAGACCGCGGCAGTTATCAGGGCATCCGGCGATGAAGCAGCACCTCGAGAAGCAAGCTTGGACGATCGGCCGCTGGACGAAGTAACTGCGGTAAATTAGATGGTAATCTCGGTCAGTTGCTCAGTGCGCTGCTGCTGCTGCCAATGGCACCCCGTCGACAGTGCCTGTCCTTTATAGGGTTGCTTGACGATGCCGGTGCCGCTCAGTGGTGATGTCACCGGAAACGCAGCTGTGGGTAGAGCTTTGCAGTCTCCGAAGGTGCCATGAGCAATTTAGACCGCGGCAGCAATCAGGGCATCAGGCGATGAAGCAGCACCTCGAGAAGCAAGCTTGGACTATCGGGCATCGGACGAAGTAACTGCAGTAAATTAGATGGTAATCTCGGTCAGTTGCCAGTGCGCTGCCGCTGCTGCCAATGGCACCCCGTCGACAGTGCCTGTCCTTTATAGCGTTGCTTTACGATGCCGGTGCCGTCCAGTGGTGATGTCACCGGAAACGCAGCTGTGGGTAGAGCTGCGCAGTCTCCCAAGGCGCCACGAGCAATGTAGACCGCGGCAGCAATCAGGGCATCCGGCGATGAAGCAGCACCTCGAGAAGCAAGCTTGGACGATCGGGCATCGGACGAAGTAACTGCAGTAAATTAGACGGTAATCTCGGTCAGTTGCAAAGGGCGCTGCCGCTGCTGCCAATGGCACCCCGTCGACAGTGCCTGTCCTTTATAGCGTTGCGTGACGATGCCGGTGCCGCCCAGTGGTGATGTCAACGGAAACGCAGCTGTGGGTAGAGCTGCGCCGTCTCCGAAGGCGCCACGAGCAATGAACACCGCGGCAGCAATCAGGGCGTCCGCCGATGAAGCAGCACCTCGAGAAGCAAGCTTGGACGATCGGGCATCGGACGAAGTATCTGCAGTAAATTAGATGGTAATCTCGGTCAGTTGCTCAGTGCGCTGCCGCTGCTGCCAATGGCACCCCGTCGACAGTGCCTGTCCTTTATAGGGTTGCTTGACGATGCCGGTGCCGCTCAGTGGTGATGTCACCGGAAACGCGGCTGTGGGTAGAGCTGCGCAGTCTCCGAAGGCGCCTCGAGCAATGTAGACTGCGGCAGTAATCAGGGCATCCGGCGATGAAGCAGCACCTCGAGCAGCAAGCTTGGACGATCGGCCGCTGGACGAAGTAACTGCGGTAAATAAGATGGTAATCTCGGTCAGTTGCTCAGTGCGCTGCCGCTGCTGCCAATGGCACCCCGTCGACACTGCCTGTCCTTTATAGGGTTGCTTGACGATGCCGGTGCCGCTCAGTGGTGATGTCACTGGAAACGCAGCCGTGGGTTGAGCTGCGCAGCCTCCGAAGGCGCCACGAGCAATGAAGACCGCGGCAGCAATGAGGGCATCCGCCGATGAAGCAGCACCTCGAGAAGCAAGCTTGGACGATCGGGCATCGGACGAAGTAACTGCAGTAAATTAGATGGTAATCTCGGTCAGTTGCTCATTGCGGTGCCGCTGCTCCCAATGGCACGCCGTCGACAGTGCCTGTCCTTTATAGCGTTGCTTGACGATGCCGGTGTCGCCCAGTGGTGATGTCACCGGAAACGCAGCCGTGGGTAGAGCTGCGCACTCTCCGAAGGCGCCACGAGCAATGTAGACCGCGGCAGCAATCAGGGCATCTGGCGATGAAGCAGCACCTCGAGAAGCAAGCTTGGACGATCGACCGCTGGACGAAGTAACTGCGGTAAATTAGATGGTAATCTCGGTCAGTTGCTCAGTGCGCTGCCGCTGCTGCCAATGGCACCGCGTCGACAGTGCCTGTCCTTTATACGGTTGCTTGACGATGCCGGTGCCGCTAAGTGGTGATGTCACCAGAAACGCAGCCGTGGGTAGAGCTGCGCAGTCTCCGAAGGCGCCACGAGCAATGTAGACCGCGGCAGCAATCAGGGCATCCGCCGATGAAGCAGCACCTCGAGAAGCAAGCTTGGACGATCGGGCATCAGGCGAAGTAACTGCAGTAAATTAGATCGTAATCTCGGTCAGTTGCTCAGTGTGCTGCCGCTGCTGCCAATGGCACCCCGTCGACAGTGCCTGTCCTTTATAGGGTTGCTTGACGATGCCGGTGCCGCCCAGTGGTTATGTCACCGGAAACGCAGCTGTGGATAGAGCTGCGCAGTCTCCCAAGGCGCCACGAGCAATGTAGACCGCGGCAGCAATCAGGGCATCCGGCGATGAAGCAGCACCTTGAGAAGGAAGCTTGGACGATCGGGCATCGGACGAAGTAACTGCAGTAAATTAGATGGTAATCTCGGTCAGTTGCTCAGTGCGCTACCGCTGCTGCCAATGGCACCCCGTCGACAGTGCCTGTCCTTTATAGCGTTGCTTTACGATGCCGGTGCCGCCCAGTGGTGATGTCACCGGAAACGCAGCCGTGGGTAGAGCTGCGCAGTCTCCGAAGGCGCCGCGAGCAATGTAGACCGCGGCAGCAATCAGGGCATCCGGCGATGAAGCAGCACCTCGAGAAGCAAGCTTGGACGATCGGGCATCGGACGAAGTAACTGCAGTAAATTAGATGGTAATCTCGGTCAGTTGCTCAGTGCGCTGCCGCTGCTGCCAATGGCACCCTGTCGACAGTGCCTGTTCTTTATAGGGTTGCTTGACGATGCCGGTGCCGCTCAGTGGTGATGTCACCGGAAACGCAGCTGTGGGTAGAGCTGCGCAGTCTCCGAAGGCGCCACAAGCAATGTAGACCGCGGCAGCAATCAGGGCATGCGGCGATGAAGCAGCACCTCGAGAAGCAAGCTTGGACGATCGGGCATCGGACGAAGTAACTGCAGTAAATTAGATGGTATTCTCGGTCAGTTTCTCAGTGCGCTGCCGCTGCTGCCAATGGCACCCCGTCGACAGTGCCTGTCCTTTATAGGGTTGCTTGACGATGCCGGTGCCGCCCAGTGGTTATGTCACCGGAAACGCAGCTGTGGATAGAGCTGCGCAGTCTCCCAAGGCGCCACGAGCAATGTAGACCGCGGCAGCAATCAGGGCATCCGGCGATGAAGCAGCACCTCGAGAAGGAAGCTTGGACGATCGGGCATCGGACGAAGTAACTGCAGTAAATTAGATGGTAATCTCGGTCAGTTGCTCAGTGCGCTACCGCTGCTGCCAATGGCACCCCGTCGACAGTGCCTGTCCTTTATAGCGTTGCTTTACGATGCCGGTGCCGCCCAGTGGTGATGTCACCGGAAACGCAGCCGTGGGTAGAGCTGCGCAGTCTCCGAAGGCGCCGCGAGCAATGTAGACCGCGGCAGCAATCAGGGCATCCGGCGATGAAGCAGCACCTCGAGAAGCAAGCTTGGACGATCGGGCATCGGACGAAGTAACTGCAGTAAATTAGATGGTAATCTCGGTCAGTTGCTCAGTGCGCTGCCGCTGCTGCCAATGGCACCCTGTCGACAGTGCCTGTCCTTTATAGGGTTGCTTGACGATGCCGGTGCCGCTCAGTGGTGATGTCACCGGAAACGCAGCTGTGGGTAGAGCTGCGCAGTCTCCGAAGGCGCCACAAGCAATGTAGACCGCGGAAGTTATCAGGGCATCCGGCGATGAAGCAGCACCTCGAGAAGCAAGCTTGGACGATCGGCCGCTGGACGAAGTAACTGCGGTAAATTAGATGGTAATCTCGGTCAGTTGCTCAGTGCGCTGCTGCTGCTGCCAATGGCACCCCGTCGACAGTGCCTGTCCTTTATAGGGTTGCTTGACGATGCCGGTGCCGCTCAGTGGTGATGTCACCGGAAACGCAGCTGTGGGTAGAGCTTTGCAGTCTCCGAAGGTGCCATGAGCAATTTAGACCGCGGCAGCAATCAGGGCATCAGGCGATGAAGCAGCACCTCGAGAAGCAAGCTTGGACTATCGGGCATCGGACGAAGTAACTGCACTAAATTAGATGGTAATCTCGGTCAGTTGCCAGTGCGCTGCCGCTGCTGCCAATGGCACACCGTCGACAGTGCCTGTCCTTTATAGCGTTGCTTTACGATGCCGGTGCCGCCCAGTGGTGTTGTCACCGGAAACGCAGCTGTGGGTAGAGCTGCGCAGTCTCCCAAGGCGCCACGAGCAATGTAGACCGCGGCAGCAATCAGGGCATCCGGCGATGAAGCAGCACCTCGAGAAGCAAGCTTGGACGATCGGGCATCGGACGAAGTAACTGCAGTAAATTAGACGGTAATCTCGGTCAGTTGCAAAGGGCGCTGCCGCTGCTGCCAATGGCACCCCGTCGACAGTGCCTGTCCTTTATAGCGTTGCGTGACGATGCCGGTGCCGCCCAGTGGTGATGTCAACGGAAACGCAGCTGTGGGTAGAGCTGCGCCGTCTCCGAAGGCGCCACGAGCAATGAACACCGCGGCAGCAATCAGGGCGTCCGCCGATGAAGCAGCACCTCGAGAAGCAAGCTTGGACGATCGGGCATCGGACGAAGTATCTGCAGTAAATTAGATGGTAATCTCGGTCAGTTGCTCAGTGCGCTGCCGCTGCTGCCAATGGCACCCCGTCGACAGTGCCTGTCCTTTATAGGGTTGCTTGACGATGCCGGTGCCGCTCAGTGGTGATGTCACCGGAAACGCGGCTGTGGGTAGAGCTGCGCAGTCTCCGAAGGCGCCTCGAGCAATGTAGACTGCGGCAGTAATCAGGGCATCCGGCGATGAAGCAGCACCTCGAGCAGCAAGCTTGGACGATCGGCCGCTGGACGAAGTAACTGCGGTAAATAAGATGGTAATCTCGGTCAGTTGCTCAGTGCGCTGCCGCTGCTGCCAATGGCACCCCGTCGACACTGCCTGTCCTTTATAGGGTTGCTTGACGATGCCGGTGCCGCTCAGTGGTGATGTCACTGGAAACGCAGCCGTGGGTTGAGCTGCGCAGCCTCCGAAGGCGCCACGAGCAATGAAGACCGCGGCAGCAATGAGGGCATCCGCCGATGAAGCAGCACCTCGAGAAGCAAGCTTGGACGTTCGGGCATCGGACGAAGTAACTGCAGTAAATTAGATGGTAATCTCGGTCAGTTGCTCATTGCGGTGCCGCTGCTCCCAATGGCACGCCGTCGACAGTGCCTGTCCTTTATAGCGTTGCTTGACGATGCCGGTGTCGCCCAGTGGTGATGTCACCGGAAACGCAGCCGTGGGTAGAGCTGCGCACTCTCCGAAGGCGCCACGAGCAATGTAGACCGCGGCAGCAATCAGGGCATCTGGCGATGAAGCAGCACCTCGAGAAGCAAGCTTGGACGATCGACCGCTGGACGAAGTAACTGCGGTAAATTAGATGGTAATCTCGGTCAGTTGCTCAGTGCGCTGCCGCTGCTGCCAATGGCACCGCGTCGACAGTGCCTGTCCTTTATACGGTTGCTTGACGATGCCGGTGCCGCTCAGTGGTGATGTCACCAGAAACGCAGCCGTGGGTAGAGCTGCGCAGTCTCCGAAGGCGCCACGAGCAATGTAGACCGCGGCAGCAATCAGGGCATCCGCCGATGAAGCAGCACCTCGAGAAGCAAGCTTGGACGATCGGGCATCAGGCGAAGTAACTGCAGTAAATTAGATCGTAATCTCGGTCAGTTGCTCAGTGTGCTGCCGCTGCTGCCAATGGCACCCCGTCGACAGTGCCTGTCCTTTATAGGGTTGCTTGACGATGCCGGTGCCGCCCAGTGGTTATGTCACCGGAAACGCAGCTGTGGATAGAGCTGCGCAGTCTCCCAAGGCGCCACGAGCAATGTAGACCGCGGCAGCAATCAGGGCATCCGGCGATGAAGCAGCACCTCGAGAAGGAAGCTTGGACGATCGGTCATCGGACGAAGTAACTGCAGTAAATTAGATGGTAATCTCGGTCAGTTGCTCAGTGCGCTACCGCTGCTGCCAATGGCACCCCGTCGACAGTGCCTGTCCTTTATAGCGTTGCTTTACGATGCCGGTGCCGCCCAGTGGTGATGTCACCGGAAACGCAGCCGTGGGTAGAGCTGCGCAGTCTCCGAAGGCGCCGCGAGCAATGTAGACCGCGGCAGCAATCAGGGCATCCGGCGATGAAGCAGCACCTCGAGAAGCAAGCTTGGACGAAAGGGCATCGGACGAAGTAACTGCAGTAAATTAGATGGTAATCTCGGTCAGTTGCTCTGTGCGCTGCCGCTGCTGCCAATGGCACCCTGTCGACAGTGCCTGTTCTTTATAGGGTTGCTTGACGATGCCGGTGCCGCTCAGTGGTGATGTCACCGGAAACGCAGCTGTGGGTAGAGCTGCGCAGTCTCCGAAGGCGCCACAAGCAATGTAGACCGCGGCAGCAATCAGGGCATGCGGCGATGAAGCAGCACCTCGAGAAGCAAGCTTGGACGATCGGGCATCGGACGAAGTAACTGCAGTAAATTAGATGGTATTCTCGGTCAGTTTCTCAGTGCGCTGCCGCTGCTGCCAATGGCACCCCGTCGACAGTGCCTGTCCTTTATAGGGTTGCTTGACGATGCCGGTGCCGCCCAGTGGTTATGTCACCGGAAACGCAGCTGTGGATAGAGCTGCGCAGTCTCCCAAGGCGCCACGAGCAATGTAGACCGCGGCAGCAATCAGGGCATCCGGCGATGAAGCAGCACCTCGAGAAGGAAGCTTGGACGATCGGGCATCGGACGAAGTAACTGCAGTAAATTAGATGGTAATCTCGGTCAGTTGCTCAGTGCGCTGCCGCTGCTGCCAATGGCACCCCGTCGACAGTGCCTGTCCTTTATAGGGTTGCTTGACGATGCCGGTGCCGCTCAGTGGTGATGTCACCGGAAACGCAGCTGTGGGTAGAGCTGCGCAGTCTCCGAAGGCGCCACAAGCAATGTAGACCGCGGCAGCAATCAGGGCATCCGGCGATGAAGCAGCACCTCGAGAAGCAAGCTTGGACGATCGGGCATTGGACGAAGTAACTGCAGTAAATTAGATGGTATTCTCGGTCAGTTGCTCAGTGCGCTGCCGCTGCTGCCAATGGCACCCCGTCGACAGTGCCTTTCCTTTATAGCGTTGCTTTACGATGCCGGTGCCGCCCAGTGGTGATGTCACCGAAAACGCGGCTGTGTGTAGAGCTGCGCAGTCTCCGAAGGCGCCACGAGCAATGTAGACCGCGGCAGTTATCAGGGCATCCGGCGATGAAGCAGCACCTCGAGAAGCAAGCTTGGACGATCGGCCGCTGGACGAAGTAACTGCGGTAAATTAGATGGTAATCTCGGTCAGTTGCTCAGTGCGCTGCTGCTGCTGCCAATGGCACCCCGTCGACAGTGCCTGTCCTTTATAGGGTTGCTTGACGATGCCGGTGCCGCTCAGTGGTGATGTCACTGGAAACGCAGCCGTGGGTTGAGCTGCGCAGCCTCCGAAGGCGCCACGAGCAATGAAGACCGCGGCAGCAATGAGGGCATCCGCCGATGAAGCAGCACCTCGAGAAGCAAGCTTGGACGATCGGGCATCGGACGAAGTAACTGCAGTAAATTAGATGGTAATCTCGGTCAGTTGCTCATTGCGGTGCCGCTGCTGCCAATGGCACCCCGTCGACAGTGCCTGTCGTTTATAGCGTTGCTTGACGATGCCGGTGTCGCCCAGTGGTGATGTCACCAGAAACGCAGCCGTGGGTAGAGCTGCGCACTCTCCGAAGGCGCCACGAGCAATGTAGACCGCGGCAGCAATCAGGGCATCCGGCGATGAAGCAGCACCTCGAGAAGCAAGCTTGGACGATCGACCGCTGGACGAAGTAACTGCGGTAAATTAGATGGTAATCTCGGTCAGTTGCTCAGTGCGCTGCCGCTGCTGCCAATGGCACCCCGTCGACAGTGACTGTCCTTTATACGGTTGCTTGACGATGCCGGTGCCGCTCAGTGGTGATGTCACCAGAAACGCAGCCGTGGGTAGAGCTGCGCAGTCTCCGAAGGCGCCACGAGCAATGTAGACCGCGGCAGCAATCAGGGCATCCGCCGATGAAGCAGCACCTCGAGAAGCAAGCTTGGACGATCAGGCATCAGGCGAAGTAACTGCAGTTAATTAGATCGTAATCTCGGTCAGTTGCTCAGTGTGCTGCCGCTCCTGCCAATGGCACCCCGTCGACAGTGCCTGTCCTTTATAGGGTTGCTTGACAATGCCGGTGCCGCCCAGTGGTTATGTCACCAGAAACGCAGCTGTGGATAGAGCTGCGCAGTCTCCCAAGGCGCCACGAGCAATGTAGACCGCGGCAGCAATCAGGGCATCCGGCGATGAAGCAGCACCTCGAGAAGCAAGCTTGGACGATCGGGCATTGGACGAAGTAACTGCAGTAAATTAGATGGTATTCTCGGTCAGTTGCTCAGTGCGCTGCCGCTGCTGCCAATGGCACCCCGTCGACAGTGCCTGTCCTTTATAGCGTTGTTTTACGATGCCGGTGCCGCCCAGTGGTGATGTCACCGAAAACGCAGCTGTGGGTAGAGCTGCGCAGTCTCCGAAGGCGCCACCAGCAATGTAGACCGCGGCAGTTATCAGGGCATCCGGCGATGAAGCAGCACCTCGAGAAGCAAGCTTGGACGATCGGCCGCTGGACGAAGTAACTGCGGTAAATTAGATGGTAATCTCGGTCAGTTGCTCAGTGCGCTGCTGCTGCTGCCAATGGCACCCCGTCGACAGTGCCTGTCCTTTATAGGGTTGCTTGACGATGCCGGTGCCGCTCAGTGGTGATGTCACCGGAAACGCAGCTGTGGGTAGAGCTTTGCAGTCTCCGAAGGTGCCATGAGCAATTTAGACCGCGGCAGCAATCAGGGCATCAGGCGATGAAGCAGCACCTCGAGAAGCAAGCTTGGACTATCGGGCATCGGACGAAGTAACTGCAGTAAATTAGATGGTAATCTCGGTCAGTTGCCAGTGCGCTGCCGCTGCTGCCAATGGCACCCCGTCGACAGTGCCTGTCCTTTATAGCGTTGCTTTACGATGCCGGTGCCGCCCAGTGGTGATGTCACCGGAAACGCAGCTGTGGGTAGAGCTGCGCAGTCTCCCAAGGCGCCACGAGCAATGTAGACCGCGGCAGCAATCAGGGCATCCGGCGATGAAGCAGCACCTCGAGAAGCAAGCTTGGACGATCGGGCATCGGACGAAGTAACTGCAGTAAATTAGACGGTAATCTCGGTCAGTTGCAAAGGGCGCTGCCGCTGCTGCCAATGGCACCCCGTCGACAGTGCCTGTCCTTTATAGCGTTGCGTGACGATGCCGGTGCCGCCCAGTGGTGATGTCACTGGAAACGCAGCCGTGGGTTGAGCTGCGCAGCCTCCGAAGGCGCCACGAGCAATGAAGACCGCGGCAGCAATGAGGGCATCCGCCGATGAAGCAGCACCTCGAGAAGCAAGCTTGGACGATCGGGCATCGGACGAAGTAACTGCAGTAAATTAGATGGTAATCTCGGTCAGTTGCTCATTGCGGTGCCGCTGCTCCCAATGGCACGCCGTCGACAGTGCCTGTCCTTTATAGCGTTGCTTGACGATGCCGGTGTCGCCCAGTGGTGATGTCACCGGAAACGCAGCCGTGGGTAGAGCTGCGCACTCTCCGAAGGCGCCACGAGCAATGTAGACCGCGGCAGCAATCAGGGCATCTGGCGATGAAGCAGCACCTCGAGAAGCAAGCTTGGACGATCGACCGCTGGACGAAGTAACTGCGGTAAATTAGATGGTAATCTCGGTCAGTTGCTCAGTGCGCTGCCGCTGCTGCCAATGGCACCGCGTCGACAGTGCCTGTCCTTTATACGGTTGCTTGACGATGCCGGTGCCGCTCAGTGGTGATGTCACCAGAAACGCAGCCGTGGGTAGAGCTGCGCAGTCTCCGAAGGCGCCACGAGCAATGTAGACCGCGGCAGCAATCAGGGCATCCGCCGATGAAGCAGCACCTCGAGAAGCAAGCTTGGACGATCGGGCATCAGGCGAAGTAACTGCAGCAAATTAGATCGTAATCTCGGTCAGTTGCTCAGTGTGCTGCCGCTGCTGCCAATGGCACCCCGTCGACAGTGCCTGTAATTTATAGGGTTGCTTGACGATGCCGGTGCCGCCCAGTGGTTATGTCACCGGAAACGCAGCTGTGGATAGAGCTGCGCAGTCTCCCAAGGCGCCACGAGCAATGTAGACCGCGGCAGCAATCAGGGCATCCGGCGATGAAGCAGCACCTTGAGGAGGAAGCTTGGACGATCGGGCATCGGACGAAGTAACTGCAGTAAATTAGATGGTAATCTCGGTCAGTTGCTCAGTGCGCTACCGCTGCTGCCAATGGCACCCCGTCGACAGTGCCTGTCCTTTATAGCGTTGCTTTACGATGCCGGTGCCGCAAAGTGGTGATGTCACCGGAAACGCAGCCGTGGGTAGAGCTGCGCAGTCTCCGAAGGCGCCGCGAGCAATGTAGACCGCGGCAGCAATCAGGGCATCCGGCGATGAAGCAGCACCTCGAGAAGCAAGCTTGGACGATCGGGCATCGGACGAAGTAACTGCAGTAAATTAGATGGTAATCTCGGTCAGTTGCTCAGTGCGCTGCCGCTGCTGCCAATGGCACCCTGTCGACAGTGCCTGTTCTTTATAGGGTTGCTTGACGATGCCGGTGCCGCTCAGTGGTGATGTCACCGGAAACGCAGCTGTGGGTAGAGCTGCGCAGTCTCCGAAGGCGCCACAAGCAATGTAGACCGCGGCAGCAATCAGGGCATGCGGCGATGAAGCAGCACCTCGAGAAGCAAGCTTGGACGATCGGGCATCGGACGAAGTAACTGCAGTAAATTAGATGGTATTCTCGGTCAGTTTCTCAGTGCGCTGCCGCTGCTGCCAATGGCACCCCGTCGACAGTGCCTGTCCTTTATAGGGTTGCTTGACGATGCCGGTGCCGCCCAGTGGTTATGTCACCGGAAACGCAGCTGTGGATAGAGCTGCGCAGTCTCCCAAGGCGCCACGAGCAATGTAGACCGCGGCAGCAATCAGGGCATCCGGCGATGAAGCAGCACCTCGAGAAGGAAGCTTGGACGATCGGGCATCGGACGAAGTAACTGCAGTAAATTAGATGGTAATCTCGGTCAGTTGCTCAGTGCGCTACCGCTGCTGCCAATGGCACCCCGTCGACAGTGCCTGTCCTTTATAGCGTTGCTTTACGATGCCGGTGCCGCCCAGTGGTGATGTCACCGGAAACGCAGCCGTGGGTAGAGCTGCGCAGTCTCCGAAGGCGCCGCGAGCAATGTAGACCGCGGCAGCAATCAGGGCATCCGGCGATGAAGCAGCACCTCGAGAAGCAAGCTTGGACGATCGGGCATCGGACGAAGTAACTGCAGTAAATTAGATGGTAATCTCGGTCAGTTGCTCAGTGCGCTGCCGCTGCTGCCAATGGCACCCTGTCGACAGTGCCTGTCATTTATAGGGTTGCTTGACGATGCCGGTGCCGCTCAGTGGTGATGTCACCGGAAACGCAGCTGTGGGTAGAGCTGCGCAGTCTCCGAAGGCGCCACAAGCAATGTAGACCGCGGCAGCAATCAGGGCATGCGGCGATGAAGCAGCACCTCGAGAAGCAAGCTTGGACGATCGGGCATCGGACGAAGTAACTGCAGTAAATTAGATGGTATTCTCGGTCAGTTTCTCAGTGCGCTGCCGCTGCTGCCAATGGCACCCCGTCGACAGTGCCTGTCCTTTATAGCGTTGCTTTACGACCGGTGCCGCCCAGTGGGGATGTCACCGAAAACGCAGCTGTGGGTAGAGCTGCGCAGTCTCCGAAGGCGCCACGAGCAATGTAGACCGCGGCAGTAATCAGGGCATCCGGCGATGAAGCAGCACCTCGAGAAGCAAGCTTGGACGATCGGCCGCTGGACGAAGTAACTGCGGTAAATTAGATGGTATTCTCGGTCAGTTGCTCAGTGCGCTGCTGCTGCCGCCAATGGCACCCCGTCGACAGTGCCTGTCCTTTATACGGTTGCTTGACGATGCCGGTGCCGCTCAGTGGGGATGTCACCAGAAACGCAGCCGTGGGTAGAGCTGCGCAGTCTCCGAAGGCGCCACGAGCAATGTAGACCGCGGCAGCAGTCAGGGCATCCGCCGATGAAGCAGCACCTCGAGAAGCAAGCTTGGACGGTCGGGCATCAGACGAAGTAACTGCAGTAAATTAGATGGTAATCTCGGTCAGTTGCTGAGTGCGCTGCCGCTGCTGCCAATGGCACCCCGTCGACAGTGCCTGTCCTTTATACGGTTGCTTGACGATGCCGGTGCCGCTCAGTGGTGATGTCACCAGAAACGCAGCCGTGGGTAGAGCTGCGCAGTCTCCGAAGGCGCCACGAGCAATGTAGACCGCGGCAGCAGTCAGGGCATCCGCCGATGAAGCAGCACCTCGAGAAACAAGCTTGGACGATCGGGCATCAGACGAAGTAACTGCAGTAAATTAGATGGTAATCTCGGTCAGTTGCTCAGTGCGCTGCCGCTGCTGCCAATGGCACCCCGTCGACAGTGCCTGTCCTTTATAGGGTTGCTTGACGATGCCGGTGCCGCCCAGTGTTATGTCACCGGAAACGCAGCTGTGGGTAGAGCTGCGCAGTCTCCCAAGGCGCCACGAGCAATGTAGACCGCGGCAGCAATCAGGGCATCCGGCGATGAAGCAGCACCTCGAGAAGCAAGCTTGGACGATCGGGCATCGGACGAAGTAACTGCAGTAAATTAGATGGTAATCTCGGTCAGTTGCTCAGTGCGCTGCCGCTGCTGCCAATGGCACCCCGTCGACAGTGCCTGTCCTTTTAGGGTTGCTTGACGATGCCGGTGCCGCTCAGTGGTGATGTCACCGGAAACGCAGCTGTGGGTAGAGCTGCGCAGCCTCCGAAGGCGCCACGAGCAATGTAGACCGCGGCAGTAATGAGGGCATCCGGCGATGAAGCAGCACCTCGAGAAGCAAGCTTGGACGATCGGCCGCTGGACGAAGTAACTGCGGTAAATTAGATGGTAATCTCGGTCAGTTGCTCAGTGCGCTGCTGCTGCTGCCAATGGCACCCCGTCGACAGTGCCTGTCCTTTATAGGGTTGCTTGACGATGCCGGTGCCGCTCAGTGGTGATGTCACCGGAAACGCAGCTGTGGGTAGAGCTGCGCAGTCTCCGAAGGCGCCACGAGCAATGTAGACCGCGGCAGCAATCAGGGCATCCGGCGATGAAGTAGCACCTCGAGAAGCAAGCTTGGACGATCGGGCATCGGACGAAGTAACTGCAGTAAATTAGATGGTAATCTCGGTCAGTTGCTCAGTGCGCTGCCGCAGCTGCCAATGGCACCCCGTCGACAGTGCCTGTCCTTTATAGGGTTGCTTGACGATGCCGGTGCCGCTCAGTTGTGATGTCACCGGAAACGCAGCTGTGGGTAGAGCTGCGCAGTCTCCGAAGGCGCCACGAGCAATGTAGACCGCGGCAGTAATCAGGGCATCCGGTGATGAAGCAGCACCTCGAGAAGCAAGCTTGGACGATCGGCCGCTGGACGAAGTAACTGCGGTAAATTAGATGGTAATCTCGGTCAGTTGCTCAGTGCGCTGCTGCTGCTGCCAATGGCACCCCGTCGACAGTGCCTGTCCTTTATAGGGTTGCTTGACGATGCCGGTGCCGCTCAGTGGTGATGTCACCGGAAACACAGCTGTGGGCAGAGCTTTGCAGTCTCCGAAGGTGCCATGAGCAATTTAGACCACGGCAGCAATCAGGGCATCCGGCGATGAAGCAGCACCTCGAGAAGCAAGCTTGGACGATCGGGCATCGGACGAAGTAACTGCAGTAAATTAGACGGTAATCTCGGTCAGTTGCTCAGTGCGCTGCCACAGCTGCCAGTGGCATCCCGTCGACAGTGCCGGTCCTTTATACGGTTGCTTGACGATACCGGTGCCGCTCAGTGGTGATGTCACCAGAAACGCAGCCGTGGGTAGAGCTGCGCAGTCTCCGAAGGCGCCACGAGCAATGTAGACCGCGGCAGCAGTCAGGGCATCCGCCGATGAAGCAGCACCTCGAGAAGCAAGCTTGGACGATTGGGCATCAGACGAAGTAACTGCAGTAAATTAGATGGTAATCTCGGTCAGTTGCTCAGTGCGCTGCCGCTGCTGCCAATGGCACCCCGTCGACAGTGCCTGTCCTTTATAGGGTTGCTTGACGATGCCAGTGCCGCCCAGTGGTGATGTCACCGGAAACGCAGCTGTGGGTAGAGCTGCGCAGTCTCCCAAGGCGCCACGAGCAATGTGGACCGCGGCAGCAATCAGGGCATCCGGCGATGAAGCAGCACCTCGAGAAGCAAGCTTGGACGATCGGGCATCGGACGAAGTAACTGCAGTAAATTAGATGGTAATCTCGGTCAGTTGCTCAGTGCGCTGCCGCTGCTGCCAATGGCACCCCGTCGACAGTGCCTGTCCTTTATAGGGTTGCTTGACGATCTCGGTGCCGCTCAGTGGTGATGTCACCGGAAACACAGCTGTGGGTAGAGCTGCGCAGTCTCCGAAGGCGCCACGAGCAATGTAGACCGCGGCAGTAATCAGGGCATCCGGCGATGAAGCAGCACCTCGAGAAGCAAGCTTGGACGATCGGCCGCTGTACGAAGTAACTGCGGTAAATTAGATGGTAATCTCGGTCAGTTGCTCAGTGCGATGCTGCTGCTGCCAATGGCACCCCGTCGACAGTGCCTGTCCTTTATAGGGTTGCTTGACGATGCCGGTGCCGCTCAGTGGTGATGTCACCGGAAACGCAGCTGTGGGTAGAGCTGCGCAGTCTCCGAAGGCGCCACGAGCAATGTAGACCGCGACAGCAATCAGGGCATCCGGCGATGAAGCAGCACCTCGAGAAGCAAGCTTGGACGATCGCGCATCGGACGAAGTAACTGCAGTAAATTAGATGGTAATCTCGGTCAGGTGCTAGTGCGCTGCCGCTGCTGCCAATCCCACCCCGTCGACAGTGCCTGTCCTTTATAGCGTTGTTTGACGATGCGGTGCCGCCCAGTGGTGATGTCACCGGAAACGCAGCTGTGGGTAGAGCTTTGCAGTCCCCGAAGGCGCCACGAGCAATGTAGACCGCGGCAGCAATCAGGGCATCCGGCGATGAAGCAGCACCTCGAGAAGCAAGCTTGGACGATCGGGCATCGGACGAAGTAACTGCCGTAAATTAGATGGTAATCTCGGTCAGTTGCCAGTGCGCTGCCGCTGCTGCCAATGGCACCCCGTCGACAGTGCCTGTTCTTTATAGCGTTGCTTTACGATGCCGGTGCCGCCCAGTGGTGATGTCACCTGAAACGCAGCCGTGGGTAGAGCTGCGCAGTCTCCGAAGGCGCCACGAGCAATGTAGACCGCGGCAGCAATCAGGGCATCCGGCGATGAAGCAGCACCTCGAGAAGCAAGCTTGGACGATCGGGCATCGCACGAAGTAACTGCAGTAAATTAGATGGTAATCTCGGTCAGTTGCTCAGTGCGCTACCGCTGCTGCCAATGGCACCCCGTCGACAGTGCCTGTCCTTTATACGGTTGCTTGACGATGCCGGTGCCGCTCAGTGGTGATGTCACCAGAAACGCAGCCGTGGGTAGAGCTGCGCAGTCTCCGAAGGCGCCACGAGCAATGTAGACCGCGGCAGCAGTCAGGGCATCCGCCGATGAAGCAGCACCGCGAGAAGCAAGCTTGGACGATCGGGCATCAGACGAAGTAACTGCAGTAAATTAGATGGTAATCTCGGTCAGTTGCTCAGTGCGCTGCCGCTGCTGCCAATGGCACCCCGTCGACAGTGCCTGTCCTTTATAGGGTTGCTTGACGATGCCGGTGCCGCCCAGTGGTGATGTCACCGGAAACGCAGCTGTGGGTAGAGCTGCGCAGTCTCCCAAGGCGCCACGAGCAATGTAGACCGCGGCAGCAATCAGTGCATCCGATGATGAAGCAGCACCTCGAGAAGCAAGCTTGGACGATCGGGCATCGGACGAAGTAACTGCAGTAAATTAGATGGTAATCTCGGTCAGTTGCTCAGTGCGCTGCCGCTGCTGCCAATGGCACCCCGTCGACAGTGCCTGTCCTTTATAGGGTTGCTTGACGATGCCGGTGCCGCTCAGTGGTGATGTCACCGGAAACGCAGGTGTATGTAGAGCTGCGCAGTCTCCGAAGGCGCCACGAGCAATGTAGACCACGGAAGTAATCAGGGCATCCGGCGATGAAGCAGCACCTCGAGAAGCAAGCTTGGACGATCGGCCGCTGGACGAAGTAACTGCGGTAAATTAGATGGTAATCTCGGTCAGTTGCTCAGTGCGCTGCTGCTGCTTCCAATGGCACCTCGTCGACAGTGCCTGTCCTTTATAGGGTTGCTTGACAATGCCGGTGCCGCTCAGTGGTGATGTCACCGGAAACGCAGCTGTGGGTAGAGCTGCGCAGTCTCCGAAGGCGCCACCAGCAATGTAGACCGCGACAGCAATCAGGGCATCCGGCGATGAAGCAGCACCTCGAGAAGCAAGCTTGGACGATCGCGCATCGGACGAAGTAACTGCAGTAAATTAGATGGTAATCTCGGTCAGTTGCTAGTGCGCTGCCGCTGCTGCCAATCCCACCCCGTCGACAGTGCCTGTCCTTTATAGTGTTGCTTTACGATGCCGGTGCCGCCCAGTGGTGATGTCACCGGAAACGCAGCCGTGGGTAGAGCTGCGCAGTCTCCGAAGGCGCCACGAGCAATGTAGACCGCGGCAGTAATCAGGGCATCCGGCGATGAAGCAGCACCTCGAGAAGCAAGCTTGGACGATCGGCCGCTGGACGAAGTAACTGCGGTAAATTAGATGGTAATCTCGGTCAGTTGCTCAGTGCGCTGCCGCTGCTGCCAATGGCACCCCGTCGACACTGCCTGTCCTTTATAGGGTTGCTTGACGATGCCGGTGCCGCTCAGTGGTGATGTCACTGGAAACGCAGCCGTGGGTAGAGCTGCGCAGTCTCCGAAGGCGCCACGAGCAATGTAGACCGCGGCAGCAATCAGGGCATCCGGCGATGAAGCAGCACCTCGAGAAGCAAGCTTGGACGATCGGGCATCGGACGAAGTAACTGCAGTAAATTAGATGGTAATCTCGGTCAGGTGCTAGTGCGCTGCCGCTGCTGCCAATCCCACCCCGTCGACAGTGCCTGTCCTTTATAGCGTTGTTTGACGATGCGGTGCCGCCCAGTGGTGATGTCACCGGAAACGCAGCTGTGGGTAGAGCTTTGCAGTCCCCGAAGGCGCCACGAGCAATGTAGACCGCGGCAGCAATCAGGGCATCCGGCGATGAAGCAGCACCTCGAGAAGCAAGCTTGGACGATCGGGCATCGGACGAAGTAACTGCCGTAAATTAGATGGTAATCTCGGTCAGTTGCCAGTGCGCTGCCGCTGCTGCCAATGGCACCCCGTCGACAGTGCCTGTTCTTTATAGCGTCACTTTACGATGCCGGTGCCGCCCAGTGGTGATGTCACCTGAAACGCAGCCGTGGGTAGAGCTGCGCAGTCTCCGAAGGCGCCACGAGCAATGTAGACCGCGGCAGCAATCAGGGCATCCGGCGATGAAGCAGCACCTCGAGAAGCAAGCTTGGACGATCGGGCATCGCACGAAGTAACTGCAGTAAATTAGATGGTAATCTCGGTCAGTTGCTCAGTGCGCTACCGCTGCTGCCAATGGCACCCCGTCGACAGTGCCTGTTCTTTATACGGTTGCTTGACGATGCCGGTGCCGCTCAGTGGTGATGTCACCAGAAACGCAGCCGTGGGTAGAGCTGCGCAGTCTCCGAAGGCGCCACGAGCAATGTAGACCGCGGCAGCAGTCAGGGCATCCGCCGATGAAGCAGCACCGCGAGAAGCAAGCTTGGACGATCGGGCATCAGACGAAGTAACTGCAGTAAATTAGATGGTAATCTCGGTCAGTTGCTCAGTGCGCTGCTGCTGCTGCCAATGGCACCCCGTCGACAGTGCCTGTCCTTTATAGGGTTGCTTGACGATGCCGGTGCCGCTCAGTGGTGATGTCACCGGAAACGCAGCTGTGGGTAGAGCTGCGCAGTCTCCGAAGGCGCCACGAGCAATGTAGACCGCGGCAGCAATCAGGGCATCCGGCGATGAAGTAGCACCTCGAGAAGCAAGCTTGGACGATCGGGCATCGGACGAAGTAACTGCAGTAAATTAGATGGTAATCTCGGTCAGTTGCTCAGTGCGCTGCCGCAGCTGCCAATGGCACCCCGTCGACAGTGCCTGTCCTTTATAGGGTTGCTTGACGATGCCGGTGCCGCTCAGTTGTGATGTCACCGGAAACGCAGCTGTGGGTAGAGCTGCGCAGTCTCCGAAGGCGCCACGAGCAATGTAGACCGCGGCAGTAATCAGGGCATCCGGTGATGAAGCAGCACCTCGAGAAGCAAGCTTGGACGATCGGCCGCTGGACGAAGTAACTGCGGTAAATTAGATGGTAATCTCGGTCAGTTGCTCAGTGCGCTGCTGCTGCTGCCAATGGCACCCCGTCGACAGTGCCTGTCCTTTATAGGGTTGCTTGACGATGCCGGTGCCGCTCAGTGGTGATGTCACCGGAAACACAGCTGTGGGCAGAGCTTTGCAGTCTCCGAAGGTGCCATGAGCAATTTAGACCACGGCAGCAATCAGGGCATCCGGCGATGAAGCAGCACCTCGAGAAGCAAGCTTGGACGATCGGGCATCGGACGAAGTAACTGCAGTAAATTAGACGGTAATCTCGGTCAGTTGCTCAGTGCGCTGCCACAGCTGCCAGTGGCATCCCGTCGACAGTGCCGGTCCTTTATACGGTTGCTTGACGATACCGGTGCCGCTCAGTGGTGATGTCACCAGAAACGCAGCCGTGGGTAGAGCTGCGCAGTCTCCGAAGGCGCCACGAGCAATGTAGACCGCGGCAGCAGTCAGGGCATCCGCCGATGAAGCAGCACCTCGAGAAGCAAGCTTGGACGATTGGGCATCAGACGAAGTAACTGCAGTAAATTAGATGGTAATCTCGGTCAGTTGCTCAGTGCGCTGCCGCTGCTGCCAATGGCACCCCGTCGACAGTGCCTGTCCTTTATAGGGTTGCTTGACGATGCCAGTGCCGCCCAGTGGTGATGTCACCGGAAACGCAGCTGTGGGTAGAGCTGCGCAGTCTCCCAAGGCGCCACGAGCAATGTGGACCGCGGCAGCAATCAGGGCATCCGGCGATGAAGCAGCACCTCGAGAAGCAAGCTTGGACGATCGGGCATCGGACGAAGTAACTGCAGTAAATTAGATGGTAATCTCGGTCAGTTGCTCAGTGCGCTGCCGCTGCTGCCAATGGCACCCCGTCGACAGTGCCTGTCCTTTATAGGGTTGCTTGACGATCTCGGTGCCGCTCAGTGGTGATGTCACCGGAAACACAGCTGTGGGTAGAGCTGCGCAGTCTCCGA
Organism: Haemaphysalis longicornis; assembly: GCF_048455015.1. Lineage (NCBI taxonomy): Eukaryota > Metazoa > Arthropoda > Arachnida > Ixodida > Ixodidae > Haemaphysalis > Haemaphysalis longicornis. The sequence goes on along the minus strand of NW_027526203.1, from coordinate 85,540,254 downwards.
AGGCGCCACGAGCAATGTAGACCGCGGCAGTAATCAGGGCATCCGGCGATGAAGCAGCACCTCGAGAAGCAAGCTTGGACGATCGGCCGCTGTACGAAGTAACTGCGGTAAATTAGATGGTAATCTCGGTCAGTTGCTCAGTGCGATGCTGCTGCTGCCAATGGCACCCCGTCGACAGTGCCTGTCCTTTATAGGGTTGCTTGACGATGCCGGTGCCGCTCAGTGGTGATGTCACCGGAAACGCAGCTGTGGGTAGAGCTGCGCAGTCTCCGAAGGCGCCACGAGCAATGTAGACCGCGACAGCAATCAGGGCATCCGGCGATGAAGCAGCACCTCGAGAAGCAAGCTTGGACGATCGCGCATCGGACGAAGTAACTGCAGTAAATTAGATGGTAATCTCGGTCAGGTGCTAGTGCGCTGCCGCTGCTGCCAATCACACCCCGTCGACAGTGCCTGTCCTTTATAGCGTTGTTTGACGATGCGGTGCCGCCCAGTGGTGATGTCACCGGAAACGCAGCTGTGGGTAGAGCTTTGCAGTCCCCGAAGGCGCCACGAGCAATGTAGACCGCGGCAGCAATCAGGGCATCCGGCGATGAAGCAGCACCTCGAGAAGCAAGCTTGGACGATCGGGCATCGGACGAAGTAACTGCCGTAAATTAGATGGTAATCTCGGTCAGTTGCCAGTGCGCTGCCGCTGCTGCCAATGGCACCCCGTCGACAGTGCCTGTTCTTTATAGCGTTGCTTTACGATGCCGGTGCCGCCCAGTGGTGATGTCACCTGAAACGCAGCCGTGGGTAGAGCTGCGCAGTCTCCGAAGGCGCCACGAGCAATGTAGACCGCGGCAGCAATCAGGGCATCCGGCGATGAAGCAGCACCTCGAGAAGCAAGCTTGGACGATCGGGCATCGCACGAAGTAACTGCAGTAAATTAGATGGTAATCTCGGTCAGTTGCTCAGTGCGCTACCGCTGCTGCCAATGGCACCCCGTCGACAGTGCCTGTCCTTTATACGGTTGCTTGACGATGCCGGTGCCGCTCAGTGGTGATGTCACCAGAAACGCAGCCGTGGGTAGAGCTGCGCAGTCTCCGAAGGCGCCACGAGCAATGTAGACCGCGGCAGCAGTCAGGGCATCCGCCGATGAAGCAGCACCGCGAGAAGCAAGCTTGGACGATCGGGCATCAGACGAAGTAACTGCAGTAAATTAGATGGTAATCTCGGTCAGTTGCTCAGTGCGCTGCCGCTGCTGCCAATGGCACCCCGTCGACAGTGCCTGTCCTTTATAGGGTTGCTTGACGATGCCGGTGCCGCCCAGTGGTGATGTCACCGGAAACGCAGCTGTGGGTAGAGCTGCGCAGTCTCCCAAGGCGCCACGAGCAATGTAGACCGCGGCAGCAATCAGTGCATCCGATGATGAAGCAGCACCTCGAGAAGCAAGCTTGGACGATCGGGCATCGGACGAAGTAACTGCAGTAAATTAGATGGTAATCTCGGTCAGTTGCTCAGTGCGCTGCCGCTGCTGCCAATGGCACCCCGTCGACAGTGCCTGTCCTTTATAGGGTTGCTTGACGATGCCGGTGCCGCTCAGTGGTGATGTCACCGGAAACGCAGGTGTATGTAGAGCTGCGCAGTCTCCGAAGGCGCGACGAGCAATGTAGACCACGGAAGTAATCAGGGCATCCGGCGATGAAGCAGCACCTCGAGAAGCAAGCTTGGACGATCGGCCGCTGGACGAAGTAACTGCGGTAAATTAGATGGTAATCTCGGTCAGTTGCTCAGTGCGCTGCTGCTGCTTCCAATGGCACCTCGTCGACAGTGCCTGTCCTTTATAGGGTTGCTTGACAATGCCGGTGCCGCTCAGTGGTGATGTCACCGGAAACGCAGCTGTGGGTAGAGCTGCGCAGTCTCCGAAGGCGCCACCAGCAATGTAGACCGCGACAGCAATCAGGGCATCCGGCGATGAAGCAGCACCTCGAGAAGCAAGCTTGGACGATCGCGCATCGGACGAAGTAACTGCAGTAAATTAGATGGTAATCTCGGTCAGTTGCTAGTGCGCTGCCGCTGCTGCCAATCCCACCCCGTCGACAGTGCCTGTCCTTTATAGTGTTGCTTTACGATGCCGGTGCCGCCCAGTGGTGATGTCACCGGAAACGCAGCCGTGGGTAGAGCTGCGCAGTCTCCGAAGGCGCCACGAGCAATGTAGACCGCGGCAGTAATCAGGGCATCCGGCGATGAAGCAGCACCTCGAGAAGCAAGCTTGGACGATCGGCCGCTGGACGAAGTAACTGCGGTAAATTAGATGGTAATCTCGGTCAGTTGCTCAGTGCGCTGCCGCTGCTGCCAATGGCACCCCGTCGACACTGCCTGTCCTTTATAGGGTTGCTTGACGATGCCGGTGCCGCTCAGTGGTGATGTCACTGGAAACGCAGCCGTGGGTAGAGCTGCGCAGTCTCCGAAGGCGCCACGAGCAATGTAGACCGCGGCAGCAATCAGGGCATCCGGCGATGAAGCAGCACCTCGAGAAGCAAGCTTGGACGATCGGGCATCGGACGAAGTAACTGCAGTAAATTAGATGGTAATCTCGGTCAGGTGCTAGTGCGCTGCCGCTGCTGCCAATCCCACCCCGTCGACAGTGCCTGTCCTTTATAGCGTTGTTTGACGATGCGGTGCCGCCCAGTGGTGATGTCACCGGAAACGCAGCTGTGGGTAGAGCTTTGCAGTCCCCGAAGGCGCCACGAGCAATGTAGACCGCGGCAGCAATCAGGGCATCCGGCGATGAAGCAGCACCTCGAGAAGCAAGCTTGGACGATCGGGCATCGGACGAAGTAACTGCCGTAAATTAGATGGTAATCTCGGTCAGTTGCCAGTGCGCTGCCGCTGCTGCCAATGGCACCCCGTCGACAGTGCCTGTTCTTTATAGCGTCACTTTACGATGCCGGTGCCGCCCAGTGGTGATGTCACCTGAAACGCAGCCGTGGGTAGAGCTGCGCAGTCTCCGAAGGCGCCACGAGCAATGTAGACCGCGGCAGCAATCAGGGCATCCGGCGATGAAGCAGCACCTCGAGAAGCAAGCTTGGACGATCGGGCATCGCACGAAGTAACTGCAGTAAATTAGATGGTAATCTCGGTCAGTTGCTCAGTGCGCTACCGCTGCTGCCAATGGCACCCCGTCGACAGTGCCTGTTCTTTATACGGTTGCTTGACGATGCCGGTGCCGCTCAGTGGTGATGTCACCAGAAACGCAGCCGTGGGTAGAGCTGCGCAGTCTCCGAAGGCGCCACGAGCAATGTAGACCGCGGCAGCAGTCAGGGCATCCGCCGATGAAGCAGCACCGCGAGAAGCAAGCTTGGACGATCGGGCATCAGACGAAGTAACTGCAGTAAATTAGATGGTAATCTCGGTCAGTTGCTCAGTGCGCTGCCGCTGCTGCCAATGGCACCCCGTCGACAGTGCCTGTCCTTTATAGGGTTGCTTGACGATGCCGGTGCCGCCCAGTGGTGATGTCACCGGAAACGCAGCTGTGGGTAGAGCTGCGCAGTCTCCCAAGGCGCCACGAGCAATGTAGACCGCGGCAGCAATCAGTGCATCCGGTGATGAAGCAGCACCTCGAGAAGCAAGCTTGGACGATCGGGCATCGGACGAAGTAACTGCAGTAAATTAGATGGTAATCTCGGTCAGTTGCTCAGTGCGCTGCCGCTGCTGCCAATGGCACCCCGTCGACAGTGCCTGTCCTTTATAGGGTTGCTTGACGATGCCGGTGCCGCTCAGTGGTGATGTCACCGGAAACGCAGATGTATGTAGAGCTGCGCAGTCTCCGAAGGCGCCACGAGCAATGTAGACCGCGGAAGTAATCAGGGCATCCGGCGATGAAGCAGCACCTCGAGAAGCAAGCTTGGACGATCGGCCGCTGGACGAAGTAACTGCGGTAAATTAGATGGTAATCTCGGTCAGTTGCTCAGTGCGCTGCTGCTGCTTCCAATGGCACCTCGTCGACAGTGCCTGTCCTTTATAGGGTTGCTTGACAATGCCGGTGCCGCTCAGTGGTGATGTCACCGGAAACGCAGCTGTGGGTAGAGCTGCGCAGTCTCCGAAGGCGCCACCAGCAATGTAGACCGCGACAGCAATCAGGGCATCCGGCGATGAAGCAGCACCTCGAGAAGCAAGCTTGGACGATCGCGCATCGGACGAAGTAACTGCAGTAAATTAGATGGTAATCTCGGTCAGTTGCTAGTGCGCTGCCGCTGCTTCCAATCCCACCCCGTCGACAGTGCCTGTCCTTTATAGTGTTGCTTTACGATGCCGGTGCCGCCCAGTGGTGATGTCACCGGAAACGCAGCCGTGGGTAGAGCTGCGCAGTCTCCGAAGGCGCCACGAGCAATGTAGACCGCGGCAGTAATCAGGGCATCCGGCGATGAAGCAGCACCTCGAGAAGCAAGCTTGGACGATCGGCCGCTGGACGAAGTAACTGCGGTAAATTAGATGGTAATCTCGGTCAGTTGCTCAGTGCGCTGCCGCTGCTGCCAATGGCACCCCGTCGACACTGCCTGTCCTTTATAGGGTTGCTTGACGATGCCGGTGCCGCTCAGTGGTGATGTCACTGGAAACGCAGCCGTGGGTAGAGCTGCGCAGTCTCCGAAGGCGCCACGAGCAATGTAGACCGCGGCAGCAATCAGGGCATCCGGCGATGAAGCAGCACCTCGAGAAGCAAGCTTGGACGATCGGGCATCGGACGAAGTAACTGCAGTAAATTAGATGGTAATCTCGGTCAGTTGCTCAGTGCGCTGCCGCTGCTGCTAATGGCACCCCGTCGACAGTGCCTGTCCTTTGTAGCGTTGCTTTACGATGCCGGTGCCACCCAGTGGTGATGTCACCGGAAACGCAGCCGTGGGTAGAGCTGCGCAGTCTCCGAAGGCGCCACGAGCAATGTAGACCGCGGCAGCAATCAGGGCATCCGCCGATGAAGCAGCACCTCGAGAAGCAAGCTTGGACGATCGGGCATCGGACCAAGTAACTGCAGTAAATTAGATGGTAATCTCGGTCAGTTGCTCAGTGCGCTGCCGCTGCTGCCAATGGCACCACGTCGACAGTGCCTGTCCTTTATAGCGTTGCTTTACGATGCCGGTGCCGCCCAGTGGTGATGTCACCGGAAACGCAGCTGTGGGTAGAGCTGCGCAGTCTCCCAAGGCGCCACGAGCAATGTAGACCGCGGCAGCAATCAGGGCATCCGGCGATTAAGCAGCACCTCGAGAAGCAAGCTTGGACGATCGGGCATCGGACGAAGTAACTGCAGTAAATTAGATGGTAATCTCGGTCAGTTGCTCAGTGCGCAGCCGCTGCTGCCAATGGCACCCCGTCGACAGTGCCTGTCCTTTATAACGTTGCTTTACGATGCGGTGCCGCCCAGTGGTGATGTCACCGGAAACGCAGCCGTGGGTAGAGCTGCGCAGTCTCCGAAGGCGCCACGAGCAATGTAGACCGCGGCAGCAATCAGGGCATCCGGCGATGAAGTAGCACCTCGAGAAGCAAGCTTGGACGATCGGGCATCGGACGAAGTAACTGCAGTAAATTAGATGGTAATCTCGGTCAGTTGCTCAGTGCGCTGCCGCAGCTGCCAATGGCACCCCGTCGACAGTGCCTGTGCTTTATAGGGTTGCTTGACGATGCCGGTGCCGCTCAGTTGTGATGTCACCGGAAACGCAGCTGTGGGTAGAGCTGCGCAGTCTCCGAAGGCGCCACGAGCAATGTAGACCGCGGCAGTAATCAGGGCATCCGGTGATGAAGCAGCACCTCGAGAAGCAAGCTTGGACGATCGGCCGCTGGACGAAGTAACTGCGGTAAATTAGATGGTAATCTCGGTCAGTTGCTCAGTGCGCTGCTGCTGCTGCCAGTGGCACCCCGTCGACAGTGCCTGTCCTTTATAGGGTTGCTTGACGATGCCGGTGCCGCTCAGTGGTGATGTCACCGGAAACACAGCTGTGGGTAGAGCTTTGCAGTCTCCGAAGGCGCCACGAGCAATGTAGACCGCGGCAGCAGTCAGGGCATCCGCCGATGAAGCAGCACCTCGAGAAGCAAGCTTGGACGATTGGGCATCAGACGAAGTAACTGCAGTAAATTAGATGGTAATCTCGGTCAGTTGCTCAGTGCGCTGCCGCTGCTGCCAATGGCACCCCGTCGACAGTGCCTGTCCTTTATAGGGTTGCTTGACGATGCCAGTGCCGCCCAGTGGTGATGTCACCGGAAACGCAGCTGTGGGTAGAGCTGCGCAGTCTCCCAAGGCGCCACGAGCAATGTGGACCGCGGCAGCAATCAGGGCATCCGGCGATGAAGCAGCACCTCGAGAAGCAAGCTTGGACGATCGGGCATCGGACGAAGTAACTGCAGTAAATTAGATGGTAATCTCGGTCAGTTGCTCAGTGCGCTGCCGCTGCTGCCAATGGCACCCCGTCGACAGTGCCTGTCCTTTATAGGGTTGCTTGACGATCCCGGTGCCGCTCAGTGGTGATGTCACCGGAAACGCAGCTGTGGGTAGAGCTGCGCAGTCTCCGAAGGCGCCACGAGCAATGTAGACCGCGGCAGTAATCAGGGCATCCGGCGATGAAGCAGCACCTCGAGAAGCAAGCTTGGACGATCGGCCGCTGGACGAAGTAACTGCGGTAAATTAGATGGTAATCTCGGTCAGTTGCTCAGTGCGATGCTGCTGCTGCCAATGGCACCCCGTCGACAGTGCCTGTCCTTTATAGGGTTGCTTGACGATGCCGGTGCCGCTCAGTGGTGATGCCACCGGAAACGCAGCTTTGGGTAGAGCTGCGCAGTCTCCGAAGGCGCCACGAGCAATGTAGACCGCGACAGCAATCAGGGCATCCGGCGATGAAGCAGCACCTCGAGAAGCAAGCTTGGACGATCGCGCATCGGACGAAGTAACTGCAGTAAATTAGATGGTAATCTCGGTCAGGTGCTAGTGCGCTGCCGCTGCTGCCAATCCCACCCCGTCGACAGTGCCTGTCCTTTATAGCGTTGTTTGACGATGCGGTGCCGCCCAGTGGTGATGTCACCGGAAACGCAGCTGTGGGTAGAGCTTTGCAGTCTCCGAAGGCGCCACGAGCAATGTAGACCGCGGCAGCAATCAGGGCATCCGGCGATGAAGCAGCACCTCGAGAAGCAAGCTTGGACGATCGGGCATCGGACGAAGTAACTGCAGTAAATTAGATGGTAATCTCGGTCAGGTGCTCAGTGCGCGGCCGCTGCTGCCAATGGCACCCCGTCGACAGTGCCTGTCCTTTATAGCGTTGCTTGACGATGCGGTGCCGCCCAGTGGTGATGTCACCGGAAACGCAGCTGTGGGTAGAGCTATGCAGTCTCCGAAGGCGCCACGAGCAATGTAGACCGCGGCAGCAATCAGGGCATCCGGCGATGAAGCAGCACCTCGAGAAGCAAGCTTGGACGATCGGGCATCGGACGAAGTAACTGCCGTAAATTAGTTGGTAATCTTGGTCAGTTGCTCAGTGCGCTACCGCTGCTGCCAATGGCACCCCGTCGACAGTGCCTGTCCTTTATACGGTTGCTTGACGATGCCGGTGCCGCTCAGTGGTGATGTCACCAGAAACGCAGCCGTGGGTAGAGCTGCGCAGTCTCCGAAGGCGCCACGAGCAATGTAGACCGCGGCAGCAGTCAGGGCATCCGCCGATGAAGCAGCACCGCGAGAAGCAAGCTTGGACGATCGGGCATCAGACGAAGTAACTGCAGTAAATTAGATGGTAATCTCGGTCAGTTGCTCAGTGCGCTGCCGCTGCTGCCAATGGCACCCCGTCGACAGTGCCTGTCCTTTATAGGGTTGCTTGACGATCCCGGTGCCGCTCAGTGGTGATGTCACCGGAAACGCAGCTGTGGGTAGAGCTGCGCAGTCTCCGAAGGCGCCACGAGCAATGTAGACCGCGGCAGTAATCAGGGCATCCGGCGATGAAGCAGCACCTCGAGAAGCAAGCTTGGACGATCGGCCGCTGGACGAAGTAACTGCGGTAAATTAGATGGTAATCTCGGTCAGTTGCTCAGTGCGATGCTGCTGCTGCCAATGGCACCCCGTCGACAGTGCCTGTCCTTTATAGGGTTGCTTGACGATGCCGGTGCCGCTCAGTGGTGATGCCACCGGAAACGCAGCTTTGGGTAGAGCTGCGCAGTCTCCGAAGGCGCCACGAGCAATGTAGACCGCGACAGCAATCAGGGCATCCGGCGATGAAGCAGCACCTCGAGAAGCAAGCTTGGACGATCGCGCATCGGACGAAGTAACTGCAGTAAATTAGATGGTAATCTCGGTCAGGTGCTAGTGCGCTGCCGCTGCTGCCAATCCCACCCCGTCGACAGTGCCTGTCCTTTATAGCGTTGTTTGACGATGCGGTGCCGCCCAGTGGTGATGTCACCGGAAACGCAGCTGTGGGTAGAGCTTTGCAGTCTCCGAAGGCGCCACGAGCAATGTAGACCGCGGCAGCAATCAGGGCATCCGGCGATGAAGCAGCACCTCGAGAAGCAAGCTTGGACGATCGGGCATCGGACGAAGTAACTGCAGTAAATTAGATGGTAATCTCGGTCAGGTGCTCAGTGCGCGGCCGCTGCTGCCAATGGCACCCCGTCGACAGTGCCTGTCCTTTATAGCGTTGCTTGACGATGCGGTGCCGCCCAGTGGTGATGTCACCGGAAACGCAGCTGTGGGTAGAGCTATGCAGTCTCCGAAGGCGCCACGAGCAATGTAGACCGCGGCAGCAATCAGGGCATCCGGCGATGAAGCAGCACCTCGAGAAGCAAGCTTGGACGATCGGGCATCGGACGAAGTAACTGCCGTAAATTAGTTGGTAATCTTGGTCAGTTGCTCAGTGCGCTACCGCTGCTGCCAATGGCACCCCGTCGACAGTGCCTGTCCTTTATACGGTTGCTTGACGATGCCGGTGCCGCTCAGTGGTGATGTCACCAGAAACGCAGCCGTGGGTAGAGCTGCGCAGTCTCCGAAGGCGCCACGAGCAATGTAGACCGCGGCAGCAGTCAGGGCATCCGCCGATGAAGCAGCACCGCGAGAAGCAAGCTTGGACGATCGGGCATCAGACGAAGTAACTGCAGTAAATTAGATGGTAATCTCGGTCAGTTGCTCAGTGCGCTGCCGCTGCTGCCAATGGCACCCCGTCGACAGTGCCTGTCCTTTATAGGGTTGGTTGACGATGCCGGTGCCGCCCAGTGGTGATGTCACCGGAAACGCAGCTGTGGGTAGAGCTGCGCAGTCTCCCAAGGCGCCACGAGCAATGTAGACCGCGGCAGCAATCAATGCATCCGGTGATGAAGCAGCACCTCGAGAAGCAAGCTTGGACGATCGGGCATCGGACGAAGTAACTGCAGTAAATTAGATGGTAATCTCGGTCAGTTGCTCAGTGCGCTGCCGCTGCTGCCAATGGCACCCCGTCGACAGTGCCTGTCCTTTATTGGCGGTGAGATGTTTGAGTGGCGCCCCCTGGCTCTGACGTCGGCTTAGGGATTCGCGCCGCTGTCGTCTGCTACACTCCGCTTGTTAGGGGCAACAGTGCCTGGGCTAGAAATCGCCCGCTTCGTTGCTGTAGTGCGTTAAAAAGCGTATTTCTAGCGACTCAGTTATTTTGCCAGCTTCTGACGCATCTGAATAATTTGAAGCTGCATCCCCCACAAGTTTGCAACACACGAAGAGATAGAGAACAACTTTCTTCAGAGTATCGGTCAGAAGATCGTGTGTAACTCGTCCTTTCTTGCTCATTCGCGAGGATCAGCGATCAGAGCTTCTCGATAAGTATTCAAAATGCGTAGGCTTCCCTGCAGTATTTTTGAGATGCTCCTATGAAGACTCAACAGTCTAATACTACGTACCAAGTAGCGGCCTCTACACGCTCATCGCACAGCAGGAAATAAAGCGACTTTCTTCTGTTTCTCTCGTTGTTGTCTTGTATCGGATTAATGTTTCTTGCTTTTTTTTTCTGCCCAACGCATTAATTTTTCTGTGCCGTCACCAACTTCTTATTAGGAGGTTTCGGGATGTTTGGGAGCCTCAAAAAGGTCGTGTGGATATTTCGTTCATTTTGTATGGCATACATTCCCTGCTTCACAAACTGGCTTTCATTACGGCTGCGTGCAAGAAGGTGCATATCCGCAGCGTGCTTTGTTTATTCACATGCAAATACAATGAGAAGGTTTGTGCTACGCCACCGCGATCGCGCCCTAAACAACGTGGTCCACAGTGCTCGAAGGCGGCTTTTGTGCTCCGAATTCCTATCGTAATTATACCGTTATCATAACGACCTGACTCTCAACTCGAACAATGATGACATGATTACGGTGTTGAAGGCATGATATACTCGGTAACTAACGTAATAAATAGTATACCTGCATATATTACAAGACTCGAAACCGAAGAAGAGTTCCAAGTAGCTCTTTATTGCTTTTCAACCCTTCCAGGAGCGAAGAAAAAATCCTATTCTACTCGGGATGGCGTTCTATGATTTGAAGAAAATTACTTTTACTCTCTTGTCCTTGACTGAGGACCCGGCCCACTAACCAGATCGATTTAATTGTTAAACAAAGTTTTTCCCTCCTCCCTTTACTCCTCCTCCTCCTCTTGAGTGCAGTTTTCCTATAACGCATATCCGAATATCGGGAAGATATGGCTGTGCAAAATTTTCCGAAATATCCCTCCAGGTCTTAACAAACATATATGTGTTACTATAAATTTAACGAAGAGAGAGAGAGAGAGAGAGCTCTTTAATGTGGGCTGGAGAGGTCAGCTCTGCTAGCGGCAGTGCTTGCTACGCCAGATGGGGATGATTACAATGCAGTGAAGTGAATGTGAGAAATCGGGAAAGCAGCAATAGAGAGAAAACAAAAGTTGAATAAAAATGGCACGCAATGTAGTGCAAGGAAAAAACTCGAAATAAAGTTAAGCAAAAGACAAGAAAAATTGAGCGAATGGAGCCCAGGAACGCAGAGCGCCTAACAAGGAAAAGGAATCAAAGCGTACACAACGACGCAAACGCGTACAGACGTAGCCATGCGCACAATGGAAAAATTATTACAAAGTTTTGTCTAGTCCTGAATCTCGCAGAAAACGCAGAAGAATCTTCGTCCCTAAATATGAGTCATTGTTGTTGTCCCAGGGTCCAAGAAAGTGACACAACTGAAGGCTTGCTCCGCGTCGAACACGAGACAGGCAGCTCGCCGCTGTAACTCGCGCAGCGGAAAATCGCGGGCATATACACAACAAGTGCTCGGTAGTCTCGCGCACAGCGCACGTGGGGCACAGTGGTGAATCCTCCCACCCTATTCTGAACGAAGACATGACTCGTTTTGCTCAATAAACCTCCATACTGGTTAGATGCCTGGTATAAAATCAACACGCGCGTATATACACACTGGGTTATTTGGAACTCAACCTACAGTTTTTGCAGTCTATAGTGCATGTCGGCAAACTTTCATGCCTTTACAACGTAAAGTGATGTGACAAAACGCGTTCTGGCGTTCGGCAAGGTTGCAAAAACTGTTCTACCTTACATATGATTACCGGGAATCCTGATGCCTTCTGCCAAAGCCTACGGCCCTGAAGGCCTAGAATTTGTTGTGGTCTTCCATTTTCGCGGTTGTCGGTTATTACCAGCTGACTGTTCCTTTTGTTCGAATGCTTACATGAGAAGCTGACGCCTAGCTCCGACTCTTCGCGCTCCGCACAGGACCGGCTTCGCAAGGAATGGGGTGGCGCCGGCAATGTTTCTCCCGTAGCGGTATCCAAAACTATACTTTAATTGACACCATGAGCTAGTGTATGCGATTTTAAGCCTATTATTATGATAAAAAGTTACCCAGACGCCAATTCTGGTGCGGACAAGCATCAGACGTTGACCGAGCGCAAAGAAACAGCAGGAGAGCGATCCTGAGTGAAGCAGACGACAAATGCGAGAATCCCTAAGCTGACGTCACGGAGGCGCGCTTCGCAGCGCCGCCTGTGTTCGCGCTCACCGCCAATAGGGTTGCTTGACGATGCCGGTGCCGCTCAGTGGTGATGTCACCGGAAACGCAGGTGTATGTAGAGCTGCGCAGTCTCCGAAGGCGCCACGAGCAATGTAGACCGCGGAAGTAATCAGGGCATCCGGCGATGAAGCAGCACCTCGAGAAGCAAGCTTGGACGATCGGCCGCTGGACGAAGTAACTGCGGTAAATTAGATGGTAATCTCGGTCAGTTGCTCAGTGCGCTGCTGCTGCTGCCAATGGCACCTCGTCGACAGTGCCTGTCCTTTATAGGGTTGCTTGACGATGCCGGTGCCGCTCAGTGGTGATGTCACCGGAAACGCAGCTGTGGGTAGAGCTGCGCAGTCTCCGAAGGCGCCACCAGCAATGTAGACCGCGACAGCAATCAGGGCATCCGGCGATGAAGCAGCACCTCGAGAAGCAAGCTTGGACGATCGCGCATCGGACGAAGTAACTGCAGTAAATTAGATGGTAATCTCGGTCAGTTGCTAGTGCGCTGCCGCTGCTGCCAATCCCACCCCGTCGACAGTGCCTGTCCTTTATAGCGTTGCTTTACGATGCCGGTGCTACTCAGTGGTGATGTCACCGGAAACGCAGCTGTGGGTAGAGCTGCGCAGTCTCCGAAGGCGCCACGAGCAATGTAGACCGCGGCAGTAATCAGGGCATCCGGCGATGAAGCAGCACCTCGAGAAGCAAGCTTGGACGATCGGCCGCTGGACGAAGTAACTGCGGTAAATTAGATGGTAATCTCGGTCAGTTGCTCAGTGCGCTGCCGCTGCTGCCAATGGCACCCCGTCGACACTGCCTGTCCTTTATAGGGTTGCTTGACGATGCCGGTGCCGCTCAGTGGTGATGTCACTGGAAACGCAGCCGTGGGTAGAGCTGCGCAGTCTCCGAAGGCGCCACGAGCAATGTAGACCGCGGCAGCAATCAGGGCATCCGGCGATGAAGCAGCACCTCGAGAAGCAAGCTTGGACGATCGGGCATCGGACGAAGTAACTGCAGTAAATTAGATGGTAATCTCGGTCAGTTGCTCAGTGCGCTGCCGCTGCTGGTAATGGCACCCCGTCGACAGTGCCTGTCCTTTATAGCGTTGCTTTACGATGCCGGTGCCACCCAGTGGTGATGTCACCGGAAACGCAGCCGTGGGTAGAGCTGCGCAGTCTCCGAAGGCGCCACGAGCAATGTAGACCGCGGCAGCAATCAGGGCATCGGCCGATGAAGCAGCACCTCGAGAAGCAAGCTTGGACGATCGGGCATCGGACGAAGTACCTGCAGTAAATTAGATGGTAATCTCGGTCAGTTGCTCAGTTCGCTGCCGCTGCTGCCAATGACACTCCGTCGACAGTGCCTGTCCTTTATAGGGTTGCTTGACGATGCCGGTGCCGCTCAGTGGTGATGTCACCGGAAACGCAGCCGTGGGTAGAGCTGCGCAGTCTCCGAAGGCGCCATGAGCAATGTAGACCGCGGCAGCAATCAGGGCATCCGCCGATGAAGCAGCACCTCGAGAAGCAAGCTTGGACGATCGGGCATCGGACGAAGTAACTGCGGTAAATTAGATGGTAATCTCGGTCAGTTGCTCAGTGCGCTGCCGCTGCTGCCAATGGCACCCCGTCGACACTGCCTGTCCTTTATAGGGTTGCTTGACGATGCCGGTGCCGCTCAGTGGTGATGTCACTGGAAACGCAGCTGTGGGTAGAGCTGCGCAGTCTCCGAAGGCGCCACGAGCAATGTAGACCGCGGCAGCAATCAGGCCATCCGGCGATGAAGCAGCACCTCGAGAAGCAAGCTTGGACGATCGGGCATCGGACGAAGTAACTGCAGTAAATTAGATGGTAATCTCGGTCAGTTGCTCAGTGCGCTGCCGCTGCTGCCAATGGCACCCCGTCGACAGTGCCTGTCCTTTATAGCGTTGCTTTACGATGCCGGTGCCGCCCAGTGGTGATGTCACCGGAAATGCAGCCGTGGGTAGAGCTGCGCAGTCTCCGAAGGCGCCACGAGCAATGTAGACCGCGGCAGCAATCAGGGCATCCGCCGATGAAGCAGCACCTCGAGAAGCAAGCTTGGACGATCGGGCATCGGAAGAAGTAACTGCAGTAAATTAGATGGTAATCTCGGTCAGTTGCTCAGTGCGCTGCCGCTGCTGCCAATGACACCCCGTCGACAGTGCCTGTCCTTTATAGGGTTGCTTGACGATGCCGGTGCCGCTCAGTGGTGATGTCACCGGAAACACAGCTGTGGGTAGAGCTGCGCGGTCTCCGAAGGCGCCACGAGCAATGTAGACCGCGGCAGTAATCAGGGCATCCGGCGATGAAGCATCACCTCGAGAAGCAAGCTTGGACGATCGGCCGCTGGACGAAGTAACTGCAGTAAATTAGATGGTAATCTCGGTCACTTGCTCAGTGCGCGCAGTCTCCGAAGGTTAGGTTAGGTTACGTTAGGTTAGGTTAGGTTAGGTTAGGTTAGGTTAGGTTGGGTTGGGTTGGGTTGGGTTGGGTTGTGTTGGGTTGGGTTAGGTTAGGTTAGGTTAGGTTAGGTTACGTTAGGTTACGTTAGGTTACGTTAGGTTAGGTTAGGTTAGGTTAAGTTAGGTTAGGTTAGGTTGGTTACGTTAGGTTAGATTAGGTTTGGTTGGGTTACTTTAGGTTAGGTTATGTTAGGTTAGCTGCTGCTGCTGCTTGCTGCTGCTTTTTAGGTTAGGTTAGATAAAGTTAGGTTAGGTTAGGTTAGGTTAGCTGCTGCTGCTTGCTGCTGCTGCTGCTGCTTTTTAGGTTAGGTTAGGTTAGGTTAGGTTAGGTTAGCTGCTGCTGGTGCTGCTGCTGCTTTTTAGGTTAGGTGCTGTTAGGGTAGGTTAGGTTAGCTGCTGCTGCTTTGTGCTGCTGCTGCTGCTGCTTTTTAGGTTAGGCTAGGTTAGGTTAGGTTAGGTTAGGTTAGCTGCTGCTGCTTGCTGCTTCTTGCTGCTGCTGGCTGCTGCTTCTGCTGCTGCTTGCTGCTGCTTCTGCTGCTGCTTGCTGCTGCTGCTTGCTGCTGCTGGCTGCTGCTGCTGCTGCTGCTGCTGCTGCTGGCTGCTGCTACTGCTGCTTCTGCTACTGCTGCTTATTAGGTTAGGCTAGGTTAGATTAGGTTAGGTTAGGTTAGCTGCTGCTGCTTGCTGCTGCTGCTGCTGCTGCTGCTGCTTGCTGCTGCTGGCTGCTGCTGCTGCTGCTGCTTGCTGCTGCTGCTGCTGCTGCTCCTTGCTGCTGCTGGCTGCTGCTGCTGCTGCTGCTGCTGCTGCTACTGCTGCTTTTTAGGTTAGGTTAGGTTAAGTTAGGTTAGCTGCTGCTGCTTGCTGCTGCTGCTGCTGCTGCTGGAGCTGCTGCTGCTGCTGCTGCCTCTTCAGCTGCTGCCTTTTAGGTTAGGTTAGGTTAGGTTAGGTTAGCTGCTGCTGCTTGCTGCTGCTGCTGCTGCTGCTGCAGCTGCTTGCTGCTGCTGGCTGCTGCTGCTGCTGCTGCTGCTACTTGCTCCTGCTGCTGCTGCTACTTGCTCCTGCTGCTGCTGCTGCTGCTGGCTGCTGCTGCTGCTGTTGCTGCTGCTTCTTTTTAGGTTAGGTTAGCTGCTGCTGCTTGCTACTGCTGCTTGCTGCTTGCTGCTGCTGCTG